>NC_072431.2:72700000-73325000 GCF_028878055.3 Symphalangus syndactylus
CGCGGTGGCTCACGCCTGTAATCCCAGCACTTTGGGAGGCCGAGGCGGGCGGATCACGAGGTCAGGAGATCGAGACCATCCTGGCTAACAGGTGAAACCCCGTCTCTACCAAAAATACAGAAAAATTAGCCGGGCGTAGTGGCGGGCGCCTGTAGTCCCAGCTACTTGGGAGGCTGAGGCAGGAGAATGGCGTGAACCTGGGAGGCGGAGCTTGCAGTGAGCCGAGATTGCGCCACTGCACTCCAGCCTGGGCGACAGAGCGAGACTCCGTCTCAAAAAAAAAAAAAAAAAAAAAAAAAAAAAAACAAAAAACTAAAGTGATGTAAACTAAAATACACCATGGTGTCTATTTTTCTGATAAAATATTTTCTTTGAGCTCTTATTATTTTTAAACCAATTAAAGCTCCTTCATATTACACACACAACACATGTAAATACACAGATGGAAGAAGATCAAGTACCTGTAGGATTTTTCATTTGTCAGTTTCTTAATTGGATTACCACCCTGGCTTCAGGGTGGATCCCTAGGAGGAACAGGACCAGGGAAGCAAAAACTAAGCAGTTTCTACAGCCTAATAAGTAGGCACAGCTGGAAGGCAAAACAGATCCCCCCCAAATTAAGACTCCTATTTTTATACTAGAACCTGGATCCCAAAAAGAGGGAATCAGCCCATCTCCCATTGGTGTCTTACCACTCAGTGGGGGGAGGGGACATTTCCATACCTTCTAGCTGGCCAAGAGCACACTTGTCTTATTCAAATGTGCAAAAAGCTGAGTATCCCCCCATAGCTGCCATTAGCCATCCCTAAACGTGTATTTCCTACCTACTTATTACATATCTAAATTGTCTCATAACGTGAAGTAATTTTTGATAATCCCAGAAAGTAAAAACCATCAGATAATGCAATGCAAAAATGCAACAGAGCCTTAGACTTTGAGAGGAATCTATCCACTTCCAATTCCTCGGGTTTCATGAAGAAAACAGATGTTTTTCCCAAAATGCATATTGTGGCACTGCCTCTGTTTTTTTGAAGGACCTCCAACTGTTAGAGCTTGAATATCTCCAATTAATTAAACTGACTTTTGAGCCAGACGTGGTGGCCCATGCCTGTAATCCCAGCACTTTGGGAGGCCGAGTCAGGCAGATCAATTGAGGTCAGGAATTCAAGACGAGCCTGGCCAACATGGTGAAACCTCGTCTCTACTAAAAATACAAAAATTAGCCGTGAGTGGTGTTGGGTGTCTGTAATCCCTGCTACTCAAGAGGCTAAGGCAGGAGAATTGCTTGATCACAGGGGGTGGAGGTTGCAGTGAGCCAAGAATGTGCCATTGCACTCCAGCCTGAATGACAGAGCATGAGCTACAGCACTGAGCAGTCTCCATTGGAGTCTCCCAGAAGAAGCCTCCATCAGCCAATTTTGAGCTTGCAAAGGTTTTTAACTGCTCAAGATCATTTTTAGAGTTAAGTATAACATAAATTTCAAAATTTATGTATGCTGGATGGTAGAAACCAAGAGAGAATACTGCCACATGGCTACAAGGTCAAGCTCCCAAGAACATAAAATAAGAGGGAAACTTCGTCCATTATTTTGTTGTTGTTGTTTGTTTCAGGGACTTCTTTTTTGTTTCTTTGGGTTTTTTTTTTTTTTGAGACTGAGTCTTGCTCTGTCTCCAAGGCTGGAGTGCAGTAGCACAATCTCAGCCCGCTGCAACCTCTGTCTCCCAGGTTCAAGAAATTCTCCCTGCCTCAGCCTCCTGAGTAGCTGCAACTGCCAGTGTTCACCAGCACCCTGGGTAATTTTTGTATTTTTTGTAGAGACAAGGTTTTGCCATTTTGGCCAAGCTGGTCTTCAACTCCTGACCTCAGGTGATCCCCCCATCTTGGCGTCCCAAAGTGCTGAGATTACAGGTGTGAATAACCATGCCTGGTCTGTTTTGGGGACTTCTGACTAGAAGTTTCAACATGTGATCTCTGGGCAAGATGGTGGCCCAGAGTAATAGAAAAGATAGGAAAGGGAGAGAGAGAGACAGAGAGAGAGATATTGCCTATGGCAGGGCAGGAGAGGTGAGGAGCTCAAGAAAGCCAGAGAAAGACCCATGCGTTGCACTGAATCAAAAGTTTAGGTGGCCACTTGTTGGTTGTGAAAGAATCTCTTTTGCAGTCCCATCTGCTTTCAAGTTTCCCACTTTATGGAGGAAAAAGCTCCACATATTGCATGATTCTGTACTCACCTAATTCTGTCAGCCACAGCCATTAGCAAAAAGTGCAAGGCAAATTAATACAAATACAAGGCTGAGTGCAGTGGCTCATGCCTGTAATCCCAGCACTTTGGGAGGCTGAGGCGGGTGGATCAGCTGAGGTCAGGAGTTCGAGACCAGCCTGGCCAGCACAGTGAAAACCTGTCTCTACTAAAAATACAAAAATTAGCCAGGTGCGGTGGTGGGCACCTGTAATACCAGCTACTCAGGAGGCTGAGGCAGGAGAATCACTTGAACCTGGGAGGTGGAGGTTGCAGTGAGCCAAGACCTCGCCATTGCACTCCAGCCTAGGCAACAAGAGTGAGACTCCATCTCAAAACAAACAAACACAAAGACAACAGTGGTTAACATTCTGTAATGTCAAATCTAATCTTAGCTGAGAGGGACTTTACTGAGAGGGGCCTCTAACCCCCTAAATCTTGGGAAAGACTCTAACCTTTCTAAGTTTCGCCTTAAACACAAGTTTTTCAAGTGTTCTTGCCTTTTATTAAAAGGGACCTTTTATCTTATCTGTCTTAGGAGACGCTCTAACTCCACTAAATTGGGCTACTAACCCGATCGCATTCTTTCCCGGGTAAGCCACCACTTACAAAAAGCCAATTTGTGATTCCGTCTATTTCCTTTGGGTTGGGGGTTTCCTTAGGATCATCCCTTTGCGATTCACTGAAAAGAAACTTCTAGAAATGGTCCCAATCCAGAAACCTAGATTTGGTTATTGGATCTCATACAAGAAATAATTTAGAGCTGAGGGTAGTGGCTTATGCCTGTAACCCTGGCAATTTGGGAGGCAGAGGCGGGAGGATCACTTGAAGTCAGGAGTTTGAGACCAGCCTGGCCAATGTGGTGAATCCCCATCTCTACTAAAAATACAAAAATTAGCCAGGCATGGTGGCACATGCCTGTAATCCCAGCTACTCCAGAGGCTGAGGCAGGAGAATCTCTTGAACTCAGGAGGCAGAGACTGCAGTGAGCCAAGATGGCGTCACAGCACTCCAGCCTGGGTGACAGAGGAGTACAACTGTCTCAAAGACAAAAAAAAAAAAAAAGAACAGAAAGAATTTTGGGTGAGTCTGCAGTGCAAAGCAAAAGCAAATTTATTAGGAAAGTAAAGAAATAAAAGAATAGCTACTCTGTAGGCAGAGCAGCAGTGTGGGCCACTCTACTAAGGACACTCACAGTTATTTCTTGATTATATGCTAACCAAGGGGTGGATTATTCATGAGTTTTACAAGAAGGGGTTGGGCAATTCCCAGAACTGAGTGTTTCTCTTCTTTTTAGAGCGTGTAAGGTAACTTTCTGATGTTGCCATGGCATTCATTAACTGTCATGGCACTGGTGGGAATGTCTTTAGCATGCCAATGTATTATAATTAGTGTGTAATGATTTGTAAGGACAATCAGAGTTCCCTTTCATTCCCATCTTGATTCTGGTGGATTTTTATGGCTTTTTTACTGCAAACTGTTTTATCGGCAAGGTCTTTGTGAACTGTATTTTGTACCAATCTCCTATTTATCTGTGACTTAGAATGCCTGACCTCATGGAAAAGCAGTCCTGTAGGTGTCAGCCCCATTTTACCCAGCATCTATTCTAGATGAAGTTGCTCTAGTTCAAACGCCTCTGATATGGCTACAGAGTGCTGGAATGTGGCTAGTCTGAACTGCAATGTGCTAGAAAGGTAAAATACAAGGTTACATTCAAAGACTTAGCTTCAAAAATGTATATGCTTTATTAACCATTACATGCTAATCACATATTAAAATAATAATAATTTGGATATATTGGGTGATTAAATTGGTGCAATCAATTCCACCTGTTATTCCATCTGTTTCTTTCTTTTTTATTTTGAGACAGAATTTCTCTGTCACCAGGCTGGAGTGCTGTGGCGGGATCTCAGCTCACTGCAACACCTACCTCCTGGCTTCAAGCGATTCTCCTGTCTCAGCCTCCCTAGTAGCTGGGATCGCAAATGCCTGTCACCATGTCCAGCTAATTTTTCTATTTTTGGTAGAGTAGGGGTTTCGTCATGTAAGGCAGGCTGGTCTCAAACTCCTGACCTCAGGTGGTTGGCCACCTTGGCCTCTCAAAGTGCTGGGATTACAGGCACGAGCCACTGTGCCTGGCTCCACCTTTTTCTTTTTACTTTTTAACATTTGGCTACTAGAAAATTCATAATTTACATGTGGCTCATATTTTACTGCAGAGGATTGCCTCCCTTTTGAAATCTCAGGCTGCCCGCATGTATTAGTCCATTTTCACACTGCTACAAACAAATACCTCAAGCTGCATAATTTTTTTAAAGTGGTTTAATTGAATCATAGTCCTACATGGCTGAAGAATACTTGGGAAACTTAAAATCATGACCATGACAGAAGGTGAAGGGAAAGCAAGGCCTATCTTAAATGGTGGAAAATGAGAGAGAACCGGTGGGGATGTGCCACATTTTTAAACCATCAGGTATCTTGGGAGCTCCCTTACTACCACAAAAACAGCATGAGGATAATCCACACCAATAATCCAATCACCTCCTACCCAGTCCCTGCCCTGAGGCATGAGAATTACATTTTTTTTTCTTTCAGACGAAGTCTTTCTCTGTCACCCAGGCTGGAGTGCAATGGGACCATCTTGGCTCACTGCAACATCTGCCTCCTGGGTTCAAGCAATTCTCCTGCCTCAGCCTCCTGAGTAGCTGGGACTACAGACACATGCAGCCATGCCCAGCTAACTTTTGCATTTTTAGTAGAGATGGGGTTTCACCACATTTGCCAGGCCTGTCTCAAACTCCTGAACTAGTGACCTGCCTGCCTCGGCCTCCCAAAGTGCTGGGATTACAGGCATGAGCCACCGCGCATGGATGGGAATTACAATTTGAGATTAGATTTGGGTGGAGCCAGAAAGTCCCACCATATCACTGCAAAGGATCCGCAGCAAGGAAGGTCATAAAGTCCTAAATTTTAAAATAATTGTCATTATTTCAATTTATGAATAAATATTATATATCATTTATAAATGCATATGACATTACACACAATGTTAAATGCAAATATCCTCTGAAGTTGGCCTGGCTCAGATCAAGGAAGAAGCCCTGCCTGTGAAGGCTGCAGCCTAGGCTGTTATTTTTGCTTCACTCAGCCCAGTGTCTGATCAAATATTCCCTCACTCAGGGCATGAAGGGTGCGGCCTGAAACCTTATCCGATTAGGAGCCGTGGACTAGAAACTGTCCAATCAGGCATGCAGCTGGAAAGAACAAGCTACTTCCGTAATTTTGCGGGTCCTTTGTGTTTCTCTGCGTCCAGAGCTGTAGTTCTTCTCTTCACTGCTCTGTGTCCTCTGCTCCTAGAGGCCAAGCCTATGTGTCCTTGTGTCCTGCCGGTATCTGCAGATTTATGGCTAAAAGACCGGGGCCCCCTGGAAGCCGAGAAATGGTGAGTGCTGGGTCTGTCATCGTGACAGAGGGGTGGGGGCTGGTTGGAACCGGCAGAAAGTGGCTGTAGCAGGACCCAGACTTTCTGGCAGTCAGCTCCAGAGCCTGACGACCCAAATCCTCTTTGGCCCAGCTCTGCTCTCGTCCCCTCCAGCCGCAAGATGGTGCCTGGGCCAGTGCCTGGGACCCTGGCAGTTCTGTCTTTTTCCTCTGCACTGGCTTTGCCCTGGACTGGAGGCCTCTCTGGTTTGCTCTGCACTCCCAGCGCCTCATCTCACCCAGATTGTGCAGGGATGGGAAAGTCATCAGGGGAGAATCATGACTCAGGGTGCAAGATTCATGAGTGGAAAGAGCTGTAGTCCTGGGGTCCCTAGTTCCTCATTTTTCCTTTTAGAGATGTATGGGAGTCACTGTAAAAATGAGAATCTGATCAAAGTGTGATTCAAGAATCATAGAGTGCCCAGCTGTGGTTTGTGGGTTGTGATCCATGGGAGAGACTTGAAGAAAAGTTTGTTATAAATTTCATGATGAAGCAAACCAGATTCAGTAATTGGTTTGGTACAGTTACGTAGTTTCCTTATTTGTAAGATCCAGGTGAAAATTTCTTGGTTATGTCAACAGTTAAGATTAATTGGCAGTCTGTGGTTGCCTAGGCCTGAATATTTTCTTCAAGATAGTAATTTCCAAGAAACGCTTTTTTTTTTTTTTTGAGAGGGGGGTCTCACTCTGTCCTCCAGGCTGCAGTGCAGTGGTGCGATCTCAGCTCATTACAACCTCCGCCTCCCAGGTTCAAGTAATTGTCCTGCCTTAGCCTCCTGAGTAGCTGGAATTACAGGTGTGTGCCACCACGCCCAACTAATTTTTGTATTTTTAGTAGAGACGGGATTTGGCCAGGTTGGTCTCCAACTTTTGGCCTCAGGTGATCTGCCTGCCTCAGCCTCCCAATGGGCTGGGGTTACAGGTGTGAGCCACTGCACCCAGCTGATTTTTTTTTTAACCTTTTATTTTAGGTTCAGGGGTACATGTGCAGGTTTGTTATATAGGTAAAATCATATCATGATGTTTTTGTGTGCAGATTATTTTGTCACTCAGGTACTAAGCATAGTACCCAACAGATTTGTTTTCTGATTTTCTTCATCCTCTGACCCTCCACCCTGGACTGAGCCTCGGTGTCTGTTGTTCTCTTATTTGTGTCCATGTGTTCTCATTATTTTGCTCCCACTTATAAGTGACAACATACAGTTTTTTATTTTCCGTTCCAGCATTAGTTTTCTAAAAATAACGGTCTCCAGTTCCATCAACGTTGCTGCAAAGAACATGATGTTGTTCTTTCTTATAGTTGCATCGTATTTCATGGTGTTTACGTACCATATTTTCTTTATCCACTCTACCATTGAAGACATACAGGATTATTTCTTGTTTTTGCTATTGTGAATTGTGCTGTAATAAACATGCGTGCATGTGTCTTCATGGTAGAAAAACTTACATTCACTGGGTATATTCCAAATTGTGGGATTGGGAATGGTAATTCTGTTTTCAGGTTTTTGACAAAATGCCAAGCTGCTTTTCTCAATGGTTAAATAAATTTATACTTTCACCAGCAGCATATAAGCATTCAATTTCTCCACAACTTCACAAGCATCTGTTTTTTTGTTTTTACTTTTCATTCTAATTGTTTTTATTTGAATTATTTCTTTTTTTCCATTAGTCTAGTGTTTTATCTATCTTATTATGTTTACATAGAATCAACTTCTGGTTCTTTTGAACTTTTTTTTTTTTAAGACAGAGTTTCGGCCGGGCGCAGTGGCTCACGCTTGTAATCCCAGCACTTTGGGAGGCCGAGGCAGGCGGATCACGAGGTCAGGAGTTCGAGACCACGGTGAAACCCCGTCTCTGCTAAAAAAAAAATACAAAAAATTAGCCGGGCGCAGTGGCGGGCACCTGTAGTCCCAGCTACTCGGAGGCTGAGGCTACTCGGAGGCTGAGGCAGGAGAATGGCGTGAACCCGGGAGGCGGAGCTTGCAGTGAGCCGAGATTGCGCCACTGCACTCCAGCCCGGGCGACAGAGCGAGACTCTGTCTCAAAAAAAAAAAAAAAAAAAAAAAGACAGAGTTTCACTCTTACACCTAGGCTGGAGTGCAGTGGTGCGGTCTCGGCTCACTGCAACCTCTGCCTTCCAGTTTCAAGCAATTTCCTGCCTCAGCCTCCCGACTAGCTGGGATTACAGGCATGTGGCACCACAGCCAGGTAATTTTTGTGTTTTTAGTAGAGATGGGCTTTCACCATGTTGGCTAGGCTGGTCTCAAACTCCTGAACTCGTGATCTTCCCGCCCCGGCCTCCCAAAGTGCCAGGATTACAGGAGCGAGCCACAGCACATGCATGGCCCATTGAACTTTTTGTAGTTATTTATGTCTCAAACTTCTTCATTTCAGCTCTGATTTTGGTTATTATTTCTTGACTTTTGTGTGCCTCGAAGTTGGTTTGTGCTTACTTTTGAAATTCTTTTAATTGTAACATTAGATTTTTAAATTGAGATCTTTCTAACTTTTTGATGTGGATATTTAGTGATATATATTTTATTCTTAACACTGCCTTAGCTCTAACCCTGAGATTCTGGTATGTTGTATTTCGCTTGTAATTAGTTTCAAAAATTTTATTTCTGCCCTAATTTCATTATTTCCAAAATAGCCATTTGGAAGCTGATTATTCTATTTTTATGTAATTGAATCCTTTCACATGTTTTTTGTATTGAATCATTCTATACATTTTCTTTTTAAAATTAATGAGAAAGATAAGAAGAAATAAAAGTGCTGTGCTCTTAATCTAATTGTTAAAAATTATTCAGCACTTAGTACCAACTCCCAGGGTGCTATGAAAATTAAATCACAAAATGTGTTATTCCCAGCACAGTGTTCTGTGACATGCCCCTGAGCACACAGTACCTGCTTACTAAACGTTTTATTAGTACATGTGTACAGGCTTCCCAAGTGCAGGTTTACTCAGACATTGCTGTCTTCTGTTGTCCCTGTAAACTTGAAAAAGCCAACAAAAATATAGTATTTCAGGGTGGAAATTTGTTGTCTTTATTTGTAGCAGAAGTATTAGTATTGTGACAAATGTGGTGTGTGTAAGGGACTCTGCTGTGCCTGCCTTCTCTTGTTAATGCTAATAATGTGTCTGGGAAAGCACAATCAGCATTTACAGGGGACTTGTTGGAAAAGCCCTTTCCTGGACCCTTTTGGATCCTGCAGAATCACATTGCATAGAGTGGGGCCAAGATTACCAAGTGACTTATAAACTTGAGGGGTTCAAGATACTTTCAGGATAGTTTAGTTCAAGCATGTCTGAGATCAAGCGCAGTGTCCACTCTGCCTTTTGGTATGCCATGTGTTCAGAACTTGCAAATTTTTACTTCTCTACTTGTGCTGTTGATCCCTAATGAGTTTGTTTCAACTATTTTTTGTGACTTTTATGATAGTCAGGGGCTTCTGAAAAAAATATTTGTTTTCTATATGCCATAGCATTCTATAAATTTCTCTTCATCTTGGATTCTTGTATATGATACAGAATTCTTACCACAAATTTATGACCTACGATATATAAAATGTTCCCTTTGTAGCTGTTGAACATGAGAAGATGTGGATACTCAAGATTTCTATTGGAGAAACACCATTGTCTTTGGATATTAGTGAAAAATGAAACATGCTATATTGAGATTTCATCTGTGTGCTCTATTATTTCCATGCAGAACAGGGTTTAGGAAATGCTCATTTAAACAGGGTGGCATTTATTACCCAGAAAGTTCTGAAAAAACTGTTAGGAGATACTTGCTTTCCAGGGTGCTAAGGAAAGACTACTTAAAATTACTAATAAAAATTACAGAACAGGGAAGTTATCTGCACCTTCAACTTTGCATAAAACTGATGTTTCTTTATAATTAAATTTAGGCCAGGCGCAATGGCTTTGGCTTGTAATCCCAGCACATTGGGAGGCCGAGGCAGGCGGATTGCATGAGGTCAGGAGTTTGAGGCCAGCCTGACCAACATGGTGAAACCCCGTCTCTACTAAAAAAAAACACAAAAATTAGCCAGGCACGGTGCATGCACCTGTAATTCCACCTATTTGGGAGATTGAGGCAGGAGAATTGCTTGAACTCAGGAAGTTCAGATTGCAGTGAGATGAGATCGCACCACTGCACTCCAGCCTGGGTGACACAGCGAAACTCTGTCTCAAAAAAAATATATATATATACATAAAATTAAATGTAGATTACAATGTACTTTTCTGAGAGGAGAGAAATGCCACAGCAGTGATGTTGTGTCATGTGTGCATCAGCACATAATAAAAATGTGTCCTAATAAAGTTGATAACAATTTTATTCACTTGGTTCAAAATCTCTACGACATTTTTTCCACTCTAGAGTTAATTCTTATTCTCTTAATTATTAAGGACACTTAGGAGATTTACTAGCTTATGTGCATAAGCCATCGCACTTAATCTGGAAGCTGTCCTTTCCTTTTAGATGACTTTTGCTTATATTTGTCTTTTAAAAATGAAGGCTCTTATCTTCATTTACAGGTGAGAGAAACTGGGAAAAACCCAGACTCTGCCATTTACTGGATATTTCACAAAATATTCTTACTAGGCTAGAAACATTGGTGAGCTTGCTAAAAATTCAGAAATTCAGATTTTCTCTGAAATGTTTTGAAACAAAATCTCACAAGATCTTTAGTTTTTTGCACATACTAAGACTTGAGAGGTATCTTCCAACTCATCATGACTGTTCTATCTGAGAAATATACACAACTTACTCTGTATGAAGTAAATATAGCAGTCAAAAATAAACATGTCTGGCCGGGTGCGGTGGCTCATGCCTGCCATCCCAGCACTTTGGGAGGCTGAGGTAGGTGGATCACCTGAGGTGAGGAGTGCAAGACCTGCCTGGACAACATGGAGAAACCCCATCTCTACTAAAAATACAAAAATTATCCAGTCATGGTGGCCCACACCTGTAGTCCCAGCTACTCAGGAGGCTGAGGCAAGAGAATTGACTGAACTCAGGAGGTGGAGGTTGCACTGAGCCAAGATCATACCACTGCACTCCAGCTTGGGCAACAGAGTGAGACTCAGTCTCAAAAAAAAAAAAAAAAAGAAGAAAAGAAAAAAGGAAAAAAAAAAGACATGTCCATGTTGATGCCCTTAATTTTATAATGTATCATCCAGAAATATATCAAATCTACACTGGTATTATGGATCTTATGCTATCCTCTTTTCCCATAGTTATAGAATACTTCAGTGTTAAAAACTATCTTATTGAATAATTTTAGTCACTCTTGTAAGTGAGAACCACTTCTTTTTACTCTCTTTTTAAACTTGAATCAAATAAAAATCTCTGCCTATGGCCATGTGGTAAGTGCTTGTGTGTTCATGAGTGGTTTTGTTTGTTTGCTTGTTTTCCAGGGACTGCTGACATTCAGAGACATAGCTATAGAATTCTCTCTGGAGGAATGGCAATGCCTGGATTGTGCTCAGCGGAATTTATATAGAGACGTGATGTTAGAGAACTACAGAAACCTGGTCTCCCTGGGTGAGAATAACTTCAATACATAATTCCTAATATATTTCTTTTCTCTTTTCTAAGATGTTTTTGGTAATTTCTGCTTTGCATGAATGAATTTTAGATCTCCGAGTTTAAGAAAATCTTGGGGATTAATTGGTGTAGAACAAATTCTTCAAGATGTTTTATCTTGACCTGAACTTTTCCCTTTCCTGGGCTTATGTATCTTTTGCTCTAGGTTAGTGGGAATTCCAAAAATGCCATGGCAGAAAATATCGTTGCCCACACATTAGAATTCAGTTGCTGCCACCAAATTTTGATTCAGTAGTACTGAGTAGTGAAATTAAGGACCTACAAATTTAAAACATTTTCTGAATATTTAGAAAGTCCTGTTGTGAGTCAATATTAATTTTCTATTATATCCTCTAAGCATAATACTAATTTGGTAATTAAAGAATTCAACATGATTTATGTTACATTTTTGGTTAATAAAACAGGTATTGCTGTCTCTAAGCCAGACTTGATCACCCATCTGGAGCAAAATAAAGAGTCCCAGAATATAAAGAGAAATGATATGGTAGCCAAACACCCAGGTAGGTGAGAGCGAATGAAGCAGATCAGACAGATGAGAGGTACACAAATCAAGGAGGCAGCCAGTCCTTAAAATGTGGTCTGGGGAGCTGTGCTTTGATGGAAAGAGTTTCTAAGAAGCTCAAGGCATTTTTTTCTTTTGCTCTCACATAGGGACACCTTCTGCCTCATGCTGTTAAATTCTCTAAGGATTCCACTTTTGCTTCAGTAATCTTTCTTCAAGTTCACAGTGTGAGCCAAAGTTTTCTTTAAAGGTTATCAGGGACTGCACAAACTGACTGCTTTGCCATTGCTTTTGGGGACACACTAATATCTGCGTATTTTTGAAAAACTCTAAATCATTAAAGAAATTTTTTTGCATCATATCTAAAATATGTGAGAATGGTAGTTTCTCTTTCATTAGTGGTCATCCATTTTTCTGCATATGCCATTCTGTTTTTATTACTATAGCCTTGAAATATATTTTAAAGTTTTTACAAATTTTTTAAAAATTTTTAAATTTTTTATATATATATATTTATTTAGAGGCTTGGTTATCCTCCAACTTGCTGTGGGGGGGATATGCAAGCAGGGTACCTTTTATGTCTTCATTTTACTATGTTGCATATTTTAGATATAGATTCATACATGGTATTGCTGTATTATATAATAATTTCATTTGAAATTATTTGAAGAACATTTATGATATTTTTATGATGGCTGTATCTTTTTTCTCATAAAAAGCAACTTACATAGGTTTCAATTTCTTTATATCATCAACATAGTTGGTATTTTAAAAAAATTTATAGTGGCCATCCTAATTGATGTAATATAATTTTGTTTTGTATTGTGATTATGTTTTGCATTTTTCTATAAATTATTAATTTTGTGCAACCCTTCAAATGCTTCTTCCCATTTGTATATCATTTTTATTAAAATTTAGTTTAACCATTTTTCCACTTCTTTTTTTTTTTTTTTTTTGAGATGGAGTTTCGCTCTTGTTTCCCAGGCAACAAGAGCAATGGCACGATTTCAGTTCACAGCAACCTCTGCCTCCTGGATTCAAATGATTCTCCTGCCTCAGCCTCCTGAGTAGCTGGGATCAGGGATGTGCCACCATGCCCAGCTAATTTTGTATTTTTAGTAGGGATGGGTGTCACCATGTTGGTCAGGCTGGTCTCGAATTCCTGACCTCAGGTGATCTGCCCACCTCAGCCTCCCAAAGTTCTGGGATCACATGTGTGAGCCACCACACCTGGCTCATTTTTCCATTTCTAAATCAAGTAATTCAATTATTGTTGTCTAGTTCTAGGAGTAGTTTATATATTCTCAGTATTAAGTCTTATCAGGTGTGATTTTCAAATATTGTCACCGATTTCTTAGGAGACACTGTCACTCTATTAAATATTTTATTTGATTGCAGAAATTTTGAAGTTTGGCCCAATTAAATTTTTCTGTTCTCCTCTTTGTTGCTCATGCATTTGATGGCATATCTAAGAAAATGTGCCAAGGCCAATGTCATGTCTTTGCACTATACTTTTTTTTTAAGAGTTTCATTAGGTTTTTTAGTCTAAATACTTTGTTTAAAATATTTTTTGTATGTGATGCAATTAAACCATTCAACTTCATTTTTTCAATGTAGATGTCCAGTTTTCAACATTATCTGTTGAAGGGATATATTTTCTCCATTGTCTGCTCATGGCAACCTTGAGGCAGATTATTTGGTCATACACAGAAGAGTTCATTGCTGTGCTGTTTTGTTCTAACATGACTTTATCTGTCTTTTTGTGCATACCACATAGTTATTGCAGCTTTTTGTTATGTTTTGAAATTAAGAAGTATAATGCCTCTGTGTTTTTCATGTGTGTTTCTCTATATTTGGTTCATAATAAAATCTAAAAATTTTAAACAATATTTCAGTAATATACTTTTGGAATTTTGATACAGATTATATTAAATTTGTTCACCCCATGGGTTATATTGACATCTTAACAAATTAAGTCATCACTTAAATATGTTGGCCCCTGAGAAAAAATATTAAATTAAATTAATTTAAATTATTTGACCCTGTGCAAGAATACAGTGAAGAGTGTGTTTATTTCCATGTATTTTTGATTTGCCAGTATTACTTTTTTTCTTTTTAGTTTTATTCAGTTTGGGTTAGAAAACATATACTGTATGATTTTGCTCTTCTTAATTTTTTTTTTGACTCAGGGTTTCTCACTCTGTTTCCCAGACTGTAGTGCAGTAGCACAATCTTGGCTCACTGCAGCATCAACCTTTTGGACTCAAGTAATCCTTTCACCTTGGCCTACTGAGTGGCTGGCACTATAGGCATACCCCACCGTGCTCAGCTAATTTTTAATTATTTGTAGAGACAGGGTCTCATTGTGTTCCCAAGGCCGGTATCAAACTTCTTGCCCCAAGTGATTCTTCCACCTTGGCCTCCCAAAGTCCTGAGATTACACCTGTGAGCCACTGCACCTGGCTGATCTTTTGAAATTTACTAAGACTTATTGTTCTAACAGAATGCACCAGGTGCAAATAAGAATATTGTGTATCCACTTACTTTTGACTGGAGAGTTCTGTACATGTCTGTTTAGCCTATTTGGTTTGTGATATGGTGTAGATACCCTCTAAATAGCATGTTGAAATGTAATCTCCACTGTTGGATGTGGGGCCTAATGAGAGCTGTTTGCATCAAGGAGACAAATCCCTCATGAATGACTTGGCACAATCCCCTTGGTAAACATAGAGTTCTCACTCTATTAATTCACATGAGAGCTGGTTGCTTAAAGGAACCTGGCTCCTCCACCTCACACTTGCATCATCTTTCACCATGTAACATATTTGGTTCTTCTTTGTCTTCCACTATAATTGTAAGCTTCCTCATATCCTCACCAGAAGCAGATGCTGGCAGGTACTTCTTGTACAGTCTACTGAACTGTGAATCAAAAAAATCTTTTTCTTTATAAATTACCCAGTCTGAGGTTATTTTCTATAGCAATGCAAAATAAATTCATACACAATATAATACTCTTCAGGTTTTCGGTTTTCTAACTGATTTTTTATTTAAATTTTTTATTTATTATTGAAAGTGAGGTCTTAATATTTATAATTTTGTGTTGCTATTTTATTTCTTGCTTCATATCTATCGATATTTGCTTTATGTATTTTGAAGCCCTGATGTTATATATGCATATACATATAGATAGACATAATAGTTACAGATTCCTAGTAAATGGACTCATTTTACCATTATATGATATCAATCTTTGTATCATGCTAGTAATTGACTCTTTTGCTTTTGTGTGTCTATAAAGATTTTTTCTTTGTGCTACTTTGGAGATTCTGTAAAACATCTTAAATGTTAAACAGCATATTTTAAACTGGTAAAAAAATGACTTCAGTTGCATAGAAAACTTTGTCCTCATTATATCTACCCTATACTTCTTATTGATGTTGCTAATTATATCTTTCTATGTTTTATGATTATTTTTATGCTTATATCTTTCAAATTTTAAAGAATAACTAAAAATATTTTCTGCACCATCATAATAATGCCACAGAATTTTGCTTTTCGTATATGCATATGTTTTTCAGAAGGTTATGTATTTTCATATGATTACATATATTTTTCATCATGTTATTTTAAGTGGAAAGACCTCTTTGCAGCATTTTATTTAGGGCACGTGCAATGATTATATGCTTTTCCAGCATTTATTCATTCTGGAAGAGTTTTATTTTTCTTTATGTTTTAGTACATTTTTTCTAGTTTTATTATTCTCACCATGAAAATTTTTTCAGCCTTTGACCATTTTACACAGTTCTTTTCTGACCTGCAAGGTTTCTGTTTACAAGTTCACTGGTTGTCTCAGAGGACTATGCTTATAAATAATACCTCACTTTTATCTTGCAGCTCCCAAGATTATCTTCTGGTTTGTGACTTTTGAAACTTTGCTTAAATTTGTGTTGTGGATCTTTTTGTGTATATCCTAGTTTGTTTTACACATACTTTTTTCTTACTTTTAAATTTTTTCAGTTATTCTTTTTTACCTCCACATTATTTATATTATTCCAAGTTTTGTTGAAATTCTTATTTTTCTTATTTTATTTAGGTGTCTAGTTTTCCATTTTTCTCATTGAGCATAATATGGATTATCTTAAATTTTAAAAATCAAGATATACATCTTTATTTTTATAGTTACTTTTTCAAAATTTTTGATTCTTTTGATTGGACCATGTTGTCCTCATGTTTTATATACATTGTAATCTTTGTTTGAGATTTAGACACTAACATAAAACTACATTTCATGATCTTTATAATGCAGCTCCTTCCTGTCATAGCATGACACAAATGATCTTTGTTAGAGATTCTGGAATTCTCACAAACATGTTCTCAGGATGTGTTTTGTCTGCAATTTGTATTTATTTTTCAATTAAAAGACTTCTTCATATTTCTTCTTACTGGTCAGTAACTATGTTCTACACCTATCTTCTGCCCATGATACTGCAGTCTTCCTGTGGTTGTACCATTCACTTTTGAGCTCAGAAGACTTAAAGCTGTCATTAAAGGCACTATGTTCTTCTATTGGGGATGAGGAAGAGCTATGTTGGGTAAATGTAGCAGACTTTTCTTTTCTGTCTATATGGCTCTGGACATTGTGCTCACATGGTGCACACACTTTATTTATTAATTTCCAACAAAGGTATTTTGATCACTATGATTTTGTTACATTTATACATCTATGAAGGAATTATGGCCTGTGGTATTTTGATATGGCATTTTGTTAATGTACCTTGTATAATTTTATATATTTGATTTGTAAAGTATATTTATATGAATCCAGAAAGTGGAGTAACTTGTGCTTTTTATGTCTTTCAGTTATGTGTTCCCATTCCACCCAAGACCTTCAGCCAGAGCAGGGCATAAAAGATTCACTCCAAAAAGTAATACCAAGAACATATGGAAACTGTGGACATCAGAATTTACAATTTAAAAAATGCTGTAAAATTGTGGGTGAATGTGAGGTGCACAAAGGAGGTTATAATGAAGTTAACCAATGTTTGTCAACTACCCAAAACAAAATATTTCAGACTCATAAATACATCAAAGTCTTTGGTAAATTTTCAAATTCCAGTAGATATAAAACAAGACATACTGGAAAGAAACATTTCAAATGTAAAAAATGTGGCAAATCATTTTGCATGCTTTCACACCTAAATCAACATCAGGTAATTCATACTAGGGAGAAGTCCTACAAATGTGAAGAACATGGCAAATCCTTTAACTGCTCCTCAAACCATACTACACATAAAATAATTCATTCTGGAGAGAAACCCTATATATGTGAGGAATGTGGCAAAGCCTTTAGCTGGTCTGCAAACCTTACTAGACATAAGAGAACTCATACTGGAGAGAAACCCTACACATGTGCAGAATGTGGCCAAGCCTTTAGTCGCTCCTCAACACTTACCAAACACAAGAGAATTCATACTGGAGAGAGACCCTACAAATGTGAAGAATGTGGCAAAGCCTTTAGTGTATCCTCAACCCTCACTGACCACAAGAGAATTCATACTGGAGAGAAACCCTGCAGATGTGGGGAATGTGGCAAAGCCTTTAGTTGGTCCTCAAACCTTACTAGACATAAGAGAACTCATACTGGAGAGAAACCCTACATATGTGAAGAATGTGGCCAAGCCTTTAGGCGCTCCTCAACACTTACTAATCACAAGAGAATTCATATTGGAGAGAGACCCTGCAGATGTGAGGAATGTGGCAAAGCCTTTAGGTCATCCTCAAACCTTACTAGACATAAGAGAACTCATACTGGAGAGCAACCCTACACATGTGAAGAATGTGGCAAAGCCTTTAACTGCTCCTCAACCCTTACACAACATAAGAGAATTCATACTGGAGAGAAACCCTACAAATGTGAAGAATGTGACCAAGCTTTTAGGTGGCATTCAACTATTGTTAAACATAAGATAATTCATACTGGAGAGAAACCCTACAAATGTGAATAATGTGGCAAAGTACACCCTCAGGCCTTGTAATACATAAAATAATTTATACTGGAAAAAAACACTACAAGTATAGAGAATGTAGCCAAGCCTTTAACTGGTTCCAAACCTTAATTGAACATAAGAGAATTCATATTGGACAAAAATTTTATAAACATAAAAAAATGTAACAAAGCCTTTAACCAACCCTCAAACCTTAGTGAACCTAAGAGAATTTATTTAAGAAAAATTTTTTTTGAGATGGAGTCTCCCTGTATCACCCAGCCTGGAGTGTAGTGGCATGATCTCAGCTCACTGTAAACTCTGCCTTCCAGGTTCAAGCGATTCTCCTGCCTCAGCCTCCTGAGTAGCTGGGATTACAGGTGTGTGCCACCACACTGGCTGATTTTTGTACTTTTAGTAGAGATAGAGTTTCTCCATGTTGGCCAGGCTGGTCTTGAACTCCTGACCTCAGATGATCCACCTTTGTCAGCCTCCCAAAGCCTAAGAGAATTTATATTAGAAAGACCCTGGAAATATAAAAAAAAATGACAAAACCTTTAAACACATCTCAGGCCTTACATAATATCTGATCATTCATTCCAGGGAGAAACTACAAAAGCGAAGAATGTGGTAAAGCTGTTAACTAGTCTTGAACCCTTATTATACATAAGAGAATTAATACTGAAAAGAAACCCTTCAATAAGGAATGTGGCAATGGCTTTAAAAAGTCCTCAAACCTGAATAAATGTAAGAAAATTGATATTGGAGAGAAACCCTGCAATTGTAGAAAAAATGTGGCAAAGGCTTTAACTGGTCCTCCATCCTTATTCATTAAAAATTTTATACTGGAGAGAAACTCTGTATACATAAGAATGTGACAGAGCATTTAAGCACACCTCAAACTTTTATGAAAAAGAGAAATCATACAGGTGAGAAACTCTAGAAATATGTTAAATGTGGCAAGGACTTTAAATGGTAGTCACACGTTATGGTAGTTAAGATAATTTATACTGAAGAAAACTACAAATATGAAGAATGTTGCAAAACTTTTGACAAATTCTCACAACTTATGGTACAGGAAAGCATTTATACTAGAGAAAAATTGTACAAATACAAAGAATGTGAAAAGCCATTAATATCAGGTCACATCTTACTCAATATCAGAAAGTTTATACTTAATAAAGGGATTATAGGTCAGGTGTGTTGGCTCATGCCTATAATTCCAGCACTTTGGGAGGCCAAGGTCGGTGGATCATGAGGTCAGGAGTTCAAGACCAGCCTGGCCAGTATGGTGAAACCCAATCTCTACTAAAAATAGAAAAACTAGCCTGGTGTGGTGGCATTCACCAGTAATTCCAGCTACTTGGAAGGCTGAGGTAGGAGAATTGCTTGAACCTGGGAGGCAGAGGTTGCAGTGAGCTGAGAAAGAGCCACTACATTACAGCCTGGGTGACAGAGCAAAACTCCATCTCAAAAAAAAAAAATTATAAATGTGATTACTGTAAGAAGACCCTTTGGAAAATATAGGCCTTTAAAGTAAAGACTAATTATTCTGAAGACAAACAAACAAATATAAAGAGGATTGTTGTACCTTTACTTCCATTACAGATTTTATTGTACACATTTTATATTAAAGGAAAAATTTGAAGATCTGAAGAAGATGCTCAAACTTTGTTGAACATTAGAGAATTTATATTGGAGAGAAAGTCTAAACATGTAATGAATGTGAAAAACATTTGTTCAAAAACTACAGCTTAGAAAACACCAGTTTATACTAAATATTTTTGCAGAACCAGTAAATGGGGAAAACATATTAAATCAAAAATTAAGTCTATATAAACATCTGAGGAGTCACAGTAGAAAGAATGAAGGCACCGAAACTTCATACAATACACTAAATCAGAGTGTTGAGTGTAAAGGAGATCCACAGCTAACACCATATGCATGTAAAGAAGTAGATTTTTTGGAGATTTATAATTACCTTCGAGGTATGCTTCTTTCTTCTATAAAAAAATTAGAGTTTCTGAAAAGCAAATAATAATATAACTCACAACTCAGATTCTGTCATGTTGACTCTTCCCATTGTTTGTGAAAGTATTTGATCAATTGTTTCATCAGAGATAGGAGACATTGTTTTTTATCAGTTGTTCCTTTATGTAATAAAATGCAATAAATTAAAAAAATTTTTAAAGATTATGTGTCAACTTAATTTTTTCATTAAACAAAGTTGTTTTTAGTTTGTTAAAACTATTGTGCTTTGAATGAAGTGTTAATTTGTCATCAAATTTAATGTGTCCCATTTTACTTAACGTTCTAAGTAAAAGATGGTAACAATATAATATTTGTTAATGTAGGGGAATGACATCTCTAGTAATCTCTTTTTTTGCCAGTGTTTTTTGTTTGTTTGTTTTGAAATGGAGTCTTGCTCTGTTGCTTAGGCTGGAGTGCAGTGACATGATGTTGGCTCGCTGCAAACTTTACCTCCTGGGTCCAAGCAATTCTCCTGCCTTCAATCTGCCAAGTAGCAGGAACTACAGGCACATGCCACCATGCCTGGCTAATTTTTGTATTTTTAGTAGAGATGGGGTTTCACCATGTTGGCCAGGCTGGCCTTGAACTCCTGATCTCAGGTGATCCACCCACCTCAGCGGCCCAAATTGTGGTTAACAGGCGTGGGTCACCACACCTGTCCTGCCAGTAGTTTAAACTGCAAATAAGTAGAAGAATTTTATTCTCATAAATCAAATTTTTATTTTTTCACCCTATTTAGATTTTTAAAAAATTTTTGTGGGTAGATAGTGTGCATACACACTTATGGCATATATGAGATATTTTAACACAGGTATACATTATTTAATTATCACAACAGCGTATATGAGGTATTCCTCACCTTGAGCATATATTTATCCTTTTTATTACAAACAATCTCATTATACAGTTTTATTTTAATATGTGCAATTGGATTATTACTAACCATAGGGTCATTTTATGGTCATAAAAATTGCATGAGTATAATTAATATTCATACATTTCTCAGTCTTGATTAAATATTTTTAAAAGTTTCTTTTATATATTTTTTGTACATGTGGCCTCTCTGCTGACAAACAAAAACAGACTTTTAGTTTTGATTTACATAGAGTTATATATACAAATATATTACTCTAAAGATATATCAGCCAGGCACAGTGGCTCATGCCTGCAATCTCAGCACTTTGGGAGGCTGACGGGGGTAGATAATTTGAGGTCAGGAGTTCAAGACCAGCTTGGCCAACATGGTGAAACCCCATCTCTACTAAAAATACAATAAAAATTAGCTGGGCCTGGTGGTAAGTGCCTGTATTCCCAGCAACTAGGGAGGTTGAGGCAGGAGAATCACTTGGTCCTGGGAGGCAGAAGTTGCAGTGAGCTGAGGTGGTAGACCTGCATTCCAGCCAGGATGACAGAGTGAGACGCCATTAAAATATATATATATATATATATACACATAAGAAAGTTATGTAGCAAGTGAATGTGTTTGTATGTGAGTTTGTATGCATTTTCAGAACAGAAGAACAATATTGAACAAAAAATATTATTTTAATAAGGTGGATAATTAATGAGAAACCCGGAAACCTCAGAGATTCTCAAAAAAATCTATGTTCTGTGACTTGTATTGAGTTTGTTACTGTAAAATCTTATCCCACCCAAATCTTCTCTCAAATTGTAATCCCCATGTTTCAAGGGAGGGACTTGGTGGGATGTGATTGGAATATGGGGGTAATTTTCCCCCATGCTGTTCTCATGATAGTAAGTGAGTTCTCAAAGGATCTGGTGGTTTTATAAGTGGTGGGTTTTCTGCTCTGCCTCTCTCTTGCTGCCTAGTGAAGAAGGTACTTGTTTCTCCTTTGCCTTCCGCCATAACTGTAGGTTTCCTGAGACCTCCCCAGCCATGCAGAATTGTGAGTAAATTAACCTTCCTTTCTGTGTAAATTACCCATTCTATGGTAGTATCTTTATAGTAGTGTGAAAACAGACTAATACAGAAAATTAATACAGGTAGTTTGGGGCACTGCTACAAAAATAATTGAAAATGTGGAAGTGACTTTGGAACTGGGTAATAGGCAGAGGTTGAAACAGTTTAGAGAACTCAGAAAAAGACAGAAAAATGTGGGAAAGTTTGGAACTTCCTAGAGACTTGTTGAATGCTTTTGACCCAAATGCTAATAGTGATATAGATGATAAAGTCCAGGCTGAGATTGTCTCAGATGGAGATGAGAAACTTATGATTAAAATGGAAGCAGAACATAAAAGTTTGGAAAGTTTGCACCTGACCATTAGGTAGAATATAAAACCCCATTTTTTTGAAAAGAAATTTAAGACACTGCAGAAATTTGCAAAAGTAAAGAGAACCTGGATGTTAATAGCCAAGACAATGGGGAAAATGTCTTCAGGTCATGTAAAAGATCTGAGACAGGTTCTTCTATCACAGGCCAGGAGCCCTAGGAGGAAAAAATGGTTTCATGGTCGAGACCCAGTGAGGGCCCCACTGCTTTATGAAGCCTTGGGGCTAGGTGCCCTGCATCCCAGCTGCTCCAGATCCAGCTGCAGCTAAAAGGGGCAAAAGTACAGCTTGGGTTGTTTCCTCAGAAAGTGCAATCCTCAAGCCTTGGTGGCTTCCATGTGGTATTGGCCACGCACATGCACAGAAGACAAGAGTTGAGCTCTAGAAACCTCTGCCTAGATTTCAGAGGATGTATAAAAATGCCTGGATGTTCAGGCAGAAGTCTTCTACAGGGGCAGAGCCCTCATGGATAACCTGTGATAGGGCAATGCAGAAAGGAAATGGGGGTTGGAGCCCTCATGCAGAGTCCCCACTGAAGCTGCCTACTGGAGTTGTGAGAAGGCCACTATACTCCAGACCCCTAAATAACAGATTCACCATGAGCTTGCACCGTGCACCTAGAAAAGCCACAGGCACACAATTCCAGTCCGTAAAGGAGCTTCCCAAGGCCACGAAGGCCCACCCGTTGCATCAGCATGGCCCACATGTGAGAATGGAGTCAAATGAGAACATCTCAGAACTTTAAGACTTAATGACTGCCCCTTTGGAATTCAAACTTGCATGGGGCCTGTAGCTCTTTGGTTTTGGCCAATTTCTCCCATTTGTAATGGGAGAATTTATCTATTGCCTGTACCTCCATTGTATCTTGGAAGTTACTAACTTGCTTTTGATTTACAGGCTCACAGGTAGCAGGGATTTGCCCTGTCTCAGATGAGACTTTGGACTTAGACTTTTGGGTTAATTCTAAAATGAGTTAAGACTTTGGGGGACTGTTGGGAAAGCATGTTTGGTTTTGAAATATAAAAAGGGCATGAGATTTCAAAGGGGCCAGTGGCAGAATGATACTCATGGTGTTATCATGATAGTGAGTGGGTTCTCATGAGATCGGATGGTTTTATAAGTGGTAATTTTTCCTGCTCTCCTTCACCTAGTGAAAAGGATACCTGCTTCTCCTTCACCTTCTCCCATTATTGTTAGGTTCTTGAGGCCTCCCCAGCCACGCTGAACTCTGAGTAAAATTAACCTCTTTCCTTTATAATTTACCTAGTCTTTGGTGTGTTCTTCAGCAGTGTGAGAATGGACTAATAGACATGGTAACTTAAAAACAAAGGTGTCACTATTTTCCTCAATTTACAAAAAAAGAAGAAAAAAGCCAGAGAGAGAAATAATTGGCTCACAATAGCAGAGCCAGTATTAAAACAGTATCAACTTTAACTCCAGAAATAATACTCTTGAATAAACAATAAAAACACTTGAAACAGAAAAGAAGCTACCTTTAACATGATTCTTAAAAATTTAACAAAAATGAAAATGGATACACTTGTATTGCTATATATGTGCATATATGTGAATGTATATTACAAATAAGAAATACTTCATATAAGCCAGAAAAAGATAATTATTTTAATGAATAAAATTGAAAAGCAGTTCAATTAATTATTATTTGCAGATGATATCTTTGTTTACTTAGAAAGACAACAAAAGCAACTGAAAGGCGATTTTGGAAATCTATTCAGGTGAGTAGGCAAAATTCTCAGATGACCCTCAGGTTTCCACTTCAGCGCACACCTGCAATGTAATCCTTTTGAGTGTCACAAAATGTGTGTGACTGTGGTGAAACAGTATTCATGTATTTATATTATTAATGTATTGGCTTCCTTTTTATCATAAGAGAGATTATCTTGATTAGGCCAAACTTAATCAGAGGTGCTTTTAAAAGAAGAGCACATCATAGAAAAATATCCCTGCTTCCCTGAAATTAATCAAACTTCTTGATAAGCAATGCCATAAAGTGTTTATGGTGGCCACATGGCAAGGGATATATTTGTATACTGTCTCCAATTCTGCCTTCAACATGTTGCTTTCAGTAAGGAGAATAGGAGGATCTCATTGCAGAGGAAAAAGAAGGGATCTCATTTATGCAAGAAATAATCACCCCTCATCTGGGACAGCTTAAGAAAAACAGAGACCAGAACATGACCTCATCAAAGGGAAATAAAGGCAACTTGGTTGAAAGGGCTCCCTGGCATTATGAAGCAATGTCTACACAGCTGAAGTAAATGATCAGCCTCTGGGATACCAATAGTCTACCAACAAGGCCGTATTCATTTTCATTCTGATTAAATTAGCACTTCTGCAGCATTCTGGTAACTTGGATTTACATAATTCATGACAAAAATACCTGCAGGGTGCGGTGGCTCATGCCTGTTATCCTAGCACTTTGGGAGGGCGAGGTTGGTGGATCACCTGACATTGTGAGTTCAAGACCAGCCTGATCAACATGGAGAAACATCGTCTCTACTAAAAATATAAAATTAGCCAGGCATGGTGGTGCATGCCTGTAATCCCAGCTACTCAAGAGGCTGAGGCAAGAGACTGGCTTGAACCTGGGAAGTGAAGGTTTTGCTGAGCCAAGATCATGCCATTGCACTCCAGCCTGGGCAACAGGAGCAAAACTCCATCCCCTCCTGCCAAAAAAAGGAAAAAATACCATGCAGACCAGTGAGTACTATACTAGAATTGAACTTATCATGAAAAAGCCTTGCCAATTCTTTAATTTCAACATTGGAAAATGTTGAAAAAAATGAATTTATTAATAATAATATGACTTTCTAATTTTAGACTATTCTACTATTCTATAATACAATATTGAACTTTGATCATTGTAACATGAACATTTCTTGAATGCATAAATTGTTATGTAGCTAGCTTCTCTTTTAGATTAACGCAGTTAGACAATTAGAGCAAACAATTAGAAAAAACACTTGATATCAAATAAAAGTCATCAGATCCACATCTTTCAATGTCTTGTCATAATTGCCATGCTCTTTGAAAGAAGCAAAGACAAGAGTTTGGCTTAGCCCAATTGTTAAGTCCTTGACCTTTTGAAATCTAATATCCTGGCTAAAAAAAAAACAGTAGGGAATTTTTTTGGGTGGCTGTCTAAAGTGTCCAAGGCAACATGAGAAGAATTTTAATAGTTAAGTAAGAAAATGCATGCCACATACACACATTACTTTTCTCTACTTTGCTCTAACATTGAAAGATTAGAAATTGCAAATCTAGTCCCCCAATTTCGGGTAAATTAGCAAAAGATTCATGTTTCAGCTGAGCAAATTATTGTATGAAACTTATAGGTAACAGATGTCATTATCTGCAAAACACAAAATAGTGTGACTAGATCCAGTAACTATCTAGCCATGCAAATGACAGACCAATTAGATTAAGATCCTAAGAGGTGCATGTAGAAAGCATTTATGTGCAATGTTGTGACCCTTCCCCAAACACGTTTTTCTGACTCCTTACAGAGATACCAATTTTTTCTGAATGACTCAGGGTGAATACTGGGAACTGAGAATGCTCGGTGTTCAGGGTTGATTACTGGGAACATAGTTAACACATTTCTTCTATATTATCAAGAAATTTTATGAATCTTAAGAGAAAGGCTTTTTTTTTTTGAGACGGAGTTTCACTCTCATTGCCCAGGCTGGAGTGCAATGGCACGATCTCAGCTCAACTCAACCTCCGCCTCTCGGGTTCAAGTCAGTCTTCTGCCTCAGCCTCCCCAGTTGCAGGATTACAGGCATGTGCCATCACGCCTGGCTAATTTTGTATTTTTAGTAGAGACAGGGTTTCTCCATGTTGGTCAGGCTGGTCTCGAACCCCCAACCTCAGTCCTCCCAAAGTGCTGGGATTACAGGCATGATCCACCGCACTCAACCCAGAAAGGTTTTTGATAAAACATTGTTCATGTATAACACTCTATTTGGATTCATAGAAATTTTCAATATGCCATTTAAGTCAGAGACACTGAAATGTCAACCAAATTTCATAAAATGTATTTGAATGAGATCAAGTCTTCCTTAGCTGAGCATTGTATTTCATCAGTAAATTTAGAAGAAAATAATAAATGTGTTTACTTTAGACCACATAACAGTGTTTGCCACATGGGAACAATTCAGACAAGTGCTCTTCGTCATTACTCTTCAAGTAGCAATAGCACCACATCCATTTCCTGGTACCAGCCGGCCTGTTTTTCACTGATATGAAGTGCAAAAGGCAATGAAACAGTGAAGAAGGGTGATATAAATGGAATACTTACATGAAGTACAGTTGTTAATAAAAGGTAGCACTTGATATTATGCAAGTATAGGTAAGATGATTAGTATGAGATAAAAATATTTTTACTTTAATTGACAGAATATCTTAATCCACATTATTTCTATTTCAAATAATTTTTTGCTCTATATTTGCTGCCTGTTTATTTGCTATTACCTGAGCTCAATAGGAATCAACAAAATGAATCTTTATTTTACCACAAGAATTTTATTCATGCATATGCTTAATTTGCTGAAAACATGTTAGCTTTCCATGAAAGATTTATACTTTTATTTTGTCATGTTTTGCCGAGAAGTGGCTGTCCTGCCAGAAAACTGCTATTCTCAGCTCTGCTCACATTGACTCTGCTGAGCATAGTGACTGGAAGTGATGTGTGGATAAAAAGCAAATGTGTCTTCTTTGCATCTTTTTTGATCTATTGGCTGAAGAAAGAGGAGAATGCAGATAGAAAATTTAGAAAAAAATCTAATCTCCAAATAATCATGCAGAAGTTTTCTTAAACAGAAATAAATCAAAGGGCATGGTGATGTAAGCAGAAAATATATTATTTTGCTAAACCTTTGAAATTGTAGGGTTTATTAGTATGACAATCTGCATTGCTTTATCAAACATAATAGTCTTTTAGTTTTAATTCTTCTGGATATGATTCAATTTCCTGATGAATATAAACTGAGAGGAGAATAACTTATTTGTTAAAATTAAAGACACAGGAAAAAATATGTTGACTAAAATAAGATAGTCAAAAAGAGACAGACAAAACAGAAAGTAAAATGATGTTCTTCAGACGCGGAAAAAAGAGGAGAAGACAGTTTACTGAACATTAGACTGTACTTTTTAAAAATAAAATTATCTAGAGATCTGTTTCATATAATGTAAATATAATTGAAAGTACTAAACATATAGCTTAAATATATAACTTTAAAATGTTTAAGATGGTAATTTTATGTTTTTAATCACAAATATTTACAACTCTTAAAAAATAGTTACATTTTTCAAAAATTACTTCAAATACCAAGTGTTCTTCTCACACAATAACATAGATTCAAACAATAAATAGACGGTAATTTTAGACTGCTTTTTTGACTACTCATCCAGACAATAAAACACTGACAACCGCCCAAGAAAAGAAATAAACAAGATAATTAATAAATAAAATGGGGCAATATTTATACACGCAAACATCACATAAGTAAATTTTATAGGCAATAGAAATGTCTGACTTATGGGGCTGGGTGTAGTGGCTCATGCCTGTAATCCCAGCATTTTGGGAGGTTGAGGCAGGTGGATTATGAAGTCAGGAGTTCAAGACCAGCCTGGCCAGCATGGTGAAATGCCATCTCTACTAAAAATACAAAAAATTAGCCAGGCATGGTGGCGCACACCTGTAGTCCCAGCTACTCAAGAGGCTGAGGCAGGAGAATTGTTTGAACCTGGGGCAGAGGTTGCAGTGAGCCTGTATCCTGCTGCCACTGCACTCCAGCCTGGGCAACAGAGTGAGACTCCGTATCCAAAAAAAAACCAAACAAACAAAAAAAAGAAATATCTGACTTATACTTGTTTTTTAAAATTTGTTCCACGTGAAACCCAGGGATTTATATGGGAGTTAAATACCACATTTTGTTTTTCTTAAGACAGAGGTTCATTCTTGTTGCCCAGGCTGGAGTGCAATGGTGCGATTTTGGTTCACTGCAACCTCCACCTCCCAGGTTCAAGCAGTTCTCCTGCCTCAGCCTCCCGAGTAGCTGGGATTACAGGCAGGTGCCACCATGCCCAGCTAATTTTGTATCTTTAGTAGAGACGGGGTTCCTGCATGTTGGTCAGACAGGTCTCAAACTCCCGACCTCAGGTGATCTGCCTGCCTCGGCCTCCCAAAGTGCTGAGGTTATAGGCATAAGCCAGCAGGCCTGGCCCCATTAAACACCACATTTTTATAAATAATACAGAGTGAAAAATTACCATCCAAATCATAAATGTAACGTTAAAAACGAAAATACAATTAAATCATCAAAAGGAACATATACAAAAAAAATGCAGTATAATGGACTTAAAAACAAAAATAAAACATATTGACCTATAAAATACAGAATATTAGCATAGATGTATCAGAAAATAATTCTTTAAATAACTACAGTTTTCAAATGTGACTATGAACTTATGAAAATCTGACATTTTTAATTATTGGCATGCAATGTATAGCAGTAAATTTCCACAAAAAGATTAGAAGAATTAAGAAAAGTCTAATGAAAATGGAACCTTTTAATTAATAAGTATTTAAAAGAGACTGGGTAAAGTTTTTTGTGTTATTAATATATTATTGTTATTACACAAAATATAAGATCTACAATACAACAATATGAACACAAGAAAATAATATTCCAAAGCAAAGACAATATAATTTTTTAGAATACTGTGAGATTAATTATATATAAAATAAATATTGGAAATAATTATATCATTATTTAGGTATAGGTGGAGAAAAATGAATAAAATACTAACGATACCTGTAATGGTGGTGGATGAATTACTTTTAACTTTGGAATAAAAGCTACAAGACAAAAGTATCCAAAATACACATAGCTTAAATAATTTATTATGAGATACACAATATAAAAATGTAAAGTGTGATATAAATCATGTATTGAAAAGAGTAAAACTGTTGAGTCTTTCTATACATTGAAGTAGAATTGTTATTATCATAAGCTAGACTGTTATAACTATGAGATGTGTTATCTAAGACTCTTGGTAACTAAATGAAAATTTGTAGTATACACACAAAAGAAAAAGGAATCAAGGGGCTGGGTGCGGTGGCTCACGCCTGTAATCCTAGCACTTTGGGAGGCCGAGATGGACAGATCACCTGAGGCCGGGAGTTTGAGACCAGCCTGACCAACATGGAGGAAATCCGTCTCTACTAAAAATACAAAATTAATCAGATGTGGTGGCAAGTGCCTGTAATCCCAGCTATTCAGGAGGTTGAGGAAGGAGAATTGCTTGGACTTGAGAGACAGAGGTTGAGTTGGCGCTATTGCACTCTAGCCTGGACAACAAGAGTGAAACCCCATCTCAAAAAAAAAAAAACAAAAAACAAAAAAAGAAAATAAATGGCAATCAAAGCATATAACAACAGAAGCAAAAAAAAAAATCAAGAAAACGAGAAGACAGCATGAAAAGAAAAACAAAGACATTATTTTATTGGTGCAAAAGTAATTGCGGTTTTTGCCTTTAAAAGTAATGGCAAATCAATAATTTTTAAAATATCAAATTTTAATTATCTAATAAAAACACATTGCTATGGTTTGAATGCCCCCTTCAAAATTCATGTTGAAATTTAACTGCCATTGGCCAGGCACAGTGGCTCACGCCTGTAATCCCAGCACTATGGGAGGCCTCGACGGGCAGATCATGAGGTCAGGAGATTGAGACCATCCTGGCTAACACGGTGAAACCTGTCTCTAATAAAAATTCAAAAAAATTAGCCAGGTGTGGTGGTGGGCACCTGTAGTCCCACCTACTTGGGAGGCTGAGGCAGGAGAATGGTGTGAACCCAGGAGGCGGAGCTTGCAGTGAGCCAAGATCACGCCACTGCACTCCAGCCTGGGTGACTGAGCAATAATCTGCCTCAAAAAAAAAAAAAAAAAGAAAAAGAAAAGAAAAAAGAAATTTAACTGCCATCATTATAAAATTATAGAGTTAGACGTTTAAGAAGATATTAGGTTTTGAGGGATCTACTCTCATGAATGAACTAATGACATTGTTTCCAGAGTGCGTTAGTTGGCAGGAAAGTGGGTCTATTATAAAAGTAAGCTCTCTTAAGTTCACCTTCTGTCATCCTCATGTCTTTGGCCATTTTGTGATACGGAAATTTGATTCTCATCAGATGTCAATGGCTCTTGGACATAATCTAAAATTGTGAGCTACATAAACTTCTGTTCTTTATAAAATACCAACTCTAAGGCCGAGCGCGGTGGCTCATGCCTACAATCCCAGCACTTTGGGAGAATGAGGCAGCTGGATCACCTGAGAACAGGAGTTCGAGACCAGCCTGGCCAACATGGTGAAACCCCTTATCTACTAAAAATACAACATTTAGCTGGGTGTCATGGCAGGCGGCTGCAATCCCAGCTACTCGAGATGCTGAGGCTGGAGAATAGCTTGAACCTAGGAGGGGGAGGTTTCAGTGAACCGAGATCATGCCACTACTCTCCTGCCTAGGAAACAAGAGCAAAACTTCATCTCAAAAAAAAAAAGTTTACCTCTACATGATGAGCCACATCTCTACTCAGTGTGTGAAAAATAAATTCTTTTTTTTTCTGCCACCCCAGACTTCTGGGAAAGGAGCCTGGAGCTGTGCCCAAGCTCCCCAGCCTTTGCCCTCAATTGCAAACAGAGTGGAATGTCTCTTAGCTCAGGAGTTTGTGCTACTCAAGAGTTTACACAAATAAAAAGCTGAGAAATACTGCTTGCTGAAAGGGGTGTAAAAGGCAAAGGACAAACTGGTTGTCCCTGGAAGTGGAGACACTTCTATTCTATGTTGGGCTATGATCCTGGAGAATGCAGGAAGGGAACGAATTTTGCCCATTTTCAAATGAGAGACCCCTTGTGGTAAGAGAGGCTCTTCTCTCTCTACCTGGTGAGTTACTTCGTCTCTTTGGTACCCAATTTCCTCATGTTTACAATTAGGGAGTGAAACCACACATCCCCTAAGACTCTTTCCTCTTAGCCGTTCTATGAGTTAATTAATGAGATTTGTTTTCCCATTAGCATACATCCAAAAAGGTACTCAAGGTAGGTTTTCTGTATTTCCTGGAATCATGTAACTGCTCAAGATGAAGTGGTAGTATTTGCAGGAGAAGCCCTTCCTTGCTTCCGTTATTTCCGTTTTAGAGACAAAATCTCTCCCTATCACCCAGGCTGGAGAGCAGTGGTGCAATCCTGTCTCACTGCAACCTCAAACTTCTGGCCTCAAGTGATTCTCCCATCCCAGCCTCTAGAGTAGCTGGGACAACAGGCATACACTACCATGCCCAGCTAATTTTTAAAATTATTTTGGGCTGGGCGCAGTGCTCATGCCTGTAATCCCAGCACTTTGGGAGGCCAAGGCAGGCAGATCATCTGCTAGTTCAAGACTCGCCTAACATGGTGAAACCCGGCTCTACTAAAAATACAAGAAATTAGCCAGGCATGGTGGCACACACCTGTAATCCCAGCTACTTGGGAGGCTGAGGCAGGAGAATCACTTGAACCCAGAAGGCGGAGGTTTCAGTGAGCCAAGATCACGCCATTGCACTCCAGCCTGGGCAACAAGAGTGAAACTCCATCTCAAAAAATAAATAAATAAATAAAAAATAAAACCAAAAAACAAAAAAAAACCTAAAAAATAAAAATATAAATAAAATAAAATTATTTTGTAGAGACAGGGTCTCACTATGTTGCTCAGGCTGGTCTCAAACTCCTGGCCTCAAATGATCCTTCTGCCTCAGCCTCCCACTGTGCTGGGTTTCTAGGTGTGAGACATTGTGCCTGGCCCTTCATTGCTTTTTAATAAACTTAATTACCTTCTTTTGAATATCTTTAGAACTACAGTGGTTTTGGCTTTTGAGGCTAGAGTTGATTTCCATGAAGAGTAATTTTGAGCCAGATCTTTTGAATAAAGTGAGTGGCCAGAGATGATGTCACAATTTTGGCTAAAACAGTTTCCCAGAGAGCAGGCCGTGAACTCTAAAATGCTGTGTGCTGGTCACCAGGCCACAGTTCACTCTTCTTGCAAACTCAGAATTACAAATTTAAAAAATCATAAAATTTAATTAATTTTATTTTTTTTTAGACAGGGTCTCTCTCTGTCACACAGGCTGGAGTGCAGTGGTGTGATCTTAGCTCACTGCAACTTCCGCCTTCCAGGTTCAAGTGATTCTCCTGCCTCGGCGTCTCATCTAGCTGGGATTACAGGCATGTGCCACCACGTCTGGCTAATTTTTGTCTTTTTTTTTTTTAGATGGAATCTTGTTCTGTTGCCCAGGCTGGAGTGCAATGGGGCGATCTCAGCTCACTGCAACCTCTGCCTCCCGGGTTCAAGTGATTCTCCTGACTCAGCCTCCCGAGTAGCTGGGATTACAGTCCCTCACCACCACACCTGGCTAAGTTTTGCATTATTAGTAGAGATAGGGTTTTACCATGTAGGCCAGGCTGGTCTTGAACTCCTGACCTCAGGTGATCCACCAGCCTCGGCCTCCCAAAGTGCTGGGATTACAGGCATGAGCCACCACACCTGGCCTAATTTTTGTAGTTTTAGTAGATATGGGGCTTCCTAATTTTTATACTTTTAGTAGATACAGGGCTTCACCATGTTGGCCACGCTGGTCTCAAACTCCTGACCTCAAGTGATCTGCCTGCCTCAGCCTCCCAAAATGCTGGAATTACATGCATGAGCCACTGTGCCCAGCCAATTCTTTCTAATATCAAAGGATTCACCAGAGTCTTCTCTTTCTTTTGATTCATTTATTTTCTTGGTTCTGAAATTTTTTTTAAATATGGAATGCTTCGTGAATTTGTGTGTCATCCTTTCACAGGGACCATGCTCATCTTCTCCGTGTCATGCCAATTTTAGCATATGTGCTGCTGAAGTGAGCACTGGTTCTGAATTTATTTATTTATTTATTTTTGAGACAGGGTTTCACTGTGTCTTCCAGGCTGAAATACAGTGGCATGATCATGGCTCACTGCAAACTTCACTTCCCAGGGCTCAAGCAATCCTCCCGCCTGGGCCTCCCAATGTGTTGAGATTACAGGCATGAGCCACTGTGCCCAGCCTGGAATGTTTAACTGCTGACTTTGATGCCTGATTTTGGTTGTATAAACACTCCCACTACTTATTTCTTTAAAAATTACTGGTTTGTTCAGCTCCTTAAAAGGATCTTTGGTGTTTTATATATCAAAATATGTGAGGCCAGGCATGGTGGCTCAGGCCTGTAATCCCGTGCATTTGGGAGGCCAAGATGGGAGGATCACTCTAGGCCAAGAGTTTGAGACCAGACTGGCTAACATAGTGAGACCCGCATCTCTACAGGAAAAAAAAAAGAAAGCTGGGTGTGGTGGTGCAAATCTGTAGTCCTAGCTACTTGGGAGCCTGAGGCAGAACTGCTTGAGCCCAAGAGTTTTAGGCTGCAGTGAGCTATGATCGTGCCACTGCACTCCAACCTGGAAAACAGAGCGAGGCCGTGCCTCCAAAATAAAAAAATAAAATAAAATAGACCATAGAATCTTCTGAGCTTTTCACCCTTTCCACAGGTTATAGGTGCCTGCAAGAAATAGTGAATGTTGAAGGTACACATTTTTCATTGCAATGTAATTAGGATACCTTTCTAACCATGTTCCTGTGCAGACATAGAATGAAAAACCAGTTGGCAGGAACTGAGGAATAGTGCAGATGGCTCTATTTGAAGGACCTTTTCTTTTCTTTCTTTCTTTCTTTCTTTTTTTTTTTTGAGACAGAGTCTTGCTCTGTTGCCCAGGCTGGAGTTCTGTGGTGTGATCTCAGCTCACTGCCACCACTGTCTCCCAGGTACAAGCAATTCTTATGCCTCAGCCTCCTGAGTAGCTGGGATTAGAGGTGTGTACCATAACGCCCAGCTAATTTTGTATTTTTAGTAGAGGTGGGGTTTCACCATTTGGCCAGGCTGTTCTTGAACTCTTGGTCTCATGTGATCCTCCAACCTCAGCCTCCCAAAGTGCTGGGATTACAGGTGTGAGCCACCGTACCCAGCTGGTACCAACTTTTAAATATATTTGGTGTTGAGGCCGGGCACGGTAGCTCACGCCTATAATCCCAAAATTTTGGGAGGCTGAGACAGGCAGATCACCTGAAGTCAGGAGTTCCAGACCAGCCTGGCAAACACGGTGAAGCCCTGTCTCTACTAAAAATAAAAATTAATATAAATTATCCAGGCATGGTGGTGTGTGCCCATAATCCCAGCTACTGAGGCAGGAGAATCGCTGGAACCTGGGAGGCAGAGGCTGTAGTGAGCCACGATTGCACCACTGCACTCCAGCCTGGGTCACAGAGCAAGACTCCATCTCAAAATATATATATATATATATATATCATCAAATATATATATATCATCAAATATATATATATTATCAAATATATATATATATATAGTTGAAACAATATTCAATTATTTTTGACCTAATTGTAGCAACCAAGCAAGCACTAAAGCAGAGGTGTGCATAAGGCTCTATCGGCACATAGGAAAAGTGTTTAGCCTTATCTATGAAACAGGACTTCAGACTGGGCATGGTGGCCTGTATTCCCAGCACTTAGGGAGGCTAAGGCAGGAGGATTTCTTGAGGCCAGGAGATTGACGCCAGCCTGGGCAACATAGAGAGACTGAGTCTCTACTAAAAATATTAATACAAAAAATTAGCTGGGCATGGTGGTACGTGCCTATAATCCCAGCTACTCGGGAGGCTGAGGCAGAAGAATCACTTGAACCTGGGAGGTGGAGGCTGCAGAGACGCAAGATCGCAACATCGCACTCCAGCCTGGGTAAGAGAGCAAGACCCTGACTCTAACTAGAAGAAAAGAAAAGAAAGAATACTTCAAGGAGGCACAAATATTTGAGCTGAATCTGACAGGTAAGTGGCCCACTGCATGGGTTGTCAAATGGCAGGGCATCAATTTGGCATGTGCTGGGAGAAGAGGGAGGGAGGTGGAGACAAGGAAAGAGGCTTGTGATGGTCAAGGGAGGAGTGTGAGCAAAGACAAGGAGGAGGAAGAGGCAGATGACCTGCTGGAAGCTACCCCATGGCTCGGCCCAGGGGCCTGGCAGTGCATCAGGAGTTTAGACTAAGCGGGTCCTAGGGCCAGGCTAAGGAGTTTAGACTTTAACTTCCAGGTACTGGAAAATGCTTTAAGCCTCAGAAGAAAGGTCAGAGCTAAATATAAGGGCTAAGTATACACAATGTCACCAACGTAGAGGGCATAGTTGCAGACATGGTCTGATTAAAGTCCAGGGAAAGGCCGGGCATGGTGGCTCATGCCTGTAATCGCAGCACTCTGGGAGGCTGAGGCGGGAGGATCACTTAAGGCCAGGAGTTCAAGGCCAGCCTGGTCAACATGGCAAAACCCCATCTCTAATAAAAATACAAAAATTAGCCAGGCAGTGTGGCATGCACCTGTAGTCCCAGCTATTCGGGAGGCTGAAGCAGAAGAATTGCTTGAACCTGGGAGGCAGAGATTGCAGTGAGCCAAGATCATGGCCCTGCACTCCAGCATGGGTGACAGAGTGAGACCCTGTCTCAAGAAAACAAAAAATTTTAAAAATAAAGTTCAGGGATAACAGAGAGAGGGAGAAGAGAAGAGCGCTAAGGACAGAGCTGGCAGGACCACCACTTTTACATCCTCACTTGAGCCTGGAAAGGAGAAGGAAAATGGTGAAGTTACAGGAAGGAACTCTGGGAAGCACAAGCCGCAGAAGCTGCAGGGGACAGAGAGTCAAAACGAATTTTATTTATTTATTTATTTGAGACAAGTTCTCACTCTGTCACCCAGGCTGGAGTGCAGTTGTGTGATCTTGGCTCACTGCAGCCTCCAACTCCTGGGCTCAAGCGGTCCTCCCGCCTCAGCCTCCCAAGGAGCTGGAACTACAGGCACGCACCACTATGCCTGGCTAATTTCTAAAACAATTTTTGTACAGATGGGGGTCTTGCTATATTGCCCAGACTGGTCTTGAACTCCTGGACTCAAGCAATCCTCCCACCTAGGTCTCCCAAAGTGCTAGGATTACAGGCATGAGCCCCCATGCCTGGCCTTTATTTTTTAGAAATCTTTGGACTAGAATTAGGGTGAAAGGGATCCTCAAGTTTGCCTAGACCAGCCTCCCATCAGAGACTAATATGTCATATACAAGGCTACACAGATGATGTAAGTAATCTATATTTAGAATAGATTGTGGTAACAGACTCAAAGCAGCTGACCAACCCACTGTTCAACTGATTTCCAACCAATGCAGTTGGCAGAATAATGCCATTTAAAGTTGAACTGGAAAAAAAAATATTTTAAGTCAGGGGTCAGCAAGCTATGACTTGTAGGTCAAATCCACCCTGCCACCTGGTTTTGTATGGTTCACAAATAAGAATGAATTTTACATTTTATTTTACTTTTTTTTTGAGATAGGATCTCATTCTGTCACCCAAGCTGGAGTGCAGTGGTGCCATCATAGCTCACTGCAGCCCAAAACTCCTGGACTCAAGCGATCCTTCCATCTTGGCCTCTTGAGTAGCTGGTACTACAGGTGTGAACCACCATGCCCAGCTGATTTTTACATTTTAAACAGTTGGAAAAAAATCATTAGAAGAACAATATTGGTTGACATGTAAAAATTAATGAAATTCAAATTTCAGTCTGGCTGCAGTGGCTCACACCTGTAATCCTAGCATTTTGGGAGGCTGAGGCAGGAGGATTACTTGAAGCCAGGAGTTCAACACCAATCTGGGCAACATAGCAAGATCCCATCTCTACAAAAGTATTTTTTAAATTAGCCAGGTGTGGTGGCGTGTGCCCACAGACCTAGCTACTCAGAGGCTGAGGGAGAAAGATTGCCTGAGCACAGGAGTCTGAGGCTGCAGTGAGCTCCAACCATGAAACTGCACTCCAGCCTGGGTGACAGAGTGAGAGCCTGTCTCTAAAGTAATAATAATAATAATAAATAAAAATGAAATTCAAATTTCAATGTCTATTAATACTTTTTTTTTGAGAAGGTGCCTCACTCTGTCACCCAGGCTGGAGTGCAGTGGCATAATCTTGACTCACTGTAACCTTTGCCTCCCAGGTTTAAATGATTATTCTGCATCAGCCTCTGCATAGCTGGGATTACAGTCTCCCGCCACTGCACCCAGCTAATTTTTCTATTTTTAGTAGAAATGGGGTTTCACCATTTTGGCCAGGTTGGTCTTGAACTCCTGACATCAAGTGATCCACCTTCCTCGGCCTTCCAAAGAGCTGGGGCTACAGGTGTGAGCCACTGTGCCCTACCAGAGTCACCACACCTGGCCAATTAATATAATGTCTTTATTACACAATTTATGGCCTTCATGATCTGGCTCCTATGCCTGTGTATTTTACCAACCTCATTCCCCACAAATACACATAAACACACACACACATTTTTACACACACACATTATTCACACGGACACACACACACTTTTATTTTGAGTTAGGGCCTCACTGTCACCCAGGCTGGAGTGCAATGGTGCAATCTCAGCTCATTGCAACCTCTGCCTCCCTAGCTCAAGCAATTCTCCTACTTCAGCCTCCTGAGCAGTTGGGACAACAGGCATGCACCACGGTGCCCGGCTAATGTTTTGTATTTTTAGTAGAGACGGTGTTTTGCCATGTTGCCCAAGCTAGTCTCGAACTTTTGGCCTAAAATAATCCGTGCTCCTCGGCCTCCCAAAGTGCTAGGACTACAGGCATGAGCAACCGTGCCTGGCCACACACACAATTTATGGCTCAAGGAATACCAAGAACATGTTTCTTTTTCTTTTCTTTTCTTTTTTTCTGAGACAGAGTCTTGCTCTGTCACCCAGGCTGGGGGGTAGTGCAGTGGTACAAACTTAGCTCACTGCATCCTCCTTCTCCTGGGTTCAAGCAATTCTCCTCCCTCAGTGTCCTGAGTAGCTGAGACTACAGGTGTGTGCCGCCACATCTGGCTAATTTTTGTATTTTTAGTAGAGATGGGGTTTCACTGTGTTAGCCAGGCTGGTCTTGAACTACTGACCTCAGGTGATCTGGCCACCTCAGCCTCCCAAAGTGCTGGGATTACACGACCGAGCCACTGCACCCAGCCAGGCTTGTTTCTTAAGCATGTCATGTGTTCATGTGTGTGTGTGTGTGTGTTTGTTTGTTTTTGTTTTTGAGACAGAGTCTCACTCTGTCGCCCAGGCTGGAGTGCAGTGGTGTGATCTCGGCTCACTGCAACCTCCGCCTCCCAGGTTCAAGTGATTCGCCTGCCTCAGCCTCCCAGGTAGCTGGGATTACAGGCACCCACCACCACGCCTGGCTAATTTTTGTGTTTTTAGTAGAGATGGGGTTCCACCATGTTGGCCAGGCTGGTCTCGAAATCCTAACTCAGGTGATCCACCTGCTTCAGACTCCCAAAGTGCTGGGATTACAAGTGTGAGCCACCATGCCCAGTCCACTAAAGAACTTTTTAGGAAGGTACATGAGAAGGCCAGGTGTGGTGGCTCATGCCTGTAATCCCAGTACTTTGGAAGGCTGAGGTGGGTGGATCACCTGGGGCAGGAGCTTGAGACCAGCCTGACCAACATGGAGAAATTTTGTCTCTACTAAAAATACAAAATTAGCCGGTTGTGGTGGTGCATGCCTGTAATCCTAGCTACTCGGGAGGCTGACGCAGGATAATCGCTTGAATCTGGAAGAAGCAGGTTGTGGTGAGCCAAGATTGCGCCATTGCACTCCAGCCTGGGCAACAAGAGTGAAACTCCGTCTCAAAAAAATAAATAAATAAAAAAGAAGGTTCATGAGGCAACACAACATAATTAAGAATGGGCAACATTCCTGAGAATGACTCATGGGCACCAGCACCTCAAAGCCAGTACCCAGGGTCGCTAACAAAAGACCCGAGTGAGGAATGCATGGGTGCTGTCTTCAAGAAGCTTCCAGTCTTGTCTAGATGATCAGACAAATAGTTACTGCCCATGTTTGAAAAACCAGTTACTTTGGCCAGAAGAAGTGGCTCATGCCTGTAATCCCAGCATCTTCAGAGGCTGAGGCGGGCAGATCACCTAAGGTCAGGAGTTTGAGACCTGCCTGGCCAACATGGTGAAACCCTGTCTCTACTAAAAGTACAGAAATTAGTTGGGTGCCTGTAATCCCAGCTTCTCAGGAGGCTGAGACAGGAGAATCATTTGAACCAAGGAGGCAGAAGTTGTGAGCTGAGATTGCGCCACTGCACTCCAGCCTGGGCAACAAGAGCAAGATTCCTTCTCAAAAAAAAAAAAAAAGGCAAACCAGGTACTTGAACCTCTTTCCAATCACTGACAATAGCAATAGCTTTGATGAGATTGGCCAAGTGTGGTGGCTCACACTTGTAGTAATCCCAGCACTTCGGGAGGCTGAGACAGCAGGATTGCTTGAGCCCAGGAGTTTGACACCAGCCTGGGGAACAAAGCGAGATTCCTTATCTTAAAAAAAAAACTGGTGGGGCATGGTGGGGCACACCTGTGGTCCTAGACACTCAAGAGCCTGAGGCAGGAGGATGGCTTGAGCCCAGGAGTTCAAGGGTGTAGTGAGCTGAGATCAGGCCACAGCACTCCAGCCTGGGCAACAGAGTGAGACCCTGTCACAAAAAAAAGAAAAACAAAAAAACAAGACCATCAGCTTTGAGTTTGAAAGGAAATGTACATTTCCTCCAGTAAAAGTGAGAACTGATTTACACATTCCCAGCTGAACACTAGGTCTGACTTACAGCTCAGAATTGTTGACACCTGCCTCCTAGGTTGTAATGTGGTCCCAAGGAGAAAAGAGAATATTTGTGGCTTTTTTAGAGACAAGGTCTCACTCTGTCACCGACATTGGAGTGCCAATGGTCTAATCATAGCTCCCTGCAGCCTCAACCTCCTGGGCTGAAGTGATCCTCCTGCCTCAGCCTCCTGAGTAGCTGAGACTACAGGCATGCACCACCACCCCCAGCTAAGTTATTGTTATTATTATTATTGCAGAGATGAGGTCTCACTATGTTACCCAGGCTGGTCTCCTTCTTGCCTCAAATGATCCTCCCATCTTGGCCTCCCAAAGTGCTGGGATTATAAACGTGAGCCACCATGCTGGCCAAAATAGAATGTTAGAGACTCACTTCATATTGAATTTACTTGGAAGGGTGATTCTTTTCCCACACCCTCCCTAGGAGAGCGAGCTGGATTTTAGGACCTTAACTCTGCCCATGCAATTGTCAGGCCAGGGGAGATGGCTTCACCCATTGGGTTACAAGAGTATCAACTCCCTCCCTGCTCGATTGAGCAGCAGAGCAAACTCAGCCACAGCTCCTTTTAGCTCTTCCCATCCTGCTCTGCAAAATGCTATACCTCCCTGTACACTTCTGATTTCCTCTTTTTTTATTTTTAGTTTTACTTGTTTTGAGACAGGGTCTAACTCTGTTGCCCAGGCTGGAGTGCAGTAATGTGATCTTGGCTTACTGCAACCTCCGCCTCCTGGGTTCAAGCGATTCTCCTGCCTCCCAAGGAGCTGGGATTACAGGGACTTGCTACCACGTCTATCTAAATATTTTGTATTTTTAGTAGAGACGGGGTTTCACCATGTTGGCCAGGCTGGTCTCAAACTCCTGACCTCAAGTGATCCACCTGCCTTGGCCTCCCAAAGTGATGGAATGACTGGTGTGAAGCACCATGTCTGGCAGATTTCCTCCTCTTTGTCTCCGCCACGAGTGACTCACAATTCCTGCATATTTAAAATTCTCGTGGCTATAGGGGAAAAAATCTGCTGAGTAAGTTCAGTTGCTTCAAAGTAAATTGTTTACATTAGAATTTCAAACATGGAAAAATCATTGCCGGAGAATGGACCCTGGATTCTTCACATTTGGCTGTAACAGGGAGGGAGAGGGCAGGGCTAGGGGTAGAAGACATCCCCGTGGGAAGGTCTATTCTCAGATTCTCAGACACAGCGGCTCCCAAGACCCATCCTGACCACTGCGTTCTGCAGCTCCGAACAGAACTTCTGCCTTGCTGGCCCCAGCTAGTTTATCTGGGGCAAGCATAGGGCCAACTGATTAAAAAGAAAAACAAAAAACAAAAAAGAAGCCACTGCTGACAAGGCCTTCTCGCCACTAGTTCCAAAGCACAAAAGCAAATTTTCCTGCAGGACCAGCCTTTGGAAGCCTGATTTTGGATAAGAGGAAAAAAGTTCCTTGCCCAAACATATGCTTTCCCAACTTCTCTATCTCTGTACCTTTCAAGAGGCTTCTAAGATCACCTTACTTCCGTCATCTTTTGTTAGGACTGACCTCTTATCTTCACCTGTGTAAGAAAAAATAAAAGCCAGCACAGAGTTTGTGAAGGTCACACATAGCTGCAAGAAGCATGCTTACTTGCTTTGGTAATAGGGATAAATTTGTTCAGACCCCTAGGCATTGAATGAGTACACAGTAGATTCTGCAAAAGTTCTGAATCAGAGGAGGGTCAAAGAGGCTCCCTGTAACAAGGGCTGGGGTCCCCAGCCCATGCACTTACACTATATTTTATTTTATCTATTTTTTTTTTTTTTTTTGAGATGGAGTCTTGCTCTGTCACCCAGGCTAGAGTGCAATGGTACGATCTCCGCTCACTGCAATCTGCCTCCCGGGTTCAAGTGATTCTCATGCCTCAGCCTCCTGAATAGCTGGGAACAGAAGTATGCACCACCACACCGGGCTAATTTTTGTATTTTTAGTAGAGACGGGGTTTCACCATGTTGGCCAGGCTGGTCTGGAACACCTGACCTCAGGTGATCTGCCCACCTCAGCCTCCCAAAGTGCTGGGATTACAGGTGTGAGCCATCACACCCAACCTTATGCTCTATGTTATGATTTGTTTTTAAAGCCAGCACAGCCATAAAAAAGAATGAAATCATGTCCATTGCTGCAACATGGATGCAGCTGGAGGCTGTAATCCTAAGTGAATTAGCGCAGACACAGAAAACCAAATACCACATGTTCTCACTTATAAGTGGGAGCTAAACATTGGGTACACATGGATACAAAGATGGAAAAAACACACACTGATGGCCAGGTGTGGCTGTTCACACCTATAATCCCAGCACTTTGGGAGGCCGAGGTGGGTGAATCACCTGAGATCAGGAGTTCGAAACCAACCTGGCCAACATGGTGAAACCCTGTCTCTACTAAAAATACAAACATTAGCGGGGCATGGTGACAGGCACCTGTAATCACAGCTACTCAGGAGGCTGAGGCAGGAGAATCACTTGAACCTGGGAGGCAGAGGCTGAGATCACACCATTGGGCTGCAGCCTGGGTGACAGAGCGAGACTCTGTGTAAAAAACAACAACAACAATGTAGGGGAGGGAGGGTAAGGACTGAGAAACTACCTACTGGGTCCTGTGCTCAAACCCTGGGTGATGGGATCAATCATACCCCAAGCCACAGCATCATGTAATATACCCATGTAACAAACCTGCACACGTACTCCTTGAAACTGAAATAGAAGTTGAAATGATACATAATATAACCAGCAATACTGGGAAGCTGAGATCTTCTGCATGCCACATAGTCGACACTGATTTTTAAAATTCAGGTGAGGAGTAAATTGCTGGCCAGTTGTGGTGTCTCATGCCTGTAATCCCAGCACTTTGGGAGGCTGAGGCAGGTGGATTACCTGAGGTCAGGAGTTCAAGACCAGCCTGGCCAACATGGCAAAACCCTGTCTCTACTAAACACAAAAATTAGCCAGGCGTGGTGGCCCACACCTGTAATCCCAGCTACTCAGGAGGCTGAGAAAGGAGAATCACTTGAACCCAGGAGGTGGAGGTTGCAGTAAGCCAAGATCGCTTCACTGCACTCCAGCCTGGGTGATAGAGCAAGACTCTGTCTCAAAAAAAAGAGTAAACTGATAGCAGATAGAGAAACATATAAGACTCCAATGCATTAAAAAAATTACAATGACAGCAAAAACAAAACAAAACAAAACCAAAAAAAAAGACAAATCAGACTCATGTTTCTCCAGTGCTAGATTTCTAGGAGACCACACTCTTCCTGTTTCTTCCCTAGATAAAAATGGAGCACAAATTTCTGACTACAGATTTCTTCAAGAAAGACCTGTGAATTCTGCAAGAGCAAGAGCCTAGAAAGACAGAATGAGGAAATGAACATTGAAATCCAGACACAAAACAGGAAAGAGAGACACTGTCTGGCTTCACTCTCTCTCCTGGTGAACAGCCCAAAAATAGGTGAGTGGCTCATGCCTGTAATTGAGCACTTTGGAAGGCCGAGGCAAGCAGATTATGAGGTCAGGAATTCGAGACCAGATCACACCATTGCATTCCAGCCTGGGCAACAAGAGCCAAACTCTGTATAAAACAAAACAAAACAAAAACAAAACAAAACCCCCATTGTTCTCTTGATTCTGATACACTTTTTCTTTTTCTTTCTTTCTTTTTTTTCTTTTTTTTTTTCTGAGACGGAGTTTCACTCTGTAGCCAGGCTGGAGTTCAATGGCTCAATCTCAGCTCACTGCAACCTCTGACTCATGGGTTCAAGTGATTCTCCTGCCTCAGCCTCCTTAGTAGCTGGGATTACAGGCATGCACCACCACGCCCAGCTAATTTTTGTATTTTTAGTAGAGACAGGGTATCGGAGGAATCAGCCCCGAATATTTCAACATAGGTTCTTTCCTATTTTCCCTAAGTGTTGGCTGGTCTGAGAAATAAAGAGAAAGAGTAGAAAGAGAGAAATTTTACAGCTGGGCCTCCAGGAGTGTCATCACATATTGGTAGGACCGTGATGGCGACACCAAGCTGCAAAACCAGCAAGTTTTTATTAGGGATTTCAAAAGGGGAGGGGATGTACGAATAGGGAGTGGGTCACAGAGATCACATGCTTCAAAGGGCAATAAAAGATAACAAGGCAAAGGGCAGAGCAAGATGACAAGGCAAGGGCGAAATTAGAATTAATGTTGAGGGTCCATGTCCCACTGGGCATGCATTGTCTTGATAAACATCTTAATAGGAAACAGGGTTCGAGAGCAGACAACCGGTCTGACTAGAGTTCACCAGGCTGGAATTTCCCAATCCTAGTAAGCCAGAGGGCACTGCAGGATACCAGGGTGTATTTCCTCCCTTATCTTAACCACATAAGACAGAGACTCCCAGAGAGGCCGTTTATAGACCTACCCCTGGGTATGCATTCCTTCCCCAGGGTTATTAATTATTAATATTCTTTGCTGGGAAAAGAATTCAGTGATATTTCTCCTACTCACACGTCTATCTATAGGCTCTCTGCAAGAAGAAAAATATGGCTCTATTCTGCCCCACGCTGCAGGCAGTCAGACCTTATGGTTATCTTTCTTTGTTCCCTGAAAATCACTGTTATTTTGTTCTTTTTCAGGGTGCACTCATTTCATATTGTTCAAACACACATGTTTTACAAACAATTTGTACAGTTAACACAATCATCACAGGGTCCTGAGGCGATATACATCCTCAGCTTATGAAGATGATGAGATTAAGAGATTAAAGCAAGATAGGCATAAGAAATTATAAAAGTATTAATTTTGAGAACTAATAAATGTCCATGAAATCTTCAAAATTTATGTTCAGAGATTTCAGTAAAGACAGGCATAAGAAATTATAAAAGTATTAATTTTGGGAACTCATAAATATCCCTGAAATCTTCACAATTTATGTTCTTCTGCCACAACTTCAGCCGGTCCCTCCGTTCAGGGTCCCTGACTTCCTGCAACAATGGGGTTTCACCATGTTGGTCAGGATGGTCTCGATCTCCTGACATCGTGATCTGCCTGCCTCGGCCTTCCAAAGTGCTGGGATTATAGGCGTGAGCCATTGACCCTGGCCTGAAACTCAACTCTTAACCAGTTAGGTCTGGAGAGTTTCTGTTTGTTTTATTTTCCCTTACCTTGACTTCTTACTTTTAACTCCCAGCTTTTGATTTTTAATTTTTATTTTATCATATGTATTCTCACTCTAAGTTATCTCAGATCAACATGAAATGAGTCAGAGTATAAAATAAAGAAATAAACATAACTGAATAAAGTTGCTTTTTAATAACAACACAACTCATTTATAAGTAAAAAGATATCGAAAATTTGTCTCTAAAGTAGTCTATTATGTGCAGAATCTTATATTCCAGCTGACTTTCACTATAAAACAGAAAATGTGTCCCTTCAGGAAAAAGAATTTTAGTCCCAAACTATTATAAAAATTACACTTTAAATTTGCAGCTTCTATGTAAATTCACGTATTTCAAGGCAGATAAGTACGCTATTGTGAGTTATCGAGAATAATATGCAAAAGAAGTCTCAAAATACAAATGCGAAATAACTGGAATTACTTTTATGTCTTCATGAAATGACTTAAAACTTGCAGGAAAAGAATATGAGTTTTCCTAACAGGAGAACTTTGAGTCTCCACATTTACCTTTCCCTGGAATCCACTGAAGCAGGAATTCTCAGATCATGGGCAAACTCATCCTTTCACTTTTTGAAATTAAATAATATAGAGTATGTAAGAATTCATGGGTTTGCTATTTTCCTAAGGTACACTAAAATCAATTCATAAGTATTAAAAAAAAAAAAGTAGTATGGGGCCAGGCACAGTGGCTTACATATGTAATCCCAGCACTTTGGGAGGCTGAGGCGGGAGGATCACCTGAGGTCAGGAGTTTGAGATCAGCCTAGCCAACATGGTGAAATCCTGTCTCTACTAAAAATACAAAAATTAGCTAGGCGTGGTGGTATGTGCCTATAGTCCCAGCTACTCGGGAGACAGGTGGGAGAATCACTTGAATTTGGGAGGCAGAGGTTGCAGCGAGTCAAGATCACACCACCACACCCCATCCTGGGCGACAGAGCAAGACTCCCTCTCAAAAAAAACAAAAAGTACAGTGCGTTACCCTAAAACTATCTCTTTCACCACATGTTGCCCATGGAGCACTGGTGGGGGTCTCTGTCCTTGGGGATAAGTCTGCACTGGGCTGCTCCCCGGCCCTCAGAAGTAGATTAACTAGGCTGAATGGAGGAGGAAACCGGGCCACAGCGAGATATACATGTCAATGAGTCAGCAGAGAAGGAAGACCCCCCCAGTTAAAGAGAAAAATGAGGCTAGCCAGTGTGGTTGCTCATGCCTGTAATCCCAGCACTTTGAGAGGCTGAGGCAGGTGGATCACCTGAGGTCAGGAGTTCAAGACCAGCCTGGCCAACATGGAGAAACCCCGTCTCTACTGAAAATACAAAATTAGCCAGTCATGTTTGTGCACGCCTGTGATCCCAGCTACTCAGGAGGCCGAGGCAAGAGAATCACTTGAACCCAGGAGGCAGAGGTTGCAGTGAGCTGAGATCGCATTATTGCACTCCAGCCTGGGCAATGAGCAAACCTCCGTCTCAAAAAATAAATCAATAAAAATTTAAAAAATAGAGAAAATGAGGCGAGTGGGAATACTTTTGCTGAAACATATGCAAGGAAGTCTTGTTGAATGATTGCTGAACAGGGACGTTAATAAAGATCTTCAGGAAGTGTGGGGTGAGGATATCTCACTGTCACATGGTCACCATTAGCCACTGCACCTGGCCTGGACTTTTTAAGTGCGTAATTGGATAATCAGGCATTGCCAGAGGGGAGTATCTAGAGAGGTTAGGAGTAAAGCATTCAGAGAGGAGGGAAGGAAGAAAAAGAAAGAGGGTGATTTAAATAACTGAGGTCCCTGGTTACAAACTCCCCACTGTCAATTTCATTCCGTCTCTATGGAAAACAGACAACTGATTCATTCTGGCTACTTCCTATTGAATAGGGGCATAGTCAGGGGGCCGCGGAATGAACCTATCCACCCGGAGTTGAAAGTACTCAAGAGTCCCTGGGCTTAGAGAAGAGATCCGCTGGAGCATCATGGGGAGTGTGTAACAGCAATACAGTCCACAGCAGAAGAATAATCCTATCCCTGAAATCATGGCTATACTCATGAGCAACTTTTCCCACCAGGAGGCCTGATACAAATCAAGAGGACAGCCATTGATTTAAAGACATTGTGGGATCAGACATAGCACTGGACTGGTTTGCTTGTGCATGTCTCGTAGGGCTGAGGATGTTTCCAGAGTTATCGTGGAAGTACACACAGCATTTGATCTTTTCTTTGAGACAGAGTCTCATAATGTGGCCCAGGCGGGAGTGTAGGGGTGTGTTCTCGGCTCACTGCAATCTCTGCCTCCTGGGTTCAAGCAATTCTCGTGCCCCAGCCTCTCGAATAGCTGGGATTAGAAGTGTGCACCACTATGCCTGGCTAAGTTTTTTTAATGTTTAGTAGAGATGGGGTTTCACCATGTTGGCCAGGCTGCTCTCGAATGAATTCCTGGCCTCAGGTGATCCACCTGCTCAGCCTCTCAAAGTGCTGGGATTACAGGCGTGAACCATCGTGCCTAGCCAGCATTCAATCTTAATTATTAAATGGATTAATAATTAAGTTCTGCACTATCAATTGTACCCACAGCCTCTATGGTGATCTGACAGCAGAATGGTTAAACGTATTTAACAGGTTACAGGAGGAGCTGTGAATAATCACAAAGGCGGTCCTGACACGTGTGCATTGAACAAATAAATATGAATGTAATATAAGACCCGTGTTCATTTTGGGATGCCGATTTAACATTTAAATGTACAGGCTTGAGCCACTGTTCCAGACCTGCTTTTTAATAAACTTTTACTCCTGCTCTGCAACTTGCCTCCGTCTGGCTTTATGCCTTATGACCCTCAGTCAAATTCTTTCTTGTGAGGAGGCGAGAATTGAAGTTGTTGCAGATGTGTACAGATTCATCACCAGGAACTCGGATACCTACCACCAATAACAGGTGGAGGATGCTAGGTGAAAATGTAATGTAAGCTGCATGCTTTTTACAAATAGCAGTGGTTCTCATGACCAGCCACATCCACTGCACCTTTCCTGTATGAAAGTCCCCTCAATAAAACTTTGCTCTCTCCAGATCTCTTCCTCTACGTCTCCCACATGGTGCCTTCCCTACTGGTGTGAAGTGGGGTCCTGCAGGGCACTCTCTCCCTGCATTTTTTTTTTTTTTTGAGACAGAGTCTCAGTCTGTCACCCAGGCTGGAGTGCAGTGGCGAGATCTTGGCTCACTGCAAGCTTCGCCTCTCAGCTTCAAGCGATTCTCCAGCCTCAGCCTCCCTAGTAGCTGGGATTACAGACGCCCATAATCATGCCCGGCTAATTTTTTTTTTTTTGTATTTTTAATAGAGACGGTGCCTCGATATGTTGGTCAGGCGGGTCTCCAAATCCTGGCCTCAAGTGATCCCCTCCCTCGGGTTCCCACAGTGCTAGGATTACAGGCGTGAGCCACAGCAATGGAAGATTCCCGCTGGGGAAAGTGAGTGGAGGTGCTCTTTGAAGAAACGGGAATCCCACCAATCCCAGGGGTTCTCTCCTGGCCTGCGGCCCTGGATGGTCCAGTCTGGGCAGAGGAGGAGAGCAGACGTCGCCCTTCTTGGCTGGGGCCGAAGGTGTGGTTCCCGCTTCCCCAAGGGCCTAGCCCGGGATTCCCAGGCATTGGCTCCACTAGGTAGCGCCCGGCCCCGCCCAGCTCCTCAAGGTCTGGCAGTCGCCCTCAACAAAGATGGCGCGAACGGCCTCAGGCGAGTCACGTGACCTTTGCGTCACGCGACCCATCTGCAAGACTCCTCCCGCGCTGCTCTTAGCCCCGCAGACGGCGGGAGAGCAAAGGGGCTGGAAGCACTGTCTGGACGTTGCCCTGGCGGCACTCCGGCGCAGTTATGGGGCTGCGCGCTGGCGCTGCAGGGCAGGTTGCTGTACCCCCGGAAGAGCCAGTCGCGGGAGCTCAAGCAACTGGACGGCTTCTGAAGCTTCGGCGCCGACTTCTCTGACAACCGGCGCCTGGGCTTCTAGGAGCAGTGTTACAGTCGTCGGCTGCCAGAGGTGCCTGCTCCGGACAGGGCCGGCAGGCGCACGGAAGCCCGGCGGCGAGAGTGGGAGTGGGGGAGCACGGGCACCCCCTCAGGCTCTTTCACCTGGGCGCCTTGGGACTGGGAGCCCAACTGGGAGGAGGTTAAAGGTCAGCGGGCTTGGGGGCGCGGGGTTGGAGAACAGAGGTCCAGGGGGAACCAGGAGGGCCAAGGCAGAGAAGGCAGGAGAAGGAGGAAGCACTCCTGCTGAGCCCCCTCCCGAGGCGAAGGCTGAGCCCTAGCAGTGTCGTTTTTTTTTGTTTTAATTATACTTTAGGTTTTAGGGTACATGTGCACAATGTGCAGGTTTGTTACATATGTATCCATGTGCCATGTTGTTTTCCTGCACCCATTAACTTGTCAATTAGCATTAGGTATATCTCCTAATGCTGTCCCTCTCCCCTCCCCCCACCCCACAACAGTCCCTGGAGTGTGATGTTCCCCTTCGTGTGTCCATGAGTTGTCATGGTTCAATTCCCACATATGAGTGAGAACATGCGATGTTTGGTTTTTTGTCCTTGCGATAGTTTACTGAGAATGATGTTTTCCAGTTTCATCCATGTCCCTACAAAGGACACGAACTCATCATTTTTTATGGCTGCATAGAATTCCATGGTGAATATGTGCCACATTTTCTTAATCCAGTCTATCGTTGTTGGACATTTGGGTTGGTTCCAACTCTTTGCTATTGTGAATAGTGTCGCAATAAACATACGTGTACATGTGTCTTTATAGCAGCATGATTTATAGACCTTTGGGTATATACCCAGTAATGGGATGGCTGGGTCAAATGGTATTTCTAGTTCTAGATTCCTGAGGAATCGCCACACTGACTTCCACAGTGGTTGAACTAGTTTACAGTCCCACCAACAGTGTAAAAGTGTTCCTGTTTCTCCACATCCTCTCCAGCACCTGTTGTTTCCTGCTTTTTTAATGATAGTCATTCTAACTGGTGTGAGATGGTATCTCACTGTGGTTTTGATTTGCATTTCTCTGATGGCCAGTGATGATGAGCATTTCTTCATGTGTTTTTTGGCTGCATAAATGTCTTCTTTTGAGAAGTGTCTGTTCATGTCCTTTGCCCACATTTTGATGGGGTTGTTTGTTTCTTGTAAATTTGTTTGAGTTCATTGTAGATTCTGGATATTGGCCCTTTGTCAGATGAGTAGGTTGCAAAAATTTTCTCCCATTCTGTAGGTTGCCTGTTCACTCTGATGGTAGTTTCTTTTCCTGTGCAGAAGCTCTTTAGTTTAATTAGATCCCATTTGTCAATTTTGGCTTTTGTTGCCATTGCTTGTTGTGTTTTAGACATGAAGTCCTTGCCCACGCCTATGTCCTGAATGGTATTGCCTAGGTTTTCTTGTAGGATATTAATGGTTTTAGGTCTAACATTTAAGTCTTTAATCCATCTGGATTTAATTTTTGTATAAGGTGTAAGGAAGGGATCCAGTTTCAGCTTTCTAAATATGGCTAGCCAGTTTTCCCAGCACCATTTATTAAATAGGGAATCCTTTCCTCATTTCTTGTTTTTGTCAGATTTGTCAAAGATCAGATAGTTGTAGATATGCGGCATCATTTCTGAGGGCTCTGTTCTATTCCATTGATCTATGTCTCTGTTGTGGTACCAGTACCATGCTGTTTTGGTTACTGTAGCCATGTAGTATAGTTTGAAGTCAGGTAGCGTGATACCTCCAGCTTTGTTCTTTTGGCTTAGGATTGACTTGGCGATGCGGGCTCTTTTTTGGTTCCATATGAACTTTAAAGTAGTTTTTTCCAATTCTGTGAAGAAAGTCATTGGTAGCTTGATGGGGATGGCATTGAATCTATAAATTACCTTGGGCAGTATGGCCATTTTCACGATATTGATTCTTCCAACCCATGAGCATGGAATGTTCTTCCATTTGTTTGCATCCTCTTTTATTTCATTGAGCAGTGGTTTGTAGTTCTCCTTGAAGACGTCCTTCACATCCCTTGTAAGTTGGATTCCTAGGTATTTTATTCTCTTTGAAGCAATTGTGAATGGGAGTTCACTCATGATTTGGCTCTCTGTTTGTCTGTTATTGGTGTACAAGAATGCTTGTGATTTTTGTACATTGATTTTGTATCCTGAGACTTTGCTGAAGTTGCTAATCAGCTTAAGGAGATTTTGGGCTGAGACAATGGGGTTTTCTAGATATACAATCATGTCATCTGCAAACAGGGACAATTTGACTTCCTCTTTTCCTAATTGAATACTCTTTATTTCCTTCTCCTGCCTGATTGCTCTGGCCAGAACTTCCAGCACTATGTTGAATAGAAGCGGTGAGAGAGGGCATCCCTGTCTTGTGCCAGTTTTCAGAGGGAATGCTTCCAGTTTTTGCCCATTCAGTATGATATTGGCTGTGGGTTTGTCATAGATAGCTCTTATTATTTTGAGATACGTCCCATCAGTACCTAATTTATTGAGAGTTTTTAGCATGAAGCGTTTTGTCAAAGGCCTTTTCTGCATCTATTAAGATAATCATGTGGTTTTTGTCTTTGGTTCTGTTTATATGCTGGATTACATTTATTGATTTGCGTATGTTGAACCAGCCTTGCATCCCAGGGATGAAGCCCACTTGATCATGGTGGATAAGCTTTTTGATGTGCTGCTGGATTCGGTTTGCCAGTATTTTATTGAGGATTTTTGCATCAATGTTCATCAAGGATATTGGTCTGAAATTCTCTTTTTTGGTTATGTCTCTGCCAGGCTTTGGTATCAGGACGATGCTGGCTTCATAAAATGTGTTAGGGAGGATTCCCTCTTTTTCTATCGATTGGAATAGTTTCAGAAGGAATGGTACCAGTTCCTCCTTGTACCTCTGGTAAAATTCAGCTGTGAATCCATCAGGTCCTAGACTCTTTTTGGTTGGTAAGCTATTGATTATTGCCACAATTTCGGAACCTGTTATTGGTCTATTCAGAGATTCAACTTCTTCCTGATTTAGTCTTGGGAGGGTGTATTTGTCGAGGAATTTATCCATTTCTTCTAGATTTTCTAGTTTATTTGCATAGAGGTGTTTGTAGTATTCTCTGATGGTAGATTGTATTTCTGTGGGATCGGTGGTGATATCCCCTTGTTCGTTTTTTATTGCATCTATTTGATTCTTCTCTCTTTTCTTCTTTATTAGTCTTGCTAGCAGTCTATCAATTTTGTTGATCTTTTCAAAAAACCAGCTCCTGGATTCATTAATTTTTTGAAGGGTTTTTTGTGTCTCTATTTCCTTCAGTTCTGCTCTGATTTTAGTTATTTCTAGCCTTCTGCTAGCTTTTGAATGTGTTTGCTCTTGCTTTTCTAGTTCTTTTAATTGTGATGTTAGGGTGTCAATTTTGGATCTTTCCTGCTTTCTCTTGTGGGCATTTAGTGCTATAAATTTCCCTCTACACACTGCTTTGAAGGTGTCCCAGAGATTCTGGTATGTTGTGTCTTTGTTCTCGTTGGTTTCAAAGAACATCTTTATTTCTGCCTTCATTTCATTATGTACCCAATAGTCATTCAGGAGCAGGTTGTTCAGTTTCCACGTAGTTGAGCGGTTTTGAGTGTGTTTCTTAATCCTGAGTTCTAGTTTGATTGCACTGTGGTCTGAGAGACAGTTTGTTATAATTTCTGTTCTTTTACATTTGCTGAGGAGAGCTTTACTTCCAACTATGTGGTCAATTTTGGAATAGGTGTGGTGTGGTGCTGAAAAAAATGTATATTCTGTTGATTTGGGGTGGAGAGTTCTGTAGATGTCCATTAGGTCCACTTTGTGCAGAGCTGAGTTCAATTCCTGGATATCCTTGTTAACTTTCTGTCTCGTTGATCTGTCTAATGTTGACAGTGGGGTGTTAAAATCTCCCATTATTATTGTGTGGGAGTTTAAGTCCCTTTGTAGGTCACTGAGGACTTGCTTTATGAATCTGGGTGCTCCCGTGTTGGGTGCATATATATTTAGGATAGTTAGCTCTTCTTGTTGAATTGATCCCTTTACCATTATGTAATGGCCTTCTTTGTCTCTTTTGATCTTTGTTGGTTTAAAGTCTATTTTATCAGAGACTAGGATTGCAACCCCTGCCTTTTTTTGTTCTCCAGTTGCTTGATAGATCTTTCTCCATCCCTTTATTTTGAGTCTATGTGTGTCTCTGCACGTGAGATGGGTTTCCTGAATACAGCACACTGATGGGTCCTGACTCCTTATCCAGTTTGCCAGTCTGCGTCTTTTGATTGGAGCATTTAGCCCATTTACATTTAATGTTAATATTGTTATGTGTGAATCTGATCCTGTCATTATGATGTTAGTTGGTTATTTTGCTCGATAGTTGCTATAGTTTCTTCCTAGCCTCGATGGTCTTTACAATTTGGCATGTTTTTGCAGTGGCTGGTACCGGTTGTTCCTTTCCATGTTTAGTGCTTCCTTCAGGAGCTCTTTTAGGGCAGGCCTGGTGGTGACAAAATCACTCAGCGTTTGCTTGTCTGTAAAGTATTTTATTTCTCCTTCACTTATGAAGCTTAGTTTGGCGGGATATGAAATTCTGGGTTGAAAATTCTTTTCATTAAGAACGTTGAATATCGGCCCCCACTCTCTTCTGGCTTGTAGAGTTTCTGCCGAGAGATCAGCTGTTAGTCTGATGGGCTTCCCTTTGTGGGTAACCCGACCTTTCTCTCTGGCTGCCCTTAACATTTTTTCCTTCATTTCAACTTTGGTGAATCTGACAATTATGTGTCTTGGAGTTGCTCTTCTCAAGGAGTATCTTTGTGGCGTTCTCTGTATTTCCTGAATCTGAATGTTGGCCTGCCTTGCTAGATTGGGGAAGTTCTCCTGGATAATATCTTGCAGAGTGTTTTCCAACTTGGTTCCATTCTCCCTGTCATTTTCAGGTACACCAATCAGACGTAGGTTTGGTCTTTTCACATAGTCCCAAATTTCTTGGAGGCTTTGTTCATTTCTTTTTATTCTGTTTTCTCTAAACTTCCCTTCTCGTTTCATTTCATTCATCTTCCATCAGCGATACCCTTTCTTCCAGTTCATCGCATCTGCTACTGAGGCTTCTGCAATCTTTGCGTAGTTCTCGAAACTTGGCTTTCAGCTCCATCAGCTCCTTTAAGCCCTTCTCTCCATTGGTTATTCTAGTTATCCATTCTTCTAATTTTTTTTCAAAGTTTTTAACTTCTTTGCTATTGTTTTGAATTTCCTCCCGTAGCTCAGAGTAGTTTGATCGTCTGAAGCCTTCTTCTCTCTACTTGTCAAAGTCATCCTCCATCCAGCTTTGTTCCGTTGCTGGTGAGGAACTGCGTTCCTTTGGAGGAGGAGAGGTGCTCTGCTTTTTAGAGTTTCCAGTATTTCTGCTCTGTTTTTTCCCCATCTTTATGGTTTTATCTGCTTTTGGTCTTTGATGGTGATGTACAGATGGGTTTTTGGTGTGGATGTCCTTTCTGTTTGTTAGTTTTCCTTCTACCAGACAGGACCCTCAGCTGCAGGCCTGTTGGAGTTAACTCGAGGTCCACTTCAGACCCTGTTTGGCTGGGTGTCAGCAGCGGTGGCTGCAGAACAATGTATTTTCGTGAGACCGCAATTTCAGCTCTCTGATAGTTCCTCTGGATGTTTTGTCTCAGAGGAGTACCTGGCTGAGTGAGGTGTCAGTCTGTCCCTCCTGGGGGGTGCCTCCCAGTTAGGCTGCTCGCGGGTGAGGGACCCACTTTAGGAGGCAGTCTGTCCGTTCTCAGATCTCCAGCTGCCTGCTGGGAGAACCACTACTGTCTTTAAAGCTGTCAGTCAGACAGGGACATTTAAGTCTGCAGAGATTCCTGCTGAATTTTTGTTTGTCTGTGCCCTGCCCCCAGAGGAGGAGCCTACAGAGGCCAGCAGGCCTCCTTGAGCTGTAGTGGGCTCCACCCAGTTCGAGCTTCCTGACTGCTTTGTTTACCTAAGCATGCCTGGGCAATGGCGGGCGCCCCTGCCCCAGCCTCGCTGCCGCCTTGCAGTTTGAACTCAGACTGCTGTGCTAGCAATCAGCGAGACTCCGTGGGCATAGGACCCTCTGAGCCAGGTGCGGGACACAATCTCCTAGTGTGCTGATTTCCAGGCCCGTTGGAAAAGCGCAGTATTAGGGTGGGACTGACCCGATATTCCAGGTGCCGTCTGTTACCCCTTTCTTTGACTAGGAAAGGGAACTCCCTGACCCCTTGCGCGTCCTGAGTGAGGCAATGCCTCGCCCTGCTTAGCCTCATGCACAGTACGCTTCAGTGACTGTCCTACACCCACTGTTTGGCACTCCCTAATGACATGAAACCGGTATCTCAAGCAGAAATGCAGAAATCACCTGTCTTCTGTGTCGCTCGCGCTGGGAGCTGGAGACCGGAGCTGTTCCTATTTGGCCATCTGAACATTTCTTTTGATTGAGTAATTTTGAAACATTGTTTTTGTAGAATCTGCTGTTGGACATTTGGAGCGCTTTGATGCCTATGGTGAAAAATGAAATATCTTCAAATAAAAACTACACAGAAGCATTCTCTGAAACTTCTTTCTGATGTGTGCATTCATCTCACAGAGTTGAAACTTTCTTTTGATCGAGCAGTTTTGAAACAGTCTTTTTGTGGAATCTGCAAGTGGACATTTGGAGTGCATTGAGGCCTCTGGTGAAAAACGAAATATCTTCCCATGAACACTACACAGAAGCATTCTGTGAAACTTCGTCATGTTCTGTGCATTCATCTCACAGAGATGAACCTTTCTTTTGATTGAGCAGTTTTGAAACACTCTATTTGTGGAAACAGCAAGCTGACATTTGGAGTGCATTCAGGCCTCTGGTGAAAAACGAAATATCTTCTCATAAAAACTATACAGAAACATTCTGTGAAACCACTTTCTGATCTGTGCATTCATCTAACAGAGTTGCAACATTCTTTGGATTGAGCAGTTCTGAAACACACTTTTTGTAGAGTCTGCAAGTGGACATTTGGAGCATTTTGAGGCTTATGGTGAAAAACGAAATATCCTCCCATAAAACTACACAGAAGGATTCTTAGAATCTTCTTTCTGAGGTGTGCATTCATCACAGAGAGTTGAAAATTTCTTTTGATTGAGCTGTTTTGAATCACTCTTTTTGTGGAATCTGCAAGTGGAGATTTGTAGTGCTTTGAGGCCTATGGTGAAAAAAGAAATATCCTCCATTAAAAACTACACAGAAGCATTTTGTGAAACTTCTTTTAAATCAGTGCATTTATCTCACGGGGATGAACTTTTCTTTTGATTGAGCAGCTTTGCAACACTCTTTTTGGAGAATCTGCAAGTGGACATTTGGAGCACTTTGAGGCCTATGGAGAAAAAGGGAGTATCCTCCCATAAAAACTATAGAGAAGCATTCTGTGAAATTACTTTCTGATCTGTACATTCATCTAACAGAGTTGGACATTTCTTTTGATTGAGCAATTTTGAAACACGCATTTTGTTGAATCTTCAAGTATACATTAGTGGGCTTTGAGGCCTATGGTGAAAAAGGAAGTATCTTCCTATAAAAACTACGCAGAAACATTTTGTGAAACTTCTTTCTGCTCTTTACATTCATCTCAGAGTTGAACTTCTCTTTTGATTGAGCAGTTTGGAAACACTTTTTATAGAATCTGCAAGTGGATATTTGGAGTGATTTTAGGCCTGCGGTGAAAAACGAAATATCTTCCCATAAAAACTAAACAGAAGCATTCTGTGAAACTTCTTTCTAATCTGTGCATTCATCTCAGAGAGTTGAACGTTTCTTTTGATTCAGCAGTTTTGAAACACTCTTTTTGTAGTATCTGTAAGTGGATATTTGGAGACCGTTGAGGCCTATGATGAAAAACAATATATCATCCCATAAAAACTATACAGAGCGTTCTGTGAAATTTCATTCAGTTCTGTACATTCATCTCACACAGTTCAAACATTCTTTTGATTGAGCAGTTCTGAAACACTCTTTGTAGAATCTGCAAGTGGACATTTGTAGGGCTTTGAGGTTTATGAGTAAAACAAAATATTCTCCCATAAAAATTACACAGAGGCATTCTGTAAAACTTTTCCCTGATGTGTGCATTCGTCTCACAGATTTGAACTTGTCTTTTAATTGAGCAATTTTGAAATACTTTTTTAGAATCTGCAAGTGGACATTTGGAGCACTTTGAGGCCAAATTTGATAAACGAAATATCTTCAAATAAAAACTACACAGAACGATTCTCTGAAACTTCTTTCTCATCTGTGCATTCACCTCACAGAATTGAAGCTTTCTTTTAATTGAGCAGTTTTCAAACAATCCTTTTGTAGGAGCTGCAGGTGGGCATTAGGAACAATTTGCGGCCTATTGTGAAAAACAAAATGTCTTCCCATAAAAACTACACAGAAGCATTCTGTGATACATCGTTCTGATCTGTGCATTCACCTCACGTGGTTCAACCTTTCTTTTGATTGAGCAGTTCTCAAACACTCTTTTTGCAGAGTCTGCAATTGGATATTTGGAGCGCTTTGAGGGGTATGGTGAAAAACGAAATATCTTCAAATAAAAACACAGAACCATTCTGTGAAATTTCTTTCTAATCTGTGCATTTATCTCACAGAGTTAAACCTCTCTTTTGATTGAGAGGTTTTGAACCACTGTATTTGCAGAGTCTGCAAGTGGACATTCGGAGCCTTGTGAGGCCTTGGGGAAAAAACCAAATATCTTCCCATAAAAACTACACAGAAGCATTCTGTGAAACTTCTTTCTGATCTGTGCATTCATCTCAGAGAGTTGAACATTTCTTTTGGTTGAGCAGTTTTGAAACACACTTTTTGTAGAATATGCAAGTGGATATTTGGAGAGCATTGAGGCCTATCGTGAAAACAAAATATCTTCCCGTAAAACTTACACAGAAGCATTCTGTGAAACTTCTTTCTGTTCTGTGCATTCGTTTCACAGAGATGAAACTTTCTTTTGACTGAGCAGTTTTGAACCACTCTTTTTGTGGAATCTGCTAGTGGACATTAGGAGCGCTTTGAGGCCTTTCGTGAAAAAAGAAATATCTTCAAATAAAAACTACAGAGAAGCATTCTGTGAAACTTTTCTGATCTGTGTATTCATCTCACAGAGACGAAACATTCTTTTGATTGAGCAGTTTTGAAACACTCTTTCTGTAGAATCTCCAAATGGATATTTGGGATGCTTTCAGGCCTGTGTTGAAAAACGAAATATCTTCCAATAAAAAGTACACAGAAGAATTCTGTGGACCTATTTTCTGTTCTGTGCATTCGTCTCTTTGATTTGAACATTTCTTTTGATTGAACAGTTTTGAAATACCCTTTTTGTAGAATCTGCAAGTGGACATTTGGAGAGCGTTGAGGCCTGCAGTGAAAAACGAAATATCTTGAAACGAAAACTACACAGAAGCATTCTATGAAACTTCTTTCTGTTCGGTGCATTCATCTCACAGAGATGAAACTTTCTTTTGATTGAGCCGTTTTGAAACACTCTTTTTGTAGAATCTGCAAGAGGACATTTGGAGCACTTTGAGGCTTATGGAGAAAAAGGGATTATCCTCCCATAAAAACTATAGAGAAGCATTCTGTGAAACTTCTTTCTGATCTGTACATTCATCTAACAGAGTTGGACATTTCTTTTGATTGAGCAATTTCGAAACAATATTTTGTAGAATCTTTAAGTATACAATAGAGTGCTTTGAGGCCTAAGGTGAAAAAGGAGGTATCTTCCTAGAAAAACTACAGAGAAGCATTCTGTGAAACTTCTTTCTGATCTGTACATTGATCTCACAGAGGTGAACCTTTCTTTTGATTGAACAGTTTTGAAATACTCTTTTTGTAGAATCTGAAAGTGGACATTTGGAGAGCTTTGAGGTCTGCAGTGAAAAACGAAATATCTTCAAACAAAAAGTACACAGAAGCATTCTGCGAAACTTCTTTCTGTTCCGTACATTCATCCCACAGTTATGAACCTTTCCTTTGATTGAGGAATTTTGAAACCCTCCTTATGTAGAATCTGCAACTGGATATTTTGGGTGAATTGAGGCCAATGGTGAAAAATGAAATATCATCCCATAAAAACTACACAGAAGCATTCTGTGAAACTTCTTCCTGTTCGGTTCATTCATCTCACAGAGATGAACCTTTCTTTTGATTGAGCAGTTTTGAAACACTCTTTTTGTAGAATCTGCAAGTGGACATTTGGAGAACATTGAGGCCTACGGTCAAAAACGAAATATCTTCCCCTAAAAACTACTCAGAAGGATTCTGTGAAACTTATATCTATTCTGTTCATTCATCTCACAGAGTAGAACCTTTCTTTACATTGAGCAGTTTTGAAAGACTCTTTTAGTAGTATCTGCAAGTGGACATTTGGAGTGCTAAGGGGCCTCTCGTGGAAAAAGGAATATCTTCAAATAAAAACTACACAGAAGCATTCTGTGAAACTTCTTTCTGATCTTTGCATTCATCTAACAGAGTAGAAACTTTCTTTTGATTGAGCAGTTATGAAACACTCTTTTTGTAGAATCTGCAAGTGGACATTTGGAGCGCTTTGAGGCCTATCGTGGAAAAAGGAATATCTTCAATTAAAAACTACACAGAGGTAATCTGCGAAACTTCTTTATGAACTGTGTATTCATCTCAGAGAGTGGAACCTTTCTTTTGATTGTGCAGCTTTGAAACAGGCTTTTTCTAGAATCTGCAATTGGACACTTCTCGAGGAATGAGGCCTATCGCGAAAAAAGAGATATCTTCCAATAAACACTACACAGAAGCATTCTGTGCAACTTCTTTCTATTCTGTTCATTCATCTCACAGAGTAGAACCTTTCTTTTGATTGAGCAGTTTGGAAACTCTCTTTTTGTAGAATCTGCAAGTGGACATTTGGAGCACTATGGGGTCTATAGTGGAAAAAGGAATATCTTCAAATAAAAACTAGACAGAAGCATTCTGTGAAACTTCTTTCTGATCTGTGCATTCATCTCAGAGAGTGGAAACTTTCTTTTGATTGAGCTGTATTGAAACACTCTTTTTGTAGAATCTGCCGGTGGATATTTGGAGAAAATTGAGGCCTACGGTGAAAAACGAAATAGCTTCCCATTAAAACTACGCAGAAGCATTCTGTGAAACTACTTTCTGATCTGTGCATTCACCTAACAGAGTAGAATATTTCTTTTGATTGAGCAATTTTGAAACATTCTTTTTGTAGAATCTGCAAGTGGATGTTTGGAGATCTTTGAGGCCTCTGGTGAAAAACGAAATATCTTCAAGTAAAAACTACACAGAATAATTCTGTGACATTTCTTTCTATTCTCTGCATTCATATCACAGAGTTGAAGCTTTCTTTTGATTGTGCGGTTTTGAAATATTCTTTCTGTTTAAAATGCAAGTGGACATTTGGAGCGCTTTGAGGCCCATCGTGGAAAAAGGAATATCATCAAACAAAAACTACAAAGAAGTAATTTGTGAATCTTCTTTATGAACTGTGAATTCATCTCAGAGAGTGGAACATTTCTTTTGATTGTGCCGCTTTGAAACAGGCTTTTCGTAGAAACTGCAATTGGACATTTTTAGAGCATTGAGGCCTAGGGTGAAAAAGGAAGTACCTTCTCATAAAGACAACACGGAAGCATTCTGTGAAACTTCTTTCTGATCTGTGCATTCATCTAACAGAGTAGAACCTTTATTTTGATACAGCAGTTGTGAAACACTCTTTTTGTAGAATCTGCAAGTGGACATTTGGAGAACATTGAGGCCTGCGGTGAAAAATGAAATATCTTCCCCTAAAAACTACACAGAAGCATTCTGTGAAAGTTGTTTCCATTCTGTTCATCTCACAGAGTAGAACCTTTTTTTGATTGAGCAGTTTTGAAACTCTGTTTTTGTAGAATCTGCAAGTGGACATTTGGAGCGCTATGAGGCCTATAGTGGTAAAAGGAATATCTTCAAATAAAAACTACACAGAAGCATTCTGTGAAACTTCTTTCTGATCTGTGCATTCATCTCAGAGAGTGGAACCTTTCTTTTGATTGAGCTGTATTGAAACACTCTTTTTGTAGAATCTGCCGGTGGATATTTGGAGAAAATTGAGGCCTATGGTGAAAAACGAAATATCTTCCCATTAAAACTAGGCAGAACAATAACTCATGGACACAGGAAGGGGAACATCACACTCTGGGGACTGTTGTGGGGTGGGGGGAGGGGGGAGGGACAGCATTAGGAGATACACCTAATGCTAAATGACGAGTTAATGGGTGCAGGAAATCAACATGGCACATGGATACATATGTAACAAACCTGCACATTGTGCACATGTACCCTAAAACACTAAAGTATAATAAAAAAAAAAAAAGAAAAAAAAAAACTAGGCAGAAGCATTCCGTGAAACTTCTTCCTGATCTGTGCATTCATCTAACAGAGTAGAATATTTCTTTTGATTGAACAGTTTTGAAAAACCCTTTTTGTAGAATCTGCAAGTGGATATTTGGAGATCTTTGAGGCCTCTGGTGAAAAACGAAATAACTTCAAGTAAAAACTACACAGAATAATTCTGTGAAATTTCTTTCTATTCTCTGCATGCATATCACAGAGTTGAACCTTTCTTTTGATTGTGCAGTTTTGATAAACTCCGTTTAAACTGCAAGTGGACATTTGGAGTGCTTCGAGGCCTATTGTGGAAAAAGAAATATCATCAAAGAAAAACTTCAAAGAAGTAATCTGTGAATCTTTTTATGAACTGTGCATTCATCTCAGAGAGTGGAACCTTTCTTTTGATTGTGCCTTTTGAAACAGGCTTTTCATAGAAACTGCAATTGGACATTTCTAGAGCATTGACGCCTAGGGTGAAAAAAGAAATATCTTCCCATAAAAACTACACGGAAGCATTCTGTGAAACTTCTTTCTGATCTGTGCATTCTTCTAACAGTGTTGAATCTTACTTTTGATTGAGCAGTTTTCAAACACTCTTTTTTTAGAATCTGCAAGTGAACACTTAGAGGACATTGAGGCCTATGGTGAAAAATGAAATATCTTCAACTAAAAACCACACAGAAGCATTCTGTGAAACTTCTTTCTATTCTGTTGATTCATCTCACAGAGTAGAACCTTTCTTTTGATTGAGCAGCTTGGAAATTCTCTTTTTGTATAATCTGCAAGTGGACATTTGGAGATCTTTGAGGCCTATCGTGGAAAATGGAATATCTTCAAATATAAACTACACAGAAGTAATCTGAACTGTGCATTCATCTCAGAGAGTGGAAACTTTCTTTTCATTGTGCAGCTTTTAGACAGGCCTTTTGTAGAATCTGCAATGGGACATTTCTAGAGCATTGAGGCCTATGGTGAAAAAAGAAATATCTTCCCATAAAAACTACACGGAAGCATTCTGTGAAACTTCTTTCTGATCTGTGCATTAAACTAACAGAGTTGAACCTTACTTTTGATTGAGCAGTTTTGAAACACACTTTTTGTAGAATCTGCAAGTGGACATTTGGAGAACATAGACGCCTACGGTGAAAAACAAAATATCTTCCCCTAAAAACTACACAGAAGCATTTTGTGAAACTTCTTTCAATTCCATTTATTCATCTCAAAGAGTAGAACGTTTCTTTCGATTGAGTAGTTTTGAAACTCTATTTTTGTACAATCTGCAAGTGGACATTTGGAGCACTTTGAGGCCTATCGTGGAAAAAGGAATATCTTCAATTAAAAACTACACAGAATCATTCTGTGAAACTTCTTTCTGATCAGTGCATTCAGTTCACTGAGCTGAACCTTTCTTTTGATTGAGCTATTTTGAAAGACTCTTTTTGTAGAATCTGCAATTGGATATATGGAGAGCATTGAGGCCTAAGGTGAAAAAATAAATATCTTCCCATTAAAACTACGCAGAAGCATTCTGTGGAACTTCTTTCTGATCTGTACATTCATCTAACAGAGTAGAACATATTTTTTGATTGAGCAGTTTTGAAACACTCTTTTTGTAGAATCTGAAAGTGGACATTTGGAGATCTTTGAGGCCTAAAGTGAAAAACGAAATATTTTCAAGTAAAAACTACACAGAATACTTCTGTGAAATTTCTTTCTCTTCTCTGCATTCATATCACAGATTTTAACCTTTCTTTTGATTGAGGAGTTCTGTAACACTTTCTGTAGAACCTGCAAGTGGACACGCGGAGCGCTAAGAGGCCTATATTGTAAAAAGGAATGTCTTAAAATAAAAACTACACAGAACCATTCAGTGAAACTTGTTTCTGATCTGTTCATTCAAATAACAGAGTTGAACGTTACTTTTGATTGAGGAGTTCTTAAACACTCTTTCTGTAGGAAATGCAAGCGGACATTCGGAGCGCTAATATGCCTATAGGGGAAAAAGGAATATATTCAAATAAAAACTACACAGAAGCATTCTGTGAAACTTCTCTCTGTTCTGTGAACTCAACTAACAGAGTTGAACCTTACGTTTGAAAGACGACTTCTGAAACACTCTTTCTGTTGAAACTTCAAGTGGACATACGGAGCGCTAAGGGGCCTATAGTGCAAAAAGGAATATCTTCAAATAAAAACTACACAGAAGTGTTCTGTGAAACTTCTTTCTGTTCTGTGCATTCAAATAGCAGGGTTGAAGCTTACTATTGATTTAGCAGTTCTGAAACACTCTGTGTAGAAACTGCAAGTGGACATTCGGAACGCTAAGGGGCCTATAATGGAAAAAAGAATATCTTCAAAAAAAAACTACACAGAAGCATTCTGCGAAACTTCTGTTCTCTGCATTCAACTAACAGAGTTGAACCATACTTTTGATTGAGCAGTCCTGACACACTCTTTCTGTAGAAACTGCAAGGGGACATTTGGAACGCTAAGGGGCCTGTACTGGAAAAAGGATTATCTTCAAATAAAAACTACACAGAAGCATTCTGTGAAACTTCTTTCTGATCTGTGCATTCAACTAACAGAGTTGAACCTTACTTTTGATTGAGCATTTCTGAAAAACGCTTTCTGTAGAAACTGCAAATGGACAATCGGATTGCTAAGGGGCATATAGTGGAAAAAGGAATATCTCCAAATAAAAACTACACAGAAGTATTCTGTGAAACTTCTTCCTGTTCTGTGCATTCAACTAACAGGGTTGAAGGTTACTATTGATTGAGCAGTTCTGAAACACTCTTTCTTTAGAAACTGCAAGTGGACATTCAGAGCGCTAAGGGGCCTATAATGGAAAAAAGAATATCTTCAAATAAAAACTACACAGAATTATTCTGCGAAACGTCTTTCTGTTCTCTGCATTCAACTAACAGAGTTGAACCATACTATTGATTGAGCAGTTCTGAAACACTCTTTCCGTAGAAAATGGAAGTGGACATTCGGAGCGCTATGGGGCCTATAGTGGAAAAAGGAACATCTTCAAATAAAAACTACACAGAAGCATTCTGTGAAAATTCTTTCTGTTCTGTGCATTCAACTAACAGAGTTGAATCTTAGTTTTGATTGAGCAGTTCTGAAACACACTTTCTGTAGAAAGTGCAAGTGGACAATTGGAGCGCTAAGGGGCCTGTAGTGGAAAAAGGAATATCTTCAAATAAAAACTACACAGAAGCATTCTGTGAAACTTTTTTCTGTTCTTTGCATTCAGCTAACAGAGTTGAATATTACTTTTGATTGAGCAGTTCTGAAACACTCTTTCTGTAGTAACTCTAAGTGGATATTCGGAGCGCTAAGGGGCCTATGGTGGAAAAAGGAATATCTTCAAATATCAACTACAAAGAATCAATCTGTGAAACTTCTTTCTGTTCTGTGCATTCAACTAACAGGGTTGAAGCTTACTTTTGATTGAGCAGTTCTGAAACACTGTATCTGTAGAAACTGCAAGTGGACATTCGGAGCGCTAAAGGGGCTATAGTGGAAAAAGGAGTATCTTCAAATAAAAACTACACAGAAGAATTCTGCCAAACTTCTTTCTGTTCTCTGCATTCAACTAACAGAGTTGAACCTTACTTTTGATTGAGCAGTTCTGAAGCACTTTCTGTAGAAACTGCAAGTGGACATTCGGAGCGCTAAGAGGCCCATAGTGGAAAAGGGAATATCTTCAAATAAAAACTACACAGAAGCATTCTGTGAAACTTCTTTCTGTTCTGTGCATTGAGCTAACAGAGTTGAACCTTACTTTTGATTGAGCAGTTCTGCAACACTCTGTAGAAACTGCAAGTGGAAATTCGGAGGGCTAAGGGGTCTATAGTGGAAAAAGAAATATCTTCAAATAAAAACTGCACAGAAGCATTCTGCAAAATTTCTTTCTTTTCTGTGCATTCAAGTAACAGAGTTGATCCTTACTTTTGATTGAGGAGTTCTGTAACACTTTCTGTAGAAACTGCAAGTGGACATTCGGAGCGCTGAGAGGCCTATAGAGTAAAAAGGAATATCTTCAAATAAAAACTACACAGAAGCATTCAGTGAACCCTGTTTCTGATCTGTTCATTCAAATAACAGAGTTGAACCTTACTTTTGATTGAGGAGTTCTGAAACAGTCTTTCTGTAGGAACTGCAAGCAGACATTCGGAGCTCTAATATGTCTATAGGGGAAAAAGGAATATCTTCAAATATAAACTACACAGAAGCATTCTGTGAAACTTCTTTCTGTTCTGGGAACTCAACTAACAGAGTTGAACCTTACGTTGGAAAGAGGACTTCTGAAACACTCTTTCTGTTGAAACTTCAAGTGGACATTCGGAGCGCTAAGGGGCCTAGAGTGAAAAAAGGAATATCTTCAAATAAAAACTACACAGAAGTATTCTGTGAAACTACTTTCTGTTCTGTGCATTCAACTAACAGGGTTGAAGCTTACTATTGATTGAGCAGTTCTGAAACACTCTTTCTTTAGAAACTGCAAGTGGATAATTCGGAGTGCTACGGGGTCTATAATGGAAAAAAGAACATCTTCAAAAAAAAACTACACAGAAGCATTCTGCGAAACTTCTTTCTGTTCTCTGCATTCAACTAAAAGAGTTGAACCATACTTTTGAATGAGCAGTTCTGAAACACTCTTCCTGTAGAAATTGCAAGTGGTCATTCGTAGCGCTATGGGGCCTGTAGTGGAAAAAGGAATATCTTCAAATAAAAACTACACAGAAGCATTCTGTGAAACTTCTTTCTGTTCTGTGCATTCAGCTAACAGAGTTGAACTTTACTTTGGATTGAGCAGTTCTGAAACACTCTTTCTGTAGAAAGCGCAAGTTGATATTCGGAGCGGTAAGGGGCCCGTAGAGGAAAAAGGAATATCTTCAAATAAAAACTACACAGAAGCATTGTGTGCAACGTCTTTCTGTTCTGTGCATTCAACTAACAGAGTTGAACTTTACTTTGGATAGAGCAGTTCTGAAACACTCTTTCTGTAGAAAGCGCAAGTTGACATTCGGAGCGGTAAGGGGCCCGTAGTGGAAAAAGGAATATCTTCAAATAAAAACTACACAGAAGCATTCTGTGTAACTTCTTTCTGTTCTGTGCATTGAGCTAACAGAGTAGAACCTTACTTTTGATTGAGCAGTTCTGCAACACTTTTTCTGTAGAAACTGCAAGTGGACATTCGGAGCGCTGGGAGACCTATAGTGTAAAAAGGAATATCTTCAAATAAAAACTACACAGAAGCATTCTGTGAAACTTCTTTCTGTTCTGTGCATTGAGCTAACAGAGTTGAACCTTACTTTTGATTGAGCAGTTCTGCAAATACTCTTTCTGTAGAAACTGCAAGTGGAAATTCGGAGGGCTAAGGGGTCTATAGTGGAAAAAGAAATATCTACAAATAAAAACTGCACAGAAGCATTCTGCAAAATTTCTTTCTTTTCTGTGCATTCAAGTAACAGAGTTGATCCTTACTTTTGATTGAGGAGTTCTGTAACACTTTCTGTAGAAACTGCAAGTGGACATTCGGAGCGCTGAGAGGCCTATAGAGTAAAAAGGAATATCTTCAAATAAAAACTACACAGAAGCATTCAGTGAACCCTGTTTCTGATCTGTTCATTCAAATAACAGAGTTGAACCTTACTTTTGATTGAGGAGTTCTGAAACAGTCTTTCTGTAGGAACTGCAAGCAGACATTCGGAGCTCTAATATGTCTATAGGGGAAAAAGGAATATCTTCAAATATAAACTACACAGAAGCATTCTGTGAAACTTCTTTCTGTTCTGGGAACTCAACTAACAGAGTTGAACCTTACGTTGGAAAGAGGACTTCTGAAACACTCTTTCTGTTGAAACTTCAAGTGGACATTCGGAGCGCTAAGGGGCCTAGAGTGAAAAAAGGAATATCTTCAAATAAAAACTACACAGAAGTATTCTGTGAAACTACTTTCTGTTCTGTGCATTCAACTAACAGGGTTGAAGCTTACTATTGATTGAGCAGTTCTGAAACACTCTTTCTTTAGAAACTGCAAGTGGATAATTCGGAGTGCTACGGGGTCTATAATGGAAAAAAGAACATCTTCAAAAAAAAAACTACACAGAAGCATTCTGCGAAACTTCTTTCTGTTCTCTGCATTCAACTAAAAGAGTTGAACCATACTTTTGAATGAGCAGTTCTGAAACACTCTTCCTGTAGAAATTGCAAGTGGTCATTCGTAGCGCTATGGGGCCTGTAGTGGAAAAAGGAATATCTTCAAATAAAAACTACACAGAAGCATTCTGTGAAACTTCTTTCTGTTCTGTGCATTCAGCTAACAGAGTTGAACTTTACTTTGGATTGAGCAGTTCTGAAACACTCTTTCTGTAGAAAGCGCAAGTTGATATTCGGAGCGGTAAGGGGCCCGTAGAGGAAAAAGGAATATCTTCAAATAAAAACTACACAGAAGCATTGTGTGCAACGTCTTTCTGTTGTGTGCATTCAACTAACAGAGTTGAACTTTACTTTGGATAGAGCAGTTCTGAAACACTCTTTCTGTAGAAAGCGCAAGTTGACATTCGGAGCGGTAAGGGGCCCGTAGTGGAAAAAGGAATATCTTCAAATAAAAACTACACAGAAGCATTCTGTGTAACTTCTTTCTGTTCTGTGCATTGAGCTAACAGAGTAGAACCTTACTTTTGATTGAGCAGTTCTGCAACACTTTTTCTGTAGAAACTGCAAGTGGACATTCGGAGCGCTGGGAGACCTATAGTGTAAAAAGGAATATCTTCAAATAAAAACTACACAGAAGCATTCAGTGAACCCTGTTTCTGATCTGTTCATTCAAATAACAGCGTTGAACCTTAATTTTGATTGAGGAGTTCTGAAGCAGTCTTTCTGTAGGAACTGCAAGCAGACATTCAGAGCGCTAATATGCCTAAAGGGGAAAAACGAATATCTTTGAACATAAACTACACAGAAGCATTCTCTGAAACCTCTTTCTGTTCTGGGAACTCAACTAACAGAGCTGAACCTTACGTTTGAAAGAGGACTTCGGAAACACTCTTTCTGTTGAAACTTCAAGTGGACATTCGGAGCGCTAAGGGGCCTAGAGTGAAAAAAGGAATATCTTCAAATAAAAACTACACAGAAGTATTCTGTGAAACTTTATTCTGTTCTGTGCATTCAGCTAACAGAGTTGAACTTTACTTTTGATTGAGCAGTTCTGAAACACTCTTTCTGTAGTAACTCTAAGTGGATATATGGAGCGCTAAGGGACATACAGTGGAAAAAGAATATCTTCAAATAAAAACTACACAGAAGCATTCTGCGAAACTTCTTTCTGTTCTGTGCATTCAACTAGCAGAGTTGAACCTTACTTTTGATTGAGCAGTCCTGACACACTCTTTCTGTAGAAACTGCAAGGGGACATTTGGAACGCTAAGGGGCCTGTACTGGAAAAAGGATTATCTTCAAATAAAAACTACACAGAAGCATTCTGTGAAACTTCTTTCTGATCTGTGCATTCAACTAACAGAGTTGAACCTTACTTTTGATGGAGCATTTCTGAAAAACGCTTTCTGTAGAAACTGCAAATGGACAATCGGATTGCTAAGGGGCATATAGTGGAAAAAGGAATATCTTCAAATAAAAACTACACAGAAGTATTCTGTGAAACTTCTTCCTGTTCTGTGCATTCAACTAACAGGGTTGAAGGTTACTATTGATTGAGCAGTTCTGAAACACTCTTTCTTTAGAAACTGCAAGTGGACATTCGGAGCGCTAAGGGGCCTATAATGGAAAAAAGAATATCTTCAAATAAAAACTACACAGAACTATTCTGCAAAACGTCTTTCTGTTCTCTGCATTCAACTAACAGAGTTGAACCATACTATTGATTGAGCAGTTCTGAAACACTCTTTCCGTAGAAAATGGAAGTGGACATTCGGAGCGCTATGGGGCCTATAGTGGAAAAAGGAACATCTTCAAATAAAAACTACACAGAAGCATTCTGTGAAACTTCTTTCTGTTCTGCGCATTCAACTAACAGAGTTGAATCTTAGTTTTGATTGAGCAGTTCTGAAACACACTTTCTGTAGAAAGTGCAAGTGGACAATTGGAGCGCTAAGGGGCCTGTAGTGGAAAAAGGAATATCTTCAAATAAAAACTACACAGAAGCATTCTGTGAAACTTTTTTCTGTTCTTTGCATTCAGCTAACAGAGTTGAATATTACTTTTGATTGAGCAGTTCTGAAACACTCTCTCTGTAGTAACTCTAAGTGGATATTCGGAGCGCTAAGGGGCCTATGGTGGAAAAAGGAATATCTTCAAATATCAACTACAAAGAATCAATCTGTGAAACTTCTTTCTGTTCTGTGCATTCAACTAACAGGGTTGAAGCTTACTTTTGATTGAGCAGTTCTGAAACACTGTATCTGTAGAAACTGCAAGTGGACATTCGGAGCGCTAAAGGGGCTATAGTGGAAAAAGGATTATCTTCAAATAAAAACTACACAGAAGAATTCTGCCAAACTTCTTTCTGTTCTCTGCATTCAACTAACAGAGTTGAACCTTACTTTTGATTGAGCAGTTCTGAAACACTTTCTGTAGAAACTGCAAGTGGACATTCGGAGCGCTGAGAGGCCTATAGAGTAAAAAGGAATATCTTCAAATAAAAACTACACAGAAGCATTCAGTGAACCCTGTTTCTGATCTGTTCATTCAAATAACAGAGTTGAACCTTACTTTTGATTGAGGAGTTCTGAAACAGTCTTTCTGTAGGAACTGCAAGCAGACATTCGGAGCTCTAATATGTCTATAGGGGAAAAAGGAATATCTTCAAATATAAACTACACAGAAGCATTCTGTGAAACTTCTTTCTGTTCTGGGAACTCAACTAACAGAGTTGAACCTTACGTTGGAAAGAGGACTTCTGAAACACTCTTTCTGTTGAAACTTCAAGTGGACATTCGGAGCGCTAAGGGGCCTAGAGTGAAAAAAGGAATATCTTCAAATAAAAACTACACAGAAGTATTCTGTGAAACTACTTTCTGTTCTGTGCATTCAACTAACAGGGTTGAAGCTTACTATTGATTGAGCAGTTCTGAAACACTCTTTCTTTAGAAACTGCAAGTGGATAATTGGGAGTGCTACGGGGTCTATAATGGAAAAAAGAACATCTTCAAAAAAAACTACACAGAAGCATTCTGCGAAACTTCTTTCTGTTCTCTGCATTCAACTAAAAGAGTTGAACCATACTTTTGAATGAGCAGTTCTGAAACACTCTTCCTGTAGAAATTGCAAGTGGTCATTCGTAGCGCTATGGGGCCTGTAGTGGAAAAAGGAATATCTTCAAATAAAAACTACACAGAAGCATTCTGTGAAACTTCTTTCTGTTCTGTGCATTCAGCTAACAGAGTTGAACTTTACTTTGGATTGAGCAGTTCTGAAACACTCTTTCTGTAGAAAGCGCAAGTTGATATTCGGAGCGGTAAGGGGCCCGTAGAGGAAAAAGGAATATCTTCAAATAAAAACTACACAGAAGCATTGTGTGCAACGTCTTTCTGTTGTGTGCATTCAACTAACAGAGTTGAACTTTACTTTGGATAGAGCAGTTCTGAAACACTCTTTCTGTAGAAAGCGCAAGTTGACATTCGGAGCGGTAAGGGGCCCGTAGTGGAAAAAGGAATATCTTCAAATAAAAACTACACAGAAGCATTCTGTGTAACTTCTTTCTGTTCTGTGCATTGAGCTAACAGAGTAGAACCTTACTTTTGATTGAGCAGTTCTGCAACACCTTTTCTGTAGAAACTGCAAGTGGACATTCGGAGCGCTGGGAGACCTATAGTGTAAAAAGGAATATCTTCAAATAAAAACCACACAGAAGCATTCAGTGAACCCTGTTTCTGATCTGTTCATTCAAATAACAGCGTTGAACCTTAATTTTGATTGAGGAGTTCTGAAGCAGTCTTTCTGTAGGAACTGCAAGCAGACATTCGGAGCGCTAATATGCCTAAAGGGGAAAAACGAATATCTTCGAACATAAACTACACAGAAGCATTCTCTGAAACCTCTTTCTGTTCTGGGAACTCAACTAACAGAGCTGAACCTTACGTTTGAAAGAGGACTTCGGAAACACTCTTTCTGTTGAAACTTCAAGTGGACATTCGGAGCGCTAAGGGGCCTAGAGTGAAAAAAGAATATCTTCAAATAAAAACTACACAGAAGCATTCTGCGAAACTTCTTTCTGTTCTGTGCATTCAACTAGCAGAGTTGAACCTTACTTTTGATTGAGCAGTCCTGACACACTCTTTCTGTAGAAACTGCAAGGGGACATTTGGAACGCTAAGGGGCCTGTACTGGAAAAAGGATTATCTTCAAATAAAAACTACACAGAAGCATTCTGTGAAACTTCTTTCTGATCTGTGCATTCAACTAACAGAGTTGAACCTTACTTTTGATGGAGCATTTCTGAAAAACGCTTTCTGTAGAAACTGCAAATGGACAATCGGATTGCTTAGGGGCGTATAGTGGAAAAAGGAATATCTTCAAATAAAAACTACACAGAAGTATTCTGTGAAACTTCTTCCTGTTCTGTGCATTCAACTAACAGGGTTGAAGGTTACTATTGATTGAGCAGTTCTGAAACACTCTTTCTTTAGAAACTGCAAGTGGACATTCGGAGCGCTAAGGGGCCTATAATGGAAAAAAGAATATCTTCAAATAAAAACTACACAGAATTATTCTGCGAAACGTCTTTCTGTTCTCTGCATTCAACTAACAGAGTTGAACCATACTATTGATTGAACAGTTCTGAAACACTCTTTCCGTAGAAAATGGAAGTGGACATTCGGAGCGCTATGGGGCCTATAGTGGAAAAAGGAACATCTTCAAATAAAAACTACACAGAAGCATTCTGTGAAACTTCTTTCTGTTCTGCGCATTCAACTAACAGAGTTGAATATTACTTTTGATTGAGCAGTTCTGAAACACTCTTTCTGTAGTAACTCTAAGTGGATATTCGGAGCGCTAAGGGGCCTATGGTGGAAAAAGGAATATCTTCAAATATCAACTACAAAGAATCAATCTGTGAAACTTCTTTCTGTTCTGTGCATTCAACTAACAGGGTTGAAGCTTACTTTTGATTGAGCAGTTCTGAAACACTGTATGTGTAGAAACTGCAAGTGGACATTCGGAGCGCTAAAGGGGGTATAGTGGAAAAAGGAGTATCTTCAAATAAAAACTACACAGAAGAATTCTGCCAAACTTCTTTCTGTTCTCTGCATTCAACTAACAGAGTTGAACCTTACTTTTGATTGAGCAGTTCTGAAGCACTTTCTGTAGAAACTGCAAGTGGACATTCGGAGCGCTAAGAGGCCTATAGTGGAAAAGGGAATATCTTCAAATAAAAACTACACAGAAGCATTCTGTGAAACTTCTTTCTGTTCTGTGCATTGAGCTAACAGAGTTGAACCTTACTTTTGATTGAGCAGTTCTGCAACACTCTTTCTGTAGAAACTGCAAGTGGAAATTCGGAGGGCTATGGGGTCTATAGTGGAAAAAGAAATATCTTCAAATAAAAACTGCACAGAAGCATTCTGCAAAATTTCTTTCTTTTCTGTGCATTCAAGTAACAGAGTTGATCCTTACTTTTGATTGAGGAGTTCTGTAACACTTTCTGTAGAAACTGCAAGTGGACATTCGGAGCGCTGAGAGGCCTATAGAGTAAAAAGGAATATCTTCAAATAAAAACTACACAGAAGCATTCAGTGAACCCTGTTTCTGATCTGTTCATTCAAATAACAGAGTTGAACCTTACTTTTGATTGAGGAGTTCTGAAAAAGTCTTTCTGTAGGAACTGCAAGCAGACATTCGGAGCTCTAATATGTCTATAGGGGAAAAAGGAATATCTTCAAATATAAACTACACAGAAGCATTCTGTGAAACTTCATTCTGTTCTGTGCATTCAGCTAACAGAGTTGAACTTTACTTTTGATTGAGCAGTCCTGAAACACTCTTTCTGTAGTAACTCTAAGTGGATATAGGGAGCGCTAAGGGACATACAGTGGAAAAAGAATATCTTCAAATAAAAACTACACAGAAGCATTCTGCGAAACTTCTTTCTGTTCTGTGCATTCAACTAGCAGAGTTGAACCTTACTTTTGATTGAGCAGTCCTGACACACTCTTTCTGTAGAAACTGCAAGGGGACATTTGGAACGCTAAGGGGCCTGTACTGGAAAAAGGATTATCTTCAAATAAAAACTACACAGAAGCATTCTGTGAAACTTCTTTCTGATCTGTGCATTCAACTAACAGAGTTGAACCTTACTTTTGATGGAGCATTTCTGAAAAACGCTTTCTGTAGAAACTGCAAATGGACAATCGGATTGCTAAGGGGCGTATAGTGGAAAAAGGAATATCTTCAAATAAAAACTACACAGAAGTATTCTGTGAAACTTCTTCCTGTTCTGTGCATTCAACTAACAGGGTTGAAGGTTACTATTGATTGAGCAGTTCTGAAACACTCTTTCTTTAGAAACTGCAAGTGGACATTCGGAGCGCTAAGGGGCCTATAATGGAAAAAAGAATATCTTCAAATAAAAACTACACAGAACTATTCTGCAAAACGTCTTTCTGTTCTCTGCATTCAACTAACAGAGTTGAACCATACTATTGATTGAGCAGTTCTGAAACACTCTTTCCGTAGAAAATGGAAGTGGACATTCGGAGCGCTATGGGGCCTATAGTGGAAAAAGGAACATCTTCAAATAAAAACTACACAGAAGCATTCTGTGAAACTTCTTTCTGTTCTGCGCATTCAACTAACAGAGTTGAATCTTAGTTTTGATTGAGCAGTTCTGAAACACACTTTCTGTAGAAAGTGCAAGTGGACAATTGGAGCGCTAAGGGGCCTGTAGTGGAAAAAGGAATATCTTCAAATAAAAACTACACAGAAGCATTCTGTGAAACTTTTTTCTGTTCTTTGCATTCAGCTAACAGAGTTGAATATTACTTTTGATTGAGCAGTTCTGAAACACTCTCTCTGTAGTAACTCTAAGTGGATATTCGGAGCGCTAAGGGGCCTATGGTGGAAAAAGGAATATCTTCAAATATCAACTACAAAGAATCAATCTGTGAAACTTCTTTCTGTTCTGTGCATTCAACTAACAGGGTTGAAGCTTACTTTTGATTGAGCAGTTCTGAAACACTGTATCTGTAGAAACTGCAAGTGGACATTCGGAGCGCTAAAGGGGCTATAGTGGAAAAAGGAGTATCTTCAAATAAAAACTACACAGAAGAATTCTGCCAAACTTCTTTCTGTTCTCTGCATTCAATTAACAGAGTTGAACCTTACTTTTGATTGAGCAGTTCTGAAACACTTTCTGTAGAAACTGCAAGTGGACATTCGGAGCGCTAAGAGGCCCATAGTGGAAAAGGGAATATCTTCAAATAAAAACTACACAGAAGCATTCTGTGAAACTTCTTTCTGTTCTGTGCATTGAGCTAACAGAGTTGAACCTTACTTTTGATTGAGCAGTTCTGCAACACTCTTTCTGTAGAAACTGCAAGTGGAAATTCGGAGGGCTAAGGGGTCTATAGTGGAAAAAGAAATATCTTCAAATAAAAACTGCACAGAAGCATTCTGCAAAATTTCTTTCTTTTCTGTGCATTCAAGTAACAGAGTTGATCCTTACTTTTGATTGAGGAGTTCTGTAACACTTTCTGTAGAAACTGCAAGTGGACATTCGGAGCGCTGAGAGGCCTATAGAGTAAAAAGGAATATCTTCAAATAAAAACTACACAGAAGCATTCAGTGAACCCTGTTTCTGATCTGTTCATTCAAATAACAGAGTTGAACCTTACTTTTGATTGAGGAGTTCTGAAACAGTCTTTCTGTAGGAACTGCAAGCAGACATTCGGAGCTCTAATATGTCTATAGGGGAAAAAGGAATATCTTCAAATATAAACTACACAGAAGCATTCTGTGAAACTTCTTTCTGTTCTGGGAACTCAACTAACAGAGTGGAACCTTACGTTGGAAAGAGGACTTCGGAAACACTCTTTCTTTTGAAACTTCAAGTGGACATTCGGAGCGCTAGGGGGCCTAGAGTGAAAAAAGGATTATCTTCAAATAAAAACTACACAGAAGTATTCTGTGAAACTACTTTCTGTTCTGTGCATTCAACTAACAGGGTTGAAGCTTACTATTGATTGAGCAGTTCTGAAACACTCTTTCTTTAGAAACTGCAAGTGGATAATTGGGAGTGCTACGGGGTCTATAATGGAAAAAAGAACATCTTCAAAAAAAAACTACACAGAAGCATTCTGCGAAACTTCTTTCTGTTCTCTGCATTCAACTAAAAGAGTTGAACCATACTTTTGAATGAGCAGTTCTGAAACACTCTTCCTGTAGAAATTGCAAGTGGTCATTCGTAGCGCTATGGGGCCTGTAGTGGAAAAAGGAATATCTTCAAATAAAAACTACACAGAAGCATTCTGTGAAACTTCTTTCTGTTCTGTGCATTCAGCTAACAGAGTTGAACTTTACTTTGGATTGAGCAGTTCTGAAACACGCTTTCTGTAGAAAGCGCAAGTTGATATTCGGAGCGGTAAGGGGCCCGTAGAGGAAAAAGGAATATCTTCAAATAAAAACTACACAGAAGCATTGTGTGCAACGTCTTTCTGTTGTGTGCATTCAACTAACAGAGTTGAACTTTACTTTGGATAGAGCAGTTCTGAAACACTCTTTCTGTAGAAAGCGCAAGTTGACATTCGGAGCGGTAAGGGGCCCGTAGTGGAAAAAGGAATATCTTCAAATAAAAACTACACAGAAGCATTCTGTGTAACTTCTTTCTGTTCTGTGCATTGAGCTAACAGAGTAGAACCTTACTTTTGATTGAGCAGTTCTGCAACACTTTTTCTGTAGAAACTGCAAGTGGACATTCGGAGCGCTGGGAGACCTATAGTGTAAAAAGGAATATCTTCAAATAAAAACCACACAGAAGCATTCAGTGAAACCTGTTTCTGATCTGTTCATTCAAATAACAGCGTTGAACCTTAATTTTGATTGAGGAGTTCTGAAGCAGTCTTTCTGTAGGAACTGCAAGCAGACATTCAGAGCGCTAATATGCCTAAAGGGGAAAAACGAATATCTTCGAACATAAACTACACAGAAGCATTCTCTGAAACCTCTTTCTGTTCTGGGAACTCAACTAACAGAGCTGAAGCTGACGTTTGAAAGAGGACTTCGGAAACACTCTTTCTGTTGAAACTTCAAGTGGACATTCGGAGCGCTAAGGGGCCTAGAGTGAAAAAAGGAATATCTTCAAATAAAAACTACACAGAAGTATTCTGTGAAACTTCATTCTGTTCTGTGCATTCAGCTAACAGAGTTGAACTTTACTTTTGATTGAGCAGTTCTGAAACACTCTTTCTGTAGTAACTCTAAGTGGATATATGGAGCGCTAAGGGACATACAGTGGAAAAAGAATATCTTCAAATAAAAACTACACAGAAGCATTCTGCGAAACTTCCTTCTGTTCTGTGCATTCAACTAGCAGAGTTGAACCTTACTTTTGATTGAGCAGTCCTGACACACTCTTTCTGTAGAAACTGCAAGGGGACATTTGGAACGCTAAGGGGCCTGTACTGGAAAAAGGATTATCTTCAAATAAAAACTACACAGAAGCATTCTGTGAAACTACTTTCTGATCTGTGCATTCAACTAACAGAGTTGAACCTTACTTTTGATGGAGCATTTCTGAAAAACGCTTTCTGTAGAAACTGCAAATGGACAATCGGATTGCTAAGGGGCGTATAGTGGAAAAAGGAATATCTTCAAATAAAAACTACACAGAAGCATTGTGTGCAACGTCTTTCTGTTCTGTGCATTCTACTAACAGAGTTGAACTTTAGTTTGGATTGAGCAGTTCTGAAACACTCTTTCTGTAGTAACTCTAAGTGGATATTCGGAGCGCTAAGGGGCCTATGGTGGAAAAAGGAATATCTTCAAATATCAACTACAAAGAATCAATCTGTGAAACTTCTTTCTGTTCTGTGCATTCAACTAACAGGGTTGAAGCTTACTTTTGATTGAGCATTTCTGAAACACTGTATCTGTAGAAACTGCAAGTGGACATTCGGAGCGCTAAGAGGCCCATAGTGGAAAAGGGAATATCTTCAAATAAAAACTACACAGAAGCATTCTGTGAAACTTCTTTCTGTTCTGTGCATTGAGCTAACAGAGTTGAACCTTACTTTTGATTGAGCAGTTCTGCAACACTCTTTCTGTAGAAACTGCAAGTGGAAATTCGGAGGGCTAAGGGGTCTATAGTGGAAAAAGAAATATCTTCAAATAAAAACTGCACAGAAGCATTCTGCAAAATTTCTTTCTTTTCTGTGCATTCAAGTAACAGAGTTGATCCTTACTTTTGATTGAGGAGTTCTGTAACACTTTCTGTAGAAACTGCAAGTGGACATTCGGAGCGCTGAGAGGCCTATAGAGTAAAAAGGAATATCTTCAAATAAAAACTACACAGAAGCATTCAGTGAACCCTGTTTCTGATCTGTTCATTCAAATAACAGAGTTGAACCTTACTTTTGATTGAGGAGTTCTGAAAAAGTCTTTCTGTAGGAACTGCAAGCAGACATTCGGAGCTCTAATATGTCTATAGGGGAAAAAGGAATATCTTCAAATATAAACTACACAGAAGCATTCTGTGAAACTTCTTTCTGTTCTGGGAACTCAACTAACAGAGTTGAACCTTACGTTGGAAAGAGGACTTCTGAAACACTCTTTCTGTTGAAACTTCAAGTGGACATTCGGAGCGCTAAGGGGCCTAGAGTGAAAAAAGGAATATCTTCAAATAAAAACTACACAGAAGTATTCTGTGAAACTACTTTCTGTTCTGTGCATTCAACTAACAGGGTTGAAGCTTACTATTGATTGAGCAGTTCTGAAACACTCTTTCTTTAGAAACTGCAAGTGGATAATTCGGAGTGCTACGGGGTCTATAATGGAAAAAAGAACATCTTCAAAAAAGAACTACACAGAAGCATTCTGCGAAACTTCTTTCTGTTCTCTGCATTCAACTAAAAGAGTTGAACCACACTTTTGAATGAGCAGTTCTGAAACACTCTTCCTGTAGAAATTGCAAGTGGTCATTCGTAGCGCTATGGGGCCTGTAGTGGAAAAAGGAATATCTTCAAATAAAAACTACACAGAAGCATTCTGTGAAACTTCTTTCTGTTCTGTGCATTCAGCTAACAGAGTTGAACTTTACTTTGGATTGAGCAGTTCTGAAACACGCTTTCTGTAGAAAGCGCAAGTTGATATTCGGAGCGGTAAGGGGCCCGTAGAGGAAAAAGGAATATCTTCAAATAAAAAGTACACAGAAGCATTGTGTGCAACGTCTTTCTGTTGTGTGCATTCAACTAACAGAGTTGAACTTTACTTTGGATAGAGCAGTTCTGAAACACTCTGTAGAAAGCGCAAGTTGACATTCGGAGCGGTAAGGGGCCCGTAGTGGAAAAAGGAATATCTTCAAATAAAAACTACACAGAAGCATTCTGTGTAACTTCTTTCTGTTCTGTGCATTGAGCTAACAGAGTAGAACCTTACTTTTGATTGAGCAGTTCTGCAACACTTTTTCTGTAGAAACTGCAAGTGGACATTCGGAGCGCTGGGAGACCTATAGTGTAAAAAGGAATATCTTCAAATAAAAACCACACAGAAGCATTCAGTGAACCCTGTTTCTAATCTGTTCATTCAAATAACAGCGTTGAACCTTAATTTTGATTGAGGAGTTCTGAAGCAGTCTTTCTGTAGGAACTGCAAGCAGACATTCGGAGCGCTAATATGCCTAAAGGGGAAAAACGAATATCTTCGAACATAAACTACACAGAAGCATTCTCTGAAACCTCTTTCTGTTCTGGGAACTCAACTAACAGAGCTGAAGCTTACGTTTGAAAGAGGACTTCGGAAACACTCTTTCTGTTGAAACTTCAAGTGGATATTCGGAGCGCTAAGGGGCCTAGAGTGAAAAAAGGAATATCTTCAAATAAAAACTACACAGAAGTATTCTGTGAAACTTCATTCTGTTCTGTGCATTCAGCTAACAGAGTTGAACTTTACTTTTGATTGAGCAGTTCTGAAACACTCTTTCTGTAGTAACTCTAAGTGGATATAGGGAGCGCTAAGGGACATACAGTGGAAAAAGAATATCTTCAAATGAAAACTACACAGAAGCATTCTGCGAAACTTCTTTCTGTTCTGTGCATTCAACTAGCAGAGTTGAACTTTTGATTGAGCAGTCCTGACACACTCTTTCTGTAGAAACTGCAAGGGGACATTTGGAACGCTAAGGGGCCTCTACTGGAAAAAGGAATATCTTCAAATAAAAACTACACAGAAGCATTCTGTGAAACTTCTTTCTGATCTGTGCATTCAACTAACAGAGTTGAACCTTACTTTTGATGGAGCATTTCTGAAAAACGCTTTCTGTAGAAACTGCAAATGGACAATCGGATTGCTAAGGGGCGTACAGTGGAAAAAGGAATATCTTCAAATAAAAACTACACAGAAGTATTCTGTGAAACTTCTTCCTGTTCTGTGCATTCAACTAACAGGGTTGAAGGTTACTATTGATTGAGCAGTTCTGAAACACTCTTTCTTTAGAAACTGCAAGTGGACATTCGGAGCGCTAAGGGGCCTATAATGGAAAAAAGAATATCTTCAAATAAAAACTACACAGAATTATTCTGCGAAACGTCTTTCTGTTCTCTGCATTCAACTAACAGAGTTGAACCATACTATTGATTGAGCAGTTCTGAAACACTCTTTCCGTAGAAAATGGAAGTGGACATTCAGAGCGCTATGGGGCCTATAGTGGAAAAAGGAACATCTTCAAATAAAAACTACACAGAAGCATTCTGTGAAAATTCTTTCTGTTCTGTGCATTCAACTAACAGAGTTGAATCTTACTTTTGATTGAGCAGTTCTGAAACACACTTTCTGTAGAAAGTGCAAGTGGACAATTGGAGCGCTAAGGGGCCTGTAGTGGAAAAAGGAATATCTTCAAATAAAAACTACACAGAAGCATTCTGTGAAACTTTTTTCTGTTCTTTGCATTCAGCTAACAGAGTTGAATATTACTTTTGATTGAGCAGTTCTGAAACACTCTTTCTGTAGTAACTCTAAGTGGATATTCGGAGCGCTAAGGGGCCTATGGTGGAAAAAGGAATATCTTCAAATATCAACTACAAAGAATCAATCTGTGAAACTTCTTTCTGTTCTGTGCATCCAACTAACATGGTTGAAACTTACTTTTGATTGAGCAGTTCTGAAACACTGTATCTGTAGAAACTGCAAGTGGACATTCGGAGCGCTAAAGGGGCTATAGTGGAAAAAGGAGTATCTTCAAATAAAAACTACACAGAAGAATTCTGCCAAACTTCTTTCTGTTCTCTGCATTCAACTAACAGAGTTGAACCTTACTTTTGATTGAGCAGTTCTGAAACACTTTCTGTAGAAACTGCAAGTGGACATTCGGAGCGCTAAGAGGCCCATAGTGGAAAAGGGAATATCTTCAAATAAAAACTACACAGAAGCATTCTGTGAAACTTCTTTCTGTTCTGTGCATTGAGCTAACAGAGTTGAACCTTACTTTTGATTGAGCAGTTCTGCAACACTCTTTCTGTAGAAACTGCAAGTGGAAATTCGGAGGGCTAAGGGGTCTATAGTGGAAAAAGAAATATCTTCAAATAAAAACTGCACAGAAGCATTCTGCAAAATTTCTTTCTTTTCTGTGCATTCAAGTAACAGAGTTGATCCTTACTTTTGATTGAGGAGTTCTGTAACACTTTCTGTAGAAACTGCAAGTGGACATTCGGAGCGCTGAGAGGCCTATAGAGTAAAAATTAATATCTTCAAATAAAAACTACACAGAAGCATTCAGTGAACCCTGTTTCTGATCTGTTCATTCAAATAACAGAGTTGAACCTTACTTTTGATTGAGGAGTTCTGAAAAAGTCTTTCTGTAGGAACTGCAAGCAGACATTCGGAGCTCTAATATGTCTATAGGGGAAAAAGGAATATCTTCAAATATAAACTACACAGAAGCATTCTGTGAAACTTCTTTCTGTTCTGGGAACTCAACTAACAGAGTTGAACCTTACGTTGGAAAGAGGACTTCTGAAACACTCTTTCTGTTGAAACTTCAAGTGGACATTCGGAGCGCTAAGGGGCCTAGAGTGAAAAAAGGAATATCTTCAAATAAAAACTACACAGAAGTATTCTGTGAAACTACTTTCTGTTCTGTGCATTCAACTAACAGGGTGGAAGCTTACTATTGATTGAGCAGTTCTGAAACACTCTTTCTTTAGAAACTGCAAGTGGATAATTCGGAGTGCTACGGGGTCTATAATGGAAAAAAGAACATCTTCAAAAAAAAACTACACAGAAGCATTCTGCGAAACTTCTTTCTGTTCTCTGCATTCAACTATAAGAGTTGAACCATACTTTTGAATGAGCAGTTCTGAAACACTCTTCCTGTAGAAATTGCAAGTGGTCATTCGTAGCGCTATGGGGCCTGTAGTGGAAAAAGAATATCTTCAAATAAAAACTACACAGAAGCATTCTGTGAAACTTCTTTCTGTTCTGTGCATTCAGCTAACAGAGTTGAACTTTACTTTGGATTGAGCAGTTCTGAAACACGCTTTCTGTAGAAAGCGCAAGTTGATATTCGGAGCGGTAAGGGGCCCGTAGAGGAAAAAGGAATATCTTCAAATAAAAACTACACAGAAGCATTGTGTGCAACGTCTTTCTGTTGTGTGCCTTCTACTAACAGAGTTGAACTTTACTTTGGATAGAGCAGTTCTGAAACACTTTCTGTAGAAAGCGCAAGTTGACATTCGAAGCGGTAAGGGGCCCGTAGTGGAAAAAGGAATATCTTCAAATAAAAACTACACAGAAGCATTCTGTGTAACTTCTTTCTGTTCTGTGCGTTGAGCTAATAGAGTAGAACCTTACTTTTGATTGAGCAGTTCTGCAACACTTTTTCTGTAGAAACTGCAAGTGGACATTCGGAGCGCTGGGAGACCTATAGTGTAAAAAGGAATATCTTCAAATAAAAACTACACAGAAGCATTCTGTGAAACTTCTTTCTGTTCTGTGCATTCAGCTAACAGAGTTGAACTTTACTTTGGATTGAGCAGTTCTGAAACACTCTTTCTGTAGTAACTCTAAGTGGATATAGGGAGCGCTAAGGGGCATACAGTGGAAAAAGAATATCTTCAAATGAAAACTACACAGAAGCATTCTGCGAAACTTCTTTCTGTTCTGTGCATTCAACTAGCAGAGTTGAACCTTACTTTTGATTGAGCAGTTTTGAAACACACTTTTTGTAGAATCTGCATGTCGACATTTGGAGATCCTTGATACCTATGGTGAAAAACGAAATATCTTCCCATAAAAACTACACAGATGCATTTTGTGAAACTTTTTCTATTGTGTTCATTCATCTCACAGAGTAGAAACTTACTTTTGATTGAGCAGTTTTGAAGCACCCTTTTCGTAGTATCTGCATTTGGATATATCTGCAGTATTGAGTCCTAAGGTGAAAAAAGTCTTATCTTCCCATAAAAATTAACGGAAGCATTCTGTGAAAATTCTTTCTCATCTGTACATTTATTTAACAGAATTCAACTTACTTTTGATTGAGCAGTTTAGAAACTCTCTTTTTGTAGAATCTGCAAGTGGACTTTTGGAGAGCTTTGAGGCCTATTGTTAAAAACGAAATGTCTTCCAATGAAAACCACACGGATGCATTCTGTGAAACTTCTTTGTTTTCATTCATCTCACAGTATAGAAACTTTCTTTTGAATGCACAGTTTTGAAAGACTTTTCGTACAATCTGCAATTGGACATTTCTAGAGCATTAAGGCCTGTGGTGAAAAAAGAAATATCTTCCCATAAAAACTTCAGAGAAGCATTCTGTGAAACTTCCTTCTATTCTCTTCATTCAATTCACAACGTAGGACTTTCTTTTGATTGAGCAGCTTTGAAACTCTCTTTTTGTAGAATCTGCAAGTGGAGATTTGGATCTCTTTGAGGCCTACTGTGGAAAAAGTAATATCTTCAATAAAAACTACACAGAAGCATTCTGTGAAATGCCTTTCTAATCTGTGCATTCATCTCACTGAGTTGAAATTTTCTTTTGATTTAGCTGTTTTGAAACACTCTTTTTGTAGAATCTGCAGGTGGATATTTGGAGAATATTGAGGTCTGCAGTGAAAAACGAAATATCTTCCCATTAAAACTACGCAGAAGCAGGATTTATAGTCTTTTGGATATATACCCAGTAATGGGATGGCTGGGTCAAATGGTATTTCTAGTTCTAGATCCCTGAGGAACCCCACACTGACTTCCACAATGGTTGAACTAGTTTACAGTCCCACGACCAGAGTAAAAGTGTTCGTATTTCTCCACATCCTCTCCAGCACCTGTTGTTTCCTGATATTTTAATGATGGCCATTCTAACTGGTGTGGATGGTATCTCAACGTGGTTTTGATTTGCATTTCCCTGATTGCCAGTGATGATGAGCATTTCTTCATGTGATTTTGGCTTCATAAATATCTTCTTTTCAGAAGTGTCTGTTCAAGCCCTTTGCCCACTTTTTGATGGGATTGTTTGTTTTTTTATAAATTCGCAACGACATAAAACCAAACACCGCATGTCCTCACTCATATGTGGGCATTGAACAATGAGAACTCATGGACACAGAAAGGGGAATATCACACTCCGGGGACAGTTGTGGGGGGGTGGAGGGACAGCAGGAGGAGATATACCCAATGCTAAAAGACGAGTAAATGGGTGCAGGAAATTAACATTGCACATGGATACATATGTAACAAACCTGCACATTGTACATTTCTACCCTAAATCCTAAAGTATAAAAATAATAATAATCATAAACTACGCAGAAGAATTCTGTGAAACATCTTTCTGGTCTGTGCATTCATGTAATAGAATTGAAACTTTCTTTTGATTGAACAGTTTTGAAACACTCTTTTTGTAGAATCTGCAAGTGGACATTTGGAGACCATTGACGCCTACGGTGAAAAACGAAACATCTTCCCCTAAAAACTTCACAGAAGCACTCTGTGAATCTTCTTTCCATTCTGTTCATTCATCTCACAGAGTAGAATCTTTCTTTTGTCTGAGCAGTTTTGAAACACTCTTTTTGTAGAATCTGCAAGTGGACATTTGGAGCGCTTTGAGGCCTATCGTTGAAAAAGGTATATCTTCAAATAAAAACCACGTGGAAGCATTCTGTGAAACTTCTTTCTGATCTGTGCATTCATCTCACTGAGTTGAAACTTTCTTTGCTTCAGCTGTTTTGAAACACTCTTTTTGTAGAATCTGCAAGTGGATATTTTGAGAACATTGAGGCCAACGGTGAAAAACGAAATATCTTAACATTAAAACTACACATAAGCATTCCGTGAAACTTCTTTCTGATCTCTGCATTCATCTAAGACAGTAGAAAGTTTCTTCCGATTGAGCAGTTTTGAAACATTCTTTTTGTATAATCTGCAATTGGACATTTGGAGATCTTTGTGGCCTATGGTGAAAAAAAAAATATCTTCAAGTAGAAACTACACAGAATACTTCTGTGACATTTCTTTCTATTCTGTGCACTCACATCACAGAGTTGAACCATCCTTCTGATTGAGTAGTTTTGAAACACTCTTTCTGTGTAAATTGCAAGTGGGCATTTGGAGGGCTTTGAGGCCGACCGTGGAAAAAGGCATATCTTCAAAGAAAAACTACACAGAAGCATTCTGTGAAACTTCTTTCTGATATGTGCATTCAACTAACAGAGTTGAATATTACTTTTGATTGAGCAGTTTTGAAACACTCTTTTTGTAGAATCTGCAAGTGGACATTTGGAGAACATTGAGCCCTATGGTGAAAAAAGAAATATCTTCCCATAAAAACTACATGGAAGCATTCTGTGAAACTTCTTTCTAATCTGTGCATTCATCTAACAGATTTGAACCACACTTTTGATTGAGCAGTTTTGAAACACTCTTTCTGTATGAACTGCAAGTGGACATTTGGAGAACATTGAAGCCTACGGTGACAAAAGAAACATCTTCCCCTAAACACTACACAGAAGTATTTTGTGAAACTTTTTCTGTTCTGTTCATTTGTCTCACAGAATAGAACCTTTCATTTCATTGAACAGTTTTGAAACTGTCTTTTTGTAGAATCTGCAAGTGGACATTTGGAGCAGGTTGAGGTTATCGTGGAAAAGGGGATATGTTCAAATAAAAACTACACAGAAGCATTCTGTGGAACTTCTTTCTGATCTGTGCATTCATTTCACTGAGTTGAACATTTCTTTTGACTGAACTGTTTTGAAACACACTTTTTGTAGAATCTGCAAGTGGACATTTAGAGAACATTGAGGCCTATGTTGAAGAATGACATATCTTCCCATAAAATCTACACAGAAGCATTCTGTGAAACTTCTTCTTGTGTGCATTCATCTCACAGAGTAGAACTTTTCTTTTGAATGAGCAGTTTTGAAACACTCTTTTCGTACTAACTGCAATTCAACAATTCTACAGGATTGAGGCCTGTGGTGAAAAAAGGAATATCTTCCCATAAACACTACACAGAAGCATTCTGTGAAACTTCATTCTGTTCTGTACATTCATCTAACAGAGTGGAATATTACTTTTGATTGAGCAGTTTAAAGCACTGTTTTTGTAGAATATGCAAGTGGACATTTTGAGGACATTGAGGCCTACAGTGAAAAACGAAATATCTTCCCCTAAAAACTACACAGAAGAATTTTGTGAAAATACTTTCTATTCTGTTCATTCTTCTCACATAGTAGAATTTTCTTTTGATGGAGCAGTTTTGAAACTCTTTATGTAGAATCAGTCGGCGGATATTTGGAGAGCTTTGAGGCCTACCGTGGAAAAAGGAATAACTTCAAATAAAAAATACAGAGAAGCATTCTGTGAAACTTCCTTCTGATCTGTGCATTCATTTCACTGAGTGTTTCTTTTGATGTAGCTGATTTGAAACACACTTTTTGTAGAATCTACAAGTGGATATTTGGAGAATATTGAGGCCTACGGTGAAAAATGAAATATCTCCCCATTACAACTATGCAGAAGCATTCTTTGAAATTTCTGTCTAATCCGTGCATTCATTTAACAGAGTAGAACGTTTCTTTTTATTGAGCAGTTTTGAAACACTCTTTTTGTAGAATCTGCAAGTGGAAATTTGGAGAATATTGAGGCCTACGGTGAAAAACGAAATATCTTCCCATAAAAACTACACAGAAGCATTCTGTGAAACTTCTTTCTATTGAATTCATTCATTTCACAGAGTAGAGCCTTTCTTTTGACTGAGCAGTTTTGAAACACTCTTTTCGTAGAATCTGCATTTGGACATCTCTAGAGCATTGAGGCCTACGGTGAAAAAAGAATTATCTTCCCATAAAAACTACACGGAAGCATTCTGTGAAACTTCTTTCTGATCTGTGCATTCATCTAACAGAGTTGAACATTTCTTTTGGTTGAGCAGTTTTGAAACACTCTATTTGTAGAATCTGCAAGTGGACATTTGGAGACCTTTGAGGCCTAAGGTGAAAAACGAAATATCTTCAAGTAAAAACCACACAGAATACTTCTGTGATATTTCATTCTATTCACTGCATTTATCTCACAGGGATTAACCTTAGTTTTGATTGAATAGTTTTGAAGCACTCTTTCTGTATAAACTGCAAGCGGAAATTTAGAGCGCTTTGAGGCCTATCGTGGAAAAAGGAATATCTTCAAATAAAAACTACACAGAAGTACTATGTGAAACTTCTGTCTGATCTGTGCATTCAACTAACAGAGTTGAACTTTACTTTTGATTCAGCAGTATTGAAACACGCTTTTTGTAGAATCTGCAGGTGGACATTTGGAGAACTTTGAGGCCTATGGTGAAAAATAAAATGTCTCTCAATAAAAACTCCATGGAAGCATTCTGTGAAACTTCATTCTGATCTGTGCATTCATCTAACAGAGTTTAACCTTACTTTTGATTGAGCAGTTTTGAAACACTCTTTTTGTAGAATCTACAAGTTAACATTTGAGAACATTGAGGACTACGGTGAAAAACGAAGTGTCTTCCCACTAAAACTACACAGAAGCATTCTGTGAAACTTCTCTCTTTTGTGTTCATTGATCTCACAGAGTAAAACCATTCTTTTGACTGAGCAGTTTGGAAAAACTCTTTTTGTGGAATCTGCAAGTGGACATTTGGAGCGCTTTGAGGCCTATCGTGGAAAAAGTTATATCTTCAAATAAAAACTGCACAGAAGCATTCTGTGAGACTACTTTCTTATCTGTGCATTCATCGCACTGAGTTGAACCATTCTTTTGATTGAGCTGTTTTGAAACACCCTATTTGTCGAATCTGCAAGTGGACATTTGGAGAACATTGAGGCCTACAGTGTAAAATGAAATATCTTCCCATAAAAACTACACAGAAGAATTTTGTGAAACTTCTTTCTATTCTGTTCATTCTTCTCACAGAGTAGAACTTTCTTTTGATTGAGCAGTTTTGCAACTCTCTTTATGTAGACTCTGCATGTGGACATTGGCAGCGCTTTGAGGCCTATCGTGGAAAAAGGAATATCTTCAAATAAAAACTACACAGAAACATTCTGTCAAACTTCCTTCTAATCTGTGCATTCATTTCACTGAGTTGAACATTTCTTTTGATGGAGCTGTTTTGAAACACTCTTTTTGTAGAATCTGCTAGTGGACATTTGGAGAACATTGAGGCCTACGGTTGAAAACGCAATATCTTCCCACAAAAGCTTCAGAGAAGTATTCTGTGAAACTTGTTTCTATTCTCTTCTTTCATCTCACAGTATAGAAACTTTCTTTTGACTGAGCAGCTTTGAAGCCCTCTTTTTGTAGAATCTGCAATTGGACATTTTGAGCGCTTTGAGGACTATCATGGAAAAAGTAATATCTTCAAATAAAAACTACACAGAAGCATTCTGTGAAACTTCTGTCTGATCTGTGCATTCATGTCACTCAGTTGAACCTTTCTTTTGATTGAGCTATTTTGAAACACTTTTTTTGTAGAATCTGCAAGTGGATATTTGGAGAACATTGAGGCATATGGTGTAAAACGAACTATCTTCCCATTAAAATTACCCAGAAGCATTCTGTGAAACATATTTCTGATCTGTGCATTCATCTAACAGAGTAGAATATTTCTTTTGATTGTACAGTTCTGAAACACTCTATTTGTAGAATCTGCAAGTGGACATTTGGAGATCTTTGAGGCCTATAGTGAAAAACGAAATATCTTCAAGAAAAACTACACACAATAGTTTTGTGAAATTTCTTTCTATTCTCTGTGTTCATCTCACAGAGTTGAACTTTTCTTTTGATTGAGTAGTTTTGAAACACTTTTACTGTACAAAGTGCAAGTGGAGTTTTCGTGCGGTTTGAGGCCTATCCTATCAAGGAAAAATGAATATCTTCAAATAAAAACTACGCAGAAGTAATCTGTGAATCTTCTTTATGAACTGTGCATTCATCTCAGAGACTGGAAAATTTCATTTGATTGTGCAGCTTTGAAACACGGGTTTGGTAGAAACTGCAGTTGGATATTTCTAGAGCATTGAGGCCTAGGGTGAAAAAAGAAATATCTTCCCATAAAAACCACATGGAAGCATTCTGTGAAACTTCTTTCTGATCTGTGCATTCATCTCACAGAGATGAACCTTACTTTAGATTGTGCAGTTTTGAAACACCCTTTTTGTAGAATCAGCAAATGGACATTTGGAGAACATTGAGGCCTACGGTGAAAAACGAAATATCTTCCCATAAAAACTATACAGAAGCATTCTGTGAAGCTGCTTTCTATTCTGTCAATTCATCTCACAGAGTAGAAACTCTCTTTTGACTGAGCAGTTTGGAAACACTCTTTTTGTAGAATCTTCAAGTGGACATTTGAAGATATTGGAGGCCTATCGTGGAAAAAGGCCTATCTTAAAAACTACACAGAATCATTCTGTGAAACTTCTTTCTGATCTGTGCATTCATCTCACTGATTTGAAACTTTGTTTTGATTGAGCTGTTCTGAAACACACTTTTTGTAGAATATGCAAGTGGGTAGTTGGAGAACATTGAGTCCAACTGTGAAAAACGAAATATCTTTCCATTAAAACTACACAGAAGTTTTCTGTGAAAATTCTTTCTGATCTGTGCCCTCATCTAACAGAGTAGAACTTTAATTGAGCAGTTTTGACACACCCTTTTTGTAGAATCTGCAAGTTGGAGATCTCTGAGGCCTATGGTGAAAAACGAAATATGTTCAATCAAAATCTACCCAGAATAGTTCTGTGGAAATTCTTTCTATTGTATGCATTCATCTCACAAAGCTGAATATTTCTTTTGATTGCGCAGTTTTGAAACACTCTTTTTGAATAAACTCCAAGAGGATTTTTGAGTGCTTTGTGGCCTGTCATGGAAAATGTAATATCTTCAAATATAAACTACACAGAAGTAATCTGTGAAAGTTCATTTTGAGCTGTGCATTCATCATAGAGACTGGAAACTTTCTTTTGATTGTGCAGCTTTCAAACAGGCTTTTCGTGGAATCTACAATTGGACATTTCTAGAGTTTTGAGTCCTAAGGTGAAAAAAGAAATATCTTCCCATGAAAACAACACGGAAGCATTCTGTGAAACTTCTTTTGATCTGTGCATTCAACTAACAGAGTTGAAACTTACTTTTGATTGAGCAGTTTTGAAACACTCTTTTTGTGGTATCTGCAAGTGGATATTTGGAGTACATTGAGGCCTACGGTGAAAAAGGAAATATCTTCCCCTAAAAACTACACAGAAGCATTCTCTGAAACTTCTTTCTATTGTGTTCATTCCTCTCACAGAGTAAAGCTTTTCTTTTGACTGAGCAGTTTTGAAAAACTCTTTTCGTAGAATCTGCAATTGAATATTTCTAGAGCATTGAGGCCTAAGGGGAAAAAAGAAATTTATTCCCAAAAAAACTACACAGAAGAATTCTGTGAAATTTCTTTCTGATATGTGCATTCATCTAACAGAGTTGAACCTTACTTTTGATGGACTAGTTTTGAAACACTCTTTTTGTAGAATCTGCAAGTGGACATTTGGAGAACAATGAGGCCTAGGGTGAAAAATAAAATATGTTCCCCTAAAAACTACACAGAAGCATTTTGTGAAACTTCTTTCTATTCTGTTCATTCATCTCACAGAGGAGAACCTTTCTTTTGACTGAGCAGATTTGAAACACTATTTTGTAGAATCTGCAAGTGTACCTTTGGAGCGCTTTGAGGCCTATCTTGGAAAAAGATATATCTTCAAACAAATACTACACAGAAACATTCTGTGAAACATCTTTCTGATCTGTGCATTCATTTAACAGAGTTGAACCTTACTTTTGATTGAGCAGTTTTGACACACTCTTTGTAGAATGTGCAAGTGGATATTTGGAGAACATTGAGGCATATGGTTTATAACGAAATATGTTCCCATTAAAACTACCGAGAAGCATTCTGTTAAACTTCTTTCTGGTATGTGAATTCATCTAACAGAGTAGATCCTTTCTTTTGCTTGAGCAGCTTTGAAACACCCATTTTGTAGAATCTGCAAGTGGTCAATTTGATATCTTTGAGGCCTATGGTGAAAAGGGAAATATCTTCACGTAAAAACTACACAGAATACTTCTGTGAAACTTATTTCTATTCTCTGCATTCATCTCACAAAGTTGAACCTTTCTTTTGATTGAGCAGTTTTGAAACACTCTTTTTGTATAAACTGCAAGTGGACATTTGGAGCGCTTCGAGGACTATCGTGGAAAAAGGAATATCTTCAAATATAAACTACAAAGAAGTAATCTGTGAAACTTCTTTATTAACTGTGCATTCATCGCAGAGAGTGGAACATTTCTTTTGATCATGCAACTTTGAAGCAGGCTTTTTGTAGAATCTGCAATTGGACATTTCTAGAGAACTGGGGCCTGTGGTGAAAAAAGGAATATCCTCCCTTAAAAACTACATGGAAGAAATCTGTGAAACTTTCTTCTGATCTGTGCATTCATCTAACAGAGTTGAACCTTACTTTAGATTGAGCAGTTTTGAAACAGGCTTTTCGTAGAATCTGTAAGTGGACATTTGCAGAATATTGAGGCCTACGGTGAAAAACGAAATATCGTAAAAATGAACTACACAAAAGCATTCTGTGAAACTTCCTTCTATTGTATTCATTCATCTCACAGAGTAGAACCTTTCTTCTCATTGAGCAGGTATGAAACACTCTTTTTGTAGAATCTGCAAGCGGACTTTGGAGCACCTTGAGGCCTATCGTGGAAAAAGGAATATATTCAAATAAAAACTACACAGAAGCATTCTGTGAAACTTCTTTCTGATCTGTGCATTCAAATAACAGTTGAAAATTTCTTTTGATTGAGCTGATTTGAAACACACTTTTTGTAGAATCTGCAGCTGGATATTTGGAGAACATTGAGGCATATGGTGAAAAACGAAATATCTTCCCATTAAAACTACACAGAAGCAATCTGTGAAACTTCTTTCTGATCTGTGCATTAATGTAGCAGAGTAGAACCTTTCTTTTGATTTAGCAGTTTTGAAACACTCTTTATGTAGAATCTGCAAGTGGACATTTGGAGATCTTTCACGCCTAAGGTGAAAAACGAAATATCTTCAATTAAAAACTACACAGAATACTTCTGTGAAAATTCTATCTATTCTCTGCATTCATCTAACAGAGAAGAACATTTATTTTGTTTAAGCAGTTTTGAAACACTTTTTCTGTATAAACTGCATGTGGACATTTGAAGTGCTTTTTGGCCTATCCTGGAAAATGGAATATCTTCTAGTAAACTATACACAGAAGTAATCTGTGGAACTTCTCTATGAACTGTGCATTCATCTCAGAGAGCAGAATCTTTCATTTGATTGTGCAGCTTTGATACAGGATTTTTGTAGAATCTGCAATTGGACATTTCCAGAGCATTGAGGATTATGGTGAAAGAAGAAATAACTTCTGATAAAAACTACACAGAAGCATTCTGTGAAACTACATTCATCTGACAGAGTTGAGCCATTCTTTTGATTGAGCAGTTTTGAAACACTCCTTTTTTAGAATCTGCAAGTAGACATTTTGAGAGCATCGAGGCCTACGGTGAAAAACGAAATATCTTCCCAAAAAACTACACAGAAGCATTCTGTGAAATTCTTTCTACTCCATTCATCTCACATAGTACAAACTTTCTTTTCATTGAGCAGCTTTGAAACACTCTTTTTGTAGAATCTTCAAGTGGACATTTGGAGCGCTTTGAGGCCTAGCGTAGAAAAAGGAATGTCTTAAAATAAAAACTACACAGAAGTATTCTGTGAAACTTCTTTCTGATCTGTGCATTCATCTAACTGTGTTGAACCTTTCTTTGGATTGAGCTGTTTTGAAACACAATTTTTGTAGAATCTTCAAGTGGACATTTGAAGCATTTTGAGGCTTATGGTGAGAAACGAAATGTAATCCCATAAAACTACACAGAAGCATTCTGAGAATCTTCTTTCTGAGCTATGCAGTCATCTCAGAGAGTTGAAACTTTCTTTTGATTGACCAGTTTTGATTCACTCTTTTTGTGGAATCTGCAAGTGGAGAATTGGAGTGCTTTGAGGCCTATGGTAAAAAGAGAAATATCTTCCAATAAAAACTACACAGAAGCATTCTGTGAAACTTCTTCCTGTTCTGTCCATTCATCTCACAGCGATGTACCTTTCCTTTGATTGAGCAGTTTTGAAACATACTTTTTGTGGAATCTGCAAGGGGACATTTGGAGTGCATTCAGGCCTCTGGGGAAAAACGAAATATCTTCCCATAAGAACTACACAGAAGCATTCTGTGAAACTTCTTCCTGTTCTGTGCATTCATCTGACAGAGATGAACCTTTCTTTTGATTGAGCAGTTTTGAAACACCCTTTTTGTGGAATCTGCAAGTTGACATTTGGAGTGCATTCAGGCCTCTGGTTAAAAATGAAATATTGGGGTGGAGCCAAGATGGCCGAATAGGAACAGCTCCGGTCTCCAGCTCCCAGCAAGAGCGACACAGAAGATGGGTGATTTCTGCATTTCTGCGTGAGGTACCGGTTTCATCTCATTAGGGAGTGCCAAACAGTGGGTGCAGGACAGTGGGTGAAGCGCACTATGCACGAGACGAAGCAGGGGGAGGCATTGCCTCACTCGGGAAGCGCAAGGGGTCAGGGAGTTCCCTTTCCTAGTCAAAGAAAGGGGTAACAGACGGCACCTGGAATATCGGGTCAGTCCCATCCTAATAATGCGCTTTTCCAACGGGCCTGGAAAACGGCACACTAGGAGATTGTGTCCCGCACCTGGCTCGGAGGGTCCCATGCTCATGGAGTCTCGCTGATTGCTAGCACAGCAATCTGAGATCAAGCTGCAAGGTGGCAGCGGCGCTGGGGGAGGGGCGCCCCCCATTGCCCAGGCTTGCTTAGGTAAACAAAGCAGCCAGGAAGCTCGAACTGGGTGGAGCCCACCACAGCTCAAGGAGGCCTGCCTGCCTCTGTAGGCTCCACCTCTGTGGGCAGGGCACAGACAAAAACTCAACAGGAACCTCCACAGACTTAAATGTCCCTGTCTGACTGACAGCTTTGAAGAGAGTAGTGGTTCTCCCAGCACGCAGCTGGAGATCTGAGAACGGACAGACTGCCTCTTAAAGTGGGTCCCTCACACCTGAGCAGCCTAACTGGGAGGCACCCCCCCAGTAGGGACAGACTGACACCTCATTCGGCCAGGTAATCCTCTGAGACAAAATTTCCAGGGGAACTATCAGACAGCTGAATTTGTGGTCTCATGAAAATCCGCTGTTCTGCAGCCACCACTGCTGACAGCCAGCCAAACAGGGTCTGAAGTGGACCTCTAGTAAACTCCAACAGACCTGCAGCTGAGGGTGCTGTCTGGTAGAAGGTAAACTAAGAAACAGAAAGGACACCCACACCAAAAACCCATTTGTACATCACCATCATCAAAGACAAAAAGTAGATAAAACCACAAAGATGGGGAAAAAACAGAGCAGAAAAACTGGAAACTCTAAAAAGCATAGCACCTCTCCTCCTCCAAAGGAACGCAGTTCCTCACCAACAACGGAACAAAGCTGGATGGAGGATGATTTTGATGAGTTGAGAGAAGAAGGCTTCGGACGATCAAACTACTCTGAGCTACGGGAGGAAATTCAAAACAATAGCAAAGAAGTTAAAAACTTTGAAAAAAAATTAGAAGACTGGATAACTAGAATAACCAATGGAGAGAAGGGCTTAAAGGAGTTGATGGAGCTGAAAGCCAAGTTTCGAGAACTACGCAAAGATGGCAGAAGCCTCAGTAGCAGATGAGATCAACTGGAAGAAAGGGTATCGCTGATGGAAGATGAAATGAATGAAATGAAGAGAGAAGGGAAGTTTAGAGAAAAAAGAATAAAAAGAAATGAGCAAAGCCTCCAAGAAATTTGGGACTATGTGAAAAGACCAAACCTACGTCTGATTGGTGTACCTGAAAATGACGGGGAGAATGGAACCAAGTTGGAAAACACTCTGCGAGATATTATCCAGGAGAACTTCCCCAATCTAGCAAGGCAGGCCAACATTCAGATTCAGGAAATACAGAGAACGCCACAAAGATACTCCTCGAGAAGAGCAAATCCAAGATATAATTGTCAGATTCACCAAAGTTGAAATGAAGGAAAAAATGTTAAGGGCAGCCAGAGAGAAAAGTCAGGTTGCCCTTCAGACTAACAGCTGATCTCTCTGCAGAAACTCTACAAGCCAGAAGAGAGTGGGGGCCGATATCCAACATTCTTAAAGAAAAGAATTTTCAGCCCAGAATATCATATCCAGCCAAACTAAGCTTCATAAGTGAAGGAGAAATAAAATACAGACAAGCAAACGCTGAGTGATTTTGTCACCACCAGGCCTGCCCTAAAAGAGCTCCTGAAGGAAGCACTAAACATGGAAAGGAACAACCGGTACCAGCCACTGCAAAAACATGCCAAATTGTAAAGACCATCAAGGCTAGGAAGAAACTGCAGCAACTAACGAGCAAACTAATCAACTAACCTCATAATGACAGGATCAGATTCACACATAACAATATTAATGTTAAATGTAAATGGGCTAAATTCTCCAATTAAAAGACATAGACTGGCAAACTGGATAAGGAGTCAGGACCCATCAGTGTGCTGTATTCAGGAAACCCATCTCACGTGCAGAGACACACATAGACTCAAAATAAAGGGATGGAGGAAGATCTATGAAGCAACTGGAGAACAAAAAAAGGCAGGGGTTGCAATCCTAGTCTCTGATAAAATAGACTTTAAACCAACAAAGATCAAAAGAGACAAAGAAGGCCATTACATAATGGTAAAGGGATCAATTCAACAAGAAGAGCTAACTATCCTAAATATATATATGCAACCAACACAGGAGCACCGATATTCATAAAGCAAGTCCTCAGTGACCTACAAAGGGACTTAAACTCCCACACAATAATAATGGGAGATTTTTATGTCCTACTGTCAACATTAGACAGATCAACGAGACAGAAAGTTAACAAGGATATCCAGGAATTGAACTCAGCTCTGCACAAAGTGGACGTAACAGACATCTACAGAACTCTCCACCCCAAATCAACAGAATATACATTTTTTTCAGCACCACACCACACCTATTCCAAAATTGACCGCATGGTTTGAAGTAAAGCTCTCCTCAGCAAATGTAAAGGAACAGAAATTATAACAAACTGTCTCTCAGACCACAGTGCAATCAAACTAGAACTCAGGATTAAGAAACTCACTCAAAACCACTCAACTACATGGAAACTGAAAAACATGCCCCTGAACGACTATTGGGTACATAATGAAATGAAGGCAGAAATAAAGATGTTCTTTGAAACCAACGAAAACAAAGACACAACATACCAGAATCTCTGGCACACGTTCAAGGAGTGTGTAGAGGGAAATTTATAGCACTAAATGCCCACAAGAGAAAGCAGGAAAAATCCAAAATTGACACCCTAACATCACAATTAAAAGAACTAGAAAAGCGAGAGCAAGCACATTCAAAAGCTAGCAGAAGGCTAGAAATAACTAAAATCAGAGCAGAACTGAAGGAAATAGAGACACAAAAAACCCTTCAAAAAATTAATGAATCCAGGAGCTGGTTTTTTGAAAAGATCAACAAAATTGATAGACGGCTAGCAAGACTAATAAAGAAGAAAAGAGAGAAGAATCAAATAGATGCAATAAAAAATGAAAAGGGGGATATCAGCACCGTTCCCAAAGAAATACAATCTACCATCGCAGAATAATACAAACACCTCTATGTAAATAAACTAGAAAATCTAGAAGAAATGGATAAATTCCTCGACAAATACACCCTCCCAAGACTAAACCAGGAAGAAGTTGAATCTCTGAATAGACCAATAACAGGCTCTGAAATTGTGGCAACAATCAGAGGCTTACCAACCAAAAAGAGTCCAGGACCTGATGGATTAACAGCCTAATTCTACCAGAGGTACAAGGAAGAACTGGTACCATTTCTTCTGAAACTATTCCAATCGATAGAAAAAGAGAGAACCCTCCCTAATTCATTTTATGAAGCCAGCATCATCCTGATACCAAAGCCTGGCAGAGACATAAACAAAAAAGAGAATTTCAGACCAATATCATTGATGAACATCGATGAAAAATCCTCAAAAAAATACTGGCAAACCGAATCCAGCAGCATATCGAAAAACTTATCCACCATGATCAAGTGGACTTCATCCCTGGAACGCAAGGCTGGTTCAACATACCCAAATCAATAAATGTAATCCAGCATATAAACAGAACCAAAGACAAAAACCACATGATTATCTCAATAGATGCAGAAAAGGCCTTTGACAAAATTCAACAACCCTTCATGCTAAAAACTCTCAATAAATTAGGTATTGATGGGATGTATGTCAAAAGAATAAGAGCTGTCTATGACAAACCCACAGCCAATATCATACTGAATGGGCAAAAACTGGAAGCATTCCCTCTGAAAACTGGCACAAGACAGGGATGCCCTCTCTCACCACTCCTATTCAACATAGTGCTGGAAGTTCTGGCCAGAGCAATCAGGCAGGAGAAGGAAATAAAGTATATTCAATTAGGAAAAGAAGAAGGCAAATTGTCCCTCTTTGCAGATGACATGATTGTATATCTAGAAAACCACATCATCTCAGCCCAAAATCTCCTTAAGCTGACTGGCAACTTCAGCAAAGTCTCAGGATACAAAATCAATGTACAAAAATCACAAGCATTCTTGTACACCAATAACAGACAAACAGAGAGCCAAATCATGAATGAATTCCCTTTCACAATTGCTTCAAAGGGAATAAAATGCCTAGGAATCCAACTTACAAGGGATGTGAAGGACCTCTTCAAAGAGAACTACAAACCACTGCTCAATGAAATAGAAGAGGATACAAGCCAATGGAAGAACATTCCATGCTCATGGGTAGGAAGAATCAATATCATGAAAATGGCCATACTGCCCAAGGTAATTTATAGATTCAATGCCATCCCCATCAAGCTACCCATGACTTTCTTCACAGAATTGGAAAAAACTACTTTAAAGTTCATATGGAACCCAAAAAGAGCCTGCATCGCCAAGTCTATCCTAAGCCAAAAGAACAAAGCTGGAGGCCTCTTCCTACCTGACTTCAAACTATACTACAAGGCTACAGTAACCAAAACAGCATGGTACTGGTACCACAACAGAGACATAGATCAATGGAACAGAACAGAGTCCTCAGAAATGATGCTGCATATCTACAACTATCTGATCTTTGACAAACCTGACAAAAACAAGCAACGGGGAAATGATTCTGTATTTAATAAATGGTGCTGGGGAAACTGGCTAGCCATATGTAGAAAGCTGAAACTGGATCCCTTCCTTACATCTTATACAAAAATTAATTCAAGATGGATTAAAGACTTAAATGTTAGACCTAAAACTATTAAAATCCTACAAGAAAACCTAGGCAATACCATTCAGGACATAGGCATGGGCAAGGTCTTCATGTTTAAAACACCAAAAGCAATGACAACAAAAGCCAAAATTGACAAATGGGATCTAATTAAACTAAAGAGTTTCTGCTCAGCAAAAGAAACTACCATCAGAGTGAACAGGCAAACTACAAGTTTGGAGAAAATTTTTGCAACCTACTCATCTGACAAAGGGCTAATATCCAGAATCTACATGAACTCAAACAAATTTACAAGAAGAAAACAACCCCATCAAGAAGTGGGCAAAGGACATGAACAGACACTTCTCAAAAGAAGACATTTATGCAGCCAAAAAACACATGGAAAAATGCTCATCATCACTGGCCATCAGAGAAATGGAAATCAAAACCACAGTGAGATACCATCTCACACCAGTTAGAATGGCCATCATTAAAAAGTCAGGAAACAACTGGTGTTGCAGATGATGTGGAGAAATAGGAACACTTTTACATTGTTGGTGGGACTGTAAACTAGTTCAACCATTGTGGAAGTCAGTTTGGTGATTACTCAGGGATCTAGAACTAGAAATACCATTTGACCCAGCCATCCCATTACTGGGTATATACCCAAAGGACTATAAATCATGCTGCTGTAAAGACACACGCACACGTATTTTTAATGCGGCACTATTCACAATAGCAAAGACTTGGAGCCAACACAAATGTCCAACAACAATAGACTGGATTAAGAAAATGTGGCACATATACACCATGGAATACTATGCAGCCATAAAAAATGATGAGTTCGTGTCCTTTGTAGGGACATGGATGAAACTGGAAACCATCATTCTCAGTAAAATATCACAGGGACAAAAAACAAAACACTGCATATTCTCCCTCATAGGTGGGAATTGAACAATGAGAACTCATGGACACAGGAAGGGGAACATCACACTCCGGAGACTGTTGTGGGGTGGGGGGAGGGGGGAGAGACAGCATTAGGAGATATACCTAATGCTAAATGATGAGTTAATGGGTGTACGACATCAACATGGCACGTGGATACATATGTAACAAACCTGCACATTGTGCATATATACCCTAAAACCTAATGTATAATAATAAAAAAACAGTGTTTCCAACCTGCTGAAGCCATGATTAACACAGTGAGATGAATGCACACATCACAAAGAAGTTCCTCATGTAGCTTCTCTATAATTTTATCTGAGGATATTTCCTATTTCAGCATAGAGCTAAATGAGCTCCCAAATATCCCTTCACATATTCTACAAAACAGTGCTTCCAAACTGCTGAATGAAAAGAAATGTTTAATTGTCCGACATGAATGGACACATCACAAAGTGGTTTCTCACTTAACTTCCCTCTAGTGTTTATCCTGGGATATTCATCTTTTTACCATTGGCCTCAATGAATTCCCAAGTGAGTTCTCAATGATTTTCCAAAAGGAAACAGTGTTTCCAAACTGCTGAATCCAAACAAAGTTTTAAATCTGTGAGAGGAATGCACAAATCCCAAAGCAGTTTCTCAGTAAGCTTCTTTCATTTTTTTATCTGAAGATATTTCCTTTTTCACCATTGGCCTCAATGTGCTCCCAAATATTCCTTCACGGAATCTACCAAAACAGTGTCTTCAAACTACTGAATTAAAGAAAAGGTTTAAATCTGTTAGGTGAATGTAAACATCACAAAGCTGTTTCTTAGATATCTTCCTTCTAGTTTTTATCGTGGGATATTCCCTTTTTTGCCTATGGCCTCCATAACCATCAAATATCCCTTCACAGATTCTACAAACACAGCGTTTCCAAACTGCTGAATCTAAAGAATGATTTATCTCTGTGAGATGAATGCACACGTCACAAAGCAGTTTCTCAGAAAGCTTCTTTCTGGATTTTATCTGAAGATGTTTCCATTTTCACCATAGGCCACAATGCGCCCCCAAATATCCTTTCACGGAAACTACAAAAACAACGTTGCCAAACTGATGCATGAAAAGAAAAGTTTAACTCTGTGAGATGAATACACACATCACAAAGCAATTTCTCAAATAGCTTCCTTCTAGTTTTTATCCTGGGATTTTCACTTTTTCGACCTTGGCCTCAATGAGCTCCCAGATATTCATTCACAGAATGGACAAAAGCAGTGTTTCTGAACTGCTGAATCCAAAGAAATGTTTAACTCTGTGAGATGAATGCACACATAATAGCAGTTTCTCAGAAACCTTTTTTCTATTTTGTATCTGAAGATAATTCCTTTTTCACCATAAACCTCAATGCACTCCAAAATATCCCTTTACCAATTCTATCAAACAGTTTTTCCAAATTTCTGAGTGAAAATAAAGGTATAAATATGTGACGTGAACGCACACATCACAAAGTGGTTTCTCAGATCAATTCCTTACAGTTTTTATCCTGGGATATTCTCTTTGTCATCATTGGCCTAAATGAGCTATATATTATCCCTCCGCAGATTCTGCAAACACAGTGTTTCCACACTGCTGAATCCAAAGAAAGGTTTAACCCAGTGAAATAAATGTACACATCACAAAGCAGTTTCTCAGGAAGGTTATTTCTAGATTTTTTCTGAAGATAGTTACATGTTTACCATAGGCCTCAATGTGCTCCAAAATATCCTTTCACAGGTACTACAAAAACGGTGTTGCTAAACTGATGAATGATAAGAAAGTTTTATCTCCGTGAGATGAAAGCAGACATCGGAAAGCATTTTCTCAGATAGCTTTCTTCGAGTTTTTTATTATTATTTTTATTATACTTTAAATTTTAGGGCACATGTGCACAATGTTCAGGTTTGTTACATATGGATCCATGTGCCATGTTGGTGTGCTGCACCCATTAACTCGTCATTTAGAATTAGGTATATCTCCTAATGCTGTCCCTCCCCCCTCCCCCCACCCAACAGTCCCAGGAGTGTGGTGTTCCCCTTCCTGTGTCCATGTGTCCTCATTTTTCAATTCCCACCTATGAGTGAGAACATGCGGTGTTTGGATTTTTGTCCTTGCCATAGTTTACTGAGAATGATGTTTTCCAGTTTCATCCATGTTCCCACAAAGGACATGAACTCATCATTTTTTATGGCTGCATAGTATTCCATGGTGTATATGTACCACATTTTCTTAATCCAGTCTATCATTGTTGGAGATTTGGGTTGGTTCCAACTCTTTGCTATTGTGAATAGTGCCACAATAAACATATGTGTGCATGTGTCTTTATAGCAGCATGATTTATAGTCCTTTGGGTAATGGGATGGCTGGGTCAAATGGTATTTTTAGTTCTAGATCCCTGAGGAATTGCCACACTGTCTTCCACAATGGTTGAACTGGTTTACAGTCCCACCAACAGTGTAAAAGTGTTCCTATTTCTCCACATCCTCTGCAGCACCTGTTGTTTCCTGACTTTTGAAAGATCACCATTCTAACTGGTGTGAGATGGTATCTCATTGTGGTTTTGATTTGCATTTCTCTGATGGCCAGTGATGATGAGCATTTTTTCATGTGTTTTCTGGATGCATAAATGTCTTCTTTTCAGAAGTGTCTGCTCATGTCCTTTGCCCACTTTTTGATGGGATTTTTTGTTTTTTTCTTGTAAATATATTTGAGTTCATTGTAGATTCTGGATATTAGCCCTTTGTCAGATGAGCAAGTTGTGAAAATTTTCTCCCAATTTTAGGTTGCCTGTTCACTCTGATGGTAGTTTCTTTTGCTGTGCAGAAGCTCTTCAGTTTAATTAGATCCCATTTGTCAATTTTGGCTTTTGTTGTCATTGCTTTTGGTGTTTTAGACATGAAGCCCTTGCCCATGCCTATGTCCTGAATGGTATTGCCTAGGTTTTCTTGTAGGGTTTTTATGGTTTTAGGTCTAACGTGTAAGTCTTTAATCCATCTTGAATTAATTTTTGTATAAGGTGTAAGGAAGGGATCCAGTTTCAGCTTTCTAAATATGGCTAGCCAGTTTTCCCAGGACCATTTATTAAATAGGTAATCTTTTCCCATTGCTCGTTTTTGTCTCGTTTTCCAAAGATCAGGTAGTTGTAGATATGTGGCATTATTTCTGAGGGCTCTGTTCTGTTCCATTGATCTATGTCTCTGTTGTGGTTCCAGTACCATGCTTATCCTGGGGTATTCACTTTTTTGGATTGGCCTCAATGAGCTCCCAAACAAGCATTCACAGAATGGATAAAAACAGCGTTTCCAAACTGCCAAATGAGATGAAAGGTTTAAATTTGTGATGGAAATGCACACATCACAAAACAGTTTCTTAGGAAGTTTCTTCCTACTTTTTATCTGACAATATTTCTTTTTTGTACAATTGCCCTCATTGCACTCCCAGATATCCCTTCGCATATTATATAAAAAAAGTGTTTCTAAACTGCTTAAAGAAATGTTTAACTCTATGAGATGAATGCACGTATCATAAAGCGGTTTCTCAGATAGCCTCCTTCTAGTTTTTATCCTGGGATATTCACTTTTTCACCACTGGAATCAAGGAGTTCCCAAATGTCCATTCACAGAATGGACAAAAATAGTGTTTCCAAATTGCTAAATCCAAAGAAAGGATTAACTCTGTGAGATGAATGCACATATCACAAAGCAATTTCTCAGAAAGCTTCTTTCTAGCTTTTATCTGAATATCTTTCCTTTTACACTATAGGCCTCAATCTGCTCCCAAATATCCCTTCACATATTATACCAAAGCAGTGTATCCAAACTGCTGAATAAAGAAAGGTTTAATACTGCAAGATGAATTTACGTATCCCAAAGCAGTTTCTCAGATAGCTTCTTTCTAGCTTTTATCCCGGAATATTTGCTTTTTTGCCTTTGGCCTCAATGCCCTCCCCAATATCCCTTAACAAATTCTAACAAAACTGTGTTTCCAAACTACTGAATGAAAAAGTTTAACCCTGTGAGTTGTATGGAAACATGAAAAAGTGGTTTCTCTGATAGCTACCTTCCATTTTTTATCATGGGATGTTTGCTTTTTCACCTTTGGCTTCAATGAATTCCCAAATATCCTTTCACAGATTCTAAAGAAACAGTGTTCCCAAACTGCTGAATCCAAGGAAAGGTTTAAGTCTGTGCGATGAATGTACACATCACAAACCAGTTTCTCAGAAAACTTCTTTCTAGTTTTTATCTGAACATATTTAATTTTTCAGCATAGGCCTCAATGAACTCCCAAATATCCCTTCACAGATAATACCAAAACTTTCTCAAAACTGCTGAATGAAAAGAAAGCTTTAAATCTGTAAGATGAATGCACACATCGTAAGTGGTTTCTCATATACCTTCCTTCTAGTTTTCACGTGGCATATTCCCTTTTTCACCATTGGCTTCAATGAGCTCCAAATAGTCCATATGCACAATGGACAATAACAGTGTTTCCAAACTGCTGAATCCAAAGAAAGGTTTAATTCATTGAGGTGAATGCTAACATCCTTAAGCAGTTTCTCAGAAAGCTTATTTCTAGTTTTTATCTAAGGATATTTTGTTTTTCACCATAGGCCTCAATGGGCTCCCAAATATCTCTTCGTGGATCCTACCAAAACAGTGTTTCCAAACTGCTGAGTGAAAAAAAAGTTTTAACTCTTTGAGATGAATGCACACATCACAAAGCAGTTTCTCAGATAGTTTACTACTAGTTTTTTTCCTTAAAATTTTCGCTTTTTCACCTATGGCCTCAATGAACTATCATATATCCCTTTGCATGTTCTACAAAAACAGTGTTTCCAAACTGCTGAATCCAAGGAGGGGTTTAACTCTGTGAGATGAATGCACATATCACAAAGAACTCTCTCAGAAAGCTTCTTTCTAGACTTTACTTGAACCTATTTCCTGTTTCACTCTAGGCCTCAATGTGTTCCCAATTATCCCTTCACAGATTCTACAAAAACAGTGTTTCCAAACTGCTGAATGAAAAGAAAGGTTTAGCTCTGTCAGATGAATGCACACAGCACAAATCTGTTTACCAGATAGCTTTCTTCTGGTTTTTATCCTGGGATATTCTTTTTTTCAGCTTTGGCCTCAATGAGCCCCAAAATGTCCATTTGCAGAATGGAAAAAAACGTGTTTGCAAACTGCTGAATCAAAAGGAACGTTTAACTTTGTGAGGTGAATTCATGCATGACAAAGCAGTTTTTTAGAATGCTTTTTTCTAGTTTTTATTTGAATATATTTCCTTTTCCACCGTAGGCCTCAATGCGCTCCCAAGTATCCCCTCGCACTTTCTACCAAGAGTGTTTCCAAACTGCTGAATGAAAAGAAAGTTTTAACTCTGTGAGATGAATGCACATATCACAAAGCAGTTTCTCAGATAGATTTCTGCTAGTTTTTATCCTGGCCTATTCACTTTTTGGCCATTGGCATCAATGAGCTCCCAAATGTCCATTTGCAGAATGCAAAAAAAACTGTTTCCAAACTGCTGAATCCAAAGAAATGGTTAAATCTGTGAGATGAATGCACACATCACTAAGTAGTTGTCAGAAAGATTCTTTCTAGGTTTTATCTGAAGATAATTCCTTTTTCACCATAGGTCTCCATGTGTCTCCGTGTGCTACAAAATATTCCTTCACAGAGTCTAGCTAAAGAGTGTTTCCAAACTGCTGAATGAAAAGACATGTTGAACTGTGTGAGATGAATGCAGACATCACAAATCAGCTTGTCAAATAGCTTTCATCTAGTTTTTATCCTGGGGTATTCTTTTTTTCACCAATGGTCTCAATAAGCCATCTAATGTCTCTTTGCGGTTTCTACAAAAACAGTGTTTCCAAATTGCTGAATCCAAAGAAATGTTTAACCTGTGAGATGAATACACACATTACAAAGGAGTTTCTCAGAAAGATTCTTTCTAGTTTTTATCTTAATATGTTTCATTTTCCACCATTGGCCTCTTTGCGCTCCCTAATATCCCTTCACAGATTCTACAAAAACAGGATTTCCAAACTGCTGATTCTAAAGAAAGGTTTAACTATACAAGATGAATACACACATCACAAAGTGGTTTCTCAGATAGCTTCCTTCTAGTTTTCATCCTGTTATATTGACTTTTTCTCCTTTGGCCTCAAAGAGCTCCCAAATGTCTCTTTGCAGATTCTACAAAAATTGAATTTCCACACTGCTGAATCCAAAGAAAGTTTTAACTCTGGGAGATTAATGCACACATCACAAAGAGGTTACTAGGCTTCTTCCTTCTAGTTTTTATCCTGGGATATTCATTTATTTGCCATTACCTTCAAAGAGTTCCCAAATATCCATTCATAGAATGGTCAAAAACAGTGTTTCCAATCTGTGGAATACAAAGCAATGATTAACTCTCTGAGATGAAGGCACACATCACAAAGCAGTTTCTCAGAAAACTCCTTTCTCATTTTTATCTGAAGATATTTCATTTTGCATCACAGGCCTCAGTGCGCTCCAAAAGATCCCTTCAGAGATTCTACCAAAACAGTGTTTCCAAACTGCTGAATGAAAAAAAAGGTTTAACGCTGTGAGATTATTGTGCATATCAAATGGTGGTTTCTCACATAGCTTCCTTCTACTTTTTATCCTGGGATATTCACTTTTTCAACTATGGCCTCAATGAGCTCCCAAAAATCCATTCTCAGAATGGACGAAAACAATGTTTCCAAACTGCTGAATGCAAAGAAAGGTTTAACTCTATGAGACAAATGCGCATATCATACAGCAGTTTCATAGAAAGCTTCTTTCTAATTTTCACCTTTGGCCTCAATGAGCTCCCAAATGTCCATTCACGGAATGGACCAAAAGAGTGTTTCCAAACTGCTGAATCCAAAGAAAGGTTTAACTCGGTGAAATGAATGCAGACATCAGAAAGCAGTTTCTCAGAAAGATTCTATTTTTTATCTGAAGATATTTCCTTTTTCACCATAGGCCTCAATGCACTCTTAAATATTCCTTCACAGATTCTACAAAAACAGTGTTTCCCATCTCCTGAATGAAAAGAATATTTTAACTCTGTGGGATCAATGCACACTTCACAAAGCATTTTCTCAGATAGTTTCCTTCTAGTTTTTATTCAGGCATATTTCCTTTTTCACCTTTGGCCTCAATGAGCACCAAAATGTCCTTTTGCAGAATGGAAAATAACTTTGTTTCCAAACAGATGAATCCAAATAAAGGTTTAACTCTGTGAGGGGAATGCACACAGCACAAAGCAGTTTCAAACAAAGCTTCTTTCTACTTTTTATCTGAATAGGTTTCCTTTTTCACTACAGGCCTCAATGCACTCCCAAATCTTCCTTCACATATACTACAAAAACAGTGTTTCTGAACTGCTGAATGAAAAGAAAGTTTTAACAGTATGAGATGAATGCACACATCACAAAGCAGTTAAGCACATAGCTTCCTTCCAGCTTTTATCCTGGGATGTTTGCATTTTCACCATTGGCTTCAATGAGCTCCAAAATGTCCATTCACAGAATAGGCAAAAACAGTGTTTCAAAACTGATGAATCAAAAAGTATGTTTAATTCTGTCAGGTGAATGCACATATGAAAAAGCAGTTTCTCAGAAAGCTTTGTTCTAGTTTTTATCTGAAGATGTGTCATTTTTCACCATAGCCATCAATGAGCTCCCAAATATCCTTTTCTATATTGTACCAAAACAGTGTTTCCAAACTGCTGAATGAAAAAAATTTAACTCTGCAAGATGAATGCACACATCACAAAGCAGTTTCTCAGATAGCTTCCTTCTACTTTTTTCCTCAGATAATCTCTTTTTCACCATTGGCCTAAATGAGCTCCCAAATGTCCATTCATAGAATGGACCAAAAGAGTGTTTCCAGACTGCTTAATCCAAAGAATGGCTTAACACTGTGAGATAAATGCACACATCACAAAGTAGTTTCTCAGAAATCTTCTTTCTAGATATTATCTGAAAATGTTTCCTTTTGCAACATAGGCCTCAATGTGCTCCCAAAAATATTTTCATAGATTCTACATAAACAGGGTTTCCAAAGCGTTGAATGAAAAGTTTAACTCTGCGAGATGAATGCACGAATCACCAAGAGATTTCTCAGATAGCTTCCTTCTATTTTTTATCCCTGGATATTCACTTTTTCACCATTGGCCTCAATGAACTCCCAAATGTCAATTCACAGAATGGAGAAAGAGTATTTCCAAACTGATGAATCCAAAGAAAGGTTTAACTCTGTGAGATGAATGCACACATCACAAAGCAGTTTCTCAGAAAGCTTCTTTTTAGTTTTTATCTGAACATGTTTCCTTTTTCACTGTAGGACTCGATGCACTCCCAAATATCCATTCACAGATTCTACAAAGAGTTTTTCCAAACTGCAGAATGAAGAGAAAGTTTTAACTCTGTGAGATGAATGTACACATCACAAAGCCATTTCTCAGATAGCTTCCTTCTATTTTTTTCTTCTGGGATATTCACTTTTTCACCATTGGACTCAATGAGCTCCCAAAAGTCCATTTGCAGAATGGACAAAACCAGTTTTTCCAATCTGCAAAATCTAAAGAAGGGTGCAACTGTAAGATGAATGCACACATCAAAAAGAATTTTCTCAGAAACCTTTCTAGTTTTTGTCTGAAGAAGTTTCCTTTTTCACCATAAGCCTCAATGAGTTCCCAAATATCCCTTTGCAATTTCTACAAAAACAGTGTTTCTGCACTGTTGAATGAAAAGAAAGTTGTAAATCTGGGAGGTGCATGGACACCTCACAAAGTGGTTTTGCTGCTTTCTCATTTTTATCCTGGTGTATTTGATTTTTTGCCATTGGCCTCAATAATTTCACTTATGTGCACTTGCAGAATAGACAAAAAGAGTGTTACAAAACTGCTGAATCAAAAGAAAGTTTTATCTCTGTGAGATGAATGCACACATCAGAAAACAGTTTCTCAGAAGTGTTCTTTCTAGTTTTTATCTGAAGAATTTTTTCAAAATATGCCTCAATGTGCTTCCAAATGTCCCTTTGCAGATTCTACAAAAACAGTATTTCCAAACTGCTGAAGGAAAAGTTCAACTCTGTGAGTTGAATGCACAGTTCACAAAGTAGTTTCTCAGAGATGTTCCTTGTATTTTTTATCCTGGGATATTCAGTTTTTCACCACTGGTGTCAATGAGGTCCCAAATATCCATTTGGAGAATGAGAAAAACAGTGCCCCCAAACTGCAGAATCAAAAGAAAATTTTAGCTGTAAGGTGAATGCACACATCACAAAACAGTTTCTCAGAAAGTTTCTTTCTAGTTTTTATTTTAAGATTTTTTTTTCACCATAGGCATCAATGCACTCCCAAATATCTGAAGATATTTGCTTTTTCACCATAGGCCTCAATGTGCTCCCAAATATCCCTTCAAAGTTGCTACCAAAATGGTGTTTCCAAACTGCTAAATGAAACAAAAGTTTAACTCTGTGAGACAAATGCATACACCACAAAGCAATTTCTCAAATAACTGTCTTATCATTTTTATCCTGGCATATTTGGTTTTTCACCATTGACCTCAATGGTTTCCCAAATGTTCATTCTGCGAATGGACAAAAAGAATGTTTCCAAACTGCAGAATCAAAAGAAAGATTTAACTCTTTGAGATGAAGGCACACATCACAAAGCAGTTTCTCAGAGACCTACTTTCTAGTTTTTATCTGAAGATGTTTCCTTTTTCACCATAGGCCTCAATGTGCTCCAAAATATCCCTTTGCAGTTTCAACAAAAACACTGTATCCAAACTGCTGAAGAAAAAGTAAAGGTTAACTTTGTGAGATGAATGCATACATCACAAAGTAGTTTCGCAGATAGCTTCCTTCTAGTTTTTATCCACAGATTTTTGCCTTTTTTCCATTGGCCCCAATAATTTGGGCCAATGGCCCAAATGTCCATTCCCAGAATGAACAAAGACAGTGTTTCCAAACTACGGAATAAAAGGAAAGGTTTAGATCTGTGATATGAATGCAAGCCTCACAAACAAGTTTCTCATAAAGCACATTTTTATTTTTTATCTGAAGATGTTTCCTTGTTCACCATGGGCCTCAATGTGGTCCCAAATATCCCTTCTCAGATTCTACAAAAATTGTTTCCAAACTGTTAAATGGAAAGAAACATTTAACTCTGTGAGATGAATGCACCCATCACAAAGTGGCTTCTCAGATAGATTCCTTTCAGTTTTTGCTCTAGGAAATTTGGTTTTTTGCCATTGGCCTAAATGAGCTACCAAATGTCCATTTGCAGAATCAACAAAAACATTGTATCCAAACTGCTGAATCCAAAGAAAAGTATATCTTTCTGAGATGAATGCACACATCACAAAGCAGTTTCTCAGAAAGCATCTTTCTAGTTTTTATCTGAAGAGGTTTCCTTTTCCAATATAAGCCTCAGTGCACTCCCAAATATCCCTTCACAACTTGTGGAAAAATAGGGTTTCCAAATTGGTGAATTAAAAGAAAGGTTTAACACAGTGAGATTAATGCACACATCACATCGCAGTTACTCAGATAACTTCCTTCTAGTTTTATCCTTGGATATTCTCTTTTTTGCCATTGGCCCCAATGAGCTCCCAAATGTCCTTTCACAGAATTTACAAAAACAGTGTTTACAAACTGCTGAACCAAAAGAAATGTTTAACTCTGTGAGATGAATGCAAATATTACAAAGCAGTTTCTCAGAAAGCATCTTTCTAGTTTTTATATAAAGATGTTTCATTTTTCACCATGGGCCTCAATATGTTCCCAAATATCCTTTCACATATTCTACAAAAACAGTGTTTCCAAATTGCTAAATGAAAAGATAGGTTTACCTCTGCTAGATGAATGCGAACATCACAAAACCGTTTCTCAGATTTCTTCCTTCTAGTTTTTAGCCTTAGATTTTCACTTTTTCGCCATTGGCCTCAATGAGTTCCCAAATGTCCATTTGCAGAATGGACAAAAACAGTGTTTCTGAACTGCTGAATCCAAATAAATGTTTAACTCTGTGAGAAGAATGCACAAGTCACAAAGCAGCTTATCAGAAGCTTCTTTCTAATTTTACCATGGGATATTCACTTGTTTGCAATTGGCCTCAATGAGTGCAAAAAGTTAGATTCCAAAAATGGACAAAAACAATGGTTCCAAACTGCTGAATGCAAAAAATGTTAACTCTGTGAGATGAACGCAGCCTTCACAAAGCAGTTGCTCAGAAATCTTTATAGTTTTTATTTGACGATGTTCTCTTTTTCACCATAGGCCTCAATATTCTCCCAAATATCGCTTTGCATTTTCCACAAAATCGTACTGCTGAATGAAAAGAAAGGTTTATCTCTGGGAAATGAAGGCACACATCACAGAGTGGTTTCTCAGATAGCTTTCTTCTAGTTTTTCTCCTGGGATATTTGCCTTTTTGCCATTGGCCAAAAGGAGATCCAAAATGTCCATTCCCAGAATGGACAAAAACAGTGTTTCTAAACAGTTGAATAAAAAGAAAGGTTTAACTCTGTGATATGAATGCAGGCCTCACAAAAGAGTTTCTCAGAAACCATATTTTTAGTTTTCATCTGAAGATGTTTAACTTTTCACCATAGGCCTCAATGTGCACCAAAATATCCCTTCACAGATAATACAAAAACAGTGTTTCCAAGCTGCTAAATAAAAAGAAAGATTTAATTTTGTGAGATGAATTAACACATGCTAAAGCGGTTTCTCTGAAAACTTCTTTCTAGTTTTTATCTGAAGATGTTTCCTTTTTCACCGTAAGCCTCAATGCGCTCCAAAATATCCCTTCACATAAGATTCCAAAACATTGTTTCTACTGCTGACTGAATAGAAAAGTTTAACTCTGCAATATGAATGCACACATCACAAAGTGATTTCTCAGAAAGCTTCCTTTTAGTTTTTATCCTGAGATATTGGCTTTTTCACCATTGGCCTCAATGAGTTCCCAAGTGTCCATATGGAGAGTGGACAAAAACAGTCTTTCCAAACTGCTGATTAAAAGAAAGCTTTTCACAATGAAATACCATCTCACACCAGTTAGATTGGTGATCATTAAAAAGTCAGGAAACAACAGGTGTTGGAGTGGATGTGGAGAAATAGGAACACTTTTACACTCTTGGTAGGACTATAAACTAGTTCAACCATTGTGGAAGTCAGTGTGGCGATTCCTCAGGGATCTAGAACTAGAAATACCATTTGACCCAGCCAAGCCATTACTGGGTATGTAACCAAAGGATTATAAATCATGTTGCTATAGAAACACATGCACACGTATGTTTATTGCAGCATTATTCACAATAGCAAAGACTTGGAACCAACCTAAATGTCCAACAGTGATAGACTGGATTAAGAAAATGTGGCACATGTACACCATGGAATACTATGCAGCCATAAAAAATGATGAGCTCATGTCCTTTGTAGGGACATGAAGCTGGAAACCATCGTTCTCAGCAAACTATTGCAAGAACAAAAAAACCAAACAGCGCATGTTCTCACTCATAGGTGGGAATTGAACAATGAGAACACATGGACACAGGAAGGGGAACATCACACACCAGGGACTGTTGTGGGGTGTGGGGAGGGGGGAGTGATAGCATTAGGAGATATACCTAATGTTAAATGACGAGTTAATGTGTGCCACACACCAAAATGGCACATGTATACATATGTAACAAACCTGCTTGTTGTGCACATGTACCCTAAAACTTAAGAGTATAATAATAAAAAGATATAAAAATACAAAAATAAAAAGAAAGTTTTAACTCTATGAGAAGAATGCAAACATCACAAAACAGTTTCTAAGCTTCTTTCTACTTTTGATCTGAAGATATTTCCTTTTTCACCATAGACCTCCATGTCTCCCAAATATCTCTTTGCTGACTCTACAAAAACAGTGTTTCCAAACTGCTGAACGAAAAGAAAGGTTTAACTCTGTGAGGTGAATGCACACAGCACAAAGCAGTTTCTCAGATAGCTTCCTTCTAGTTTTGATGCTGGGATATTAGCTTTTTCCCCTTTGGCCTCAATGATCTCAAAATCCTCCATTCACAGAATGGACAAAAACAGTGTTTCCAAACTGCTGAATCCAAAGAAAGGTTTGATTCTGTCAGATGAATGCACACATCCCAAGTAGTTTCTCAGAATCTCAGAAAGCTTCTTTCTAGTTTTTATCTCAAGATATTTCCTTTTTTGCCATAGGCCTCAATGCGCTCCCAAATATCCCTCACAGAAGATTTTAAAACAGTTTTTCCAAACTGCTGCATTAATAGGAAGGTTTAATTCTGCTAAGTGAATGCACACATCACAAATCGGTTTCTCAGATAGCTTCCTTCTAGTTTTTATCCTGATATATTGGCTTTTTGCCATTGTCCTCAATGAGCTCCAAAATGTCCATTCGCTGAATGGACAAATACAGCGTTTCCAACCTCCTGATTAAAAACAAAGGTTTAACTCTGTGAGAAGAATGTACACATCACAAAACAGTTTCTCAGAAAGCTACTATCTAGTTTTTATCTGAAGGTATTTCCTTTTTCATCATAGGTCTCAATGCGCTCCCAAATATCCCTTCACAGTTTCTACTAGAACAGTGTTTCCAAACTGCTGAATGAAAGGAAAGTTTTAACTCTGCGAGGTGAATGCACACATCACAAAGTTGTTTCTCAGATAGCTTCCTTCTAGTTTTGATGCTGGGATATTCACTTTTTCACCATTGGCCTCAATGAGCTCCAAAACGTCCATTCACAGAATGGACTAAAACAGTGTGTCCAAACTGTTGAATCCAGAGAATGGTGTAACTCTGTGAGATGAAAGCACACATTACAAAGCAGTTTCTTAGAAAATTGTTTCTAGTTTTTATGTAAAGGTGTTTCCATTTTTACCATAGGCCTCAATGCGCTCCCAAATATCCCTTCGCAGTTTCCACAAAAACACTGTATTCAAACTGCTGAATGAAAAGTCAGGTTTAACTGTGCAAGATGAATGCACACATCACAAAGTGGTTTTTCAGATAGCCTCCTTCTAGTTTTGATGCTGGGATATTCGCTTTTTCACCATTGGCCTTAATGAGCACCTAAATGTTCATCTGCACAATGAACAAAAACAGTGTTTCCAAACTGCTGAGTATAAAGAAAGGTTTAACTCTATGTGATGAATGCCCACATCCATAAAGCAATTTCTTGGAAAGCTTCTTTCTAGTTTTTATCTGAAGATGTTTCTTTTTTCACCATAGGCCTCGAGAGCTTCAAATTATCCTTTCGCAGATTCTACAAAAACGGTGTTTCCAAACTGCTGATTGTAAAGAATGTTTTAACTCTGTGAGATGAATACACACATCACAAAAATGTTTCACAGATGGGCTCCTTCTAGTTTTATTCATGTGATATTTGCTTTTTCACCTTTCTCCTCAATCAGCTCCTAAATGTCCATTCTGTGAATGGACAAAAACAGGGTTTATAACTGCTGAATCCAAAGACAGTTGTAACTCTTTGAGCTCAATGCACAAATCACAAAGCAGATTCTCAGAAATCTTCTTTCAATTTTTTATCTGAAGATATTTCCTTTTTCACCATAGGCCTCAAAGGGATCCCAAATATCCCTTTGACTGTTCTACAAAAAAAAGTGTATCCAAAGAGCTGAATGAAAAGAAAGGTTTAACTCTGTGAGGTGAATGCACACATCACAAAGCAGTTTCTCAGAGAGATTTCCTCTACTTTTATTTCTAGGATAATTGCTTTTTCACCAGTGGCCTAAATGAGCTCCCAAATGTCCATTGGTAGAATGGACAAAAACAGTGTTTCCAAACTGCTGAATCCAAAGAAAAGTATAACTCTCTGTGATGAATGCACATCTCACAAAGCAGTTTCTCAGAAAGCTTCTTTCTAGTTTATATCTGAATATGTTTCCTTTTCCAATATATTCCTCAATGCACTCCCAAATATCCCTTCAAAGATTGCGTAAAAGCAGTGTTTCCAAACTGCTGAATGAAAACAAAGTTTTAACACTGTGAGATGAAAGTGCACATAGCAAATCAGCTTCTCACATGACGTCCTAACAGTTTTTTTAATTATACTTTAAGTTTTAGGGTACACGTTCACAACATGCAGGTTTGTTACATATGTATACATGTGCCATGTTTGTGTGCTGCATGCATTAACTTGTCATTTAATATTAGTTATATCTCCTAATGCTATCCCTCCCCTCTACCCCCACCCCACAACAGGCCCCAGTGTGTGATGTTGCCCTTGCTTTGTCCTTGTGTTCTCATTGTTCAATTCCCACCTATGAGTGAGAACATATGGTGTTTTTCTGTCCTTACGATAGTTTGCTGAGAATGATGGTTTCCAGCTTCATCCATGTCCCTACGAAGGACAAGGACTCATCATTTTTTATGGCTATATAGTATTCCATGGTGTATACATGCCACATTTTCTTAATCCAGTCTATCATTGATGGACATTTATGTTGGTTCCAAGTCTTTGCTATTGTGAATAATGCTGCAATAAACATATGTGTGCATGTGTTTTTATAGCAACATGATTTATAATCCTTTGGTTACATACCCAGTAATGGGATGGCTGGGTCAAACGGTATTTCTACTTCTAAATCTCTGAGGAATCTCCACACTGACTTCCACAATGGTTGAACTAGTTTACTGTCCCACCAATAGTGTAAAAGTGTTCCTATTTCTCCACAACCTCTCCGGCACCTGTTTTTTCATAACTTTTTAATGATCACCATTCTAACTGGTGTGAGATGGTATCTCATTGGGGTTTTGATTTGCATTTCTCTTGTGGCCAGTGACGATGAACATTTTTTCATGTGTCTTTTGGCTGCATAAATGTCTTCTTTAAAGAAGTGTCCATTCACATCTTTTGCCCACTTGTTGATGGGGTTGTTTTTTTTTTCTTGTAAATTTCTTTGAGTTCATTGTAGATTCTAGATATTAGCCCTTTGTCAGATGAGTAGATTGCAAAAATTTTCTCCCATTCTGTAGATCGCCTGTTCACTCTGATGGTAGTTTCTTTTGCTGTGCAGAAGCTCTTTAGTTTAGTTATATCTCATTTGTCAATTTTGGCTTTTGTTGCCATTGCTTTTGGTGTTTCAGTCATGAAGTCCTTGCCTATGCCTATGTCCTGAATGGTATTGCCTAGGTTTTCTTCTAGGGTTTTTATGGTTTCAGGTTTAACATTTGAGCCTTTAATCCATCTTGAATTAATTTTTGTATAAGGTGTAAGGAAAGGATCCAGTTTCAGCTTTCTACATATGTCTAGCCTGTTTTCCCAGAACCATTTATTAAATAGGGAATCCTTTCCCCATTTCTTGTTTTTGTCAGATTTGTCAAAGATCAGATAGTTGTAGATATGTGGCATTGTTTCTGAGGGCTCTGCTCTGTTCCATTGATCTATGTCTCTGTTTTGGTACCAGTACCATGCTGTTTTGGTTATTGTAGCATAGTAGTATAGTTTTAAGTCAGGTAACGTGATGCCTCCAGCTTTGATTGCCTTGGATGCGGGCTCTTTTTTGGTTTCATATGAACTTTAAAGTAGTTTTTTCCAATTCTGTGAAGAAAGTCTTTGGTAGCTTGATGGGGGTCGCATTGAATCTACAAATTACCTTGGGCAGTATGGCCATTTTCACAATATTAATTCTTCCTACCCATGAGCATGGAATGTTCTTCCATTTGTTTTAATTCTCTTTTATTTCATTGAGTAGTGGTTTGTAGTTCTCCTTGAAGAGTTCCTTCACATCCCTTGTAAGTTAGATTCCTAGGTACTTTATTCTCTTTGAAGCAATTGTGAATGGGAGTTCACTCATGATTTTAAGTAAACTTCCTTATAGTTTTTATCCTGGGATATTTGCTTTGTTGCCATTGGCCCCAATAAGCTCCCAAATGCCCAATCGCAGATTTTTACAAAAATAGTGTTTCCAAACAGCTGAATCAAAAGAAATGTTGAAGTCTGTGATTTGAATACACACATTACAAAGCAGTTTCTCAGAAAGTATCTTTCTAGTTTTTATCTGTAGGTGTTTCCTTTTTCATCACAGACGTCAATGCACTCCCAAATATCCCTTCATAGATTTTGTAAAAACAGGGTTTCTGGACTGCTGAATGCAAAGAAAGTTTTAACTCTGTGAGATGAATGTACACATCACAAAGCGGATTCTCATATAGCTTCCTTCTAGTTTTTATCCTGGGATATTCACTTTTTTGCCACTGGCCTCAAAGAGCTCCCAAATGTTCATTCCCTGCATTTACAAAAAGAGCATTTCCAAACTGTTGAATCAAAAGAAATGTTTAATTCTGTGAGATGAATGCACACATTACAAAGCAGTTTCTCAGAAAGCTTCTTTCTAGTTTTTATCTGAAGATGTTTCCTTTTTCACCAGAGGCCTCAAAACATCTCCCAAATATCCCTGCATGGATTGTAAAAAGTGTTTCCAATCTGTGAGTCGAATGCACACATCACAAAGCCTTTCCTCAGATAGCTTCCTTCTAGTTATGATCCTGGGCTATTTTCTTTTTCACCATTGGTCTCAATTGGCCCAAAAATGGCCATTCATTGAATGGACAAAAACAGTATTTCCATACTACTGAATCAAAAGAAAGTTTTAACTCTGTGAGATAAAAGCAGAGATCAAAAAGCAGTTTCTTGGAAAGCATGTATTTCTTTTCTATCTGAAGATATTTTGTTTTTCATCATAAGCCTCAATGTACTCCCAAATATCCCTTCGCAGCTTCTGCAGAAATATTGTTCCCAAAGTGCTGAATGATTTAGCTATGTGAGATGAATGCATGCATTAGAAAGCTGTTTATCAGATAGCTTCCTTATAGTTTTTATCATGTGATATTCCCTTTTTCACTATTGGCCTCCATGAGTTCCCAAATGTCAATTTGCAGAATGGACAAAAAGGTGTTTCCAAACTGCTGATTCAAGAGAATAGTTTAACCCTGTGAGATGAATGCACATATCAAAAGTAGTTTCTCAGAAAACTTCTTTGTAGTTTTTATCCGAAGATGTTTCCTTTTTCACTGTAGGCCTCAATGTGCTTCCAAATATTGCAGATTCTTCAAAAACAGTGTTTCCAAACTGCTGAAGGAAAAGAAATATTTAACTCTTTGAGATGAATGCACACATCACAAAGCTGTTTCTCAGATAGCTTCCTTCTAGTTTTCATCCTGGGTTATTTCCTTTTTTGCCATTGGCTTCAATGAGCCCCCAAATGTCCACTCTCAGAATGGACAAAAACAGTGTTCCCACGCTGCTGAATCTAAAGAAAATTTTAACTCTGTGAGTTGAATACACATATCATAAAGCAGTTTCTCAGAAATTTCTTTGTAGTTTTCACCTGAAGATATTTCCTTTCCACCTTTGGCCACAAGGCATTCCCAAATATCCCTTCATAGATTCCAAAAAGCATTTTCCAAACTGCTGAATGAAAAGAAAGGTTTAACTCTGTGAGATGAATGCACACATTCCTGAGCAGTTTCTGAAATAGCCTCCTTCTAGTTTTTATCCTGGGATACCCACATTTTTGCCATTGTCTCCAGTGACCTCCCAAGTGTCCATTCATAGAATTACAAAAAGAGTGTTTCCAAACTGCTGAATCAAAAGTAATGTTTAACACAGTGAGATGAATGTACACATTACAAAGCAGTTTCTCAGAAAGCTTCTTGGTAGTCTTTATCTGAAGAGGTTTTTTTTTCACCGTAAGCCTCAATGTGCTCCCAAATATCCCTTCTCAGGGTCTTCCAAAAACAGTGTTTCCAAACATCTGAATGAAAAGAAAGGTTTAACTCTGTGAGATGAATGCACACCTCACAAAGCACTTTATGATATAGCTTCCTTCTAGTTTTTATCCTAGGATATTCACTTTTTTGCCATTAGCTTCAATGTACTCCCAAATGTCCATTTGCAGAATGGCCACAACAGTGTTTCCAAACTGCTGAATCCAAAGAAATGTTTAACTCTGTGATATAAATGCACACATTACAAAGCAGCTTCTCACAAAGCTTCATTCTACATTTTATCTGAATATGTTTCTTTTTCACCATAGGCCACAATGCACTTTGCAGATTCTACAAACACAGTGTTTCCAAACTGCTGAATGAAAAGAAAGGTTTAACACTGTGAGATGAATGCACCCATCACAAAGTGGTTTCTCAGATAGATTTTTCTAGTTTTTATCCAGGGACATTTGCTTTTTCACTTTTGGCCTCAATGAATTCCCAAATATACATTCACAGAATGGACAAAAACAGTTTTTCCAAGCTGCTGAATCCAAAGAAATGTTTAACTCTGTGAGATGAATGCATACATCACAAAGCAGTTTCTCAGAAAGCTTATTTCTAGTTTTTATCTGAAGATGTTTCCTTTTTCACCATAGACCTCAATGTACTCTGAAATATCCCTTCACAGAAGTTCCCAAAACATTGTTTCCAAACTGCTGAATGAATAGAAAGGTTTAACTCTGTGCAATGAATGCACACATCACAAAGCAGTTTCTCAGATAGTTTCCTTCTAGTTTTTATCTGAAGATAATTTTTTTCACCATAGTCCTCAATGCACACCCAAATATCCCTTCACAGATTCTAGAAAAACAGTGTTTCCAAGCCACTGAATGAAAAGACAGGTTTAAATCTGAGAGGTGAATGCACACATCACAAATCCGTTTGTAAGACAGCTTCCTTCTGGTTTTTAATCTTGGTTATTTGCTTTTTCACCTTTGGCCCTAGTGAGCTCCCAAATGTCCATTTGCAGAATGGAAACAAACATTGTTTCCAAAATTCTGAATCCAAAGAAAGTTTTATCTCTGTGAGATGAATGCACACATCACAAAGCAGTTTTTCAGAAAGCTTCTTTCTAGCTTTTGGCCAAAGATATTTCCTTTTTCAACATAGGCCACACTGTGCTCCCAAATATCCCTTAGCAGATTCTACAAAAACAGGGATTGCAAACTGCTGAATAAAAGTTTATCTCTCTGAGGTGAATGCAAACATCACAAAGCCCTTTCTCAGATAGCTTCCTTCTAGCTTTTAACCTATGATATTCACTTTTTCACCAATGGCCTCAAAGAGATCCCAAATATCCATTCATAGAATGGACAAAAACATTGTTTCCAAACTGCTGAATTCAAAGAATGGTTTAACTCTATAAGGTGAATGCGCACATCATAATGGAGTTTCTCAGAAAGATTCTTTCTACTTGATATTAGATGATGTTCCCATTTTCACCATAGGCCTCAAAGTGCTCCCAAATATCCCTTCACAGAATTACAAAAACAGTGTTTCCAAACTGGTTAATGAAAAGAAAGTTTTAACTCTGTAAGACGAATGCACACACACAAAGTGGCTTCTTATATAGCTTCCTACTATTTTTATCCTGGGATATTCTCTTTTTTGCCATTCACCTCAACGAGCTCCCAAATGTCCATTCACAGGATAGACAAAACCAGAGTTTCCAAACTAATAAATTGAAACAAAGTTTTAAGTCTGTTAGATGAACGCACATATCACAAAAAAGTTTCACAGAAAGTTTCCTTCTAGTTTTTATTTGAAGACATTTCTTTTTCACCAAAGACCACAATGTGCTCCCAAATATCCCTTCCCAGAATCTGCAAAAACAGTGTTTCCAAAATGCTGAATGAAAAAGAAAACTTTAACTCTGCGAAATGAATGCACACATCACAAAGCAGTTTCTCAGGTAGCTTCTTTCTAGATTTTATCCTGGGATATTCACTTTTTCACCATTAGCCTCAATCATCTCCTAAATATCCATCCGCAGAAAGGACAAAAATAGTGTTTCCAAACAGCTAAATCAAAAAAATCTTTTAACTCTGTGAGATGAATGCACACTTGACTCAGCAGTTTCTCATTAAGGTTCTTCCTAGTTTTTATCTGAAGATGTTTCCATTTTCACTATAGTCCTCAAATTGCTCCCAAATATCCCTTCAAAATTCTACAAAAACAGTGTTTTCAAACTGCTGAATCCAAAGAAAGGTCTATATCTGTGAGATGAATGCACACATAACAAAGCAGTTTCTCAGAAAACTTCTTTCTTGTTTTTAATCTGAAGATGTTTACATTTTCACCATAGGCCTCAATGTGCTCTCAAATATCCCTTTGCAAATCCTACAAAAAGAGTGTTTGCAAACTGATGAATGAAAAGAAAGGTTTAACTCTGCAAGATGAATGCAAACATAACAAACCGGTTTCCCAGATAGCTTTACTCTAGTTATTATGATGGGATATACACTTTTTCACCCTTGGCCTCAATGAGCTTCCAAACATCCATTCGTAGACAAAAACAGTGTTTCCAAACTACAGAATACAAAGAAAGGTTTAACTCTGTGAGATTAATGCCCGTGCCAAAAGGAAGTTTCTCAGAAAGCTTCTTTCTTCTTTTCTTCTGAAGACATTTCTTTTTTCACCATAGGCTTCAATGCACTCCCAAATATCCCTTTGCAGATTCTACAAAAACAGTTTTTCCAAACTGCTGAATGAAAAGAAAGGTTTATCTCTTTGAGAAGAATGCACACCTACATTGTTTCCAAACTGCTGAATCCAAAGAAATTTCAACACTGTGAGATAAATACACATATCACAAAGCGGTTCCTCAGAAACCTTCGTTCTATTTTTTATCTGAAAATGATTCCTTTTTCACAGGAGGCCTCAATGAGCTCTTTAATATCCCTTCACACATTCCACAGAAGCAGTGTTTCCAAACTGCTGAATGAAAAGAAAGTTTTAACTCTGCGTGATGAATGCACACATCACAAAGTGGTACCTCAGATAGGTTCCTGCTAGATTTTATCCTTGGTTATTCACTTTTTTGCCGTTAGCATTAATGAGCTCCCACATGTCCATCTGCAGAATGGACATAAACAGTGTTTCCAAACTGCAGAATCCAAAGAAGGGTGTAAATCTCTGAGATGAATGCACACATCAAAAAGAAGTTTCTCAGAAAACTTCTTTTTAGCTTTTATCTGAAGGTGTTTCCTTTTTCACCACAGGCATCAATGTGTTCCCAAATATTCCTTCACAGATTCTACAAAAACTGTGTTTCCAAACTGTTGAATGAAAAGAAACTTTTACCTCTGTGAGATGAATGCACACATCACAAAACGGTTTATCTGATTCCTTCCTTCTAGTTTTTATCCTGGGATATTCACTTTTTCGCCATTGGCCTCAATGAGTTCCAGAGTCCATTCGCAGAATGGACAAAAACAGTGCTTCCAAACTGCTGAATCCAAAGAAAATTTTAACTTTGTGAGATGAATGCACACATCACAAAAAGGTTTCTCATAAAGCTCTTTCTAGTTTTTATCTGAAGATGGTTCCTTTTTCACCATATGCCTCAATGCACTCCCAAATATTCCTTCACAGTTTCTACAAAAACAGTGTTTCCAAACTGCTGAAGGAAAAGTTTATCTCTCCATAATGAATGCATACATCACAAAGCAGTTTCTCAGATAGCTTCCTTCTAGTTTTTATCCCGGGATAATCACTTTTTCACCATTATACTCCATGAGCTCCCAAATTTCCATTCACAAGATGGACAAAAACAGTATTTCCAAATGGCTGAATTAAAAGAAAATTTTATCATGGTGAGATGAATGTACACATCACAAAGCAGTTTTTCAGAAACTTTCTTTCTAGTTTTTGTCTGAAGATGTTTCCTTTTCCACCATAGGCCTCAATGAACTCCCAAATATACCTTCACAGATTCTACAAAATCAGTGTTTCCAAACTGCTGAATGAAAAGAAAGGTTTAATTCTGTGAGATGAATGCACACATCACAAAGTGGTTTCTCTGATAGCTGTCTCCTGGTTTTTACCCTGGAATATTTGCTTTTTTGCCATTGGCCTCAGTGAGTTCAGAATTGTTGATTCGCAGTATGGACAGAAACAGCTTTTCCAAACTGCTGAATCAAAGGAAAAGTTTAACTTTGTGAGATGAATGCACACACCACAATGGAGTTGGTCAGAAAGCTTCTAATTTTTATCTGCAGATGTTTAGTTTTTCACTGTAGGCCTCAATGTGCTCTTAAATATCCCTTCACAGATTATATGAAAACAGTGTTTCCAAACTGGTTAATGAAAAGGAAGATTTAACTCTGAGATGAATGCACACATCACAAAGCATCTTCTTAGGTATCTTCCTTCTATTTTTTTCCTGGGATATTTGCTTATTCGCCATTTGCCTCAATGAGCTCCCAAATGTCCATTCGCAGAATGGACAAAACCAGATTCCAAACTGATAAATTGAAAGAAATATTTAAATCTGTGCGATGAATGCACACTTCACAAAGAAGTTTCACAGAAAGCTTCTTTCTCTTTATTATTTGAAGATATTTCCTTTTTCACCAAAAGCCTCAATGCCCTCCCAAATATCCCTTCACAGAATCTGCAAAAACAGTATTTCCAAAATGCTGAATGAAAGGAAAGGTTTAACTCTGTGAGATGAATGCACACATCACTAAGCAGTTTCTCAGATAGCTTCCTTCTTGTTTTTATCCTGGGATGTTCACTTTCTTGCCATTCGTCTCAATCAGCTCCCGAATATCCATTCACAGAATGGACAAAAATAGTTTTTTCAAATTGCTGAATCAAAAAAGTTTTAACTCTGTGAGATTAATGCACACATCACAAAGCAGTTTCTCAGAAAACTTCTTTCTAGTTTTTAACTTAAGATGTTTCCATTTTCACCATGGGCCTCAATGCCCTCCTAAATATCCCTTTGCAGTTTCTACAAAAGCAGTTTTTCGAAACTGTTGAAAGAAAAGAAGGGTTTACCTCTACAAGATGAATGCACACATTTCAAAGCAATTTCTCAGATAGCTTCCTTCTAGGTTTTTTTACTGGGATATTGGCTTTTTTGCCATTGTTCTCAGTGAGCTCCAAAATGTCCACTCACAAAATGGACAAAAACAGTTTTTCCAAACTGCTGAATCCAAAGAAAGTTTTAACTTTGTGAGATGAATGCACACATCATTGATGCAAAAGAAAAGTTTAGCCCTGTGCGACGAATGCACGTATGACAAAGCGGTTCCTCAGATAGCTTCCTTCTTGTTTTTATCCTGGAACATTTGCATTTTCACCATTGTCCTCAATGAGCTCCCAAATGTAAATTTGCAGAATGAACAAGCACAGGTTTTATAAATGGATGAATCAAAAGAAATTATTAACTGTGTGAGATATGCACATATCATACAGCAGTTTCTCAGAAATCTTTGTAGCTTTTCTCTGAAGATATTTTCTTTTTCACCATGGAAGCAGTGTTTCCATACTGCTGTATCAAAAGAAAGGATGAACTCTGAGACAAATGCACACATCACAAAGCAGTTTCTGAGAAAGCTTCTTTCTTGTTTTTATCTGTAGAAATTTCCTTTTTAACCATTGATCTCAATGCACCCCAAGTAACCCCTCACAGATTCTATGAAAACAATTTTTCCAATCTGCTGAATGAGAACAAAGTTTTGTCCAGGTGAGATGAATGCACACATCACAAAGCAGTTTCTCAGGAAGTTACTTTCTATTTTTTATCAGAAGATATTTTCTTTTTCACCATAGTCCTCAATGCAATCCAAAATATGCCTTCACAGATTCTACAAAAAAATTTTTCCAAACTGCTGAATGAAAAGAAAGGTTTAACTCTGTGACTTGAATGCACACATCACAAAGCATCTTCTTAGGTATCTTCCTTCTATTTTTTTCCTGGGATATTTGCTTATTCGCCATTTGCCTCAATGAGCTCCCAAATGTCCATTCGCAGAATGGACAAAACCAGATTCCAAACTGATAAATTGAAAGAAATATTTAAATCTGTGCGATGAATGCACACTTCACAAAGAAGTTTCACAGAAAGCTTCTTTCTCTTTATTATTTGAAGATATTTCCTTTTTCACCAAAAGCCTCAATGCCCTCCCAAATATCCCTTCACAGAATCTGCAAAAACAGTATTTCCAAAATGCTGAATGAAAGGAAAGGTTTAACTCTGTGAGATGAATGCACACATCACTAAGCAGTTTCTCAGATAGCTTCCTTCTTGTTTTTATCCTGGGATGTTCACTTTCTTGCCATTCGTCTCAATCAGCTCCCGAATATCCATTCACAGAATGGACAAAAATAGTTTTTTCAAATTGCTGAATCAAAAAAGTTTTAACTCTGTGAGATTAATGCACACATCACAAAGCAGTTTCTCAGAAAACTTCTTTCTAGTTTTTAACTTAAGATGTTTCCATTTTCACCATGGGCCTCAATGCCCTCCTAAATATCCCTTTGCAGTTTCTACAAAAGCAGTTTTTCGAAACTGTTGAAAGAAAAGAAGGGTTTACCTCTACAAGATGAATGCACACATTTCAAAGCAATTTCTCAGATAGCTTCCTTCTAGGTTTTTTTACTGGGATATTGGCTTTTTTGCCATTGTTCTCAGTGAGCTCCAAAATGTCCACTCACAAAATGGACAAAAACAGTTTTTCCAAACTGCTGAATCCAAAGAAAGTTTTAACTTTGTGAGATGAATGCACACATCATTGATGCAAAAGAAAAGTTTAGCCCTGTGCGACGAATGCACGTATGACAAAGCGGTTCCTCAGATAGCTTCCTTCTTGTTTTTATCCTGGAACATTTGCATTTTCACCATTGTCCTCAATGAGCTCCCAAATGTAAATTTGCAGAATGAACAAGCACAGGTTTTATAAATGGATGAATCAAAAGAAATTATTAACTGTGTGAGATATGCACATATCATACAGCAGTTTCTCAGAAATCTTTGTAGCTTTTCTCTGAAGATATTTTCTTTTTCACCATGGAAGCAGTGTTTCCATACTGCTGTATCAAAAGAAAGGATGAACTCTGAGACAAATGCACACATCACAAAGCAGTTTCTGAGAAAGCTTCTTTCTTGTTTTTATCTGTAGAAATTTCCTTTTTAACCATTGATCTCAATGCACCCCAAGTAACCCCTCACAGATTCTATGAAAACAATTTTTCCAATCTGCTGAATGAGAACAAAGTTTTGTCCAGGTGAGATGAATGCACACATCACAAAGCAGTTTCTCAGGAAGTTACTTTCTATTTTTTATCAGAAGATATTTTCTTTTTCACCATAGTCCTCAATGCAATCCAAAATATGCCTTCACAGATTCTACAAAAAAATTTTTCCAAACTGCTGAATGAAAAGAAAGGTTTAACTCTGTGACTTGAATGCACACATTACAAAGCATTTCTCACATAGCTCCTTCTAGTTTTATCTGGGGTATTCAATTTTTCACCATTGTCCTAATTGAGCTCCCAAATGTCCTTTCATAGAATGGATAAAACCGGTGTTTTCAAACTGCTGAATCCAAAGAAAGGTTTAATTTTGTGAGATGAATGCACAGATTATGAAGCAGTTTCTCAGAAAGTTTCTTTCTAGTTTTTATCTGAAGATAATTTCTTTTTCTTCCTAAGCCTCAGTGAGCTCTCAAATATCACTTCACAGATTCTACAAAACAGTGTTTCCAAACTTTTGAAAGAAGAGAAAAGTAAACTTTGCAGAAGAATACACACATCACAAAGCCATTTCGTAGAAGGCTTTCTTCTAGTTTTTAATCCTTGGATATTCTATTTCTCACTATTGGCTTCAATAAGCTCCCAAATGTTCATTCACAGAATGGATAAAAACAGTGTTTCCAAACGGCTGAATCTAAAGAACGTTTTACTTCTCTGAGATGAATGCACACATCACAAAGCAGTTTCTCAGAAACTGTGAATATCCCAGGATAAAAGCTAGAAAAAAGCTGTCTGTGAAACCACTTTCTGATGTGAGCATTCACCTTGCAAAATTAAACTTTCTTTTCATTCAGCAGTTTGGAAACACTCTTTTTGTAGAATCTGCGAAGTGATATTTTGGGGCACATTGAGGCCTAAGGTGAGAAAGAAAATATCTTCAGATAAAACTAGAAACAATCTTTCTGAGAAACTGCTTTGTGATATGTGCATTCATCTCAAAGGCTTAAAAGTTTCTTTTGATTCAGCAATTTGGAAACACTGTTTTTGTTCATTCTGTGAAAGGACTTTTGGCAACTCATTTAGGCCAATGGTGAATGGTGAATGAGGCCAATGGTGAAAAATGGAATATACAAAGATAAAAACTAGAGGAAATCTATCTGAGAAATCTCTTGACGCATTGAGTTCATTGAGGTCAATGGTGAATGGTGAATGATGCCAATGGTGAAAGATCAAATATACAAGGATAAAAACTAGAAGAAATCTATCTGAGAAACCTCTTGAGGCATTGAGCACAATGAGGCCTAAGGTGAAAAAGTAAACATGTGAAGTTAAAACTAGAAAGAAGCCTTTTGTGAACCTGTTTTGAGAAGTGTGTATTCACCTAACAGAATTAAAACTTTCTTTTGATTCACCAATTTGGAAACACTGTTTTTGTGAATTCTGTAAGTGGACATTTGGTAGCTCATTGAGGCCAATGGCAAAAAAATGAATATCCCAAGAAGAAAACTAGAAGGAAGATGTCTGAAAACCCGCTTTGTGATGTATGGATTCATCTCACAGAATTAAACCTTTCTTTTCATTCAGCAGTTTGGAAACACTCTTTTTGTAGAATCTATGAAGTGATATTTGGGGGCACACTGAGGCCTAAAGTGAAAAAGAAAATATCTTCAGATAAAGCTAGAAAGAATCTTTCTGGGAAACTGCTTTGTGACGTGTACATTCATCCCAAAGGCTTAAAAGTTTCTTTTGATTCAGCAATTTGGAAACACTGTCTTTGTTCATTCTGCGAAAGGACATTTGGGAACTCATTGAGGCCAATGGCAAAAAATCTAATATACAAGGATAAAAACTAGAAGGAAACTATCTGAGAAACCTCTTGAGGCACTGAGTGCATTGAGGCCTAAGGTAAAAAAGTAAACATGTGAAGTTAAAACTAGAAAGAAGTTTTCTATGAAACTGCTTTGAGAAGTGTGCATTCACCTAACAGAGTTGAAATTTTCTTTTGATTCAGCATTTTGGAAACATTGTTTTTGTCCATTCTGCCAATGGACATTTGGGAGGTCATTGAGGCCAATGGCCAAAAAACAAATATCCCAGGAAGAAAACTAGAAGAAAGATGTCTGAGAAACCGGTTTATGAGGTATGGATTCATCTCACAGAGTTAAAACTTTCTTTATTCAGCAGTTTGTAAATACTGTTTTCATAGAAACTGCAAAGGAATATTTGGGAGTGTATTGAAGCTTATGGTGAAAAAGGAAATATCTTCAGATAGAAACTAGAAAGAAGATTTCTGAGAAACTGCTTTGTGATGTTCCGTTCATCTCACAGTGTTAAACTTTTCTCTGGATTCAGCAGTTTGCAAACACTGTTTTTGTCCATATTGTCCATGTACATTTGGGAGGTCATTGAGGCCAAAGGTGAAAAACTGAATATCCGAGGATAAAAACTGGAATGAAGCTATCTGAGAAACTGCTTTGTGATTTGTGCATTCACCTCACAGAGATAAGCTTTCTTTTCATTCAGCAGTCAGGAAATTATCTTTAGGGAGAATATGTAAAGGGATATTTAGGAGTGTATTGAGGCCTTTGGTGAAAAAGTAAATAGCTTCAGATAGAAACTAGAAAGAAGCATTCTGATACCCTGCATTGTGATATATGCATTCAGCTGACAGAGTGAAACATTTCTTTGGATTGAGCAGTTTGGAAACACTGTTGTAGAATCTGCAAAGGGATATGTTGTAGCTCATTGCAGCCAAAGGCAAAAAAGCGAGTATCCCAGGAAAAGAAATAGAAGGAAGATATCTGAGAAACCACTTTGTGATGTGTGCATTCAAGTATCAGAGATAAACCATTTTTTTCTTTCAGCAGTTTGGAAACACTGTTTTTTGTGAAGTTATATTTGGGAGCGCACTGAGGCCAATGGTGTAAAATGAAATAACTTCAGATAAAAACTAGAAAGAAGCTTTCTGAGAAACTGCTTTGTCATGTGTGCATTCATCTCACAGAGTGAAATGTTTCTCTGGATTCAGCAGTTTGCAGTGTGTTTTTGTACATTCTACAAATGGACATTTGGGAACTCATTGAGGTCAATGATGAAAAAGTGAATATCCAAGGATAAAAACCAGAAGGAGGGTATCTGAGAAACCATTTTATGATGCGTGCATTCATTTCTCAGAGGCAAACCATTCTTTTAATTCAGCAGTTTGTAAACACTGTTGTTGTAGAATCTCCGAAGTTATATTTGGGAGTGCATTGAGGCCTGCGGTGAAAAAAGAAATATCTTCAAATAAAACTAGAATGAAGCTTTCTGAGAAACGGCTTTGTGATGGGTGCATTCATCTCACAGAGATCAACCTTTATTTGGATTCAGCAGTTTGCAAACACTGTTTATGTCCTTTCTGCAAAAAGATAATTTGGTGCTCATTGAGGCCTAAGGCAAAAAACTGAATATCCCAGGATAAAAACTACAAGGAAGCTATTTGAGAAACCGCTTTGTGATGTGTGCATTCATCTCGGAGGGTTAAATCTTTCTTTTCATTCAGCAGTTTGGAAACACTGTTTTCATTGCATCTGCAAAGGGATACCTGGGAGTGCATTGAAGCCTATTGTGAAAAAGGAAATATCCTCAGATAAAAACTAGAAAGGAGGTTTCTGAGAAACTGATTTGTGATGTGTGCATTCATCTCACAGAGTTAAACCTTTCTTTGAATTCAGCACTTTGAAAACATTGTTGTTGCAGAATCTGCAAAGGGATATTTGGGAGCTCATTGAGGCCAAATTTGAAAAGGAGAATATCCTGGGAAAAAGACTAGAAGCTATCTGAGAAACCGCTTTGGGAGGTGTGCATTCACCTCTAAGACTAAACAATTCTTTTCATTCAGCAGTATGAATACACTGTTGTTGTAGAATCCACAAAGTTTATTTGTGAGCGCATTGAGGCCTAAGGTGAAAAACGAAGTACCTTCAGGTAAAAACTAGAAAGAAGCTTTCTGAGAACTGCTTTGTTATGTGTGCATTCATCTCACAGATTTAAACTTTTCTGTGGATTCAGCAGTTTGCAAACGCTGTTTTTGTCCATTCTGAAAATGGACATTTGAAAGCTCATTGCGACCAATGACAAAAAGGTGCATATACCAGGATATAAACTAGAAGGAAGTTCTTTGAGAAACTACTTTGTGATGTTTGCATTCAGCCCATAGAGTTAAACCATTCTTTTCATTCAGCAGTTTGGAAACTCTGTTTTGGTATAATCTGCGAAGCAATATTTGGAAGCGCTATCACACCTGTTTATACAGGAAATATATTTAGATAAAAACTAGAAAGAAACTTTCTGAGAAACCGCCTTGTGATGTGTACATTCATCTCACAGGTTTAAACATTTCTAGTCATTCAGCAGTTTGGAAACACAGTTTGGTAGAATCTGTGAAGGGATATTTTGGAGCACATTGAGGCTTATGGTGAAAAAGGAAATATCTACAGATAAAAACTAAAAAGAAACTTTCTGAGAAACTGCTTTGTGATGTGTGTATTCACCTAACAGAAGTAAACATTACTTTAGATTGAGCTATTTGGAAACACTGCTTTTGTCCTTTCTGCAAATGGATATTTGGGTGCTCATTGAGGCCAATGGTGAAAAAGTGAATATCTCAGGATAAAATTTGGAAGAAAGCTATCTGAGAAATAGTTCTGTGATGTGTGCATTCACCTCACAGAGTTAAATCTTTTTTTCATGAAGGAGTCTGGAAACACTGTTTTGACAGAATGTGTGAAGGGATATTTGGGAGCGCTTTAGGCTTATGGTGAAAAACGAAGTACCTTCAGATAAAAACTAGAAAGAAGATTTCTGAGAAACCTCTTTTTGAAGTCTGCATTCAAATTAAAGAGTTAAACCTTTTTTTCATTCAGCAGTTTGGAAACACTCTTTTGGTAGAATCTGTGAAGGGATATTAGGCCTATGGTGAAAAAAGAAATATCATCAGGTAAAAAGTTGGAAGTTTTCCAAGATACCACTTTGTGATGTGTGCATTAATTGCACAGATTTAAACCTTTCTTTGGATTCAGCAGTTTGGAAACTGTTTTTCTCCATTCTACCAATGGACATTTTCAGAGCTCATTGAGGCCAATGGTGAATAAGCAAATATCCCAACATAAAAACAGAGAAGAAAGCTTTCTGAGAAACTGCTTTGTGATATGTGCACTCATTTTTTTTTTTTTTTTTTACCCTGGGACGTTCACTTTTTTGCCATTTTTCCCAAAGAGCTCCAAAACATCCCTTCGCTGAATGGACAAAAACAGTGTTTCCAAACTGCTGAATCTGGAGAAAGTTTTTACTCTGCAAGATGAATGCACACATCACAAAGTTGTTTCTCAGAAAGCTTCTTTTTAGTTTTTATCTGATGATATTTCCTTTTACACCTTAGGCCTCAGTGCACTCCCAAATATCCTTTTGCAGATTCTACCAAAACAGTGTTTCCAAACTGCTGAATGAAAAGTTTATCTCTGTGAGATGAATGCACACATCACAAAGAGGTTTCTCAGATTGCTTACTTCTAGTTTTTATCCTCAGATACTCGCTTTTTCACCTTTGGCCTCAATGAGCTCCCCAATATCCCTTCAGAGATTCTACCAAAATGGTGACCAAACTGCTGAATCCAAAGAAAGTATTACCTGTGTGAGATGAATGCAAACATCAAAAGCAGTTTCCCAGAAAGCTTCTTTCTAGTTTTTCTTTGAAGATATTTCCTTTTCCACCTTAGGCCTCAATGCACTCCCAAGTATTCCTTCACAGTTCCTACCAAAACAGTGTTCTCAAACTGCTGAATGAAAATAAAAGTTTAACTCTGCAAGACAAATGCACACATCACAATGAAGTTGGTCAGATATCTTCCTTCTAGTTTTTACCCTGGGATATTCACTTTTTTACCTTTGGCCATAATTATATCCCAAATATCCAGAATGGAGAAAAACAGTGTTTCCAAAATGCTGAATCCAAAAAACGTTTAACTCTGTGAGATGAATACACACACCACAAAGCAGTTTCTCAGAAGCATTCTTTCTCGTTTTTATCTGAAGATGTTTCCTTTATAATCATAGGCCTCAATGCACTCGCAAATATGACTTCCCAGATCCTACAAAAATAGTGTTTCCAAACTGCTGAATGAGAGGAATGTTTAACTCTGAGAAATCAATGTACACATCACAAAGCTGTTTCTCAGTTAGCTTTCTTGTAGTTTTTATCCCAGGATATTTGCTTTTTTGCATTTACCATTAATGAGCTCCCAAATATCCCTTCACAGATTTCACAAAAACAGCATTTCCAAAATGCTGAATACAAAGAAATTTTAACTTTGTGAGATGAATGCAACATCACAGAGCAGTTTCTCAGAAAACTTCTTTCTAGATTTCATCTGAAGATATTTCTTTTTTCAGCATAGTCCTCAATCCAATCCCAAATATCCTTTCACAGATTCTACAAAATCAGTTTCCAAACTGCTGAATTTAGAGAAATGTTTAACTCTGAGAAATGAATGCAACACCACAAAGCAGTTTCCCAGATAGCTTCCTTCTAGTTTTTATTTTGGGATATTTGCTTTTTCACTATTGGCCTCAAAGAGCTCCAACAAACCCCTTCATAGATTCTACAAAAACTGTGTTTCCAATCTACTTATCCCAAAGAAAGTTTTAACTGTGTGAGATGAATGCACATGTCACAAAGCAATTTCTCAGAAAGATTATTTCTAGTTTTTATCTGAAGATATTTCTTTTTTCACCATAGGCCTCAATGTGCTCCCAAATATTCCTTCACAGATTCTACGAAAACAGTGTTTCCAAACTGCTGAATGAAAAGCAAGGTTTAACTCTGTGAAATGAATGCACACAACACAAAGTGCTTTCTCAGATAGCTTCTTTCTAGTTTTTATCTGAAAATATTTCCTTTTTCAGCATAGCCCTGAAAGTGCTCACATATATTCCTTCACAGATTCTAAAAAACAGTGTTTCCAAACTGCTGAATGAAAAGACAAGCAGGTCTGTGAGCTGAATGCACACATCACAAAATGGTTTCTCAGATAGCTTCCTTCTAGTATTTACCCTGGGGTATTCACTTTTTTGCATTTGGCCTCAGTAAGCTCGCAAATATCACTTCTCAGATTCTACAAAAACAGTGTCTCCAAATTACTTAATCTAAAGAGAATTTTAAGTCAGTGAGATGAGTGCACACATCACACAGCAGTTTCTGAAATGCTTCTTTCTAGTTTATATCTCATGTTTTTATCTGAAGATATTTCCCTTTTCACCATTGGCCTCAATATCCTCTAAAATATTACTTTGTAGATTCTAAAAAACAGTGTTTCCAAACTGCTGAATGAAAAGACGTTTATCCCTGTGAGATGAAAGCACACTACACAAAGCAGTTTCTCAGATAGCTTTCTTGTAGTTTTTATTCTGGGATATTCACTTTTTCACCATGGCCTCAATGAGCTCCTAAATGTCCATTCACAGACTGGACAAAAACTGTTTCCACAATGCTGAATCCAAAATACAGTTTAACTTTGTGAGATGAATGCATACATCCGAAAGCAGTTTCTCAGTAAGCTACTTTCTACTTTTTGTATGAAGTTATTTCCTTTTTCTCCATAGGGCTGAATGTGCTAAAAAATATCCCTTCACAGATTCTATGAAAACAGGGTTTCCCAACTGCAGAATGAAATGTAAGGTTTAACTCTGTGAGATTAATGACAGATCAAAAAGCAATTTCTCAGATAGCTTCCTTCTAGTTTTTATCCTGGGATATTCACTTTCTTTGCCATTTTCCTCAATTAGTTCCCAAATGTCCCTTCACAGAATGGACAAAAACAGAGCTTCCAAACTGCTGAATAAAACGAAAGTTTTAACTCAGTGGGATAATATACACATCAAAGGGGTTTCTGAGAAAGCTTCTTTCTAATTTTTATCTGAAAATATTGCATTTTTCACCATGGGCATGAAAGTGCTCCCAAATATCCGTTTGCAGATTCCAACAACAGTGTTTCCAAACTGCTGAATGAAAAGACAAGTATGTCTTTGAGATGAATGCACACATCCTTCACAAAGTGATTTCTCAGATAGCTTCCTTCTAGTATTTACCCTGGAATATTAGCTTTTTTTCTTTTGGCCTCAATAAGCTCCCCAATAGCACTTCACAGATTCTACAAAAACAGTGTCTCCAAACTACTTAATCCAAAGAGAGTTTTAACCCTGTGAGATGAGTGCACACATCACAAAGCTGTTTCTCAAATGCTTCCTTCTAGTTTTTATCTGAAGTTTTTATCTGAAGATATTTCCCTTTTCATCATGGGCCTCAATGCCCTCTCAAATATTCCTTCATTGTTTCCTTTTTTTTTTTGAGACAGTCTCGCTCTGTCTCCCAGGCTGGAGGGCAGTGGCCCAAACTTGGCTCACTACAACCTCCGCCTCCAGGGTTCAAGTGCTTCTCCTGCCTCAGCCTCCTGAGTAGCTGGGACTACAGGCATCCGCCTCCTTCCCTGGTTAATTTTTACATTTTTTTTTAGTAGAGACAGGGTTTCACCATGTTGGCCAGGCTGGTCTCAAACTCCTGATCTTGTGAACTGCCCATCTCAACTTCCCAAAATGCTGTAATTACAGGAGTGAGCCTCTGGGCCTTGCTATTCCTTCACATATTCTAAAAAACAGTGTTAGCAAACTGCTGAATAAAAAGACAAGTTTAACTCTGAGATGAATGCACACAATACAAAGCGTTTTCTCAGATAGTGTCCTTCTAGTTTTTGTCCTGGGATATTCACTTCTTTGCAATTAGCCTCAATGAGCTTCAAAATGTCCATTCACAGAATGGACAAAACAGTGTTTACAAACTGCTGAATCCAAAGAAAATTTAACTATGTAAGATGAGTGCAAATATCACAAAACAGTTTCTCAGAAAGCTTTTTAGATTTATCTGAAGATATTTCTTTTTTCACCATATGCCTCAATATGCTTCTAAATATACTTTTGTAGATTGCACAAAAACATTGTTTCCAAACTGCTGAATGAAAAGAAAGGTTTAACTCTATGAGAAGAATGCACACAACACAAAGCAGTTTCTCTGATAGCTTCCTTCTAGTTTTTATCCTGGGATATTTGCTTTATAACCATTGGCCTCAATGAGCTCCCAACTGTCCATTCACTGAAAGGACAAAAACACTGTGTTGAAACTGCTGAATCCAAAGATAAGTTTAATTCCATGAGATGGGTGCAAATAACAAAGAGCAGTTTCTCAGAAAGCTTCTTTCTCGTTTTTATCTGAAAGTATTTCCTTTTTCACCATAGGCCCAAGTGCACTCCCAAATATCCCTTCGCAGATACTGCAAAAAAATTGTTTCCAAACAGCTGAAAGAGAAGAAAAGTTTAGCTCTTCAAGATAAATACACACATCAAAAAGTGGTTTTTCATATAGCTTCCTTTGGCTTCTTATCCTTGGATATTAACTTTTTTGCCATTGGCCTCAATCAGCTCTCAAATGTCCTATCACAGAATCAGTGTTTCCAAACTGATTAATCCAAAGAAAGGCTTAACATGGTGAAATGAATGCACACATCACAAAGCAGTCTGGGATAATGCTTCTTACTAGTTTTTATCTGAAGCTATTTCCTTTTTCACCACAGGCCTCAATGCACTCCCAAATATCCCTTCGCAGATTCTACAAAAACAGTGTTTCCAAATTGCGGAATAAAAAGAAAAGTTTAACACTGCAAGATGAATCTACTCACCATAAGTCAGTCTCTCAGATAGCTTCCTTCTAGTTTTTATCCTGGGATATATGCTTTTTTGAAATTGGCCTCAAATATCTCTCAAATATCCACTTGCAGAATGGACAAAAACAGTGTTTCCAAACTAGTGACAGAGTTTAACTCTGTGAGATGTGTTTAACTCTGTGAGATGAATGCGCACATCACAAAGCAGATTTTTAGAAAACTTCTTTTGGGTTTTTATCATTAGATATTTCCTTTTTCACCAAAAGTCTCATTGCGCTCCCAAATATCACTTCACAGATTCTATAAAAACAGTGTTTCCAAACTGCTGAATGAAAAAAATGGCTTAAATCTGCGTTATCAATGCACACATCAAGAAGCAGTTTCTCTGATAGCTGACTTCTATTTTTTATCTTGCATAGATTCTATTTCACCATTGACCTCAAAGAGCTCAAAAGTGTCCATTCACAGAATGGACAAAAATGGTGTTTCCAAACTACTGAAGCAAAATAAAATTTTACCTCTGTCAGATGAATGCACACATCATGAAACAATTTCTAAGAAAGCTTCTTTCCAGTTTTTATCTGAAGATGATTCCTTTTCACCACAGGCAACAATGTGCTCCAAAATATCCCTTCATGGATTCCACAAAAACTGTGTTTCCAATCTGCTGAAGGAAAAGAGAGGTTTAACTCTGAGAGATGAATGACACATCACAAAGCAGTTTCTGAGGTAGCTTCCTTCTAGTTTTTTTCCTGGGATATTCACTTTTTTACTTTTGGCCTCAACAAGATCCCAATTGTCCATGGACAAAAACAGTGTTTACAAACTGCTGAATCCAAAGAAAGTTTTAACTCTGTGAGATGAATGCACACATCACAAAGCAGTTTCTCAGAAAGCTTCTTTATAGGTTTTATCTGAAGATGTTTCCTTTTTCACTACAGGCCTCAACGCACTCCCAAATACACCTTCACAGATTCTACAAAAACAGTGTTTCCAAACTGCTGAATGAAAACAAATGTTTAACTCTGTGAGATAAATGCATACATCACAAAGCAGCTTCCCAGAAATCTTCTTTCTAGTTTTTCTCTGAAGATGCTTCTTTTTTCAAGGTACGCCATTGTGCTCCCAAACATCCCTTCACAGATTGAACAAAATCAGTGTTTGCAAACTGCTGAATTAAAAGGAAGTTTTATTTCTGTGAGATGAAGTTACACACCACAAAGTTGTTTCTAAGATAGCTTCCTTCCTGTTTTCATCCTGGGGTATTCACTTTTTCGCCACTGGCCTCAATCAGCTCCCCCATGTCCATTAACAGAATGGACAAAAAGAGTGTTTCCAAACTGCTGAATTCAAAGGTCAATCTATGTGAGATGAATGCACACACCACACACTCGTTTCTCAGAATGCATCTTTCTAGTTTTTACCTGAAGATATTTCCTTTTTCACCATAGGCCTCAATGCGCTTTCAAATGTCCCTTCACAGATATTACAAAAAGTTTGTTTCCCAACAGCTGAATGAATACAAATTTTTACTCTGCCAATTGAGTACAAAAATCACAAAGCAGTTTCTCATATAGCTTACTTCTAGTTTTTGTCCTGGGATATTCACTTTTTCACGTTGGGCCTCAATGAGCTCCAAAATGTCCATTCGCAGAATGGATCGAAACAGTGTTCCCATACTGCTTTATCCAAAGAATGGTTTATCTCTGTTAGATCAATGCACATGTCACAAAGCAGTTTCTCAGAAAGCATTTTTCTAGTTTTTATCTGAAGATGTTTCCTTTATCACCAGAGGCCTCAATGCCCTCCTAAATATCCCTTGCAGATTCTGCAAAAACAGTGTTTCCAAACTGCTGACTGAAAAGAAAGGTTTAACTCTGCAAGATGAATGCACACATCTCAAATCTGTTTCTCAGATAGCTTCATTGAACCGTGTATCCTGGGATATTCATTTTTCGCCATTGGCCTCAATGAGCTCCCAAATGTCCATTCACATAACGGACAATAATAGTGTTTCCAAAATGCCGAATCCCAAGAAAGGTTTAATTCTGTGAGATGAATGCACACGTCACAAAGCAGTTTCTAAGAAAGCTTCTTTTTAGTTTTTATCTGAAGTTGTTTCTTTTTTCACCACAGGCCTCAATGCATTCCCAAATATCCCTTCACAGATTCTACAAAAATAGTGCTTTCAAACTTCTGACTGAAAAGAAAGTTTTACCTCTGCAAAGCACATGCACACATCACAAAGCAGTTTCTCAGCTAGCTTCCTTCTAGATTTAATCCTGGGATATTCACTTTTTGCCATTGGTATCAATGAGCTTTCAAATGTCTGTTTGCAGAATGGACAAAAACAGTGTTTCCCAACTGCTTAATCAGAAGAAAGGTTTAACTCTGTGAGATGAAAGCATGCATCAAAAAGCAGTTTCTCAGAATGCTTCTTTCTAGTTTTTATCTGAAGATATTTCCTTTTACCCCATGGGCCTCAATGCACTCCCAATTATCCCTTTGCAGATTCTGTAAAAACACTGTTTGCAAACTGCAGAATAAAAATAAAGTGTTACATTGTGTGTTGAATGCACAAATCACAAAGTTGTTTCTCAGATAGCTTCCTGCTAGTTTTTATCCTGGGGTTTTCACTTTTTCACAATTGACCTCAATGAGCACCAAAATATCTATTTGCAGGTAGGACAAAGAGAGTGTTTGCAAACTGCTGAATCCAAAGAAAGTTTATCATTGTGAGATGAATGCACACATAACAATGTTGTTTTTCAGAGAGCTCCTTTCCAGTTTTTAATCTGAAGGTGTTTCCTTTTTCACCATAAGCCTCAATGCACTCCCAAATATCCCTTCACAAATTCTACAAAAACAGTGTTTCCACACTGCTGAATGAAAAGAAAATTTTAACTGCGAGATGAATGCACAAATCACAAACCAGTTTCTCAGCTTCCTTCTGGTTTTTATTCTGGGATATGCACTTTTATGAAATAGGCCTCAAAAAACTCCCAAATGTCCACTTGCAGAATGGACAGCAGAAGTTTTTCCAAACTACTTAATCCAAAGAAAGGTTTAAATCTGTGAGATGAATGCACACATATCATAGCAGTTACATAGAAAACTTCTTTCCAGTTTTTATCTTTAGATTTTTCCATTTTCACCATAGGTCTCAATGCACTCCCAAATATCCCTTCACAGATTCTACAAAAACGGTGTTTCCAAACTGCTGGATGAAAAGTATGGTTTAAAACTGTGAGAAAAATCCACCCATCACAGAGCTGTTTCTCAGAGAGCTTTCTTCTAGCTTTTATTCTGGGATATACACTTTCTCAAAATTGTCCTCAAAGAGCTAAAAAATGTCCTTTCAATGAATGAACAAAAACAGTATTTCTAAACTGCTGAATCCAAAGAAATGTTTAACTCTGTGAGATGAATCCACACATTTCTAAGTAGTTTTTTAGAAAGCTTCTTTCCAGTTTTTACCTTAAAATATTCCTTTTTCATCATAGGCCTCAATGCCCTCCCCATTACTCTTTGCAGATTTACAAAAACACATTTTTCCAAACTGTGGAATGAAAAGAAACTTTAACTCTTTGTGATGAATGCACACATCGCAAACTGCTTTCTCAAGTACCTTCCTTCTAGTTTTTATCTTTAATAATTTTTTCCCATTAGCTTCAAAGAGCTCCCAAACGTCCATTTACAGAATGGACAAAAACAGTGTTTCCAAACTGCTGAATCCAAAAAAAGTTTTAAATCAGCGAGATGAATGCACACATCACAAAGCAGCTTCCCAGACTGCTTCTTTCTAGCTTTTATCTGAAGATATTTTCCTTTTCACCATAGGCCTCAATGCGCTCCAAAATATCCCATTGCAGATATTACAAAAACAGTGTTTCCAAACTGCTGAATGAAAAGAAAGCTTTAACTCAGTGAGAAGAGTGCACACATGACAAAGCTATTTCTCAGATGACTTCCTTATAGTTTTTTTTTTCCTGGAATATTTGCTTTTTCACACTAAGCGTTAATGATCTCCCAAATGTCCATTTGCAGAATGGACAGATACAGTGATTCCAAACTGCTTAATCAAAAGGAAGGTTTAACTATGTGAGATACATACACACATCACAAAGAGGTTTCTCAGATAGTTTCCTTCTAGTTTTTATCTTGATGTGTTCAATTTTTCAGCATTGATCTCAATGAGCTGCCAAATGTCCTTTCACAGAATGCAAAAAACAGTGTTTCCAAATTGCTGAATCAAAAGAAAGTTTTAAGCCTTTGAGTTGAATGCCCACATCACAAAGCAGCTTCTCAGATTCTTTCTAGTTTTTATCTGAAAATCTTTTCTTTTTCACCTTATGCCACAATGTGCTCCCAAATATCCCTTCACGGATTCTACAAAAAGAGTGTTTCCATGAATGAAAAGAAAGTTTAATTCTGCAAGATGAATGATCACATCACAAAGTGGTTTCACAGATAGAAACCAAAAAGAAATTATCTGTTAATCATCTTTAATGGGTGGATTCATCTCACAGAAATAAAAATTTCTTTTGATTTAGCATGTTGGAAAGACTCTTTGTAGAATCTATGAAGGGACATTGGGAGCTCTTTGAGGCCTGTGGGGAAAACTGAACATCCCCAGATAAAAACTAGAAAGAAGCTATCTGTGAAACTTCTTTGTGATGTGTGGATTAATCTCACAAAGTTATAACGTTCTTCTGATTCAGCAGGTTAGAAACACTCTTTTTATTGAAGTTTCAAATGGACATTTGGGAGCCCATTGAGGCCTAAGGGGAAAAAATGAATATTACCAGATAAAAACTAGAAGGAAGCTATCTGTGAATCTGCTTTGTGATGGGTGGATTCATCTCACAGAGTTAAAAATTTATTTTGTTTCAGCAGGTTGGAAGCAATATTTTTGTTGAATCTTATGAAGGGATATTTGGGAGCCCATTGAGGCCTATATGGACAAAATGAATATCCACAGATTAAAAATAGAAAGAAGCTATCTTTGAAACTGCTTGGTGATGTGTGGCTTTATCTCTCAGAATGAAACCTTTCTTTTGATTCAGAAGGTTGGAAATAGTCCATTTGTAGAATCTGTGAAAAGACATTCGGGTGCCGTTTGAGACCTACAAGGAAAAACAAAATATCCTCAGATAAAAACTAGAAAGAAGCCATCTGTGAAACTGCTTTGTGATTGGTGGATTCATCTCACAGAAATAAGCCTTTCTTTTGGTTCAGCAGGTTGGACACACTCTTTTTGTAGAATCGGTGAAAGGACATTTGGGAGTCCATTGTTGCCTGTGGGGGAAAAACAGAATATCCCAAGAATAAAACTAGAAAGAAGCTATCTATGAAACTGCTTGGTGATGTGTGGATTATCTCTTAGAGTTAAAACTTTCTGTTGATTCAGCAGGTTGGGAACACTGTCTTTATAGAATCTGCAAAGGGAAATTTTGAAGCCCATAGTGGCCTATGGAGAAAACTTGAATATCCCCAGAAAAACTAGAAATAAGTTATCTTTGAAACTACTTGTTGATGTGTGAATTCATCTCACAGAGTTAAGCCTTTCCTTTGATTCACCAGGTTGGAAACACTCTTTGTAGAATCTGTGCCAGGACATTTGGGAACCCTCTTAGGCCTATGGGGAAATACCAAATAAACCCAGATAGAAACTAGAAAGAAGGTATCTGTGAAACTGCTTGGCGATGCGTGGATTTAACTCATGGACTTAAACCTTTCTTTTGATTCAGCACTTTGTAAACTGTTTTTGTAGATTCTGTGAAGGGACATTTGGGATCCCATGGAGGGCATTGGGGTAAAACCACATATCCCTAGATAAAAACTAGAAAGAAACTATCTGTGAAAGGCTTGGTTATGCATGGATTTATCTCACAGAGTTAAAACTTTCTTTTGATTCAGCAGGTTGGAAACACTGTTTTTGGGGAATCTGTGAAGGGACATTTGGGAGCTTATTGAGGCCTATGGAGAAAACTCGAATATCCCCAGATAAAAACTGGAATGAAGCTATCTGTGAAACTGCTTGTTGATGTGTGGATTCATCTCACAGATGCAAACATTTGTTTTGAGGCAGCATGTTGGAAACACTCTTTTTGTAAAATCTGTGAAAGGATTTTTGGGGCCAATTGAGGCCTAAGGGGAAATTGCACATCCCCAGATAGAAACGAGAAAGAATCTGTCTGTGAAACTGCTTTGTGATGTATGGATTCGTCTCTCAGAGTTAAACTTTTCCTTTGATTCAGGATGACAGAAACACTCTTTTTATAGAGTCTGCAAAAAGACATTTGGGAGCTTATTGAGGTATACGGGGGAAAAACGAATATCCCCAGAAAAAAACTGGAAACCTTTCTTTTGATTCAGGAGGCCCTTGTAAACACTCTTTTTGTAGAACATGCAAAGGACTTTAGAGAGCCAATTGAGGCTTATGGGGTAAAATCGAAAGTTTCTGGGTAAAATCTAGAAACAAGTTACTGTGGAACTGGTTTCAGATGTGTGGATTCATCGTAGAGACTAAAATATTTAATTTGGTTAAGCAAGTTTGAAACAGTCCTTTTATAGAAACTGTGAAGGAAAATCTGGGAGCCCCTTGAGGCTTATGGGAAAAAAACGAATATCCCCAGATAAAAACTGAAAAGATGTCATCTGTGAAACTGGTTTGTGATGTGTGAATTCATCTCACAAACTTAAAACTTTCTTTTATTCAGCAGGTTGGAAACGCCCTTTTTGTAGAATATCTGAAGAGAGATGTGGGGGCCCATTTAAGCCTATGAAGAAAAATCGAATATCCTCAGATTAAATCTAGAAAGAAGCTACCTTTGAAACCACTTTATCGTATCTCGATTCAACTAACTGAGTTAAAGGCTTCTTTTGATTCAGCAGTTTGGAAAACCTCTTTTTGTAGGATCTCTGAAGGGCCATTTGGGAGCCCATTGAGGCCTATGTGGAAAAACTGAATATCTCCACATAAAACCTAAAAGATGCTATCTGTGAAGCTGCTTTGTAATTTGTAAATTTATATCACAGAGTTACAACTTTTTTTTTATTTAGCAGGTCGGAAACACTCTTTTTGTAGAATCGGTGAAGGGATATTTGGGAGCCCATTGAAGTCTATGTGGAAAAACAGAATATCTCCAGATAAAACCTAAAAGATGCTATCTGTGAAACTTCTTTGTGATTTGTAAATTTATCTCACAGAGTTAAATCTTTCTTTTGATTTAGCAGGGTGGAAACACTCTTCTTGTAGAATCTGCAAATGGACAATTGGCAGTCCACTGAGGTCTGTGGAGAAAAATAGAATATTCTCAGTTAAAAACTAGAAAGAAGCTATCTGTGAAATTCCTTGGTGAGGTGTGGATTCAATCACAGAGTTAAAACTTTCTTTGATTCCGCAGGTTGGAAGCACTCTTTTTGTAGGAGATGCAAAGGGACATTTGGGAGCATATTGAGGCCTGTGAATAAAAACCAAATACCTTCAGATAATATGGACAGAGAAGCTATCTGTGAAACTGCTTTGCGATGTCTGGATTCAACTCACAAAGTTGAAACTTTCTTTTGATTCAGCAGGTTGGACTCGTTCTTTTTGTGGAATCCATAAGCAACATTTGAGAGCCAATTGAGGCCTATGGGAAAAAAATAAATATCCCCAGATAAAAACTATAAACAAGGTATCTGTGAAACTGTTTGTGATGTGTGAATTCATCTCACAGAGTTAAACATTTCTTTTGATTGAGTAGGTTGAAAAAACTCTTTTTGTTGAATCTGTGAATGGGCATTTCCTAGCCCATTTAGGCCTATAAGGAAAAACTAAATATCCCCAGATAAGAACTAGAAAAAATCTATCTGTGAGACTACTTTGTAATGTATGTATTCATGTCACAGAGTTAAACCTTCCTGTTGACTCACCAGGTCTGAAACCCTCTTTTTCTAGGATCTTCAAAGGGACATTTGGGAGCCCATTGAGGCCTATGAGGAAAAAAACAAATATTTCCAGATAAAAACTAGAAAGAAGCAATCTGTGAAATTGCTTAGTGATGTGTGGATCCACTTCACAAAATTAGTCCTTTCTTTTTTTTCAGCAGGTTGGAAACACTCTTTTTGTAGAATCTGCAAAGGGGCATTTTGGAGCCCATTGAGTCGTGTGGAGAGAAACTAATATCCCCAGATAAAAACTGTCTTCTTAGATATCTGTGAATCTGCTTTATAACGTTTGGATTCATTGCACAGAGTTAAACCTTTCTTTTGATTCAGCAGGTTGGAAAAACTCTTTTTGTCAAATCAGCAAAGGGATTTTTGGGAGCCCACTGGGGCTTACAGGAAATACAGAATGTTCCTAGATAAAAACTATAATGAAGATATCTAAGTAACTGGTTTTTTGATGTGTGGATTCTTCTCAGAGAGTAAAACCTTTCTTTTGATTCAGCAGGTTGGGAACACACTTTTTGTAAAATGTGCAAAATGACATTTTTGAGCCCATTGACACCTAGGGGAAGAAAATGAATATCCCCAGATAAAAACTAGAAAGAAACTGTCTGTGAAACTGCTTTGGGATGTGTGAATTCATCTTACAGAGTTAAATCTTTCCTTTTGTTCAACAGTTTGGAAACAGTCTTTTTGTAGAATCTGCAAAGGGACGTTTTAGAGCCCATTCAGGTCTATGGGGAAAAACTAAATATCCCCAGATAAAAACTAGAAAGAAGCTATCTGTGAAACTGCTTTGTGATGTGTTGATTCATCTCACAGTGTTAATATTTTCTTTTGATTCAGCAGGTTGGAAACACTCCTTTTGTAGAATCTGTAAAGGGACATTTGGGAGGCCATTGTGACCTACGGGGAAAAACAAAATATCCCCATATAAATATTAGAAAAAGTTATCTGTGAAGCTCCTTGGTGATGTGTGGATACATTTTGCAAAGTTAAATCTTTCTTTTGATACAGCAGGTTGGAAAAACTCTCTTTATAGAATCTGCAACTGGACATTTTGAAGCCCATTGAGGCCTACGAAAAAAAGTGAATATTCACAGATAAAAACTATGATGAAGCTATCTGTGAAACTGCTTTTTGACGTGTGGATTCAACTCAGAGAGTGAGTCAAACTTTTCTTTGAATTCAGTGGGTTGGAAGCACTCTTTTTGTAGAATTTGTTAAATGACATTTGGGAGCCAGTTGAGGCCTATGGGGAAAACCCAAATATCCCTAGAGAAAAAATAGAAATAAGCTATCTGTGAAACTTCTGGGTGATGTGGGGATTCGCCTAATGGAGATAAACCTTACTTTTGATTCAACAGGGTGAAAACACTCTTTGTAGAAACGGCAAAGGGGCACTTTGGAGCCCATGGAGGCCTATGGGGAAAAAGTGAATATCCCCACATAAAAACTAGAAAGAAGCTTTCTGTAAAACTGCTGGGTGATGTGTGGATTCATCTCACAGAGTTAAACCTGTGTTTTAATTCATCAGGTTGGAGACACTCTTTATGTAGAATCTGTGAATGTATTTTTGGAAGCCCTTTGAGGCCTATGGGATAACACTGAATATCCCCAAATAAAAACTACAAAGAAGCTACCTGTGAAACTACTTGTTAATTTGTGGATTAACATGACAGAGTTAAAACTTTCTTTTGATTCAGCAGGTTATAAACACTGTTTTTGCGGAATCTGTGAAGGGACATTTAGGAGCCCTTCAGGTCCTATGGGGTAAAAGAAAATATCCCCAGATAAAAATGAGGAAGAAGCTATCTGTGAAACTGCTTGGTAATTTGTGGATTCACATGACAGAGTTAAATCTTTCCTTTGAGCCAGGTTGGAAACACCTCTTTTTCTAGAATCTATGAGGGAGTATTTGGGAGCCTATTGTGGCCTATGAAGAAAATCAAAATAACCTAATGTAAACACTGGAAAGAAGCTGTCTGTGAAACTGCTTGGTGATGTGTGGATTCATCTCACAGATAAAGTTTTATTTTGATTGAGCAGGTTGCAAACACTCTTTTAGTAGAATCTGCAAAGGGACATGTGGGAGCCCATTGAGGCCTATGGGAAAAAGCAAATATCCCCAGATAAAAACTAGAAAGAAGCTATCTGTGAAACTGCTTGGTGATGTGTGGATCCATCTCAGAGTTAAAACTTTCTTTTGATTCAGCAGTTTGGAAACACTCTTTAGGTCTATTCTACAAAGGGATATTTGGGAGCCCATGGAGGACTATGGGGAAAACTGAATACTCCCAGATAAAAACTAGAAAGAAGCTATCTGTGAAACAGCTTGGTGATAGGTGGATTCATCTTGGAGTTAAACCTTTCTTTTAGTTCAGCAGGTTGAAAGCATTCTTTTTGTAGAATCTGTGAAGGGACATTTGGGAGGCATTTGAGGCCTATTGGGAAAAACTGAACATCCCCAGGTAAAAACTAGAAAGAAGCTACCTGGGAAACTGCTTGGTGATGTGTGAATTCATCTCACAGTGTTAACCTCTCTTTTGATTCAGTGGGTTGGAAACACTCTTTGTAGAATCTGTGAAAGGAAATTTTGGAGCCCATTTATGCATACGTGGGAAAAGCGAATATCCGAAGATACAAACTAGAAAGAATCTATCTGCAAAACTGCTTGGTGATATGTGGAAACACCTCACAGAACTAAACCTTTCTTTGTGTTAAGCAGATTGGAAACGCCATTTTTGCAGAATCTATGCAGTGACATCTGGGACCACATTGAGGCTTTTGGGAAAAAAGTCAATATCCCTAGATAAACCCTATAAAGAAGCTATATCTGACACTACTTAGTGATGTGTGGATTCATCTCGCAGAGTTAAAGCTGTCTTTTAATTCAGCAGGTTGAAAACACTTTTTTTGTAGAATCTGTGAAGGAATATTTGGGTGCCCTTTAAGGCCTATGGGGAAAAAAAAAACATCTTTAATAAAAACTAGAAAGCAGATATCTGTGAAACTACTTGTAGATATGTGGATTCATCTCACAGAATTAAACCTTTCCTTAGATTAAGCAGGTTGGAAACATTCTTTTGTAGAATCTGTGAAGGGACATTTGGAAGCCCATTGAGACTTAGGGGGAAAAAACCAATCATTACCAGATAAAAACTAGAGAGAAGCTATCTGTGTAACTCCTTTGTGATGTGTGGATTCATCTCACAGAGATAAACCTTACTTTGGATTCATCAAGTTGGAAAACTCTGTGTAGAATATGCAAAGAGACATTTGGAAACACTTTGAGGCCTATGGGAAAAAACTGAAAATGCCTGGATAAATACAGATAAACAGAAAGAAGCTCTATGTGACACTGTTTTTCATGTGTAGATTCAACTCAAAGAATAACATTTTCTTTCCATTCAGCAGGTTGGGAACACTCTTTTTGTAGGATCTGCAAAGGCACATTCAGGGGCCCATTGAGGCCTAAGGGAAAAAAATGAATATCCTCAGACAAAAACTAGAAACAAGCTATCTGTGAAACAGCTTTGTATTCTGTGGATTCATCTCACAGAGTTAAACTTTTCTTTTGACTTAGCGGTTTAGAAAAACTCTTTTTGAAGAATCTGTGAGGGGACATTTGGGAGCTTATTGAGACAGTTAGGGAAAACCAGAAAAATCCAAGATGAAAACCAGAAAGAAGCTATCCATGAAACTGCTTGGTGATGTGCTAATTCATCTCATAGATTTACACTGTTTTTTCAGCAGATTGGAAACATTTATTTTGTAGAATCTGTGAAGGGACATTTGGGGATCTGTTGAGGCCTATTGTTAAAAACCGAATATCCCCACCAAAAACTAGAAAGAAATTATGAGTGAAACTGCTTTGTAACAGGTGTATTCATCTAACATATTTAAATTTTTCTTTTGATTCAGCATGTTGGACACTCTTTTTGGAGAGTCTGTGAAAAGACATTTGGGAGCCCATTGATGCCTATGGGGAAAAAATTGAATATCCCCAGATAAAAACTAGAAAGAAGTTATCTGTGAAACTGCTTTTGTGATGTGATTACTCATCTCACAAAGTTAAAACTTCTTTTGATTGAGCAGCTTGGAAACACTCTTTTTGTAGAATCTGCTAAGGGATATTTGGAAGCCCACTGAGGCCTGTGGGGAAAAACCAAATATCCCCAGGTAAAAACTAGAAAGATGCTACCTGTGAAACTGCTTTGTGTTGTGTAAACTCATCTCACAGAGTTCAACCTTCTTTAGATACAGCAGGTTGGAAGCACTTTTTTGTAGAATATGTGAAGGGACATTTGGGGTCCTAGAGTGGCCTATGGGGAAAACAAGGTTAACCTCAGATAAAACTAGAAAGAAGCTATTTGTGACACTGCTGTGTGATGTTTGGATTCATCTCACACACTTAAATCTCTCTTTTAATTCAGCATGATGGAAACACTCTTTCTGTTGAATCTGCAAAGGGACATTTGGGAGTTCATCAAAGAATATCGGGGGAAAAAAAATGAATATCCCCAGAGAAAAACTGCAAAAAAGCTGTCTGGTAAACTGCTTTGTAATGTGCAGATTCATCTCACAGAGTTAAACCTTTCCTTTGATTCAGCATGTTGTAAACACTCTTTGTGCAGAATATGGAAGGGACATTTGGGAGCCCATTGAGGCCTATGAGGAAAAACTGAATATCCCTGGATAGAAACCAAAAAGAAGTTATCTGTTAATCTTCTTTAATGGGTGGATTCATCTCACAGAAATAAAAATTTCTTTTGATTTAGCATGTTGGAAAGACTCTTTGTAGAATCTATGAAGGGACATTGGGAGCTCTTTGAGGCCTGTGGGGAAAACTGAACATCCCCAGATAAAAACTAGAAAGAAGCTATCTGTGAAACTTCTTTGTGATGTGTGGATTAATCTCACAAAGTTATAACGTTCTTCTGATTCAGCAGGTTAGAAACACTCTTTTTATTGAAGTTTCAAATGGACATTTGGGAGCCCATTGAGGCCTAAGGGGAAAAAATGAATATTACCAGATAAAAACTAGAAGGAAGCTATCTGTGAATCTGCTTTGTGATGGGTGGATTCATCTCACAGAGTTAAAAATTTATTTTGTTTCAGCAGGTTGGAAGCAATATTTTTGTTGAATCTTATGAAGGGATATTTGGGAGCCCATTGAGGCCTATATGGACAAAATGAATATCCACAGATTAAAAATAGAAAGAAGCTATCTTTGAAACTGCTTGGTGATGTGTGGCTTTATCTCTCAGAATGAAACCTTTCTTTTGATTCAGAAGGTTGGAAATAGTCCATTTGTAGAATCTGTGAAAAGACATTCGGGTGCCGTTTGAGACCTACAAGGAAAAACAAAATATCCTCAGATAAAAACTAGAAAGAAGCCATCTGTGAAACTGCTTTGTGATTGGTGGATTCATCTCACAGAAATAAGCCTTTCTTTTGGTTCAGCAGGTTGGACACACTCTTTTTGTAGAATCGGTGAAAGGACATTTGGGAGTCCATTGTTGCCTGTGGGGGAAAAACAGAATATCCCAAGAATAAAACTAGAAAGAAGCTATCTATGAAACTGCTTGGTGATGTGTGGATTATCTCTTAGAGTTAAAACTTTCTGTTGATTCAGCAGGTTGGGAACACTGTCTTTATAGAATCTGCAAAGGGAAATTTTGAAGCCCATAGTGGCCTATGGAGAAAACTTGAATATCCCCAGAAAAACTAGAAATAAGTTATCTTTGAAACTACTTGTTGATGTGTGAATTCATCTCACAGAGTTAAGCCTTTCCTTTGATTCACCAGGTTGGAAACACTCTTTGTAGAATCTGTGCCAGGACATTTGGGAACCCTCTTAGGCCTATGGGGAAATACCAAATAAACCCAGATAGAAACTAGAAAGAAGGTATCTGTGAAACTGCTTGGCGATGCGTGGATTTAACTCATGGACTTAAACCTTTCTTTTGATTCAGCACTTTGTAAACTGTTTTTGTAGATTCTGTGAAGGGACATTTGGGATCCCATGGAGGGCATTGGGGTAAAACCACATATCCCTAGATAAAAACTAGAAAGAAACTATCTGTGAAAGGCTTGGTTATGCATGGATTTATCTCACAGAGTTAAAACTTTCTTTTGATTCAGCAGGTTGGACACACTGTTTTTGTGGAATTGGGGAAAGGATATTTGGGAGTCCATAGAGGCCTATTGAAAAAAAACTGAATATCCCCAATGAAAGCTAGAAAGAAGATTTCTGTGAAACTGCCTGGTGATGTGTAGATTCATCTCACAACGTTAAACCTTTCTTTTGATTCAGTAGGTTGGAGACACTCTTTTTGTAGAATGTGCAAATGGATATTTGGGAGCTTATTGGGGCCTATTTTGAGAAAATGAATATCTTCAGATAAAAACTAAAAAGAAGCTATCTGTAAAACTGCTTTGTGATATGTGTATTAATCTCACAATGATAAACCTTTCTTTTGATGCCGCAGTTGAAAGAGTCTCTTGTTAGCATTTGTGAAGGGACATTTGGGAGCCCCTAGAGGCCTATGGTGAAAAACCAAATATCCACAGATAAAAACTAGAAAGAAGCTATATGTGAAACTACTTAATGGTGTGTGGATTCATCTCACTGAGTTAAACCTTTCTTTTTATACAGATAGTTTGAAACGCTCTTCAGGTAGAAATTGCAAAGGGACATTTGGGGCCCATAGAGGCCTATTGTGAAAAATCAAATATCCCCACATAAACACTAAAAAGAAGGTATTTGTAAAACTTCATTGGGTGTGTTGATTCATCTCACAGAGTTAAACCTTTGTTTAGATTCAACAGGTTGGAAACACTATTTTGGTAGTATCTGTGAAGGGACATTTGGGAGACCTTTGAGGCCTGTGGTGAAAAACCAAATATCCACAGATAAAAACTAGAAAGAAGCTATCTCTGAAACTGCCTTGTGATGTGTGGCTTCATCTCAAACTGTTAAACCTTTCCTTTGACACCAGAGGTTTATAACACTTTTTAGGAAAATCTGTGAAGGGAAATTTGGGAACTCGTAGAGTCCTATGTTGAAAAGCAGACTATACTCAGATAAAAACTAGAAAGAAGCTATCTGTGAAACTGCTTGCTGATGTTTGGATCCATGTCACAGAGTTAAACCTTTCCTTTGATTCTTGAAGTTGGAAACACTATTTTAATAGAATCTGGGAAGAAACGTTTGGGAGATCCTTGAGGCCTGTAGTGAAAAACAGAACTTCTTGAGGTTAAAACTAGAAAGAAGCTATCTTTGAAACTGGTTTGTGATGTGTGAGTTCATCTCACAGAGTTAACCCTTTCTTTTGACTTAGCAGTTTGCAAATGTTCTTGTTGTAGAATATGCAAAGGGACTTTTGGGAATGCTCTGCAGCCTATGTTGAAAAACTGATTATCCCTAGATAAAAACTAGGAAGAAGCTAAATGTGAAACTGCTTTGTGATGTGTGAATACATCTCACAGAGTTAAACCTTTCTTTTGAGAAGGGGGTTTGAAACACTCTTTAGGTAGAATCTGTGAAGGGACATTTTGGAGCCCATGAAAGCCTATGGTGAAAGCCAGAATATCTCCAGATAAAAACTAGAAAGAAGCTCTCTGTGAAACTACTTGGTGACATGTGGACTCATCTCACAGGGTTAGCCATTCTTTTGATTCAGTAGGTTGGAACCACTCTTTTTGTAGTGTCTGTGAAGAGCCATTAGGAGCCCATTGAGGCCTATGGATTAAAAGTGAATATACCCAGATATAAACCAAAAAGATGATTCCTGTGAAACTGCTTGGTGATGTGTGGATTTATCTCACAGAGTTATATTCTATTTTTCTTGATTCAGTAGTTTGGAAACACTCTATTTGGAGATTCTACAAAAGGACATTTGGAAGCCCATTGAGGCCTATGGGGAAAAATCAAATATTCCCAGATAAAAACTAGAAAGAAGATATCTGTGAAACTGCTTGGTAATGTGTGGATTCATGTCACAGAGTTAAACCTTTATTTGATTCAGCAGGTCAGAAACACTTTTTGTAGAATCTTCAAAGGGATATTTGAGAGCTTATTGAGTCCTATAGGGAAAAATGCAATAAACTCAGATAAAAGCTAAAAAGAAGGTATTTGTGAAACTGCTTGTTGACAGGCGGATTCATCTCAGAGTTAAACCTTTCTTTTGATTCAGCAGGTTTAAAACTCTTTTTTGTAGAATCTTCAAAGGGACATTTGAGAGCTTATTGAATTTAATGGGGAAAAAGGGAATATACCCAGATAAAACTAGAAAGAAGCTACCGGTGAAACTGCTTGGTGAAATGTGGGTTCATCTCAGAGTTAAACCTTTCTTTTGATGCAGCAGGTTGGAAATTTTCTTTTTTGTAGAACCTACAAAGGGACATTCAGAAGCTAACTGAGACCTAGGGGAAAAACAGAATACCCCAAGATAAAAACTAGAAAGAAACTTCTGTGAAACTTCTTGGATATGTGTATTCTCACAGAGTTAATACTTCCTTTTGATTCAGCAGGTTGGAACACTCTTTTTGTAGAATTGGTGAAGGGACATTTGAGAGCTGTTTTATGACTATGGGGAAAAAGGAATATCCCAGATAAAAACTACAAAGAAACTATCTGTGAAACTGCTTTGTGATGTGGGGATTCATCTCACAGAGTTAAAACATTCTATTGATTCAGCAGGCTGGACACAAGCTTTTTGTAGAATTTAGGAAGGGACATTTGGGAGCCCATTGAGGACTGGGGGGAAAAAGGAATAACCCCAGATAAAAACTACAAACACGCCATCTATGAAACTGTTTGGTGAAGTGTAGCTTCATCTCACTGAGTTAAACCATTCTTCTGATTCAGCAGGTTGAAAACACTTTTTTGGTAGAATCTGTGTAGGGACATTTCAGAGCCCATTGTGGCCTACATGGAAAAAGGGAATATCCCCAGATAAAAACTAGAAAGAAGCTATTTGCAAAACTGCTTGGTGATGTATGGATTCATCTTACATAGTTAAACATTTCTTTTGATTCAGCAGGTTGAAAACCCTCCTTTTGTAGAATGTGCATAGGGACATTCTGAAAGCCCATTGTGACCTCTGAGGAAAAAGCAAATATCTCCAGATAGAAACTAGAAAGAAGCTATCTGAGAAACTGCCCTGTGATGCGTGGATTCACCTCACAGAGTTAAACCTTTGTTTTGATTCTGCAGGTTGGAAACACGTTTTCGAAGAATCTGCAAAGAGACATTTTAAAGCTCTTTTAGGCCTATGGGGAAAAACTGAATATCCCCAATAAAAACTAGAAAAAAGCTCTCTGTGAAACTGCTTGGTGATATGTGGATTCATCTCACAGCGTTAAACCTTTCTTCTGATTCAGTAGGTTGGAAACACTCATTTTTTAGAATCTGTGAAGGAACATTTAGGAGCCCTTTTACACCTATGGGGAAATAGCAAATATCCCCAGATAAAAACTAGAAAGAAACTGTCTGTGAAACTGCATCATAATATGTGGATTCATCTCACAGAGTTAAATCTTTCTCTTTTTTTTGATACAGTCTCACTGTCACACAGGCTGGAGTGCAGTGGCATGATCTCGGCTCACTGCAGGCTCCACCTCCCGGGGTTCACGCCATTCTCCTGCCTCAGCATCCTGAGTAGCTGGGACTACAGGCACCTGCCACCTCGTCCAGCTAATTTTTTGTATTTTTAGTAGAGACGGGGTTTCACTGTGTTAGCCAGGATGGTCTCAGTCTCCTGACCTCGTGATCCACCTGCCTCAGCCTCCCAAAGTGCTGAGATTACAGGTGTGAGCCACCACACCCAGCCAAATCTTTCTTTTGATTCAGCAGCTTGGAAACACTCTTTTTGTAGGATCTGAGAAGGGACAGTTGAGATTCGATTGAGGCCTATGGGGAAAAACAGAATATCCTCAGAAAAAAACTATAAAGAAGACACCTGTGAAACTGTTTGGTGATGTATGGATTCCTCTCACAGAATTAAACCATTCTTTTGATTCAGCAGGTTGGAAACACTCTTTTTGTATAGTCTGTGAAGGGACATTTTGGAGCCCGTTGAGGCTGATGGTGAAACAGTAAATATCCCCAGATAAAAACTATAAAGAAACTGTGAAACTGCTTTGCGATTGTGGATTCATCTCACAGAGTTAAACATTTCTTTTAAGTCAGCAGATTGGAAACACTGTTTTTGTAGAATCAGCAAAAGGATATATGGGAACTCATTGAGGCATATAGGTAAAAGTGAATATCCCAAGAAAAAAAATAGAAGCTATCTGGGAAACTGCTTTGTGATGTGTGGATTCATCTCACAAAGTTAAACCTTAGTTTTTATTCAGTGATTTGGAAACAGTCCTTTTGTAGAATCTCTGAAGGGACATTTGGGAGCTCATTGAGACCTATGAAGAAAAACTGAATATCCCCAGATGAAGACTAGAAAGAAGCTATCTGTGAAACTGCTTGGTGATGTGTGGATTCATTTCACAGAGATAAACCTGTCTTTTGTTTCTGCAGCTTGCAAGCACCCTTTTAGTAGAATCTGTGAAGGGACTTTTCCTAGCCCATTGAGGCTCATTGGAAAAAACAGACTATCCCTAGATAAAAACTACAAATAACCTATCTGTGAAACTCATTTTTGAAGTATAAATTCGTGTTACAGAGTTAAAGCATTTTTTGATTCAACAGGTTGGAAACACTCTTCTTGTAGAATCTGTGAAGGTACATTTTGGAGCCCACTGTGGCCTACAGGAAATACCAAATTTTCCCAGATTAAAACTATAATGAAACAATCTGTAAAACTGATTTTTGATGTGTGGAAGCAGCTCAGAGAGTTACACCTTTCTTTTGATTCAGCAATTGGAAACACTCTTCTTGTAGAGTTTGCAAAATGATATTTGGGAGCCCATTGAGGCCTATGGGGATAAACCGCATATTTCTGGATAAAAACTAGAAAGAAGCTGTCTGTGAAAATGCTTTCTGATGTGTGGATTCATCTTATGGAGTTAGCATTTCTATTTATTCAGCAGGTTGGAAACAGTCTTTTTGTAGAATCTGCAATGGGACATTTGTGAGCCCTTTGAAACCTATGTTAAGAAAATTGAATATCCCCAGATAAAAACTAGAAAGAAGCTATCTGTTAAACTGCTTTATGATGTGTGGATTCATCTAACAGAGTTAAACCTTTCTATTGATTCAGCCAGTTGGAAACACTCCCTTTGTGGAATCATCAAAAAGATATTTGGGAGCCCATTTAGGCCTATGTGGCAAAACAAAATAACTTCAGGTAAAAACTAGGAAGAAGCTACCTGTGAAACACCTTGGTGATGTTTGGATTAATTACAGAGAGTTAAACCTTTCTTTAATTAAGCAGGTTAGAAACACTCCTTTGTAGAATCTGCAAATGGACATTTGGGAGCCCATTGAGCCCTATGGGGAATAAGCAAATATCCTCAGGTAAAAACTAGAAAGAAGCCATCTGTGAAAGTGCTTGGTGATGTGTGGATTCCTCTCACAGGCTTAATACTTTCACTTTCAGTTGGAAACACTCTTTTTGTAGAACGTATGAAGGGACATTTGGGAGCCCACTGAGGCCTATGTGGAAAAATCAAATATCCCCAGATAAAATCTAGAAAGAAGCTATCTGTGAAACTACTTTCTGATGTGTGGATTAATCTCATAGATTTAAACCTTTCTTTTGATTCAGCAGGGTGGAAACAATCTTTTTATATAATCTGCAGGGGGATATTTCGGAGCTCATTAAGGCTTATGGGGAAAACAATATCCTCAGACAAAAACTAGAAAGAATCTACAGTGAAAATGCTTGGTGATGTGTGGATTCATCTCGCCAAAGTAAACCTTTCTTTTATCCAGCAGGTAGAAACACTCTTTTTGTAGAATCTGTAAAGTGACATTTGTGATCCCATGAGGCCTATGTAGAAAAAATGAATATCCCCAGATAAAAACTAGAAAGAAGGTATTTGTGAAACTGTTTTGTGTTGTGTGGATTCTCTGACAGAATTAAAACTTTCTTTTAATTTAGAAGGTTGGAAACACTTTTTTTGTATAATCTGTGAAGGGATATTTGGGAGCCAATTGAGGCCTATGGGGAAAAACAGAATATTCCAAATAAAAACTAGAAAGAAGCTATCTGTGCAACTGCTTTCTGCTTTGAGATGTGTGGATTCATCTCACAGAGTTAAACCTTTCTTTTGATTCAGCAGGTTGAAACCACTCTTCTCTTTGAATCTGCGAAGGGTCATTTTTGTGTACATTGAGGCCTATGTGGGAAAATGGATTATATCCAGTCAGAAACTAGAAAGAAGCTGTCTGTGAAATGGCTCTGTGATGTGTGGATTCATCTCACAGACCTAAACTTTTTTTTGATTCAGCTGTCTGGAAAAATTCTTTCTTTATAATCTGTGAACAGACTTTTCAGAGCCCATTGAGGCCTATGTGGAAAAACTGATTATCCCCAGATAAAAACTAGAAAGAAGCTCTCTGTGAAACTACTTGGTGATGTGTGGATTCATCTCACAGAGTTAAAAGTTTCTTTTGATTCAGCATGTTGAAAACACTCTTTTTGTAGAATCTATGAAGAGACATTTAAGAGTCCATTGAGGCCTGGGGAAATTAACTGAAAATCCACAGATACAGACTAGAAAGAAGGTATGTGTGAACCCTCCTTGGCATGTTGGATTCATCTCACCTAATTTAACCTTTCTTTTGATTCAGCAGGTGAGAAACATTCTTTTTGTAGAATCTATGAAGAAACATATGTGAGAACATTGAGGCATATGGGAAACAATGGAATATCCCCAGATAAAACCTACAAAGAAGGTATCTGTGAGACTTCTTTGTAATGTGTGGATTCATCTCACACAATTAAACCTTTCTTTTGATTAAGCAGGTTGGAACACTCTTTTTGTAGAGTCTGCAAAGGGATATTTGGGAACCCATTGAGTCCTATGGGGAAAAATGGAATACCCCAGATGAAAACTAGAGAGAAGCTATCTGTGAAACTGTGTTGTAGTGTGTGGATTCATCTCACAGACTTAAAACTTTCTTTTGATTCAGCAGGTTGGAAACACTCCTTTTGTAGAATCTGTGAAGGAATATTTGGGAGCCCTTTCTCATTTATGGGGAAAAACAAAATATCCACAGATAAAAACTAGAAAGAAGCTATGTATGAGAATGTTTGGTGATGTGTAGGTTCATGTCAAGAGTTAAACGTTTCTTTTGGTTCAGCAGATTGGAAAAACTCTTTTTGTAAAATCTTTGAAGGGACATTTGGGAGCCCATTGTGGGATAAGGGGAAAAACCAAATATACAGAGATAAAAACTGGAATGAAGTTATGTGCAAAACTGCTTGGTGATGTGTGGATTCATCTTACAGAATTAAATCTTTCTTTTGATTGAGCAGGTTGGAAACACTTTTCTTGTACAACACATGAAAGGTCACTTGGAGGCCCATTGAGACCTATCAGGAGAAACCCAATATCCACAGATAAAAACCAGAAAGAAGCTACCTGTGAAGCTGCTTGGCGATATGTGGATTCATCTCACTGAGGTAAAACATTGTTTTATTCAGCAGGTTGGAAACAATCTTTTTGTAGAATCTGCAAAGAGACATTTTGGAGCCCATTGAGGCCTATCTGGAAAAACAGAATATCCCCAGTTAAAAACTAGAAAGAAGCTATCTGTGAAAATGTTTGGTGATGTGTGGATTCACCTCACAGGGTTAAAACTTTCTTTTGATTCAGCAGGTTGGAAAAACTCTTTTTGTAGAATCTTCGAAGAGAAATTTAAGTGTCCACTGAGGCCTGGGGGAAATTGAAAATTACAGATACAAATTAGAAAGAAGCCATCTGTTAACCTGCTTGGGCATGTTTGGATTCATCTCACTGAGTTTAATCTTTCTTTTGATTCAGCATGTGGGAATCACTCTCTTTGTAGAAACTGTGAAGGGACATATAGGAGCCCATTGAGGCCTACGGGGAAAAATGGAATATGCCCAGATAAAAACTAGAGAGAAGGTATCTGTGAAACTGCTTGTTGATGTGTAAATTCATCCCACAGAATTAATCTTTTCTTTTGATTCAGCAGGTGGGAACAATTTTTTTGTAGAATCTGTGAAGGGACATTTGGGAGCCCATTTAAGTTTATGGGAATAAATGGAATATCCCCAGATACAAACTGGAAAGAAGCCATCTGTGAAACTGCGTGGTGTTGCCTGGATTTATCTCACAGTGTTAATCCTTTCTTTCAATTCATCAGGTTGGAAACAATCTTTTTGTATAACCTGTGAGGGAACATTTTGTAGCCCTTTCTTGCCTAGCGGAAAAAAAGAATATCCCCAGATAAAAACTACAAAGAAGCTGTCTGTGAAACTGCTTTGGGATGTGTGGATACATCTCACAGATTTACACACTTTTTTGATTCAGCAGGTTGGAAACACTTTTTTTGTAGAATCTTTGAAAGGACATTTGGGAGCTCATTGAATCCTATGGGGAAAAACAAAATATACACAGACAAAAACTAGAAAGTATCTATCTGTGAAACTGTTTTGTGATGTGTGGATTCATCTTACAGACTTAAATTTTTCTATTCATTCAGAAGTTTGGAAACACTCTTTTTGTATAATCTACCAAAAGACATTTGGAGCCTATTGAGGCCTAAGAGGAAAAGTAAATATCCCCAGGTAAAAAGTAGATAGAAACTATACATAAACTACTCTGTGATGTATGGATTCATCTTACAGAGTTATATTTTTCTTTTGATTCAGCAGGTTAAAAATACTCATTTTGTAGAATCTGGGAAGAGACACTTTGGAGCCCATTGAGGCCAACGTGGAAAAACAAAATATCCCCAGATAAAAGAGAGAAACAAGCTATCTGTGAAACAAATTTGGGATAAGTGGATACATCTCACAGTACTAAAGTTTTCTTTTGTATCAGCAGGTTGGAAATATACCTTTTGTAGAATCAGCGGAGGAACATTTGGGAGCCTATTGTTGCCTATGGTTAAAATCCAAAAATTCCCAGATAAATACTAGAAGGAAGCTATCTGTGAATCTGATTTGTGTTGTGTGGATTCATCTCACAGAGATAAATGTTTCTTTTGATTCAGCAGGTTTGCGACACTCTTTTTGTAAAATCTGCAAAGCGACATTTGGGAGTCCAATGAGACATAAGGGAAGAAACAGAATATCCCTAGATAAAAACTAGAAGGAGGCTATCTTTGAAAGTGCATTGTGATGTGTAAATTCACCTCACAGAATTAAATCTTTCTTTCAATTCAGCAGCTAGGAAACACTCTTTTTGTAGAATTGGCAAAGGGACATTTGGGAGCCCATTGAGGACTATGAGGAAAAACGAAATATCCCCAGATAAAAACGAGAAAGAAGCTATCTGTGAAGCTGCTTGGTGTTGTGTGGATTCATCTCACAGAGTTCCACTTTGTTTTGATTCAGCAGGCTGGAAACACTCTTTTTGTAGAATTGGCTAATGGAGATTTGGGAGCCCATTGAGGCCAATGGGGAGAAAAAAATTATCCCCAGATAAAAAGTAGAAAGAAGCTATCTGTGAAACTGCTTGGTGATATGTGGATTCATCTCACAGAATTATACCTTTTTTTGATTCAGCAATTTGGAAACACTCTCTGATAGAATCTGCAAGGAGACATTTGGGAGCCTATTGATGCCACTGGGGATACAATGAATATCTGCAGATGAAAACTAGAAAGAATTTATCCATGAAACTGCTTGGTGACATGTGGATTAATCTCACAGGGCTAAATTTTTCTTTCAATTTAGCAGATTGGAAACAATCTTTTTGTAGAATCTGTGAAGGAACATATGGGAGTCCTTTGAGGCCCATGGGGAAAAACTGAATATCCCCAGATAAAAACTAGAAAGAAGCTATCTGTGAAATTGTTTGGTGATGTGTGCATTCATCTCACCAATTTAAAGTTTGCTTGTGATGCAGCAGGTTGGAAACACTCCTTTTGTAGAATCTGTGAAAAGATATTTGGGAGCCCACTGAGGCTTATGAAATAAAAACAAATATCCCCAGATAAGAACTAGAAAGAAGCTATTTGTGAAACTGCTTCTTGATGTGTGGATTCACCTCACCGAGTTTAACCTTTCTTTTGATTCAGCATGTTGGAAACTCTTTTTTTGTAGAATCTGCAAAGGAATAATTAGGAGCCCATTGAGGCCTATGGGGAAAAACAAAATATCCCCAGATAAGAAATGGAAAGAAGCTATCTGCGAAACTGCTTAGGTATGTGTAAATTCATCTCACAGAGTTAAACCTTTTGATTCAGCTGTTGAAAATACTCTTTTTGTAGACTCTGTTAAGGGACATTTTGGACTCCATCGAGGCCTTTGGGGGAAAATCTAATATCATCAGATAAATACTAGAAAGAAGCTACCTGTGAAACTGCTTTGAGATGTTTGGATTCATCTCACACAGTTAAACCTTTCTTTTGGTTCAGCAGGTTTGAATTACTCTTTTTGTAAACTCTGTGAAGAGTTATTTGGGAGCCCATTGATACCCATGGGGAAAAACAAAATATCCCCAGATAAAAACTAGAAAGAAGCTATCTGTGAAACTGCTTTGTGATGTGAGGAGTCATCTCAAAGAGTTAAACCTTTTTTTTGATTCAGCAGTTTGAAAACACTCTTATTGTAGAATCTGTGAAGGGACTTTTCGGAGTCCCTTGATTCCTATGAAGAAAAAAAGGAATATCACCAGATAAAAACTAGAAAGAATCTCTCTGTGAAACTGCTTGGTGATGTGTGGATTCATCTCACAGAGTTAAACCTTTCCTTTGATTTGCAGGTTGGAAGCACTCTTTTTGTAAAATCTGTGAAGGGACATGTTGGAGTCCATTTAGGCACAGGGGAAAAAACTGAAAATCCACATATACAAACTAGGTGGAAGGTATCTGTTTAACTGCTTGGTTACATGTGGATTCATCTCACAGAGTTAAACCTTTCCTTTGATTCACTAGGTTGGAAACACTCTTTTTGTAGAATCTGTGAAGGGACATTTGGGAGCTCATTGAGGCCTATAGGGAAAAACTGAATATCCCCAGAAAAAAACCTAGAAAGAAGCTATCTAGCTATGAAACTGCTTTGTGATGTGTGGATTCATCTCACAGAGTTAAACCTTTCTTTTCATTCAGCTCATTCGAAGAGCTCTTTTTGTAGAATCTGTGAAGAGACATTTTTAAGCCCATTGAAGCCTATCAGGAAAAACTGAATATCCTCAGATAAAATATAGAAAGAAACTCTATGTGAAACTCCTTTGTGATGTGTGGATTTCTCTCACAGAGATAATCCTTTTTATTGATTCACCAGGTTGGAAACACTCCTTTTATAGAATATGTGAAGAGACATTTGGGAGACCATTTTGGACTATAGGGAAAAACAAATTATCCCACATAAAAACTAGAAAGAAGGTATCTGTCAAACTGCTTGGTGGTGTGTGGATACATCTCACAGAGTTAAATCTTTCTTTTGATTTAGCAGGTTGGAAACACTCTTTTTGTAGAATCTGCAAAGGGACATTTGGGAGCCCATTGAAACATATGGGGAAAAACTGAATAGGCCCAGATGAAAACTAGAAAGACGGTATCTGTGAAACTGCTTGGTGACAGGTGGATTCATCCCACAGACTTAAACCTTTCTTTTGATTCACTAGGTTGGAGACACTCTTTTTGCAGAAACTGTGAAGGGACATTTTGGGGCCATTGAAGGCTATGGGAAAAAAATGAATATCCCTAGATAAAAACCTAAAGAGAAGCTATCTGTGAAACTGCTTGGTGATGTATGGATTCATCTCACTGATTTAACCCTTTCTTTTGATTTAGCTGGTTGGAAACACTCTTTTTGTAGATTCTGCAAAGAGATATTTGGCATTCCATTGAAGCCTATGGGAAAAGAAAGGAGTATCCCATATAAAAACTAGAAGGAAGCTATCAGTGTTACTGCTTTGTGATGTGTGGATCCATCTCAAAGTGGTAAACTTTTATTTTTATTATGCAAGTTGTAAACACTTTTCTGTAGAATCAGTGAAGGAAATTTTTAAACCCATCAAAACCTATGGGGAAAAAACAAATATTTTCAGATAAAAACTAGAAAGAAGGTGTCTGTAAAACTGCCTGGTGATGAATGGATTCATGACACAGAGTTAAATCTTTCTTTTGATTCAACAGGTTAGAAACACTCTTTGTAGATTCTGTGATGGGACTTTTAGGAACCCAATGAGGCCTATGGGGAAAAATCAAATGTCCCAGATAAAAACCATAAAGAAGCTATCTGTGAAAGTGTTTCATGATTTGTCATTTCATCTCCCAGAGCTCTACCTTTATTTTGATTCAGAAGGTTGTTAGGACTTTTTTGTAGAATCTGTGGAGGGGATTTGAGAGACAAGTTAGGCCTATGGAGGAAAACTGAATACCCCAAGACAAAAACTAGAAAGAAGCTATCTATGAAACTTCTCTGTGATGTGTGGATTCATCTCACAGAATATAACCATTTTTTTGATTCAGCAGGTTGGAAACACTTTTTGTAGGATCTGTGAAGGGACATTTGTGAACCCATTCGGGCCTAGGGAAAAACTGAAAGTGCCCAGATAAAAACTAGAAAGAAGCTATCTGTGAAACTACTTTGTGATGTGTGACTTAATCTCACAGAGTTAAACGTTTCTTTTGATTCACCAGGTTGGAAATACCCTTTTTTTATAATCTACAGTGAGTCTTTTTGAAGCCCACTGATGCCTATGAGGATAAACTGAATATCCCAAGATACAAACTGGAAAGAAGCTATCTGTGAAACTGCTTGGTGATGTGTGGATTCACTAACAAAGTTAAACCTTCCTTTTGACTTAGAAGGTGGTAAAAACTCTTTTTGTAGAATCTGCAAAGAAATATTTGGGAGCCGATAGAGGCCTATGGGGAAAAACAGAAAATCCACAGATAAAAACATGAAAGAAGATATCTGTGAAACTGCTTGGTGATGTGTGGATTCACTAACAAAGTTAAACCTTCCTTTTGACTTAGAAGGTGGTAAAAACTCTTTTTGTAGAATCTGCAAAGAAATATTTGGGAGCCGATAGAGGCCTATGGGGAAAAACAGAAAATCCACAGATAAAAACATGAAAGAAGATATCTGTGAAACTGCTTGGTGATGTGTGGATTCATCTCACAGAGTTTAACCTTTCTTTTGATTCACCAAGTTGAAAACACTCTTTTTGTAGAATCTGTGAAAGGACATTTGGGAGCCCATTCATGCCTATGGAAAAGAAAAAAATATCCCCAGATAAAAACTAGAATGAAGCTATCTGTGAAATGGCAGTGTGATGTGTGGATTCATCTTGAAGAGGTAAACATTTCTTCTGATACAGCAGGTTGGAAACACTCTTTTTGAAGAATCTGTGAAGGGACATTTGGGAGCCTATGAAGAAAAACAGAATATCTTCACATAAAAACTGGAAAGAAGCTATCTGTGAAACTGCTTAATGAGGTGTCAATTCCTCTCACAGAGTTAAACCTTTCTGTTGATTCAGCAGGTTGAAAACAATCTTTCTAAGTTGTACGCAAAGGGATACTTGGAAGCCCATTGAGGCCTATAAAAAAATGAATATCCCCAAATAGAAACTAGGTAGAAGCTATCTGTGAAACTACTAGGTCTTTTGTGGATTCATCTCACAGAGTTAAATTTTTCTTTTTATTCAGGTTAGAAACACATTTTTTTGGTAGATTCTGCAAAAAGACACTTCGGAGCCCATTGAAACCAAAGGGGAAAACTTGAATTTCCTCAAATAAAACCTAGAAATTAGTTAACTGTGAATCTGCTTGGTGATGTGTGCATTCATCTCACAGAGTTAAACATTTCTTTTGATTCAGCAGGTTAAAAATACTTTTTTGTGGAATTTGTGAAGGGACATTTCGGAGCCAATTGAAGCCTAGAGGGAAAAACAAAATATCCCAAGATACAAACTAGCAAGAAGGTTTCTGTGAAATTTCTTGGGGATGTGTGGATTCATCTTAAAGAGTTAAACCTTTCTGTTGAGTCAGCAGGTTGGAAACACTCTTTTTGTAGAATCTGCAAAGGGATATTTGTGAACCCATTGAGGCCTAAGAGGAAAAACAGAATATCCCCAGATAAAAACTGGAAAGAAGTTATCTGTGAAACTCCTTGCTGATATGTGGATTCATCTCACCAGTTTAAACCTTTCTTTTGATTCAGCAGGTTGGAAACTGTTTTTGTAGAATCTGCAAAGGGACATTTGGAAGCCCACTGAGGCCTAGGGGAAAAACTGAATATCCCCAGATAAAACTTGAAAGGTGCTATCTGTGAAACTGCTTTGTGATGTGTGGATTCATCTCACACAGTCAAACCTTTCTTTTGATTCAGCAGGTTGGAAACACTCTTTTTGTAGAATCTGGGAAGGGACATTTTGTAGCCCAATGAGTCCTGTTTGGAAAAATTAAATATCCCCAGGTAAAAACTAGAAAGAAACAGTCTGTGAAACTGCTTTGTGATAAGTGGATTCATCTCACAGTGTTAAATCTTTCTTTGATAATATATGTTGGAAACACTCTTATGGTAGAATGAGCTAAGGGAAATTTTGGAGCCCATTGAGCCATATGGAGAAAAAAAAGAATATCCTCAGATAAAAACTAGAAAGAAGCTATCTGTGTAACTGCTTGGTGATTTGTGGATTCATCTCTCAGAATTAAACATTTATTTTTATTCCACAGTTTGAAAACACTTCTTTTGTAGAATTCGCAAAGTGACATTTTGTTGCCCACTGAGGCCTATGCAGAAAAACTAGAAAGAAGCTATCTGTGAAACTGCATGGTTATGTATGGATCCATGGCACAGAGTTCACACTTTCTTTTGATTCAGTGGGTTGGAAACACTCTTTTGTAGGACCTACAAAAGGACATTTAAGAGCTTATTGAGTCCTATGGGGTAAAACAAGATATTCCCAGACAAAAACTGGAAAGAAGCTATATGTGAAACTGCTTCATGTTGTGTGGATTCATATCAGACAGTTAAAACTTTCCTCTGATTCAGCAGGTTGGAAACACTTTTTTGGTAGGGTGTGCAAAGGGACTTTTGGAGCCTTTTTTTTCCAATGGGGAAATGCTGAATATTCCCAGATAAAAACTTGAAGATAGCTATTGGTAAAACTGCTTCATGTTGTGTGGATTCATCTCAGAGAGTTAAAATTTTCCTTTGCTTCAGCAGGTTGGAAACACTTTTTTTGTAGAATCTGCAAAGGGACTTTTGGGAGCCCCTTGTGGCCAATGGAGAAAAACTGAATATTCCCAGATAAACACTAGAAAGAAGCTATCTGGAAAACTGCTTTGTAATGTGCATATTCATCTCAGAGAGCTAAAACTTTCTTTTTATTCAGCAGATTGGAAACACTCTATTTGTAGAATCTATGAAGTGACATTTAAGAGCCTATTGAGGCCTCTAGGGAGAAACCAAATATCCCTGCATAAAAACTAGAAAGAAGTTATCTGTGAAACCGCTTTGTGATGTGTGGTTTTATCTCACAGAGTTAAACCTTTCTTTTGACTAAACAGGTTGGAAACACTCTTTTTGAAGAATCTCTGAAGGGACATTTGTGAGCAAATTATGGCCTAAAAGAAAAAATCAAATATTCCCACCAAAAAAGGGAAAGAAGCTTTCTGTGAAAGTGCTTTATGATTTGTATTGATCTCATAGAGTCAAAACTTTCCTTTGATTCAGCAGGTTGGAAAAACTATTTTTGTAGAATCTGCAAAGGGATATTTGGGTGCCCTTTGAGGTCTATGGGGAAAAAAACAAATAAACCCAGATAAAAACTAGAAAGAAGCTATCTGTGAAACTGCTAATTGATGTATGAATTCATCTCATGGAATTAAACCTTTCTTTTGATTCAGCAGGTTGGAAACACTCTTCTTGTAGGATCTGTGAAGAGACATTTGGGAGCCCATTGAGGACTACAGGGAAAACTGAACAACCCCAGGTAAAAACTAGAAAGAAGCTATCTGTGAAACAGCTGATTGATGTGTGGATTCATCTCACTGATTTAAACCTCTCTTTTGATTCACCAGGTTAAAAACACTATTTCTGTAGAATCTGTGAAGGGGCATTTGGGAGACCATTGTGGTCTATGGGGAAAATCCTAATATCCCCACATAAAAAGTATAAAAATGTTATCTGTGAAACTGCTTTGTGATGTGTGGATTGATCCCACAGAGTTAATCCTTTCTTTTGATTCATAAGTTGGAAACACTGTAGAATCTGCAAAGGGACATTTAGGAGCCTATTATGGCCTATGGGAAAAAAAGTCAAATATCCCCAGGAAAAAAACTAGAAAGAAGCAATCTGTGAAAGTGCTTTGTGATGTGAGGATTCACCTCACATAGTTAAACCTTTCTTTCAATTCATCAGGTTGGAAACTCTCTTTTTGTAGAATCTGCCCAGGGACATTTTGAAGCCCATTGAGACTTATGTGGAAAAATGGAATATACCCAGATAAATACTAGAAAGAAGCTACCTGTGAAACTGAATGGTGATGTGTGGATTTTTCTCAGAGGGTAAAACCTTTCTGTTGATTCAGAAGGTTGGAAGCACTCTTTTTGTACTTTCTGCGAAGGGACATCTGGGAGCCCATTAAAGCCTATGGTGTAAAACAGAATATCCCTAGATAAAAACTAGAAAGAAGTTAGCTGTGAAATTCCTTGGTGATGTGTGGATTTATCTCACCGAGGTAAACCTTCTTTTTGATTAAACAGACTGGAAATGCTTTTTTTGTGGAATCTGTGAATGAACATTTGGGAGTGCAATGAGACCTATGAGGAAAAACTGAATATCCCCAGATAAAAACGAGAAAGAAGCTATCTGTGAAACTGCTTGGTGATGTGTGGATTAAACTCAGAGAGGTGAACTTTGTTTTGATTCAGCTGGTTGTAAATACTCTTTCTAGAATCCGTGAAGGGACATTTGGGAACCCATTGAGGCCTATGGGGAAAGAATAAATATCCCCACATAAAAACTGGAAAGAAGTGATCTGAGAACTTCTTGGGGATGTGTGGATTCATCTCACAAAGTTAAACCTTCCTTTTGATTCAGAATGTTGGAAACACATTTTATACAATCTGTGAAGGGACATTTGGGAGTCCATTGAGGCCTTGGGGAAAAAAATTAAAATCCCCAGATACAAACTAAAAAAAAGCTACCTGTGAAACTGCTTTGAGATGTGTGGATTCATCTGACAGTGTTAAACCTTTCTTTTGATTCAGCAGGTTGGAAACACTCTTTTGTAGAATCTGTGAAGGGTCATTTGGGAGTTAATTGAGGCCTATGGGGAAAAACCGAATATTCCCAGATCAACACTAGAATGAAGCTATCTATGAAACTTCTTTTTGATGTGTGGATTATTCTCACAGAGTTAACCTATCTTTGGATTAATCAGTTTGGAAAAACTCCTTTTGTAGAATGTGCAAAGGGACATTTAGGTGCCCCTTAAGGCCTATGGGGAAAACCAAATATCCCCAAATAAAAACTAGAGAGAAGCTATCAATGTAACTGCTTACTATTGTGTGGATTCATCTCACAGAGTTATACCTTTCTTTTGATTCAGCAGGTTGAAAACACTCGTTTTGTAGTATCTGTGAAGGGAAGTTTGGGAGGCATTAGGGCCTATGGGAAAAAATTGAATATCCCAAGATAAAAACTAGAAAGAAGCTATCTGTGAAACTACTTTGTGATGTGTGGATTAATCTCACAGAGTTAAACCTTTCTTCTGACACACCAGATTGGAAATACTCTTTTTTTTAAAATCTACAGTGGGTCATTTGGAAGCCCATTGATGCCTATGTGGAAAAACTGAATATCCCCAGATAAAAACCAGAAAGAAGCTGTCTGTGAAACTGCTTTGTAATGGGTGGAATCATCTCATTGAGTTAAACTTTGTTTGGATTCATCTTTTTGGAAACACTCTTTTTGTAGAATCTGAAACAAGACATTTGGGAGCATATTGAAACCTGAGGGAAACCCAAATATCCTCAGATAAACACAAGAAATAGGCTACCTGTGAATCTGCTTGATAATGTATGGATTCCTCTAACAGAGTTAAACCATTCAACAAGTTGAAAACATTCCTTTTGTGAAATCTGTGAAGGGATATTTGGGAGCCCATTGAGGCCCATGGGAAAAACTGAATATCCCCAGAGGAAAACTGGAAAGAAGCTATCTCTGAAAGTGCTTTGTGATATGTGGTTTCAACTCACACAGTTAAACCTTTCTTTTGATTCACCCAGTTGGAGACACAATTTTTGTATAATCCTTTAGGAGATATTTGGGATCCCCTTGAGGCCTATGGGGAAAAATGGTATATCCACAGATACAAACTAGAAAGCAGCTGTCTGTAAAACTGCTTGGTGATGTCTGGATTCATCTTACAGAATTAAACCTTTCTCTTGCTTCAGCATGATTGGTAACTCTCTTTTTGTAGAATCTATGAAGGAACATTTGAGAGCCCATTGAGGCCTACTTGAAAAAACTGAATATCCACAGATTAAAAACTAGAAAGTAGCTATATTTTCAGCTGTTGGTGATGTGTGTATTCATCTCAAAGAGTTAAACCTTTCTTTTGATTCAGCTGGTTGGGAAGACTCTTTCTGTAAAATCTGTGAAGAAATATTTTGGAGCCCATTGAGGGCTATGGGGAAAAAATGAATATTCTAAGATAAAAACTAGAAATGAGTTATCTGTGAAAATGCTTTACTATGTGTGGATTCATCTCACAGAGTTAATCCTTTCATTTGATTCAGCAGGTTGGAAATACTCTTTTTGTAGAATCTGCTGAGTGACTTTTCTTTGCCCATTGAGTCCTATAGGAAAAAAAGGAATATCCTCAGATAAAAACTAGAAAGAAGCTATCTGTGAAACTACTTGGTGATGTGTGGATTCATCTCACAAAGTTAAAACACTCTTTTGATTCAACAGATTGGAAACACTCTTTTTGTAGAATTTGTGAATGGACACTTAGCAGCAAATTTAGGCGTATGGGGAAAACAAAACATCCCCAGGTAAAAACTGGAAAGAAGCTATCTGTGAAACTGCTGGAGGATGTAAGGATTCATCTCACAGAGTTGAACCTTTCTTATGATTCAGCAGGTTGGAAACACTCTTGTTGTAGAGTCTGCAAAGGGACATTTTTTAGCTCATTGAGGCCTAAGGGAAAAAAACAAGTATCCCCAGACAAAAACTAAAAAGAAGCTGCTGTGAAACTGTTTTGTCATGAATGGATTCATCTCACAGAATTAAACCTTTCTGCTGATTCAGAAGGTTGGAAACAGTCTTTTGGTAGAATCTGTGATGGGGAATTTCAGAGCCCATTGAAGCCTATGGGGAAGATCAAATATCCACAGATAAAAATTAGAAAGAAGCTATCTGTAAAACTGCTTTTTGATGTGTGGATTCATCTCACAGAGTAAAAGCTATGCTATGATCCAACAGGATGGAAACACTCTTTTTGTAGACTCTGCGAAGGTACAATTTGGGAGCCAGTTGAAGCCTAAGGGAAAAAAACTGAATATCCCCAGATAAATACTAGAAAGAAGCTATCTGTGTAATTTGTGCATTCATCTAAGAGAGTTAAGGTTTTTTTTTATTCCGCAGATTTGAAACACTGTTTTTTTAGACTTTACGACAGGAGGTTGGGGAGCACATTGAGGCCTATAGAAAAAAACTGAATATGCCAAGATAAAACTAGAAAGAAGCTATCTCTGAAACAGCTTCAGGATTTTTGCATTTATCTCAGAGTTAAAACTTTCTTTGGATTCAGCATGTTGGAAACACTTCTTTTGTACAATCTGTGAAGGGATAATTGGGAGTCCATTCAGGTTTACATAAAAAAACTGTATATCCTCAGATAAAAGTAGAAAGAAGTTATCTGTGAAATTGCTTTGTGATGTGTGGATTCATCTCACAGAATTAAACTGTTCTTTTGATTCAGCAGGTTGGGGACACTCTTTTTGTACAATCTGTGAAGAGACATTTGGGAGCACATTGATAAAATATATCAAATATCCCAAGATAAAACCTAAAAAGAAGTTATATGTGAAAATGCTTTGTCATGTGTCGATTAATCTCACAGAGTTAAATGTTTCTTTTGATTCAGCAGGTTGGAAAAAATATTTTTGGGAAATTTGCCAAGGGATACTTGGGAGCCCATTGAGGCCTACGGGGAAAAATGGAATATCCCCAGATAAAAACTAGAAAGAAGCTATCTGTGAAACTGCTTCTTGATGCGTGGATTCACCTCAAAGATTTAAAACTTCCTTTTGCTTCAGCATTTTTGAAACACTCTTTTTGAAGAATATGTGAAAGGATATTTGGAAGCCTATTAAAATGAGAGCCTATTATGGCAAAAAACTGAATATCCCCAGATAAAAACTATATAGAAACTATCTGTGAAACTGCTTGGTGATGTGTAGATTCACCTTGGAGAGTTAAACCTTTCTGTTGATTCCACCAGTTGGAAACACTCTCTTTTTGAAGAATATATGAAAGGATATTTGGAAGCCTATTAATTAAAATAAGAGCCTATTATGGCAAAAAAACTGAATATCCCCAGATAAAAACTAGATAGAAACTATCTGTGAAACTGCCTGGTGGTATGTGGATTTATCTCACAGAGTTAAACCTTTCTGTTGATTCTGCCAGTTAGAAATACTCTTTTTGTAGAATCTGTAAAAGAATATTTCAGCCCATTGAAACCTCAGGAGAAAAACTGAATATCATCAGATAAAAACTAGAAAGAAGTTATCTGTGAATCTTCTTCTTAAGTGTGGATTCATCTAACAGAGTTAAACCTTCCTTTTACTTTACTTTTTCTACTTTTTTATTACTATTATTATACTTTAAGTTTTAGGCTACATGTGCACTATGTGCAGGTTTGTTACGTATATATACATGTGCCGTGTTTGTGTGCTGCACCCAATAACTCGTCATTTAGCATTAGGTATATCTCCTAATGCTATCCTTCCCCACTCCCCCCACCCCACAACAGTCCACAGTGTGTGATGTTCCCCTTCTTGTGTCCATGTGTTCTCATTATACGTTTCCCACCTATGAGTGAGAACATGCGGTGTTTGGTTTTTTGTCCTTGCGATAGTTTGCTGAGAATGATGGTTTCCAGTTTCATCCATGTCCCTATAAAGGACATAAACTCATCATTTTTTATGGCTGCATCGTATTCCATGATGTATATGAGCCACATTTTCTTAATCCAGTCTATCGTTGTTGGACATTTGGGTTGGTTCCAAGTCTTTGCTATTGTGAATAGTGCCACAATAAACTTACATGTGCATGTGTCTTTATAGCAGCATGATTCATAATCCTTTGGGTATATACCAGTAATGGGACGGCTGGGTCAAATGTTATTTCTAGTTCTAGATCCCTGAGGCATCACCACACTGACTTCCACAATGTTGGAACTAGTTTACAGTCCCACTAACAGTGTAAAAGTGTTCCTATTTCTCCACATCCTCTCTGGCATCTGTTGTTTCCTGACTTTTTAATGTTTGCCATTCTAACTGCTGTGAGATGGTACCTCATTGTGGTTTTCATTTGCATTTCTCTGATGACCAGTGAAGATGAGCATTTTTTCATGTGGTTTCTTTTGGCTGCATAAATGTCTTCTTTTGAGAAGTGTCTGTTTATATCCTTCACCCACTTGTTGATGGGGTTGTTTTTTTCTTGTAAATTTGTCTGAGTTCATTGTAGATTCTGGATATTAGCCCTTTGTCAGATGAGTAGGTTGCAAAAATTTTCTCCCATTCTGTAGGTTGCCTGCTCACTCTGATGGTAGTTTCTTTTGCTGTGCAGAAGCTCTTTAGTTTAATTAGATCCCATTTGTCAATTTTGGCTTTTATTACCATCGCTTTTGGTGCTTTAGACATAAAGTCCTTGCCCATGCCTATGTCCTGAATGGTATTGCCTAGGTTTTCTTCTAGGGTTTTTATGGTTTTACGTCTAACATGTAAGTCTTTAATCCATCTCGAATTAATTTTTCTATAAGGTGTAAGGAAGGGACCCAGCTTTCTACATATTTTCCCAGCACCACTTATTAAGTAGGGAATCTTATCCCCATTGCTTGTTTTTGTCAGGTTTGTCAAAGATCAGATAGTTTTAGGTATGCAGCATTATTTCTGAGGGCTCTGTTCTGTTCCATTGGTCTATATCTCTGTTTTGGAACCAGTATCATGCTTTTTTGGTTACTGTAGACTTGTAGTATAGTTTGAAGTCAGGTAGCATGATGCCTCCAGCTTTGTTCTTTTGGCTTAGGATTGACTTGGCGATGTGGGCTCCTTTTTGGTTCCATATGAACTTTAAAGTAGTTTTTTCCAATTCTGTGAAGAAAGTCATGGGTAGCTTGATGGGGATGGCATTGAATCTATAAATTACCTTGGGCAGTATGGCCATTTTCACGATATTGATTCTTCCAACCCATGAGCATGGAATGTTCTTCCATTTGTTTGTATCCTCTTTTATTTCATTGAGCAGTGGTTTGTAGTTCTCCTTGAAGAGGTCTTTCACATCCCTTGTAAGTTGGATTCCTAGGTATTTTATTCTCTTTGAAGCAGTTGTGAATGCGAATTCATTCGTGATTTGGCTCTGTGTTTGTCTGTTATTGGTGTATAAGAATGCTTGTGATTTTTGTACATTGATTTTGTATCCTGAGACTTTGCTGAAGTTGCTTATCAGCTTAAGGAGATTTTGGGCTGAGACGATGGGGTTTTCTAGATATACAGTCATGTCATCTGCAAACAGGGACAATTTGACTTCCTCTTTTCCTAATTGAATACCCTTTATTTCCTTCTCCTGCCTGATTGCCCTGGCCAGAACTTCCAACACTGTGTTGAATAGGAGTGGTGAAAGAGGGCATCACTGTCTTGTGCCAGTTCTCAAAGGGAATGCTTCCAGATTTTGTTCATTTAGTATGTTTGTAATACATATCTCTTATTATTTTGAGATACGTCCAATCAATATTTGATTTCTTGAGAGTTTTTAGCATGAAGGGTTGTTGAATTTTGTCAAAGGCCTTTTCTGCATCTACTGAGATAATCATGTGGTTTTTGTCTTTGGTTCTCTTTATATGCTGGATTATATTTATTGATTTTCGTATGTTGAACCAGTCTTGCATCCCAGGGATGAAGCCCACTTGAACATGGTGGATAAGCTTTTTGACGTGTTGCTGAATTTGGTTTGCCAGTATTTTATTGAGGATTTTTGCATCAATGTTCATCAAGGATATTAGTCTAAAATTCTCTTTTTTTGTTGTGTCTCTGCCAGGCTTTGGTATCAGGATGATGCTGATCCTATAAAATGAGTTAGGGAGAATTCCCTCTTTTTCTATTGATTGGAATAGTTTCAGAAGGAATGGTACCAGCTCCTCCTTGTACCTCTGGTAGAATTCAGCTGTGAATCCATCTGGTCCTGGACTCTTTTTGGTTGGTAAGCTATGAATTATTGCCTCAACTTCAGAGCCTGTTATTGGTCTGTTCAGAGACTCAACTTCTTCCTGGTTATTCTTGGGAGCGCATATGTGTCGAGAAATTTATCCATTTCTTCTAGATTTTCTAGTTTATTTGCGTAGACGTGTTTATAGTATTCTCTGATGGCAGTGTGTATTTCTGTGGGATCAGTGGTTATATCCCCTGTGTCATTTTTTATTTCATCTATTTGATTCTTCTCTATTTTCTTCTTTATTAGTCTTGTTAGAGGTCTATCCATTTTGTTGATCTTTGCAAAAAACAAGCTCCTGGATTCATTGATTTTTTGAAAGGTTTTTTGTGTCTCTGTTTCCTTCAGTTCTGCTCTCATCTTAGTTATTTCTTGCCTTCTGCTAGCTTTTGAATGTGTTTGCTCTTGCTTCTCTAGCTCTTTTAATTGTGATTATTAGGGTGCCAATTTTAGATCTTTCCTGCTTTCTCTTGTGTGGGCATTTAGTGCTATATATTTCCCTCTACACACTGCTTTGAATTTATCCCAGAGATTCTGGTATGTTGTGTCTTAGTTCTCACTGGCTTCAAAGAACATCTTTATTTCTGCCTTCATTTCGTTATGTACCCAGTAGTCATTCAGGAGCAGGTTGTTCAGTTGCATGTCATTGAGCGGTTTTGAGTGAGTTTCTTAATCCTGAATCTAGTTTGATTGCACTGTGGTCTGAGAGACAGTTTGCTGTAATTTCTGTTATTTTAAATTTGGTGAGGAGTGCTTTGCTTCCAACTATGTGGTCAATTTTGGAATAGGTGTGGTGTGGTGCTGAAAAGAATGTGTATTTTGTTGATTTGGGGTGGAGAGTTCTGTAGATGTCTATTAGGTCAGCCTGGTGCAGAGCTGGGTTCAATTCCTGGATATTCTTATTAACTTTCTGTCTTGTTTATCTGTCTAATGTTGACAGTGGGGTGTTAAATTCTCCCATTATTATTGTGTGGGAGACTAAGTCTCTTTGTAGGATACTAAGGACTTGCTTTATGAATCTGAGTGCTCCTGTATTGACTGTATATATTTAGGATAGCTCTTCTTGTTGAATTGATCCCTTTACCATTACGTAATGGCCTTCTTTGTCTCTTTTCATCTTTGCTAGTTTAAAGTCTGTTTTATCCGAGACTAGGATTGCCACCCTTGCCCTTTTTTGTTTTCCTTTTGCTTGGTAGATCTTCCTCCATCCCTATTTTGAGTCTATGTGTGTCTCTGCACGTGAGATGGGTTTCCTGAATACAGCACCCTGATGGGTCTTGACTCTTTATCCAATTTGCCAGTCTGTGACCTTTAATTGGAGCATTTAGCCCATTTATATTTAAGCTTAGTATTTTTATGTGTGAATTTGATCCTGTCAGTATGATGTTAACTGGTTATTTTGCTCATTAGTTTATGCAGTTTCTTCCTAGCCTTGATGGTCTTTACAATTTGGCATGTTTTCACAGTGGCTGGTACCGGTTGTTCCTTTCCATGTTCAGTGCTTCCTTCAGGAGCTCTTGTAGGGCAGGCCTGGTGGTGACAAAATCACTCAGCGTTTGCTTGTCTGTAAAGTATTTTATTTCTCCTTCACTTATGAAGCTTAGTTTGGCTGGATATGAAATTCTGGGTTGAAAATTCTTTTCTTTAAGAATGTTGCATATTGTACCCCACTCTCTTCTGGCTTGTAGAGTTTCTGCCGAGAGATCAGCCGTTAGTCTGATGGGTTTCCCTTTGTGGGTGACCTGACCTTTCTCTCTGGCTGCCCTTAACATTTTTTCCTTCATTTCAACTTTGGTGAATCTGACAATTATGTGTCTTGGAGTTGCTCTTCTCGAGGAGTATCTTTGTGGCATTCTCTGTATTTCCTGAATTTGAATGTTGGCCTGCCTTGCTAGATTAGGGAAGTTCTCCTGGATAGTATGCTGCAGAGTGTTTTCCTACTTGGTTCCATTCTCCCCATCACTTCCAGGTACACCAATCAGACATAGATTTGGTCTTTTCACATAGTCCCATATTTCTTGGAGGCTTTGTTCATTTCTTTTTATTCTTTTTTCTGTAAACTTCTCTTCATGCTTCATTTCATTCATTTCGTCTTCCATCACTGATACCCTTTCTTCCAGTTGATCACATCAGCTACTGAGGCCTGCGCATTCATCACGTAGTTCTCATGCCATGGTTTTCAGCTCCATCAGGTACTTTAAGGACTCCTCTGCATTGGTTATTCTAGTTAGCCATTCGTCTAATTTTTTTTCAAGGTTTTCAACTTCTTTGCCATGGGTTCGAACTTCCTCCTTTAGCTCAGAGTAGTTGTTTGACCTTCTGAAGCCTTCTTCTCTCAACTCGTCAAAGTCATTCTCTGTCCAGCTTTGTTCCATTGCTGGTGAGGAGCTGTGTTCCTATGGAGGAGGAGAGGTGCTCTGATTTTTAGAGTTTCCAATTTTTCTGCTCTGTTTTTTCCCCATCTTTGTGGTTTTATCAATCTTTGGTCTTTGATGATGGTGATGTACAGATGGGTTTTTGGTGTGGATGTCCTTTCTGTTTGTTAGTTTTCCTCCTAACAATCAGGACCCTCAGCTGCAGGTCCGTTGGAGTTTGCTGGAGGTCGCTCCAGATCCTGTTTTCCTGGGTATCAGCAGCAGAGGATGCAGAACAGCAGATATTGGTGAGCAGCAAATACTGCTGCCTGATCATTCCTCTGGAAGTTTTGTCTCAGAGGAGTACCCAGCCATGTGAGGTATCAGTCTGCCCTTACTTGGGGGTGCCTCCCAGTTAGGCTACTGAGGGTTCAGGGACCCACTTGAGGAGGTCGTCTGTCCATTCTCAGATCTCAAGCTGCGTGCTGGGAGAACCACTACTCTCTTCAAATCTGTGAGACAGGGACATTTAAGTCCGCAGAAGTTACTGATGCCTTTTGTTTGTCTGTGCCCTGCCCCCAGAGGTGGAGCCTACAGAGAGAAGCAGGCCTCCTTGAACTGTGGTGGGCTCCACCCAGTTATAGCTTCCCAGCCACTTTGTTTGCCTACTCAAGCCTTGGCAATGGTGGGCACCCCTCCCCCAGCCTCGCTGCCACCTTGTAGTTTTATCTCAGACTGCTGTGCTAGCAATGAGCAAGGCTCTGTGGGCATAGGGGCCTCTGAGCCAGGTGTGGGATATAATCTCCTGGTGTGCCATTTGTTAAGACTCTTAGAAAAGCACAGTATTAGGATGGGAGTAACCTGATTTTCCAGGTGCCATCTGTCACCCCTTTCTTTGACTAGGAAAGGGAATTTCCTGACCCCTTGCACTACCTGGGTGAGATGATGCCTTGCCCTGCTTTGGCTCACCCATGATGCACTGCACCCACCATCCTGCATCCACTGTCCGGCACTCCCCAGTGAGATGAACCCAGTACCTCAGTTGGAAATGCAGAAATCACCCATCTTCTGCATTGTTTATGCTGGGAGCTGTAGACTGGAGCTGTTCCTACTTGGCCATCTTGGCTACACCTCTTCAGTAATTTTTTATCCACTGACTTATTCTGCTTATTGACTACAAATCTTGAGTCATCCATGTTCAGAGTTATGATCAATTTCTGAACCCTATTACAATGGCCATAACATCTGCTGCAATAGTATTAAAGTCTTTCTTCCCAATTTTTAACAAATGTCACAATTTTTAAATTTGGCATTTGCCCAACAGGATGTTTGAGTATAAAAACAGTTTTTAGGCTGGGCACAGTGGCTCACATCTGTAATCCCAGCACTTTGGGAGGCCAAGGCAGGCAGATCACCTGAGGTCAGGAGTTTGAGGCCAGCCTGAACAACATAGAGAAACCCCGTGTCTACTAAAATTACAAAAAATTAGTCGAGTGTGGTGGTGCATGCCTGTAATCCCAGCTACTTGGGAGGCTGAGGCAGGAGAATCACTTGAACCCGGCAGGTGGAAGTTGCGGTGAGCTGAGATCATGCCATTGAACTCCACCCTGGGCAACAAGAGTGAAACTCCATCCCAAAAATATAAAATAAAATAGAACAGTTTTTACTTACCCCCAAAAAAGTGAACCACTAATATAGTTGTATCTGCCTGACCCTTGCAAGAGTATCTAAAAAAGTATGCTCTTATTCAAATGGGGTGAGGGTGGAAGATTACGGAGCCAACATGTTTGAGCATCCATCATAGCCAACAGGTTTCTAAAATGCTGAGTCATAATTGAAACCATACAAATCAGAGGTAGAACACTTGCACTCCAACATTTTTAACCCTGAGGATACTTCAGTGTCCATGATCCATAGAACTGTGAAAATAATGCACAGAAAATAAAACTGATAATAATTAAAATTAAACATGATACAATGTATTATTGCCTAAAAATTGATACGAGGAAAATATTCTCAAAAACATTTGAGTATCCACAATTTGACCAGAAAAATTGGCTGGGTAGAAATAATGGTCCATATAGAAAAAATTTTAGCAGCAGAATCTATAAGTATGATGTGAAAAGGTCAAGTAATTTTTATTTAAATGTATTGATCCTGATAAAAATAATTCAATTGAATTAAAAATTAGAACATATTAACTTGAATTACTTATGTTTTACAAAATATAAATAAAGGAGTTTAAATGTCACATGTAAGTTTGCTCTGGAAAACACATTCTCAAATAAATAAAATCTGATTTTATTTGATTATCTGACAGTTTGATTTTATCTGTTTATAAATCCATAATAAAATTAATTTGTGTGGTTCAAGTTCTCTAACATAACATAGTATGGTCAAAATGGAAGGGTAAAAATTGCAAGACCAACTTAACATTTGTCATCTTAAATGTACTATAAGAATGTATTTTAAATTAATTCAGTGATTAGGTTTTTAAGTGCATGGTTTAGGTTATACTGAAGTGTCAAATACCACCCCACCCTAATTTGCAGTAGATTAACAGCATATTTTAACACACATAACAGTGCTGTTGGGAGACCAAGTTGAAAAGGCACCTCCTCTCCACGTGGTCATTTGGGAACTCAGGAACTCCTGCCTTCATAGAATTTAATATCCCATTTGTCTCAGTGTAGCCAGTGCCAAGAGTCATTTGCAGAGAGATTTCAAGTGCTTGAGAGAGACTGACCTGTAAACTAAAAAGAGATCTCTGTACACAGGTGGAACTGTAAAACATTCACTCTGGGCCAGGTGCGGTGGATCACACCTGTAATCCCAGAACTTTGGGAGGCTGAGGCGGGCGGATCACAAGATCAGCAGTTCGATACCATCCGGGTTAACACGATGAAACCTCGTCTCTACTAAAAATACAAAAAAATTAGCCAGGTGTGATGGTGGACACCTGTAGTCCCAGCTACTCAGGAGGCTGAGGCAGGAGAATGGCGTGAAACTGGGAGGCAGAGCTTGTAGTGAGCCGAGATCGCACCACGGCACTCCAGCCTGGGAGACAGAGTGAGACTCCATCAAAAAAAAAAAAAAAAAAAAAAAAACAAAGAGCTAATATCCAGAATCTACAATGAACTCAAACAAATTTACAAGAAAAAAACAAACAACCCCATCCAAAAGTGGGCAAAGGACATGAACAGACACTTCTCAAAAGAAGACATTTATGCAGCCACAAAACACATGAAAAAACGCTCATCATAACTGGCCATCAGAGAAATGCAAATGAAAGCCACAATGAGATACCATCTCACACCAGTTAGAATGGCCATCATTAAAAAGTCAGGAAACAACAGGTGCTGGAGAGGATGTGGAGAAATAGGAACACTTTTACACTGTTGGTGGGACTGTAAACTAGTTCAACCATTGTGGAAGTCAGTGTGGCGATTCCTCAGGGATCTAGAACTAGAAATACCATTTGAGCCAACCATCCCATTACTGGGTATATACCCAAAGGACTATAAATCATGCTGCTATAAAGACACATGCACACGTATGTTTATTGTGGCACTATTCACAATAGCAAAGACTTGGAACCAACCCAAATGTCCAACAATGATAGACTGGATTAAGAAAATGTAGCACATATACACCATGGAATACTATGCAGCCATAAAAAATGATGAGTTTATATCCTTTGTAGGGACATGGATGAAACTGGAAAACATCATTCTCAGTAAACTATCGCAAGGACAAAAAACCAAACACAGCATGTTCTCACTCATAGGTGGGAATTGAACAGTGAGAACTCATGGACACAGGAAGGGGAACATCAGACTCCGGGGACTGTTGTGGGGTGGGGGGAGTGGGGAGGGACAGCATTAGGAGATATACCTAATGCTAAATGGTGAGTAAACGGGTGCAGCAAACCAACATGGTACATGGATACATATATAACAAACCTGCACATTGTGCACATGTACCCTAAAACCTAAAGAATAATAATAAAATAAAAATAAAAAATAAAAAAATAAAAGACCAGCCTGGTCAATTGTGAAACCCCATCTCTACTAAAAATACAAAAATTAGCTGGGCATGGTGGTGCACACCTGTAGTCCCAGCTACTCAGGAGACTGAGGCAGAAGAATCTCTTGAAACTGGGAGGCATAGATTGCAGGGAGGTGGAGGTTGAGGTGAGCTGAGATTGAGCCACTGCACTCCAGCCCAGGTGACAGAGCAAGACCCTATGTCAAAAAAAAAAATCACTGTGTCCCCAGTTTATTGTCACAGAATTCTTCATATCTGTTTCTGCAAGGAAAGAAGACAAGATGAAAAGCTACATTACCTCTGTGAACAAAATGGAGATGCTGGCTTTACTAACGTTGCAGGTGAAAGAGCTGATCAACATCACCAAAGATAACATTATTTTACCTCCACTGTGTGGAATCATGAGAGTAATATCTGTACCTGGTGGCAAGTGCACACCTGTAGTCAGTATTGCTGCTAGTCTTGGTGCAACTTGGCCAAAATTATCTTCCTGATAGATAAATGTGTTCTAGCTCATTTATGCTTCCCTGGGTTCACTAGAAATATAAATAGATCAGGACCCAGGCCATATTTTGTAAACTTATTTAATACTAAATTAAAATTTGAACATGTTCTAAGAATTTTTTTCAATAACCTGTTTATTTTTTATGCCTATAGGAAGAATTGAAATGAACATTTAATTTCAAATTTGGACAAAATAAAACACCAAACACTGTTTTTTCATTAAAGTAGTAAAGAAAGTTTGTTTATATCTTTCAAACTTTGTCTTAAATTCACTTTTATCTTAAAATGGAAGCTTTCTTTGAAAATTACATATTCTAGTAATAGGCTTTCTGCCCACGGATGGAAAGTTATTAACTATTCCCCAATAAGGAAGGATCTTCTAAAATGGGGCTAAAATACATGAAATAAGTGGTTTCCAATAGCTCCTGCAGCTTTGCCAAGTCCATGTCAAAAAATTACACGTATGGATTTATTTCCTGACCCTTAATTATATTCCATTAATGTGTATGTATTGATCTTGTATCCTACAACTTTGCAGAATTTGATTATTAGTGTTAACAGTTTTATGATTATTACTTAGGATTTTAATTATATGTATGAAATTATAACATCTGTATATAAAAATAAGATTTTTCTTTTCCAATTGAAGTGTTTCTTTTTTTGTATTGCCCAATAATTCTGGCCTGATTTCTGTTACAATATTGATCAGAAGTGATGAATGCAGGTATCCTTGTCTCATTCCTGATCTTAGGGAGAAAGCATTTAGTCTTTCATCATTGCATATAATGGTAGTTTTGAGTTTTTTACATGTACCTTTTATTATGTTGAGGAAGTATTAGTCTATATTTAGTTTACTAAGTGCTCTTATCATAACAGACCTTTGGATTATCTCAAATTTTTTCTCTATCAATTGAGATAATTGTGTTTTTCTAAAATTAGTTCTATTGAGTTGGTATATTGCATTGATTGCAATTTTTAAAGAGTTTCAGAAAAATTGGAGTTACAGCTTTTAATGTTTAAAACAATTTATCAGTGAAGCCATCTGGTTCTGGACTTTGTTAGTGTGTTTTTTATTACTTATGCAGTCTTTTACTTGTTACAGTTTGCATTCAAGTTATTCAGAGAAATAGAAGCAACAGAATAAATATCTACATCTATATCTTGGTATGTTTGTTCATCTATGTATATATGTTAATATATGGGACAGAGTCCTTAAGAGTTGCCATGGTGGTGTCTGGGCAGGGGGCCCTCGTCAGCCATCTCTGGGCTGATTTGGAAAACCCTCTGCTTCTCCATTCACCTCATTTCAATGCTGGCCCTTGTTGGCAGCAGCAAGCTTCTTCCCCTCACCAAAGGAAACAGAGCGTTACCCCATTACCACCTTTCTGCCAATCTTCTATGTGGAGCTCTGCAAAGACAGTAACTGGCAGACAGACCTGGAAGCCTCAGAGCTATTCCTGGCCATCACTGCTGCTCCTTATACCTCATGCAGCCTTCTGCTCCCCAGATCAAGCATAGACTTATGTCTACACAGACCTTCAGCCTTGGAAGGCACCAGATAACAGCTCTAGGGCTCAGAACAATCATTGGGGTAGACGGGTACCACACCAGCACTTGCCTCCCTACTTTGCCAGCCATGACCTCATGTGTAAACATCATGAACCACCAGGACTCTAACCTCCCAACAATCTGTTCCTGCTCAGAATGGGCCAGCCCCATATGACATTCCCCTACACACAAAATTTGACATTATATATGTATCCTTTTTTATTTTGCTTATTTTTATAATGTCTTCAAGGTTCATCCATGTTGCAGCATGTATCAGCATTGCTTTTTTTTTTTTTTTTTGAGATGGAGTCTCACTCAGGGTGGAATGCACAGCAATGCAATCATGACTCACAGCTGCCTCAAACTGTCCAGGCTCAGGTGATTCTTCAGGTTTAGAAGATCCTCCCCCACAACTAGGACTACAGGCACACACCATCAAGCCTGACAAATTTTTGTACTTTCTGTAGAGATGAGATTTTGCTATGTTGCCCAGGCTGGTTTGAAACTCCTAGGCTTAAGAGATCCTCTCATCTTTGCCTCCCAAAGTTCTGGGATTATAAGCATGAGCCACCGCACTCATCAGCATTGTACTCATTTTAAGGCTAAATAATACTACATTGTGTGTATATATCATATTTTCCTTATCTGTTTATTTCTTAGAAGATGTCTGGGTTTGTTTTTACATTTTGTACTGTAAATGACGCTTCCATAAAAATTGATGTGAAAGTATCAGTGCATAAGCGAATAAAATTTAAAACCTGAACACATCTCTGCATACAGTTCTTAGATTGAATAACAGGCCAGCCATGGTGGCTCACGCCTGTAATCCCAGAATTTTGGGAGGCTGGGGCGGGCAGATCACTTAAGCTCAGGAGTTTGAGACCAGCCTAGGCAACATGGCAAAACCCTGTCTCTACTAAAAATACAAAAATTCACCAGGTGTAGTGGTGCATGCCTGTAGTCCCAGCTATTTGGGAGACTGAGGCACAAGAATTGCTTAAGCCCTGGAGGCAGAGGTTGCAGCTTAAGTCCCTGCTTTTAATTATTTTGGATATACACCTGTAATGGAGTTGCTGGAACATATGGTAATTCTACATAGAACTTTCTGATAAACTACCAGGCTATTTTTCATAGTCAATAAATCATTTTATATTCTCACCAACAATGCACCAGGGTTCCACTTCCTCCACATCCTAGTCAATACTGGTTTTCATTTTTTTTTATTTTGTATATAGCCACTCCAGTGGTGTAAAGTGATATCTCTTTGTGGTTTTGCATCCTAAGGGGGCAAGCTACTTGATCATGATGGATTATCTTTTTGATGTGCTGCTGAATTAGGTTTGCAAGTATTTTGTTGAGAATTTTTGCACTGATGTTCATCAAGTGGCCTAGTTTTCTATTTTTGTTGTGTCTTTGCCAGGTTTTAGTGTCAAGATGATGCTGGCCTCATAGAATGAGCTGGGGAGGAGACTCTCCTCAATTTTTTGGGATAGTTTCTGTAGGATTTGTACCAGCCCTTTGTACATTCAGTAGAATGTGGCTGTAAATCTATAAGGTCTGGGACTTTTTTTGATTGGTGAGCTATTTATTACTGATTCAATTTCAAAGCTTGTTATTGGCCTGTTCAGGGAACCAATGCCTTCCTGGCTCAGTCTTGGGAGGGCTTGCGTGTCCAGGAATGTATCTACCTCTTCTAAATTTTCCAGTGTGCGTGTATAGAGGTTTCATAATAGTAATACTGACCCCACAGAAATAAAACAACCATCAGAAACCACTAAAGTTTTAACACTTATTTTTATGTCTGGAATGCATTTTTATTTGGTTTTTGTACATGGAATGTGATAAAAATTCAACTTTTTTTTTTTTTTGAGATGGAGTTTTGCATCACCCAGGCTGGAGTGCAATGGTGCAATCTTGGCTCACTGCAACCTCCACCTCTGTGGTTCAAGCTATCTCCTCCTTCAACCTCCCAAGTAGCTGTGATTGCAGATGCCTGTCATCATGCACAGCTATTTTTTGTATTCTTAGTAGAGATAGGATTTCACTATGTTGGCCAACCTCAGGTTTCACCTAACCTCAGGTGATCTGCCTGCCTCAGCCTCCCAGAGTGCTGAGATTACAAGCGTGAGCCACCATGCCCAGCCAACTTTACTGTTTTAAATGCGGACTTGTTTTCCCAGTATCACTTGTTGAACAAACTGTCCTTTCCTTTACATAATGGTTTAGGCATGCTTATCAAAAGGCAATTAGTAATTTATGCAAGGATTTTTTCTGGGTTATCTATTCTGGGGTTTTTTTGGTCTTCATACTTGTTCTGCCAGTATCAAACTGTTTTAATTATAATAGCTTTGTGCGTTCTGAAATTTAAAATTGTGAACCCCTAACTTTTTTCATTTTTTTAAGATTATTTCAGCCATTCAGGGTGCCTTCAAATTCCATATGACTTTTAGAATGGGCTATTCTGTTTATAGAGACAAAATAGTTGGAAAAAAATAAAAATTGGGATTACATTACATCTGTACACTACTTTTGGTAGTATTGTCATCTTAACATGATTAAGTCTTCCAGTCCATGAACATGGAATTCCTTGCCACTTATTTAAGTCTTTTTCAGTTTATTTCAGAAATATTCTGATCCTGTAGTTTTCATTGCACAGTTTTTTTACCTCCTTACTAAATTTATTGCTAAACATTATATTTTTAAGGTTGTTGCAAACAACTGTTTTCCTAATTTCCTTTCAAATTGCTCATTGTTGGTATATGGAAATGCAGTTGATGTTGTAGAAATAATTATTTTGTCTTTCAAATCTAGATTAGCAATTCATTCAGAATAAATATGCTGTATACATTGGTAGTCATTTAAATTGTTCCAATAAGCTAACTGATTTCAGCATGTTCTTAATATGTAAAAACGTTAAATTGTGTTTTATTTTCACTAACTCTCATCTGTCATTCACTCACCCAGAATTACATTACTCCACACATAGAACTTCCATTTCTGTAAAGTCCCTGGTAATTCTATTTCTCCCTGTATCTTTCAATCTTTAGCAATCCCACAACACAAAACAACCAAAGTTAGTCTTCATGTCAAAAATCTTCAATGGATCTTTTTCATCAAAGAATTGTTTAGTGCAACATTTAATGGAAAAGATGCATGCTGCTGAGATATACTTCTCCAAAAGTCTCTTAGAGTTGTTGTTTTGTTATTTATTACATGACATATCTGTCCTATCCCAGGTTATTTTTCAAAGATTTTTGTACACAAATAGCCTTGAAAGAAGGGTAGTCATTTTTATCTTCAGGTAAATGACAGATAAATTACTCAACTAATGCAATAAAGACAATTTTTCTCTGTAAGGCAAAAGTTGGACAGGTTTGCATGTAACCTACTTTAAAAAGATTGGGGTTTCTTAATATTAAGATTGCTCAGCTGTGACACCAGTCTTTCCCATGTGCAATGACCTTTTTGAAATCCCTCTAAAAAAATGTAGTATGGACAAATACAAATATGAAGCTTTGGCCTTCAGTTATACAGTAAATAGTAGGGATTTTTGTCATACTTCACTGTCTCATGCCTTCTACCAGCATCCATAAAACTGGAAGGTTAAGGTGGGGTGGAGCCAAGATGGCCAAATAAGAACAGCTTCAGTCTTCAGCTCCCAGCATAAGCGATGCAGAAGATGGGTGACTTCTGCATTTCCAACTGAGGTACTGGGTTCATCACACTGGGGAGTGTCAGACAGTGGGTGCAGTGCACTGAGAATGAGCCAAAGCAGGGTGAGGCATCGCCTCACACGGGAAGTGCAAGGGGTCAGGGAATTCCCTTTCCTAGTCAAAGAAACGGGTGACAGATGGCACCTGGAAAATCGGGTCACTCCCACCCTAATACTGCACTTTTCCAATGGTCTTAGCAAACGGCACACCAGGAGATTATATCCTGTGCCTGGCTCAGAGAGTGCTATGCCCACAGAGCCTCGCTTATTGCTAGCACATCAGTCTGAGATCCAACTGCAAGGCGGTAGGGAGGCTGGCAGAGGGGCGACCACCATTGCTAAGGCTTGAGTAGGTGAACAAAGCAGCCAGGAAGCTCAAACTGGGTGGAGCCCACTGCAGCTCAAGGAGGCCTGCCTGCCTCTGTAGACTCCACCTCTGGGGGCAGGGCATAGCCAAACAAAAGGCAGCAGAAACCTCTGCAGACTTAAATGTCTCTCTCTGACAGCTTTGAAGAGAGTAGTGGTTCTCCCAGCACACAGCTTGAGATCTGAGAACAGGCAGACTGCCTCCTCAAGTGGGTCCCTGAGCTCCGAGTAGCCTAACTGGGAGGCAACCCCCAGTAGGGGCAGACTGACACCTCACACAGCCGGGTATTCCTCTGAGACAAAACTTCCAGAGGAACAATCAGGCAGCAGCATTTGCAGTTCACCAGTATCTGCTGTTCTGCAGCCACTGCTGCTGATACCCAAGAAAACAGCATCTGGGGTGGACCTCCAGCAAACTCCAACAGACCTGCAGCTGAGGGTCCTGACAGAGGGAAAACTAACAAACAGAAAGGACATCCTCACCAAAGCCCCATCTGTACATCACCATCATATCCTGAAGAACTGAATCATATCCTGAAGGATCAAAACCGAAAGAATATATTAAAGTAATGCAGGTTGCATACTAAAATGAGAAGAGCAGTAGGTCATCTGCAGATCACAAGACCCTGATGTGAGAATGGGAAAACTTAGAGCGGTCCTTTGACAGTGCCTGGCCAAATAAGTGAGGACTGTATCAAAATCCCTGTGGCAACATCATCCATGTTAACTGGGTTGTTTGGCCAGAGGGATCTTCGAAAGTAAATAGTTATTGAGGGTCAGGATGTAATGGTATACAGAAAAACGCATCCTTTAGATCTAATACTGAGAACCATTTAGTTCCCTCAAGTATCGGGATTAGGTACCACTGCATGGATTGGAACTCCAGCTTCATTAATGAGGCAAGGTGCTGAACTAGCCTTCATTCCCTCTAGGTTTTTGCACTCCTAATATTGGGGTGTTGCAGCAGCTGTTACAGGGTTTGAGGTGGCCCCACATTGTCAGGTTATTAATAATGGCTTCTAGCCATTTCCTATCTTCTGGCTTTAGGGGCTATTGTCTCTGTTAGGAAAAGAAGTGGGATCCTTAAGATGGATCCAAACTGGCCAGTTATAGCTTGACAAATTCTTCATTGCATTGCCCACACTTCTGGATTAATATTAGCTTCCACCAGGAGGAGACAAAGAGTTTGTCCTGGGGCTATAAAGATGCTGGCCCCCATGTGAGCTAAAATATCTCTACCTAATAAAGGAATAGGACTTTCAGCCATGATTAAAAAGGCATGTGTAAATAATAGGCCCCCCAAACTACAACTAATAAGTTGAGAAAAATATCAGGTTAGCACCTTTCCTGAGACACCCATCATGGTTATGCTACAAGGACAGGGGAGGCCTGGACTAGAGAGGAGAAGAGAAAGGCTACCTCCAGTGTCTATGAGGTCCACCCTCCTTTCTTCAATTTCTATAATCACCTGGGGTTCTTATGCAGTAATGGCATTTTGAGCCACTGGAGCCAGGAATTAGATCCCCAGGACCTGTCAATCCTGTTGGACTGTGAGACTGGTTCTGAATCCAGTGACCTCCATCTGTGGGGGCAGTTCAATCTCCAGTGATTCCCACCGCAAGCTGCACAAGGTCAAGATGGCTTCTTCTTGCTGCCTGGGCACTCTTTCCTAAAGTGCCCTGAGTTGCCACACCAGTAGCAACTAGTAGATGCACCTTGGGGATCCTGGGCTTTGCAAGTCTGAAACGCAGCTATATCCTTCTCTTGTGCTTTTTCTCTTTCTCTTGAGCCTTCTCCTTGTCCCTATTAGAAAAGACTGAGGTGGCTATCCCTACGAGGTTTTCCAAGGTGCTATCTGGTCCTACAGCTTGTTTTTGCAGTTTTCTTCTAATATTGGGAACTGCCAGTGTAATAAACTTGCCCTTTAGATAAGGATGAGCTCTCAATTGAATTAGGGGATAAGGAGGTATGTTTTATTAGTGAGTCTCTCAGCCTTTCCATAAAGCCTGAGGGATTCTCATCTGGCTTTTGGTCTATCACAAACAGTTTAGAGTGATTCAGAGGTTTGGCCCTAGTTCTTTGTAGGCCCTCCAATATGCACATTACAAAACGTTTTCTTTTCCATTCATCTATGGAGTCATTGGAGTTCCAATCAGGGTTATAAAGAGGTACTGCCTTTCTATTGGAAATGATGGTTCCCCTAACTCTTCACCTTTCCTATATTCTCTTTTTCTTTTTGGACTACTACAGCAGGCACATTGCTCATCTCCAAAATTCTCTGCTACCTGCAGAGCTATTTTTCAGCTGTGGCTAGGGTTTTGGCTTAGGCACAGCATAACCTCCCTTTGTGAGAGGTCATACACCTGAGTTAAATTTTGGAAAGCTTCAATATACCTATCGGGGTCATCAGAAAATTGGCCTAAGTCTCCCTTTATTTGCCTAAGGTCCTGGTCCTGCAATGTGAAAGGAGCTTGAATCCTAATGGCATCACCTCCATTGGGCAGTTTCTGTAAGGATAAGATTGAAGCTGGGGGAGTGGGGAGTTTTGGAAATGGTGGAGCTGGAGGAGCTGATGGTGTGGTTGGAGGGGGCCCAAAATGAGGGGAACAAGAAGGGCCCAGACACTCTATAGCTCCCTCAGATGATTCCCCTGGAAGTTTATTCTCTAGTTTTGGGCAATCTCTTTTTTGGGCCTGCCTGATATGACTGCTAAAAGTGCTGAGTTGATTGTTCAATGTTTGCAAAGGTCTAGGTTGTCTTGCCGGGAAAAGAACACCTGTACATAGGGCATCTTGGACCATTTCCCCTCCCATCTACAGGAAAGATCTAACTGTTAGGTGGTATTAAAACCAAGGCTTCCCTCCATGGGCCAGGCTGGTTCAAGATGGTAAGAAGGCCAAATCCTTGCACAAAACAAAATCAGCTGGTTTAAAAACAAAAAAAAAACTCTTTGGGTCAAAGGCATCCCAATGCTTCAGAATGCACTCCAGAGTAGTGCAGGTCGAGGATGATCTGTTACCCATCTAGAAAGATAAGTGAGAAAAAGTCTTCTTTTTAGTCTCCTTTCTTTTCTTTGGAATGGCCAAGTGTGGAGGGGAAGACAGTGGGGTGTCCCCCAACTGTTTGTCCTCATTGGTCCCCTGAGCCACAGCACTTGATAAAGGATGCAGGTGTGACACTCAGCCATGGATCCAGAGGAGCTAAGCAATGGGGTAAGTCATGCTTACCCATACTATTATAGCCCTTTATTGGTGATTTGCCTTTGACTTCCTTGGTTTATGTGATCTGTGTGGCTCCCCAATAGATAAATCTCAGGAAAGACTATGTACCAGTTGTATTTGGGCAAGGCTCCTTTAATGGAGGAAATGTACTGGATTGAACTCTATATTCTGCTATTATGGCCTGGACTATGGTATTTATTCTTAGGCAGTGACTCTGGTTAAAATTCTGGACATAAAATCCCCTATTTAAGTACAATTTTTTTTTTTTTTCTTGAGATGGAGTCTGCTCTGTTGCCCTGGCTGGAGTGCAGTGGTGCTATCTTGGCTCACTGCAAGCTCTGTCTCCCGGGTTCATGCCATTCTCCTGCCTCAGCCTCCTGAGTAGCTGGGACTACAGGCACCCACCACCAAGCCTGGCTAAATTTTTGTATTTTTTTTTAAGTAGAGACAGGGTTTCACCATGTTAGCTAGGATGGTCTCAATCTCCTGAACTCGTGATCCGCCCACCTTGGCCTCCCAAAGTGCTAGGATTACAGGCGTGAGCCACTGTGCCCAGCCTTTAATCTCTCTTGAGTTATATTTTTTACATGGTGAGAGGTAGGGGTCCAGTTTTCTTCTTCTGAATATGACTAACCAGTTTTTCCCTGTACCATTTATTGGATAGGGGATTATTTCCCTTGGTTTATTTCTGTTGACTTTGTCACAAATATGTTGATTGTAGAAGTGTAGCTTTTTTTTCTGGGCTCTCTCCTCTGTTTCATTGGCCTATATGTATATTTTTGTACCAGAACCATGCTGTATTGGTTACTGTAGCTTGTGGTACAATCTGAAGTTAGGTAATGTGAGACCTCCAGGATTATTGTTTTTGTTTAAACTTGCTGTGGTTATTTGGGCTCTTTTATTATTCCATATGAATTTTAAAACAGTTTACTTCTTCTAAGCCTATAAAATATGGCATTGAAGGCTGAGCACAGTGGCTCATGCATGTAATCCCAGTGTTTTTGGAGGCTGAGGTAGGCAGATCACTTAAGATCAGGAGTTCAAGACCAGACCCTAGCCAACATAGTGAAACCTCATCCGTACTAAAAATACAAAAAATTAGCCAGGTGTAATGGTGTGTGCCTGTAGACCCAGCTACTCCAGAGGCTGAGACAGAAGAATTGCTTGAACCTGGGAGGTGAGAGGTTGCAATGAGCCAAGACAGAGTGTACTGTTACACAGCAAGCACTGTCATGTTGTTTGCTGCACTTATATATAAAAACATCATCCTGGCCAGGTGCAGCAGCTCACGCATGTAATCCCAGCACTTGGGGAGGCCAAGGGGGGCAGATCACAAGGTGAGGAGTTTGAGACCAGCCTGGCCAACATAGTGAAACCCCATCTGTACTAAAAATACAAAAAAAATTAGCTGGGCTTGGTGGTGGGTGCCTGTAATCCCAGCTACTTGGGAGGCTGAGGCAGGAGAATCGCTTGAACCCAGGAGACAGAGGTTGCAGTGAGCTGAGATCATGCCACTGCACTCCAGCCTAGGCAACAGTGCGAGACTCTGTCTCAAAAAAAAAAAAAAATCCTGACTTATGAAGCCTCCCTAGTACATACCCGAACAAACTGGCTCAACACATGAATTTACTTATGTCAATCAAAAAATCTGAAAGCAGCTGGGCACAGTGGCTCACGTCTGTAATTCCAGCATTTTGGGAGGCCGAGGCAGGCGGATCACGAGGTCAGGAGTTCGAAACCATCCTGGCCAACAAGGCAAAACCCTGTCTCTACTAAAAATACAAAAATTAGCAGGATGTGGTGGTGGGCACCTGTAATCCCGGCTACTCAGGAGGCTGGGGTAGGAGAATTGCTTGAACCCGGGAGGTGGAGGTTACAATGAGCAAAGATCATGCCATTGCACTCCAGCCTGGGCGAAAAGAACAAGCCTATGTCACAAAAAGAAAAAAAAAATCTAAAAGCAGCAATAACTAAATACAAGTAGGCTTACAGCCCAGTGCAGTGGCTCACACCTGTAATCCCAGCACTTTGGGAGACCAAGGCAGGCAAATTACCTGAGGTCGGGAGTTCGAGACAACCTGACCAACATGAAGAAACCCTGTCTCTACTAATAATACAAAGTTAGGCCTGGTGGCACATGCCTGTAATCCCAGCTACTCGGGAGGCCGAGGCAGGAGAATCACTTGAACCCAGGAGGCGGAGGCTGCGGTGAGCCGAGATCATGCCATTGCACTCCATCCTGGGCAACAAGAGCGAAATTCCATCTCAAAAGTTGGCTTATATAGGGTTCTCCAAGTAAAATAACAAAATGGGATGTTCTAACTAAATAAAATACACTAATTGTGCAATTACATCTAAAAATTTTGTGTGCACTAAATTTTATAAAAATAATTCTTATAATCCCTGATGAGCTCACATAATGAATACTTCAAAAACTGTAAAACAAAATAATTATAAGAAAAGCCTTCCTACCTACCGTCCTTCCTTCCTTCCTTCCTTCCTTCCTTCCTTCCTTCCTCCCTCCCTCCCTCCCTTCTTTCTTTCTTTCTTTTTCTTCTTTTTCTTTTCTTCCCTCTGTGGCCCAGGCTAGAGTACACTCGGCTTGCTGCAGACTCCCTGCGTCCGGCTCCTGTGATTCTTCTGCCCTGGCCTGCGGGCTGCCTGGGATTGCCGGTTCGCGCCACCACCCCTCCCAGGTTTTTCTCCTTTGGCTGGAGGCACGGTTTCGCCATGTCGGCCAGGCTGGTCTCCAGCTCCTGACCTCCAGTGGTCTGCCCGCCTCGGCCTCTAGAGGTGCTGGGACTGCAGACCAAGGTTGCCCGGGCTGCAGTGCGGTGGCGTGGTCTTGGCTCGCTGCAGCCTCCGCCTCACAGCTGCCTGCCTTGGCCTCTCAGGGTGCTGGGATTGCAGCCTCTGCCCAGCCGCCGCCCTGTCTGGGAGGTGGAGAGCGTCTCTGCCTGGCCGCCCATTGTCTGGGTTATGAGGAGCTCCTCTGCCCGGCCACCCTGTCTGGGAGGTGAGGAGTGCCTCTGTCCAGCCGCCACCCCGTCTAGGAAGTGAGGAACGTCTGCCTGGCTGCCCATCATGTGGGATGTGAGGAGCGCCTCTCCCCGGCCACCCATCGTCTGGGATGTGAGGAGCGATTCTGCCCGGCTGCCACCACGTCTGGGAAGTGAGGAGCGCATCTGCCCGGCCGCCCCGTCTGGGAAGTGAGGAGCGCCTCTGCCCGGCCGCCCCCTCTGGGAAGAAGTGAGGAGCGCCTCTACCCGGCCGCCCCGTCTGGGAAGAAGTGAGGAGCGCCTCTGCCCAGCCGCCCCATCTGGGAAGTGAGGAGCGCCTCTGCCTGGCCGCCCCGTCCGGGAAGTGAGGAGCGTCTCTGCCTGGCCGCCCCGTCTGGGAAGAAGCGAGGAGCGCCTCTGTCCAGCCGCCCCGTCTGGGAAGAAGTGAGGAGAGCCTCTGCCCAACCGCCTCGTCTGAGAAGAAGTGAGGAGCGCCTCTGCCCGGCCGCCCCGTCTGGGAAGTGAGGAGCGCCTCTGCCCGGCCGCCCCGTCTGGGAAGTGAGGAGCGCCTCTGCCCGGCCGCCCCGTCTGGGAAGTGAGGAGCGCCTCTGCCCGGCTGCCTCGTCTGAGAAGTGAGGAGCGCCTCTGCCCGGCCACCCATCGTCTGGGATGTGACGAGTGCCTCTGCCCGGCCACCCATTGTCTGGGATGTGAGGAGCCCCTCTGCCCGGCCGCCACCCCATCCGGGAAGTGAGGAGCATCTCTGCCCGGCCGCCCTGTCTGGGAGGAAGTGAGGAGCGCCTCTGCCCAGCCGCCCCATCTGGGAAGTGAGGAGCGCATCTGCCCGGCCGCCCCTTCTGGGATGTGAGGAGCGCCTCTGCCTGGCCGCCCCGTCTGGGAAGTGAGGAGCCCCTCTGCCCGGCCGCCACCCCATCTAGGAAGTGAGGAGCGTCTCTGCCCGGCCACCCTGTCTGGGAAGTGAGGAGCACCTTTGCCTGGCCGCCCCATCTGGGATGTGGGGAGCGCCTCTGCCCGGCCGCCCCGTCTGGGAGGTCTACCACAGAGGCCAGAAGCAATGTGGGGGCTGGACGTGGTGGCTCACGCCTGTAGTCCCAGTACTCTGGGAGGCCGAGGTGGGTTGGTCACTTGAGGCTAGGAGTTCGAGACCAGCCTGGCCAACATTGAGAAACATATGAAAAATACAACTGACAAACCAACCAACCAACCCAGTGACAACAAAACAGGTCTACCCTGGAGTCATACTCTAATTTTTTCTATTTTCCTCCCTTTCTGATCCTTTATCCCACTTTCTTTTTCTTCCTCTTCCTTCTCCTTCTTTGTCAAATAGAGGATTGAGTTATTATCAGTAATCCATACAAAGTCCCTCTCTCATTTATTTTAATTCCCACCCCCCATCTCTATTCCCCGTCTTCCCATGTGCAACCTTCCTAATATGTTTGATATGCATCTTTTTGTTTGTATGTACTTTTAGAAAATGTTTATTGTTTTGTGTGCAAAAAATAATAATTAAAAAAAAAGAAAAAAAAAATTATGGGTCTAGCATGAGTACCAGGCAAGTAAAACAGAGAAATTGCCTGGGGAGGTTATGAACCATAAGCCATAAGATCTTATAGTCATGAATTCGATACAAGCAGCGTATAGAGTTGCCTTACACATATTTGAGGTTCTTAGTTTTCCAGTAAATTAGTCACCTTATTAAAATAATTTTTTCCTCATTTTTAGACAGAACTGGATTGTCTGTAATACAAAGAATAAATGCTAGAGGTGAAGACCTCATTTACCCTGATGTCATTATTACATATTGTATGTCTGTATCAAAATATGGCATATATGGCAATAAATATATACATACACTATGTACCCACAAAAATTAAGAAAAATAAATTTAAAAAGATAAAAATTTAACCTATGGGAACAATATTCTTCAATGTATTTGCAGTTTAAGCCACTGGAAAAGATTACTAGAGATGTTAAGTCCACTATGTTACCAAATAATACGCTGTTACCATCTTTTACCCCACACTCTTGAGTAAGGTGGGATAAGGTTAAAGTTAGTGGCATAATAACACTTCATCAAATACACAAGTCTTAGCATGCTAAAAAAAAGTTTAATTACAAAATTAAGTTCACACACAATCTAAATTTTTTAAAGTACTGCATTTTATTACATAAAAGCACAATCAACAAAATGATACATTAATTTTAATACAAAATGTTTTTTCTCACTATACTGCAAAAGAATGTTAGTCTGAACATGTACCTCAAGTAGCACTTAATATTCTAAGTTAATCACAAAGAGCATCTCTACATTTTCCTCATGCATCTTATATTTTAATTTTCTTACTCTTCCACAGAAAGGGGCATAAATAATGCCCACCTTTAAAAAAGAATCTCTCATACCTCTGATTCAGCAACAACTGATCACTTGCTTTCAGATGTGAATACAACAGGAATGAAGAAAAACATGAATTTGAGAGTTAAATGTAATCATCATTAATTGCTTTTCAAAAAATCTCTAATTTTTTTCAAGAAAAAAGTATACTTTGAATGTTATAAGTCTCCAAAAGATCTTCTACTTCTTTTAAAGTTATATATAAATAACTTACCTAACAATTTTAGTTTTAGATTTCCTATAGTCAACACTCTAATTTAGTGTAATGTCTGAAGTGTCAGTGCCTTATGCCTTACGATTTCTACTGTGAATTCTGATATTTACATAGACTTAATTTTGGATTAAATATTTTTCATATTTACTGCATCTGCAAAAATATATTTTAGTATGAACTCTCCAATGTTTTCCAGGCTGCAGTTTTTGAAAAAATGTTTTTCCATATTTATTACATTTGCAGGGTTTTTCTCCAATATAAATTCCTTGATGTTGAACAAAGTTTGAGCAACTAATGCTTTAGGGTTTTCCTCTGGTACAAAATGTGTACAATAAGATCTACCATAAAACTAAAGGTACGAAACCCTCTATTTGTAATGTTCCTCTTAAGAATACTCTTCCTCGTATTAAAGGCTTATATTTTCTGAAAGATCTTTTGACAGTAATTGCATTTTATTAACTATGAACTCTCTGATGTTTTAACATGTGAGCAGATATAAGTGGCTTTTCCATATTCTTTATACAATTTTTCTCAAGTATAAATGCTTTCCTGCGCAATAAGGTGTGAGGATTGGTTAAAAGTTTGCCACATTCTTCACACTTGGAGGATTTTTCTCCAGTATAAATTATCTTACCTACAGTCAAGTGTGACAACCATTTAAAGGCTTTGTCACATTCCTCACATTTCTAGGGCACCAATATGGTTTATGTTTAGAAAAGTTTGAGGTGTAGTGAAAATCTTTGTCACATCTTTCAGGTTTGTAGTTTGTCTCTAGTACAATTTGAGGATTTGTTAAAAGCTCTGCCACATTCATGTTTGCAGGGTTTCTCTCCAGTATAAATTATCTGATGTGTAATAAGGGTTGAGAAGTTGTTAAAGGCTTTGTCACATTCTTCATATTTGTAGGGTTTCTCTCCAGTATAAATTATCTTATGTGCAGTAAGGTTTGAGGACTGGTTAAAAGCACTGCCACATTTTTCACATTTGTAGGATTTCCCTTCAGTGTGAATTATCTTATGTTTAGTAAAAATTGAGGACTGGTTAAAGGCTTTGCCACATTCTTCACATTTGTAGAGTTTTTCTCTAGTATGAATTATTTTATGTTTAGTAAGGGTTGAGAATACACTAAAGGCTTTGCCACATTCTTCACATTTGTATGGTTTATCTTCCATATGATTTCTCTTATGTTTAGTAAAAGCTGAGGACCAGCTAAAGGCCTTGCCACATTCTTCACATTTGTACGGTTTCTCTCCAGTATGAATTATCTTATGTTCAGTAAGGGTTGAGGACTGTTTAAAAGCTTTGCCACATTCTTCACATTTGTAGGGTTTTTCTCCCGTATGAATTCTTTTATGTTTAGTAAGGGTTGAGGACTGGTTAAAGGCTTTGCCACATTCATCACATTTGTAGGGTTTCTCTCCAGTATGAATTATCTTATGTTTAGTAAGGTTTGAGAACTGGTTAAAGGCTTTGCCACATTCTTCACATTTATACGGTTTTTCCCCAGTATGAATTATCTTATGTTTTTTAAGAATTGAGAATACTCTAAAGGCTTTGCCACATTCTTCACATTTGTAGGGTTTATCTTCCATATGAATTCTCTTATGTTTATTAAGAATCGAGAACTGGTTAAAGGCCTTGCCACATTCTTCACATTTGTAGGGTTTCTCTTCTGTATGAATTCTTTTATGTTTAGTAAGGGTTGAGGACCGGTTAAAAGCTTTGCCACATTCTTCACATTTGTAGGGTTTCTCTCCAGTATGAATTATTTTATGTTTAGTAAGATTTGAGGACCGGTTAAAAGCTTTGCCACATTCTTCACATTTGTAGGGTTTCTCTCCAGTATGAATTATCTTATGTTTAGTAAGTGTTGAGGACCAGTTAAAGGCTTTACCACATTCTTCACATTTGTAAGAATACTCTCTAGCATGAATTTTCTTACGTTGAGTTAATTGTGAAAGCATGCAAAATGATTTGCCATGGTTTTTACATTTGAAAGGTTTCTTCCCAGTATGTCTCATCTTATTTCTATTTACATTTGGAAATTTATGAAAGACTTTCACATATTTATCACACTGAAATATTTTGTTGTCAGTAGTTGTCAAACATTGGTTAAGCCCATTATAACCTCCTTTGTACACCTTACATGCATCCACACTTTTATGGTCTTTTCTTAGCTGTAAATTCTCATGTCCATATTTTCCGTATGTTCTCAGTATCACTTTTTGGAAAGAATCTTTTATGCTCTGCTCTGGCCAATCATCTTGGGCAAAATGAGAACATATAACTGAAAAAAATAAAAATAAGTTACTTCACTTACTGGACTCAGATGAATATACTTTACAAATTTAATCTATAAAATTGTACAAACTACAACATAAGCAAGATGGCATAGCAAAGTACTACAAGCCCTAATTCCTTATACAAATATAAATGTAACAAAAATATACTGACCAAAATACATTTGTGGAAAAGCTATAAATGAGTTAAATGTGTACAGTGTGCCCCAGGTGAGAACAATGCAAAGAGCTACATAGAAGGAAAAGAAAACTGTTTTACATTTACCCAACACAGCTCTTCCTGCTCCTCAATAACCTAGTGTCTTCAGCAGTAAATTGCCAACCCCTGGTTTCTTTTTAAAAGACAATGAAAACACTGGCACATATACCTTTATTTCAGGCCTCTAGGGGCCTTTCAAGACACTGGTTTCTGTCTCCCATGCCATAAAGTGCTGAAGGAAATGGTGGCATACTTTGGAATGACAGTTTGTCTGCTGAGACCAAAGGTAAACATTACAGCAGCAGAGAGAATGCAGCAGCACCACAGACAGCAAACACACGTAGCAACTGATTACTGACTTAACAAAAAACACAAATGAACTCCTTTAACTAAAAAGTAAACAGAATTTCAGACAAGGCACATCCTAAGAACATGTTTTAGAGACTCCCGGAATCTTTAGCCAAGACAATTGGTTTAAGACTATGCCAGGACAAGGCTACATAATAAAGATTGTAATAGGCAGCTTTTTTTTAATGCCCAAATCTCAGTCAAACATTACAATGTATACAAAATATTAGGGCAACATGGCCCTGTCAAAAAATATATAAAATTTTTTAGAAAACAACCATAAAAAATAAAGTCATAAATTAAAGAAATTGAAAATAAATTGAATAATACTCAATGAGTGAAACAGAAACACAGACGATTTTTGAAAATCAGATAAATGAGGATAACAAAAATATTCAAAATATCGACACCCCCTCAGAAATTGTGGAGGTAAAAAATACAAAAAGAAACTGAAAAATACAAAAAAAAATGAAGAAGCTAGACAAACTAGGATACACACAAAGATACTTAAACACATATATAAGCACAATTTCAGAAGTTACAGACAAGAAGAGTGTCTTGGGAGCTGCAAGATAAAAGTAATGCGTCATTTATATGCATAGTCTTACGAGATAACCAGTGAACTGTCAACAAAAATTTTGCAGGCCATAAAGAAACTGTGTGATGTAGTCAAAGTCCAAAACAAAATTATAACACAGAATGTAAAACTTACTGGCCACCATCAATTAAATCAATATATTCATGGAAGAAATCTTAGAAGAATATAGAAAAAAAAGTAGTACAGAGGATACCTGAAGATAAAAAAGGCTGAGAACTTTCCAAATTTTGACGTATTAAGAGAAAAAATATTCCTAACCAATAACTTGGTTAGAAATTGTTTTACTTTAAAAACAAGAAAAAAATAGATTTTCCAAAATAAAAGGTAAGGGTGTTTATTATCCCTTGCACAGTCCTACAGGAAATGCTACATGGTGAGCAGGCACCATGGCTCATGCCTGTAATCCTACAGCTTTAGGAGGCCAAGGCAATCAATCACTTGAGACCAGGACTTCAAGATCAGCCTGAGCAACATAGTAAGACATTGCATATACAAAAAGAGAAATGCTAAAATGACTGTATTATGTTGAAAAATAAAATAATGCTGGGTAGCATCATAAAACCATATATAAATATAAAGCTCTCTATTAAATGTAAATATAGACACACATAGAATTCTTTACTATCATAATGATGGAGCATCAAACCCTTAAAGTTCTTTTATAGAATATGAAAAACAAAATATAAATCTGAATAAATCTGTTAATAGAAACATAATATAAAATAATTTGTAATATTAGTAACAAACTAGAAAATGTTTTAACTTTAAGATGTTTTATATAATCTTCATTTTTCAAGATGATTACAAAGATAATATTTATAGAAACTGTGCAAAACAAAAAATAAAGCATGTCACTATGAGATTAAACAAAAATTCAAGGAGTAAAACAGGAAATGAGAAAAAACATATCTAAAAAACACAAGAAACAATAACAATGAAACTGGTAATAGTAACATTGTTTCTTTAAAAAAATCATTTTAAATATAAATTAAACTACTTAATAAAAAGAAATGTAATCCCAGGACTTTGGGAGGTCAAGGTGAGCTGATCACTTGATTGCAGGAGTTTGAGACCAGCCTCAGCAACATGGCAAAACCCTGTCTTTACAGAAAATACAAAAAACTAGCTGGGTATGATAGCACATGCCTGTAACCAGCTACTTGACAGGCTGAAATGATAAGATCATCTGAGTTTGGGAGGTTGAGGCTGCAGCTCATTGCCATGATCACACCACTGCAAACCAGCCTGGTTGACAGAGTGAGACCCTATCTCAAAAACAAATAAATATGTAAATAAATAAATAAGAAAGCATACAATATACTGCCTAAAAGAGATCCATTTTGGCACTAAGTCAAATAGGCTGAAAGTAACAGAATGAAAAAGATCTGTATCTATGCAAATAGCAACCACAATTGGGTAAGGCAGCCATAATTATATCAGACATATATGCTTTAAGTCAAGTACCAGCATGAGATAAAGACTGATATTATATAATTGTAAAATGGGTCAATTTACCAGGAATCTATAACTACCATAACTATCTACTCTTTTAATAAACTAGCTCTCACTTGAATTGATGGAGTGTAGTAAACTTTTTGATTACCAAGAGGAGAGTGCCAAGCCATTCATAAGAAATTTGCCCCCATGACCCAAGCACCTTCCTCCAGGTCCCACATCAAACATTGAGGATTACATTGTAGCATGAGGTTTGGAGCATGTTCTCAATATCATAGACCAACTAGGCTTAACAGACATGTACAAAACTTTCTAGTCAAAAGCAAGGGAATACACAATATTCTTATTTGCAGCTGTGTATTCTGTTAGGACACATACCAAGTCTTATTAATATAAGAGTAACAGCTGGGTGCAGGGCTCATGCCTATGACCCAACACTCTGGGATTTCAAGGTGGGAGGATGACTTAAAGCCAGAAGTTTGAGGCCAGCCTGGGCAACACAGTGAGAATCTGTCCCTACAAACGATCAGAATATTAGCCAGGCATGGCAGTGCATGTCTGTAGTCCCAGCTGTTCAGGAGGCTGAGGAAAAGGATCACTTGAGCCCAGGAGACTGAGGCTGCAGTGAGACAAAATTATGCCACTGCACTCCAGCCTGTCTCAGAACAAGCAACAATAAATAAACTTAAGACCAAAATAATAAACTGTATGTTTTCTGACCAAAACTGAAAGAAACTAGGAATTAAAAGAAATGTGAAAATAAAACACATTCTTCAACATATTTTTGCTCAAGGGTCAAAAAGCTTCATTTTGGGCCGGGCACAGTGGCTCATGCCTGTAATCCCAGCATTTTGGGAGGCCAAGGCGGGTGAAGGCGGGTGGATCACCTGAGGTCAGGAGTTTGAGGCCAGTCTGGCCAACATGGTGAAACCCCATCTCTACTAAAAATACAAAAAAAATTAGCTGGGCATGGAGGCAAGCACCTGTAATTGGGAGGCTGAGGCCTGAGAATCGCTTGAACCCGGGAGGCAGAGGTTACAGTGAGCCGAGATCGCGCCAGCCATTGCATTCTGGCCTGGGCAACAAGAGTGAAACAACGTCTCAAAAAACAAAAAAACTTCATTTTGTTAAGATGTCAATACAACCTACAGTGGTAAAGAAATTCAACATAATCTCTATAAAAATACTATAGCACAGTTTTTAACAGAAATATTGTCTAAATTTTTAAAATTTGATTAAAATCTGTAACTATCCAAACACCCATGAAAAAGAACAAACAGCCATTATACTTCCTGATTTCACAACATATTAAAAGCTACAACAACAAAAACAATGTGGTACTGACACAAAGACAGATAAAGAGATGAAAGAACAGAGAGCCTAGAAATGAACCCTTCTGTATATGATCAAATGATCTTCCACAAAGTTGCCATGAGCACACAATAGAGGAAAGATAATCTCTTCAAAAAATAATGGTGAAACTGGATAGTAACACAAAGTTTGATCCTTTCCTTGAACCATATACAAAAAATATTTTAAATAAAATACTTAGACATAAAAAAATAACAAATCTCTTAGGAAAAATATAGAGGAAAGACATTACGTTGGTCTTGGCACCATTTACGGTATTAATGCATGAGCAACAAAGAACAGAACAGAAAAACTGAATTACGCTATACTTCAAAATTTTTACACATCAAAGAAAACATTCAGGAGAGTGACAATGTCCCCTAGGAAATAAGTGAAAATGTTTGCAAATCACATGTGATAGAAGCTAATATTCACAATATATAAACAACTCTTCAAACTGAACAATAAAGTTGAATAACTTGATGAGAAATGAAGATATGAAGAACAGAAATGAAGAAATAATTGAATTTTATCATATAAAGTGTATCATATAAAGTATCATATAAAGTTCAATAATATTGAACTTTAAATAATTGAATCTTTATCAAGAGATATATATACATGGGAAAAAGCATTTGAAAGGACAGACAAAATTACTAATTTATAGAGAAATGCATAAAAAGCACAATGAAAAACAAAATCACCTCATACCAGTTAGAATGGCCACTATACATTTTTTAAAAGGCACCAAATCTGTTGATGCAATGAAAATAAAACCCATGTTATTTTTTGGTGAAAAACAAGGATGCAGCCATTATTTTAAAATATTATATACATGTTTCTCAAATAATTAAAGATGGAATTATTATTAAACACAGTATCCCATGTATGAATCTATATCCAAACTATGCAACATAGGATCTTAAAAATATATTTGAACATCCATGTTTATTGTGCCAGTATTCACAAAAGCCAAAAGGCTGAAGCAACCCAACTGTCTTCTTGATTTATAAACACATCAAAAAATGTAACATATAAATACAGTGGAATATTATTCAGCCTTAAAAAAGAAAATTGTCACATTTTAAGATAAACTTTTTTTTTTTTTTGAGACGGAGTCTCGCTCTGTCACCCAGGCTGGAGTGCAGTGGTGCAATCTTGGCTCACTGCAAGCTCCACCTCCCGGGTTCACGCCATTCTCCTGCCTCAGCCTCTCCGAGTAGCTGGGACTACAGGCGCCCGCCACCACGCCCGGCTAATTTTTTTTTTTTTTGTATTTTTAGTAGAGACGGGGTTTCACCGTGGTCTCGATCTCCTGACCTCATGATCCGCCTGCCTCGGCCTCCCAAAGTGCTGGGATTACAAGCGTGAGCCACCGTGTAAGATAAACTTTTTTGTCACCTGACATAAGCCAGTAACAAAATGATGGATACTGTGTGATCCCACTTATATGAGATATCTTAAACAGTCACACTCATAAAAACAGTAAGTGGAAGGGTGTTTGTCAAGGGCTGGAGAGAGGGTAAAATGGGCAGTTATTGCTTAATGGGTACTGAGTTTTAGTTTTACAAGATGTAAAATTTCAAGAAGTCTTTTGTATAATGATGTCAATATAGTTAACATGCCTCAAATGTACAGCTTTTTGGAGACAGGGTCTCACTTGTCACCCAAGCTGCAGTGCAGTGGCACAATTAAGGCTCACCGCAGCCTCAAACTTCCAGGCTTAAGTAATCCTCTCCCCTCAATCTCCCAAGTAGCTGGGACCACAGGTGACAACCACCATGTCTGGCTATTTTTAAAAAAAATTGTAGAGAGAGGGTCTCCATATGTTGTCCAAGCTGGCCTCAAACATTTGGGCTCCGGCCAGGCGCAGTGGCTCACTCCTGTAATCCCAGCACTTTGGAAGGCTGAGGTGGGTGGGTCACCTGAGGTCAGGAGGTAGAGAACAGCCTGACCAACATGGAGAAACCCTGTCTCTACTAAAAATACAAAATTAGCCAGGCATGGTAGCACATGCCTGTAATCCTAGCTACTCAGGAGGCTGAGGCAGGAGAATCACTTGAACTCAGGAGGCTGAGGTTACGGTGAGCCAAGATGACGCCATTGTACTCCTGCCTGGGCAACAAAAGCAAAACTCCATCTCAAAAAAAAAAAAAAATGTGGGCTCAAGTGATGCTCCTGTCTTGGCCTCCCAAAATCTGAGGATTACAGATGTGAGCCACCACCATGCCTGGCAATGAAATGTAAACTTAAATAGATTTAAGATGGTAAATTTTAGGTTATGTGTTTTTACAATTATTTTTTAAAAGAAAAACTAAAAAAAAAAAAAAAAGAATAGAATTACAAATATTTCCAAAAATTACCTTCAAATTACAAAAGTGTTTCTCTTACCCAAAGGAAATTATATAATATTTATCATTAAACACATGGTGGAAAGACTATTTGCATGACTACTCACTTAGACAAAACAACCATTGAAAATCAGCTAAGAAAGAATATACACAAGATATGCCATAACCAAAATTAAAGTCATATTTATAGATAAAAACACACACATATATAATCAGACTATGATGGACATATGGCTGACTTATTTCTTAGTTAAACCCAACATTCACTTAAAGTGTACAAACAGAAGTGCAAATTGCTAAAACCGTAAAAACAAGAAAAACTGATAAGAAACCTACATTAAACAAAAAACACTAATATGGAACTGTAAAACATTAAAAGAAATGTTTACTCATAAAACCTGGTTTGCAATATTGATGTACCATTAAAAAGAATTTGTCTAGATAACTGCAATATTTGAGTGTAACTGTAATGGAAGGCAAGTATTTGAATCACTGGCATGCACTGTATGGCAGTAAAATTTCAGAGAAAATGCAGTATAATCATACATAGAAGATTCTAATAAAAAACTTAATAAGCATTTTTAAAAATTGAAATAATTTTTATGTTTTAAATATATGCTATTCTTACACAAGATGAAACTGCTGCAATCCAACTATAGAAGCAAAGAATAGCCTTACGTTGCCAAATAAAGAAAAAATTTTTATTTTGCTGAATATGGTTAGTGCCTCTGATATATGAAACAAATATTTGGGGGATACATTATGTTATTACTTAGATATAGGCTAAAAAGTGGGTGAAAATACTATTCCTTTTTGCCTGAAGCAAACTTAAATTTATATGTAACTATTTTAGTAATTATGGAGTGCCTACTAATTATCTAATTTACTTCAGGCATAACATGTAAATTCTAGCATATTGTCCCAAAGGTCTGATTCTAAAGTTACAGACAAATTTGAAATAGAAAATAGAAAGTAAAAATGTATAGGAAGAGTGACATCAGGAAGATAGGACAATAAAAGGTGCCCTATTTTGTTATCCTCCAACAGCAAGAAAATTTGTCAGCCATCCCTCATAAAAACGCCTTTTGAGAGAGCCAGGCATCATGGCTCACACCGGTAATGAAAGCTTTATCATACATCGAGGTTGGAGAATTGCTTCAGGCCAGGATTTCAAGACCAGAATGGGTTATGAAGCAAGACCCCATCTCAAAAATAAGCGCCTTTAAGAGAGCTTTGAGATCGAGGGAGGGAGTTGTGAAATGCTAAACCCAAGATTGAGGAGTGTTGTTTTCAGAAGGCAGGCCCTCATTCAGGCGGCAAACTAAAGGACTCCTGTTCTTGGCTACAGACCAGAAAATGGCCCACCAAACTTGGTCCCACTGAGAATTCTGAACTTACTCTGCAACCATCCCAAACTTCTCCTAGCCACAGTCTGGAAAAGGTCCTGCCCTTCCAGCGGCCTGGAGGAAGACAACCATTTATAGCCATGCAGGCAGGCCGGCTTGCAGACCTTGGCCTTTACTGTGGTCTCTGAAGCAGTTTAATGACTCAGTTCCAACTCTCTAAGCCACAGTTTATGGCCAGTTATATCTACACAGAAACCTACATAGAGGCCTGGGGAAATCCTCTCTGGTACTCAGTGAAAGCCATACTCATCCACATCTTGATATAAGGTCCATTATATGCAGACCCGACTACAGAAACCTGCCCTAGTGTCTGCCCTACAGAGCAAAGTCCTGGAGGATATTCAGTCTGTCCAAAAATAAAATGGAAATTACAAACACCCAAGCCCCTTGTAACAAGCCAGTAAAGGTGGATCCTAGTGTAGACCCAGCAGCCTTGTGACCAAACTACACCCCTCTCTACCACAAATCCAGAGGGTATAACATCACCCTGGGAACCCAACAAAAGATCTTTACCTTCTAAAACCAGTTTATAAAAACTTGAAGAGCTGTTTGCTCCTTCAAATTTACAGACACCAATGCAAAACTATATTGTGCCAATGTCAATGCTTCTATTTTAACATAGCACTGGAATTATGTGGCAAAAGAATCTAAAAAATTTAAAAAGCCATTGAAATTGAAGACAGTCAAGTAAAAAGTTGCTGTTTGTAGATCACATAATCTTATATAGAGAAAATCATTAACATTTAAACCTGTCTAAACTAATAGTAAATCAGCACAATATGAAATTAACATACAAGTTCCATACACTTAAAATAAGCTACATGATATAAAAGAGGAAAAAACAATCTTATTTGTAATACCATTAAAATAATACATTTCTCCATCCTGGCTAACATGGTGAAACCCCATCTCTACTAAAAATAGAAAAAATTAGCCGTGGATGGTGGTTCGCGCCTTGTAGTCCCACTCAGGAGGCTGAGGCAGGAGAATGGTGTGAACTCGGGAGGCGGAGCTTGCAGTGAGCCGAGATTGCGCCACTGATCTCCAGCCTGAGCAACAGAGTAAGGCTCCATCTCAGAAAAATAATAATAATATTAATAATACATTTCTGGGCTAAGCACAGTAGCTCACTCCTGTAATCCCAGCACTTTGGGAGGCCAAGGCAGGTGGATCACGAGGTCAAGAGATCAAGACCATCCTGGCCAACGTGGAGAAACCCCATCTCTACTGAAAATACAAAAATTAGCTGGACGTGGTGGTGCATGCCTATAGTCCCAGCTACTCGGGAGGCTGAGGCAGGAGAATTGCTCGAACCCAGGAGGCAGAGGTTGCTGTGAGCCGAGCTCACACCACTGCACTCTAGCCTGGCGACAGAGCGAGACTCCGTCTCAAAAAAACAAAAAGAAAAGTAGTTTAACAGAGTTTCTCAAAATTATGCAGTTATTTGTGTGTCCTCAAAAGCAATGGAAAAGTAGTCAGATTGTGCAGTCTCTTACTGCCATGAAAAGGACTTCGGCTCTCACTATAAACTTGAAAAAGATCACCTTAGAAAATTTAAAAGCATTAGACAGAAGATGCCCCTATGTGAGAGCAAAATAAAAGTTTCAGGCTTCCCAGAAACTATTAATTTTGGAAACAGCTTCCCAAATTACATTTTAAAGACTGAGGCCAGGCACAGTGGCTCACGCCTGTAATCCCAGCACTTCTGGAAGGCTGAGGCGGGCGCATCACCTGAAGTCGAGAGTTCCAGACTAGCCTGACCAACATGGAGACACCCCGTCTCTACTAAAAATACAAAATTAGCCAGACATGCTGGTGGGTGCCTGTAATCCCAGCTACTTGGGAGGCTGAAGCAGGAGAATCGGTTGAACCTGGGAGGCAGAGGTTGCAGTAAGCCGAGATCATACCCTTGCACTCCAGCCTGGACAACAAGGTCAAATCTCTGTCTCAAAAAAAAAAAGACTGGCCTTCTCTTTGACTTTTGGACCTCTCATTTGTGTTGTCCGTTGTATTAACTGTCACCTACCTGGGGTTTTGTCTACCATCTCATGTCTCTTCATATTCCAGGGCTCTTTTCCTTGCTCCAGCCAGGTGATCAGGTCTGGCTTAGAGACAGCAATGCCTGTTTTATTAAAAATAAATAACATAAATCTTGCTCATATTCTCCAATTACCAACATAGTAATATGCTCAGTAAAGAGGATGTAACAGATTAGTAAATGAATCCCCAAATACTAATTTATGACAAATATCTAAATATTTTAAATTTGTAGATTTTTTTTTTTTTTTTTTAAGACAGAGCCTCACTCTGTCACCCAGGCTGGAGTGCAATGGCACGATCTCAGCTCACTGCAACCTCCGCCTCCCGGGTTCAAGTGATTCTCCTGCCTCAGCCTCCTGAGTAGTTGGATTACAGGCGCCCACCACCATGCCTGGCTAATTTTTTTTATTTTTAGTAGAGACAGGGTTTCACCATGTTGGCCAGGCTGCTCTCGAACTCCTGACCTCAGGTAATCCACCCACCTCAGCCTCCCAAAGTGCTGGGATTACAGGCATGAGCCACCACGCCCGGCCTACATTTGTAGATCTTTAATTTTATTCAATACTGCCCAGTACTACTAAATGAAAAATTGGTGGTAGCAACAATATTTTATGCCAATAAATTTCTGGAATTACCACTAATTTAGAGTGAAGGATATAGATCAGCTCAGGAATGTGGAGAATTCAGGTCAAAATGAAACATCTTGAAGAAGTTCTTTTCTACACTGACAAATCTCTGTTTTCTTGAAAACTGGGATCTGAAACTCATTTATGCAAAGCATAAATTACCAAAAAACATTTTACAAAGAGGAGAAATGAAACTTTTAGAGTATTGTGTATTGTGTATTGAAGTTATCCTCACCAAGGAAGACCAGGTTTCTGTAGTTCTCTAACATCACATCTCTATATAAATTCCGCTGCGCAGTGTCCAGGCATTGCCATTCTTCTAGAGAGAATTCTATTTTCACATCCCTAAATGTCAGCGGTCCCTGAAAAACACACACACACACAAACACACATATGTTTACTAAGTGGCCATGGGCAGAATTTTTTATTTGACTTAAGGTGAAATGAAAGAGTAAAGAGAACAAGTTCTGACTTACAGGAGTGACTGAAATGATCCAATAAAATAATTTTCAATACAGAAATATTTTCTAATGTATTCTCTAACTCTGAGAAAAGAGAATGACTTAAGATCCATAACACCAGTGTATATGATACTCTTCTGGATGATAAAGTATAAAATTAAGGGCATGAACACAAACGTACATTTTTGAGTGTATATGTTTCAGATGAAAAAGACATGGAGTTAGAAGGGACCTCTCAAATTTTAATGTGTATGATAAACAAGATCTTGTTATGCACATATTTTTTCAGAACATCTGGAATAAAGTCTGAGTTTCTTAATTTCTAAGAAGATCACCAATAATGCCAATGATTTTTGCCCAAGATTATTTTGTCAAGCATCCAGTAAGTGGGAGGAGTGTGGGTTTTCCCAGTTTTTCTGACTGGGAAGATGAGAGCCTTCATTTTCCAAAGACAGATATATGCAAAGAAAACCTAATAAAGAAGGGCAGCTGCCAGATTAACTGTAATGGTTTATGCACATCAGCTGCATAAAGATACTTAATAACTGGCTGGGCCCAGTGGCTCATACCTATAATCCCAGCAGTTTGGGAGGCTGAGGTGGGCGGATCACCCGAGGTCAGGAGTTCACAGACCAGCCTGGCTAACACAGTGAAACCCCGTTTCTACTAAACATACAAAAAATTAGCCGGGCATGGTGGCACGCGCCTGTAATCCCAGCTACTCAGGAGGCTGAGGCAGGAGAATCGCTTGAACCCAGGAGGCAGAGGTTGCAGTGAGCCGAGAATGTGCCATTGCACTCTAACCTGGGGAACAAGAGTGAAACTCCGTCTCAAAAAAAAAAAAAAAAGAAGAAAGAAAACAGATACTTAATATTCAAGAGAAAAATTACTAACTCTATAGTGAAAAAATCTGTCAGAGAGCTCTTTAACCAAGTGGATCACTAATATCAACTGAACTAGGACAAATTTTTATAATGTGCTGATGAACAGAAGGACGGACACAGCATCACTGCTGGGATATTACTTCCCCAAAAAGTAAATTATAGCCTGAATTTAACCATAAAGAAACATCCATTTTATGCAAAGTTTGAGATACAGATATCTCCCATGTCCTGTAATTTTTAATAGTAATTTTAAATAGCCTTTCTTTAGCACCCTAGACAACATATATCTCCTAATAATTTTCTTCAGAACTTTCTGGGTAGTAAATGCCATCCTGTTTCAAAAAGCATTTTCTTAATCCTGTTCTGCATAGAGCTAATGGATAAGACAGATGAAACCTCAATATTACATGTTCTCCTTGACTAAAGACCCCAGCTTTTCCCCAATAGGAATCTTGAGTATATTCATCCTCCCATATTCAATAGTCACAAAGGGAACACTTTTAAGATCATAAATTCATGGTGAGACTTCTACATGGCATATAAGAAGCCATGATGTAGAGAAGGCTCCAGTATATAAGAAGAAATATTTGCCCAGGTGCGGTGGCTCATGCCTGTAATCCCAGCACTTTTGGGAGGCCAAGACAGGCGGATCACAAGGTCAGGAGTTCGAGACCAGCCTGGCCAACACGGTGAAACCCTGTCTCTACTAAAAATACAAAAATTAGCCAGGCACGGTGGCACGCGCCTGTAATCCCAGCTAGTTAGGAGGCTGAGGCAGGAGAATTGCTTGAACCTGGGAGGCAGAGGTTGCAGTGAGCCAAGATCACGCTGCTGCACTCCAGCCTGGGTGACAGAGTGAGATTCTGTCTCAAAAATAAATTAAAAAAATTTTTTTCAGACACTTGACTATAATGAAAAATTTTTTACAGTAGTTAAAACAAACTCATTAGGGAGGAAAAGCACAAGTAGAGAAGGTTTGTAAGTACTAAACACATGGCATTCTAGGAGGCACAGTGGACACAGCTCTTGATCTGAGACACTTTTAGTAGAAAAATAGCTATTTTTTTCCTCTTTCTCTTCCTGCTCTGGGATTCTTTCTCAGATGAGATTCTCTGGAGAAATTACACCTGAATCTTAAGAATATGCCTTTAAAGGTGTCGGCACCATCTGTTTACCTGCTACCACCACACCCACAGGCAGAAGGTCCAAGACCTGCAGAAAAAGTACACCCATTTCTGTCCTTTATAACAGAAGAGTCAGGAAAAATAAGCTGCTCTATGGAGATAATGATATAAGTTTCTCCTTTCCTGTCCTCAGGTGCCCTCTCCTACCACAGACACCAACAATTTTTGCCAAAGTAATGGGAATATGGGCCACTCTGCCCTGTCCCTACCAAACCCAAAGAAAACAGGCCTTGTGACCACCCTTTAGTGCGAAGATAGAACTTAACACTCATGAATGTATCTTGAATCCCTCATACTTGATTCTGGTCTCACCTTAGAGTCACATGAGGCCCTTAAAGTAATATGGATGCTTCCAGAACAATAGAACAGAACCTGTGGGGAGGGCACAAATAGAGATTTCTGCAAACTGACTATGTAATCTTAATTAGAAGCCTGGGCTGATAAACGCTTAGCTAATTATTATCTCTCAAGCACTGATAAGCTTATAGATCACTCGGTGATTTTGGCCCCACTCTATGTAATGTGATTCTGCAGGTTTGAAAATGGTCCATGAATGGGTATTTTAAACAAGTCCTCTATAGATGCTGATGTTGCTCCCCCTGCGCTCATTATTAGCACTAGTTAGAGAAAGCAGGCACATCACAGAATCCCTTACACTCAGCACTCTTGTCACAATACAAATACTTCTGGTACAAATAAAGACAACCAATCTTCATCCTAAAGTATATTCTTTGTTGGCTCTTTAAAGTTTACAGAGGAAACAGAGGCCAGCAATGTCCAAATAAGTCTGCATTTGGAAAACAACATTTACACATGCACTAATGCAATGTTTATTAAACAGGTACTATGTCCTCAAGAGTATGTTACAGAGCACTGCTAGGAATAAAACATCACGTTATTTAATCCTCATAACACCCTGGGAGTTGGTTTTGTTTAATAATTGCCAGAATTTAGATAAAGGGCCCAGCATTTTTATTTCTTTTTTTTTTTTTTTTGAAAAATGTACAGAATAAAAGTTACATATAGACAGATGAGAGGAATAAAGAAAACAGTTTAAAGTAGTTTGGAGAAATTTTTATTGTGTTTATATTTACTTGTTTGTGGCTTGTGGAGCAACTACTGGGTCTTCAGGAATAGAATAAGTTGCTAAATGGCATGTTTCTGCATGCACTGCTTTTAATACAAAATTAAGAAATTAAGGCCCTAAAATATTACTTTATTTTTCTCATTTATCTGCTTTTAGATTTCAGGAAATTCTGAGCAACAGCTCTAGAAAAGCAGCCGAATTCATCACCCAAAACACTTCTCTTTCAATCAGTTCTGTGAGGCTAGACTCTAAGGTGAAGCCAGACCTCAATAAGGCCTCCAAAAAGGGTGAATCTGAACAGAATTGGGGCAGGGAGAGGACACTACGTAGAATTCTGCTCTCTATGCCACTGGGGTATTTCCTGTTCTGTTTTTCCTAAGCTTACCTAAGAGAAATTTAAATCCCACAGTTTGTGTAATTTTAATCTTTTTTAGCCACTGTCCTGTCAATTTTATAACATATACTAATAAGCAATTTAAACAAATCTCTTAGGGTTTTCTAGGATAACTGTATTAGAAGATAAATATGTACTCTTAACAAGGTAAAAGAAACAGAAATAATAATAACAACTCTTCTGTCCATAAACATCCATTCAAATGATGACCTCAGAAGTCACAACAATATAAAGAAGTGGCCCAAATGAAGCCCCCATTTTTTGGTGTGACTCATTTCTCTTACACTGAGACAAAAGCAGAATGAACCACTCTTGTCGGCCTAACACAGTTTTACTCTGGACATACTCAAATGTTTCAAAATGCCTAGGTGATTGTGAGAGGGTTCTCAGTGATCCTGGGCTGATGGCCCAATGGTAAGCCAGGCAGTAGAGACTTAGGCTGATTCTAAATAGAAAACAGAACCAGGCCGGGCGCAGTGGCTCACGCTTGTAATCCCAGCACTTTGGGAGGCCGAGGCGGGCGGATCACGAGGTCAGGAGATCGAGACCACAGTGAAACCCCGTCTCTACTAAAAATACAAAAAAATTAGCCGGGCGTGGTGGCGGGCGCCTGTAGTCCCAGCTACTCAGAGAGGCTGAGGCAGGAGAATGGCGTGAACCCGGGAGGGGGAGCTTGCAGTGAGCCGAGATTGCGCCACTGCACTCCAGCCTGGGCAACAGAGCGAGACTCTGTCTCAAAAAAAAAAAAAAAAGGAAAACAGAACCGCCCTGGTGGAGCTCCAGAACCTGGATCACCTGTCCTGATCAGGTAGTCTTTGGGTAAGAGGAAGGACAAGAATACTCTACTCCAGTATCACATTTTTTACAGGTAGGTATAGTTGTAGTCATGACTCTGGATACTTTGTGGCCTTGATCTCTCACTCCTAAGATGCTTTGTTTACATTTACAGATTCTGACATCAGATTCTATTTATACCTGGCACCTCTCACATAACAGTAACAGGTCACTGAACAAGATCTGAAAAGCTCAAATAGCCACACTCTCAAAGGAGGCAGCTTTAAGATGTCTATATTGACATCTCACAATGCAGGAATGCCTCCTCTTGGTTTTCTGTACATTTTCAATCCAAAGTCTGCTCCTGTCTTATAACTCCCAGGCAGAGGCCAGACCTTATGTGCAGATTCTAGGTGGGGTCAACCTGGCTCTGCATTCTTGGGTGTTACAGCAAGAAAAGTACAACCAAAGGAGAGATCCCCTCATAAAGGCTGCTCTGGCACATTCTAAATATGTCCTTAATTTCCTCCTTAATAGGAAAAAGCTGAGGAACCACGAATATAAGTAGATGGTTCATTTGGGCCAAGCTTGAAGATTGTAAACTGGGAGCAAAGATTCAAGTTGCCTGGAATCTAGAAGCATTTACAAGTGGATTTTTAAAGGCAAAAAGAGATAGACAGTGGGCTAATACAAAATTGTCAGGAATTCTTATTTATTTACTAAAAATAACCTTGATTACTGATTCACATACATTGCTAAGCGGTATAGGCTGTGGCTTATAGTGTTCAGTGTAGCATTATTAGTTTAATTTATAGCTACTCGTGGCAACAGCAAGCAGTTTCAAGAGATAAATACATCGCTCAAAGGAGAGAGAAAGATAGAATTGTGGTCTCTTTTTAATGTCTCTTTGAGCCTTATAACTAAAAGGATTTGCATTTCTCAGATAAAAGGTTTACTGCAAGACCCAGATTCAGAATGTGGAGCCGCTAGTTTAGGTCCTGGATGGGTAGAATAGCAGTAAGTGTTACCTGCATATTTGTGGGCATTTTAAAAAGAGGAGGAAGGGGAAAGTGGAGATTCTCATGCCTACATGTCTACTCAATGCATGCGTGTTACTCTAATGGGCCCCACAGTCTCTGAATCAGTTTCAGGTCTAAAGATGCAAAAGTCATTGAAAGAGGTAAAATGGTTAATTGCTGTTCTGTGAAGTATTTAGAAATTGGGTCTAGCCTCTCTAGATGTACCAAATACGCAGAGGCACGATTCTGCCTGCATATTCAGGGGACAGCATGCATTTTGCAGCACAATCGTGAGTTGACTGGAAGCCTGAGACGAAAAGGCCCATCTAGATTAAAGCTTGGTTGGCACCTTATATGTTTATATCATGTGTTGTAAGTTTAAACAGTGTTTGGAAAATATAATTAAAAGAAAAGTTTTCTCCAGCCCCAGAGTAACTCCACAATGATAAAACAGAAAGAAGGCCAGGCGCGGTGGCTCACGCTTGTAATCCCAGCACTTTGGGAGGCCGAGGCGGGCGGATCACGAGGTCAGGAGATCGAGACGACGGTGAAACCCCGTCTCTACTAAAAATACAAAAAAGTAGCCGGGCGTGGTGGCGGGCGCCTGTAGTCCCAGCTACTCAGAGAGGCTGAGGCAGGAGAATGGCGTGAACCTGGGAGGCGGAGCTTGCAGTAGGCCAAGATTGCGCCACTGCACTCCAGCCTGGGTGACAGAGCAAGACTCTGTCTCAAAAAAAAAAAAAAAAGAAAGAAAGAAAACTGTTTTATTACACAATTAAACCAGAATGTGACACGTATCACAACCTGCTTAAGAGACTGCAAAGACAGAAAGACAATCACAATAATTAGTCCATAAGTAGAAGAATTTACAGTACCATGTTATACATAGTCCATGCTAAATTCACCTCGCAACTGGGGAGGCCATCTGTGTAAGCTAATTGGCTATATTCAATGACAAAATAAACTTTTCACATCTTCGTGACAGGAGTTAGTTTTGCAATTTGAAGCCAGGTGCCTGCTGAAGGTAGGCTCTCACTCTCCTACAGAAATGGTTGAATATAGTGCTTTTTGGCTATTTGCATTTTAAAGCAATAGCTCTCTACTCTGAGCACTGCCACAGCAACATGATACCAGTACAAAAACAGGCTCAGAGACCAATGCAACAGAATACAGAGCCCAGAAATAATGTGGCACACCTACAATCATCTTATTTTTGACAAAGCTGACAAGAGAAATGTAGGGGAGATTCCCTGTTTAATAAATGGTGTTGTAATAACTAGCTAGCACTATGTAAAAGATTAAAACTGGACTCCCTGCTTACACTACATCCAAAAATAAACACAAGATAAATTAAGGACTTAAATGTAAAACTTAAAAATTATAAAATACCCTGGAAGATAACCTAGGAAATACAATTCCAGACATAGAAACTGCCAACAATATTATGATGAAGATACCAAAAGCAATCGCCACAAAAGCAAAAATCGATAAATGGGACCAAATTAAACTAAAGAGCATCTTCACAGAAAACAAAAACAAAACCCACAAGAAACTATCAACAGAGTAAACAGACAACCTAGAGAATAAAGAAAAATATTTGCAAACTATGCTTCTGACAAGGGTCTAATATCCAGAATCCATAAGGAACTTTTTACAAGAAAAAAAAACCTTATTAAAAAGTAGGCAAAAGACATAAACACACGCTTTTCAAGAGAAAGCAGGTGGGTGCGGTGCCTCACGCCTGTAATCCTAGCACTCTGGGAGGCTGAGGCGGGCGGATCACAAGGTCAAGAGTTCGAGACCAGCCTGGCCAATATGGTGAAACCCTCATCTCTACTAAAAAAAATACAAAAATTAGGCATGGTGGGGCGTGCCTGAAATCCCAGCTACTTGGGAGGCTGAGGGAGAATTGCTTGAACCCAGGAGATGGAGGTTGCAGTGAGCTGAGATCGTGCCACTGCACTCCAGCCTGGGTAACAGAGCGAGACTCCGTCTCCAAAAAAAAAAAAGAAAAGAAAAAAAAGAAAAAAGAGAAAGCATACATGTGGCTAACAAGCGTATTAAAAAAGTGCTCATCACTAATCATTAGAGAGATGCAAACAAACAAAAAAAAAAACACCACAATGAGATACCATCTCACACCAGTAAGAATGGCAACTACTGAAAAAGTCAAAAAATAATAGACGTGCTGGCAAAATTGCAGGGTAAAGAGAACGCTTATACTCTGCTGGTGAGTGTAAATTAGTTCAACCATTGTGAAAAACAGTGTGACAATTCCTCACAAAATTAAAATCAGAATTACCATTTGACCCACCTCCTAATTAGGTATATACCCAAAGAATGTAAATTATTCTATCATAAAGACCCATGCACATGCATCTTCATTGCAGCACTAGTGACAGTACCAAAGACATGGAATTAACCTAAATACCCTCAATGGTAGGCTAGATAAAGAAAATACATTATGGTTGGGCATAGTGGTTCACACCTGTAATCCCAGCACTTTGGCAGGGTGAGGCAGGTGGATTGCGTGAGCTCAGGAGTTGGAGACCAGCCTGGGAAACATGGCAAAACCCTGTCTGTACAAAAAATACAAAAAGAAAAATTAGCTAGGCGTGGTGGTGCATGCTGTAGTCCCAGCTACTTGGGGGGCTTAGGTAGGAGGATTGCTTGAGCACAGGAGATTGAGATTGAGGCTGCAGTGAGCCAAGATCACGCCACTGCACTCCAGCCTGGGCGACAGAGTGAGACCCTGTCTTCAGAAATAAAAAAAATAAAGATTTAACAAAAACAAAAGATGGTACATAAAAATAATGGAATATTGTGTGGCCATAAAACAAGAACAAGATCATTTTCTTTGCAGCAACATGGATGGAGCTGGAGACCCTTATCCTTAGAAAACTAATGCAGAAACAGAAAGCCAAATGCATGCTATCACTTATAACAGCTAAATAACAACAACACATGGAGACAATAAGAAGAAAAACAGACACTGAGGCCTAGTTGAGGGTAGAGGGTGGGAGGACAAAGAGGATCGGGAAAAAAATACCTATTTTGTTCTATGCTTAGTACCTCAGAGACGAAATAGTCTACACCAAACACCCACAACACAATTTTACCTATAGAACAATCCTGCATGCGTACCCCCAAACCAAAAACAAAACAGAAAAGATCCATGGGTGGGGGAGAGTGCAATGTAGGTGGAAAGACTGGTTTGTGCTACAGATAGTAGCCCAGGTGGGACTGTCCTGTCATTTATTTGTGTCCATGCAGGCAGATGAGATTATGAACAGGTGGTGCAGAACCCTAGGTTGGTGGAGAAAGCAGGTTGATGCTGCAGATTCAGTGTCTGGAGGTAGGGATATGCCAGGAGACTTGTAGACAATTTTGTGAGCAAGAAACAGGTTCAAAAATGCTGCGGTGAAATTCCTGAGGGTGGTGCCTAGTCCTGGGAGGAGTGTGTGCACATCAATGTCTAGTGAGTATGTGTGTAAGTGGGTGGGAATCATGTGCTGCCAGCTGTGGGGAAAGGATGTCTGTTATCAGAGCTTGTTTCCTCTAAGTTTTCAGTCCTCTCTCACCATGGCAGGAGACCTGGAATCCTAGGACAACGGGCAGTGTGACAGCCTGTGTACAGGAGAGCAGAGCCTCCCATTCCCAGACACCCAGAGTTCCATTCCAGGCCAAGCCTCTGTGATATCTTTCTTCTGTCCCCAGATCTGTAGATTGGTGAACACCAAGCAATTCTCCAACACCAATTCATTTTCTAACATTTGAATTCTGACACCATCCAGAGTCAGCATGGACCCTGATTCAGGGCTCAGTCCCACAACATTGTCCTCACTGCCGATGTCAGTCAAAAACCTCATGGGTCCATCTATTCTTCTTAGCTACTGCTTAAAAACTGGGGATTCCCATAACCTCCCTCCAGTTCAATAATTTGATAGAGCTGCTCACAGAACTCAGCAAAACCCTGTAGTTATGTTGACCAGTTTATTATAAATGATACAACCCGGGAAAAGTCAAATGGAAAAAATGTATAGGACAAAAAAAAAGATGTAAGGAAAAATGAAGCACATAGATAATCCTGGTAAATAGCTGTGATTAACAAAAGTCTCCATCCTTCCTGTTCTCCAGGAACAGTTTATGGAAAGAACCACCCTTACCATTATGACTTAGATGGTGCTCTCTTTTCCTACCTATCACATAGTCAGATAAAGACTGCACATTTTATTTTTCTCATTAAAAAAACCAGCTGAATTTGGCTTCAGTGGTCAAAAGAAAAATACTTTTTTTTTGAGATGGAGTCTTGCTCTGTTGCCCAGGCTGGAGTGCAGTGGCACGATCTCAGCTCACTGCAAGCTCTGCCTCCCGGGTTCACACCATTCTCCTGCCTCAGCCTCCCAAGTAGCTGGGACTACAGGCGCCCACCACCACACCCGGCTAATTTTTTGTATTTTTAGTAGAGATGGAGTTTCACCATGTTAGCCAAGATGGTCTTGGTCTTCTGACCTGGTGATCCGCCCACCTCGGCCTCCCAAAGTGCTGGGATTACAGGTGTGAGCCACCACGCCCAGCCAAAAATACCTCTTAATCAGACTTCACTTATCTCCTTCCCACCAACTCCTGTGCTTTGAGCTACCTTCAGTCTGAGCCAACATACAACCTCACTTTATGTCCCTTCTAAGAATATACTGACTTCAAGGTAAAACATTCTCTCATCTAAAATCTGATTTTTTTTTTTTTTTTTTTTTTTTTGAGACAGACTCTAACTCTGTTGCCCAGGCTGGAGTGCAGTAACGCTCAGTTCACTGCAACCTCCATCTCCCGGGTTCAAGGGATTCTCCTGCCTCAGCCTCCTGAGTAACTGGGATTACAGTCACCCGCCACCACACCCAGCTGATTTTTGTACTTTTAGTAGATCCGCCCACCTCAGTCTGCCAAAGTGCTGGGATTACAGGCATAAGCCACCATGCCAGGCCTAAAGTTTGATTCCCTCCATTTGCAGTTCCCCCGCCCACCTTCTTGTTTGCTCTATGAAAGAAAGCCCTTGTCTGCCTAAACTTTGCAATCCTTAAAGATCTTATAGTTGGTACTTCCTCCTGTTGCAATACTCCTTTGGAATTCAAATGTTTTTACATAATTCTAACTTTGTTTCATTTTAGAAAGTAACTGCCAGGCTGGGCGCAGTGGCTCACACCTGTATCCCAACACTTTGGGAGGCCGAGGCGGGCGGATCATGAAGTCAAGAGATGGACACCATCCTGACCAACATGCTGAAACCCCGTCTCTACCAAAAATACAAAAATTAGCTGGGTGTGGTGGCACGCGCCTGTAGTCCCAGCTACTCAGGAGGCTGAGGCAGGAGAATCGCTTGAACCCGGGAGGCGGAGGTTGCAGTGAGTCTAGATCGCGCCACTGCATTCCAGCCTGGCAACAAAGCAAGACTCCATCTCAAAAAAAAAAGGAAAAAAAAAGAAAGTAACTGCCTCAAAACAAACTGCCTCTAGAAACTGCCTCAAAACAATGACAGCTTTATCTTCAGTAAGACCCACCCAATCTCCTTCCATCTTAATGTTAACTCCATCTGCCTGTGGGTCCCCAGCTTTCCAGGGCTCTGTAGCTTCTCTCAGTATAAAGGCTTCTTCTATGGCTGGGGTGAGCAGGCTGGGACAACTTCAGGAGAGGCTCCCCAAAAAGAACCTAACTGGGCCTTTAATAACCTCCTTTTGCAGGCTCAATAATAGCCATAGCTTGGAGTCATTGGGCTGAAGCTTTAATTTCCATGTTAGAGTCACTCTCTTGGTTTTTGAAACTAAGGGTTTGAAAAATCCAGCAAAATTATTCAAACACAGTATAAATATGAGGGAAGGAAATTTTAAGGTGCTTACATTTCACACCTCAATAAGAAATGCAAAAGTATCTATTACATTCAGACAACAGATTTATTATTTTATTATTTCCATTAAAAATCATGTAGTCATACGGGAACACTTTTAGTAGGTACCAAGTTTAATCTCGTAAAATTTAGCGTGAAACTCAGAAATCAAGATAACATGGTATAGAACAGACATATTCACTGTCTGTTCTAAAATTTGCAAAGTGAATCTATGTAACTCACCAATTATCTACCATATTTTCTTGTGGAAATGTATTCATTTTCTACAGCCAAAATGGAAGAGAGATTATCCCTATTCTTTTCCTTGGTAGCATTCTAAAAGCTAAGTCTTAGAATTACGTTTGTAATTACCCAGCCATAAAAAACACAAGTGGGCTGGGCGCAGTGGCTCACGCCTGTAATCCCAGCATTTTGGGAAGCCAAGGTGGGCAGATCACGAGGTCAGGAGTTCAAGACCAGCCTGACCAACATGGTGAAACCCTGTCTCTACCAAAAATACAAAAATTACCCAGGCATGGTGGCACGCACCTGTAATCCCAGCTACTCAGGAGGCTAAGGCAGCAGAATCGCTTGAATCCGGGAGGCAGAGGTCACAGTGAGCCGAGATCACACCACTGCACTCCAGCCTGGGTGACAGAGCAAGAGTCTGTCTCAAAAAGCAACAACAAGAAGTGAGAAAATTCCTAAACTCATTCTGGGAAAAAAGAAAAAGGTAAAAGAGTTTTTAACAAATGGAATATGTGATTAGATATTAATTTTTTCCTGAAACTCACCTCTTTTATGCCCTTTGTAAATATGTCTTACCTTTCAAGCCCTAATAAAATGAAAGTAAAAATAAGTAAAAAAAATCTTTTCAAGATGACAAACCCAGAAAGTGGCAGTGCTGATCAGAAAACAGATTTGTCAGCAGGCGTGGTGTCTCACGCCTGTAATCCTAGCACTTTGGGAGGCCAAGGCAGGTGGACTGCCTGAGCTCAGGAGTTCGAGACCAGCCTGGGCAACATAGTGAAACCCAGTCTCTACTAAAATACAAAAAACTAGCCGGGTGTGGTTGTGCGTGCCTGTAATTCCAGCTACTCGGGAGGCTGAGGCAGCAGAATCTCTTGAACCCGGAAGGCAGAGGTTGCAGTGAGCCGAGACCACGCTACTGCACTCCAGCCTGGGCAATAGAGGGATACTCAATAACCACCCTCTCAGAAGACACTATACCTCAGGTGTATTTTACTTTGCAAGTTCTTGTACCATCTCACTGGGGTCAGGTTGTTTTTGTTTGTTTGTTTGTTTGAGACGGAGTCTCGAGGCTGGAGTGCAGTGGCATGATCTTGGCTCACTGCAATCTCCCTCTCCTGGGTTCAAGCGATTCCCCTACCTCAGCCTCCCGAGTAGCTGGGATTACAGGCATGCACCACCATGCCTGGCTAATTTTTTGTATTTTAGTAGAAATGTGCTTTCACCATATTGGCCAGGATGGTCTCGATCTCCAGGTCAGGTTTGGTTGTATCTTTTGGAATACTTTTTTTTTTTTCCACAAATCTTAGAGAATCCTGGGGACAGAAATAATTTTGGTGTTTTCCTCCCAATACCAGCATCTGATTGGCTGACCAGCAATGTTTCTCCAAGAAATGAAAGCTGGGTTGAGTGAAGACAATCTTAATATCTCAAGGGGTAAGCTTTTCAAAGGAAGAGTAGCCCAGGAGATGCTTCTCAGCCCCAGGGCATCCACCTGCTCCCTTGAGAAGCTACATTCCATACTTCAGGTTATTCTACGAGAGAAAATGACCCAGGAGCTGATATTTACTAGACACTCTAGCAACACCGCCATGGTAGGTATCTTGCCCCAGACAGTACTGAAACCCAGGACCAGAAAAAGAACTTAAGGGTGAATGAGAACACATCACCCCATAAAGTTTCCAAAGGGAAAGCAACCATGGCCCAAAAACATTCTGATAAGATCTCTGTGCCTAAGGAAGATGAAAAGAGGCACAGAGATTCACAATACAATGTCAGGGGATTATTCTTTGCTTTCTTCTCATAGGAAATATTTACAAACAGGAAACAAATCTTTTAAAACGTGCCATCCAATGCTTTGTCAAAAATGATTAATTAAAATATGGCATCGAAAACGTACACTAAAAGAAACACAGTTGATAATGCGAATTAGGGAGGGTAAGTTGGCATTTGGGAATGTCAGAAGGAACTGGAAATTTAGTATTTTATTGCAAGCCAGAGTTAAGCTGGAGGAATGGGGGATGGGGGGTAGACTTGAGACCCTGCTTGGGACACATGTGAAAACTGCAGGGGAAAATCAGTCCCCTGTGGATGTGAAAATAATTAAGTGGTAGGCAATTAGACTGAGGTGGCTCTAGTCCCTGGGTTCCTACTTTAAAAAAATCTAACTCAAATGCATTTTTGGCGGGGGGAGGGGAGGGCAAATAACACCGAGGGAACAAAATTCAGGCTTAACCAACTATAAACTGACAACCTCTGATTACATGACCAGGAAATTTCTACCTTAATCATACAAATTAAAAAATGACGTAACTGTACCTAACCAATTATTAAACTTGTTTTTTTTCATTATGCATCTTATAAAAGCGTTTCCTTCAAGCCCCTCCCACGGACCACAAACTGCAAACCATAGCTGGGTGCTCTAAAATTCCTGAATCGCTCTTTGATTAAATTCTTCAATATTTTTACCTTGACTCCCATAAATTTTTAATAGGAAAAAAGAGGACCTGGGAACCACACGGACCAAAGCTTTTCCCATTCATAAACCCCGCACCCCGAGTGAGGATTCTTCCGAGGATTCTCCCGTCGTCCCTGCACACTCGGCCAGAGATGCGACGCTGCGGGTGCAGAGCTGCCCACCGAGAGCTCCAGGCCAAAGCACAGTCACTGCGCAGGGAGGAGACAGGACGCCCGGGGTCCCGGCTGTCAGCCCAGCCGCCATCTTACGGCTGAAGGAGACTGAGGGCCGAGCTGCGCCAAGGAGAATTTGGGCCGCGGATCTCGGGGCCGACTGCGGGAAGGCCCGAGGCCCACCACAGCCACTTCCAATTGGTTCCAACCAGACCCTCCCCCTCTCTCGGGATGTCGGACCCAGCAGGCTCACCATTTCTAGGCTTCCAGGGGGTCCTGGCGTCTTAGCTGTGAACCTCCAAGTTCTTGCAGGTAACAGGGTCACAGAGGCAAGCCTTTATCAGCAGAGGACGCAGAGCGGTGAAGACTAGACGTGAAGCGCCGGCTGCAGCGAGAGACAAAGGCCCCGCCAAATCCCGGAAGCTGTGCTGTCCGCTCCAGCTGCGTGCCTGATTGGATGATTCCCAGCCCAGCGTTCCTGATTGGATAACGTTTAAGGCCCCGCCCCCTCAGGCCCTGAGTGACAGGAGATATGATCAGATGCTGGACTGAAGGAAGAGTGACAGCCTAAGCTGCAGCCTTTTCAGACAGGGCTTCCTCCCTGAGCTGAGTCAGGCCCACCCCAGACAGTATTTGCATTTAACCTTGTGAATAAGGCCATATGCATTTATAAATAATATATGTCTATTCACAAATGCAAAGAATATAATACCAATTATTCAAAATTTTCAGATTTTATGAGCTTCCTGGCTTCTGGTTTTTTTGTTTTGTTTTGTTTTTGTTTTTTGTTTTTTGAGACAGAGTCTAGCTCTGTCGCCAGGCTGGAGTGCAGTGGCACGAGCTCAACTCACTGCAACCTCTGCCTCCCAGGTTCAAGCGATTCTCCTGTCTCAGCCTCCTGAGGAACTGGGACTACAGGCGCACACCACCACACCCAGCTAATTTTTGCATTTTTAGTAGAGACGGGGTTTCACCATGTTGGCCAGGATGGTCTCGATTTCTTGACCTCGTGATCCAACCGCCTCGGCCTCCCAAAGTGCTGGGATTACAGGCATGAGCCACAGAGCCCAGCCAGCTTCTGTTTTTTTAAGCAGGCAGCCCGAAATTTTAAAAAGAAGGCAATCCTCTGAAATAAAATGTGGGCGACACGTGAATTGTACATTTTTTAGCAGCCAAACTTTAAAAAGAAACAAGAAACAGGTGGAATTGATTGTAACAATTTAACCCAATATATCTAAAACCTTATTCTAACATGTGAGCGATATGTAATTATTAATAAAGTATATATATTTATTTGGAACTGAATCTTTGAAATTAACTCTATTTTACCTTTCTAGCACATTGCAGTTCAGACCAGCCATATTCCAGGCAGCCAGTAGCTACACATGGCCAATAGCTGCCACATTGAAATGCAGCCCTGACATCAGGAGGGTGAAGGGCCTGAACACCCCTTTTCTGCCAGAAGTGAGGGGACAGCCTCTCTTTACCGGCATCTTTCTACAGTTTTGAGGGTGGAACAGATAGTCACCATAGAAAGAGCAGAGGGCAGGAAGAATAAAATAACCACAGGTACACCACCGCTGGCCACCTGTTGCCCACCTTTCTTCCAGAGATCAGACAGTAAACAAAAGATGATGGGGCCACAGGAGATTAAACTCTATGTCTTCAGATCTCTCCACAGTCATCACTTCCAGTGTTTAGATATAGAGAAAACAGATTAAAGGTAAACTTATTTTGCTATTTGGCCTGGCCCTAGTGGCCAGGGTGTGTTTATCTGTTTTCTCCTGTGGTGTGGGGATTATGTGAGTACAAGTACCAATCACATGCAAACATGCTTACATATTTTTCTGCATTACTCAATATTATCTTACAAAACATCCAACTTTAGAGCAGAAAAAAAAATCAGTACTTTTAGGGTGCCAACTGTTGGAAGGTAACTATAACAACCAGTAATCAACCTGTCATTAAATGCTGGCATCCTATCTGCATGGGGTGCACGTATTAGTTAGGTATTGCAGCATAACAAACCAACCAAGCCTTTTTTTTTTTTTTAATACAGAGTTTCGCTGTTGTTGCCCAGGCTAGAGTGCAATGGCACAATCTCAGCTCACTGCAACCTCCGCCTCCCAGGTTCAAGTGATTCTCCTGCCTCAGCCTCCCGAGTAGCTGAGATTACAGGTATGCGCCACCACGCCTGGCTAATTTTGTATTTTTAGTAGAGATGGGGTTTCTCCTTGTTGGTCAGGCTGGTCTCAGACTGCTGACCTCAGGTAATCTGCCCACCCAGGCTTCCCAAAGTGCTAGGATTACAGGCATGAGCCACTGCACCCAACCCAGCCAAGGCTTCTTAGCTCACAATTGAGATGGTCAGTCATTTAAGCTGGGCTCAGTGGAGCAATTCTTCTGATCTCAGCTGAGCTCCTTCAGACATGTGTTATCAGCTGCTTGTTAACTAGGCAGCTGTGCTTCTGGATGTGCACTTCTGCTTCTGGAGCTGTCAACAGGGACACCTTGCTTCTCCTCCCCATAGTATGTTATCCTCCAGCTGCCTAGCGTGGGCTTTTTTTCACGGAGATGGCAGCATTGTGAAAGAAAAACAGAGGCATTCAAGACTGCTAGGCCCCAAACTAGCATGCTATCATGTTCACATGTTTTTACTGCCTTGAGCAAACAAGGGCAGCCAGATCTGGGTTTCAGAAAACAGATTCTGGATCTCAATGGAAACAGCTGTAAAAATCCCTGGCAACAGGCGTGGATATAGAAGGGATAAAAAATTGCTACCATTTTTGCAATCAGTATCATTCTGCCTTTTTTTGCATATGTGGTTTATAGAACTCTTGTACATCAAGAAACTTGTCCAAAGACCCACAGCTACTAAGTGGCTGGGCTGAGATTCAGGATCAACTCTGTCGGACCCCAAAGCCCAAGCACCTCCATAAATAACACTACTAAAGTAACTGCCTTAGACCCTTGAAATCCTGGCGAGTGACACTTCTAGAATAGATGCCAGATTCCTTTCAAATTTATGGCCATATAGTACTGTTTAATTATTGGTAATACTCTCAAGAACTGCAGATGCACACGGTGGCTCACATCTGTAATTTTAGCACTTTGGGAGGCTGAGATGGGAGAATCACTTGAGCTCAGGAGTTCAAGTGCAGCCTGGGCAACATAGTAAGATCCTGTCTTCATGAAAAAGGTTAAAAAGATTAGCCAGGCATAATGGCATAATGGTGCATGCCTGTAGTCCCAGCTACTTGGGGAGCTGGGGCAGGAGGATTGCTTGAGCATGGAAGGTCAAGGCTGCAGTGAGCCATAATTGGTTACACCACTGCACTCTAGTCTGGGTGATACAATGAGACCCTATCTCGAAAATTGTTAAAAAAAAAAAAGAAATTGCAGAAGCATTTTGAAAGAACATAGAATAATTTGGGAAAATCGCTGAGGGATGAGTTTAGAAAATCAAAGCCCAACACATTATTTTTTATTGTAAAAAATTTGAAAACTTAAACACAACCAACTTTAGAGATATTAAATTTATCAGAGTTTAATTGAGCAAAAAATAATTTGCAAATCAGGCAGCCTGTGGATCCAGAGTAGGCTCAGAGAGACTTCAGCACAGTCACCTGGTGGAAAAAGATTTATGGACAAAAAAAGCAAAGTGACACACAGAAAATGAAAGTGAGGTACTGAAACAGCCAGATTGATTACAGCTTGGGATTTGCCTTATTTGAACATTGTTTGAACAGTTAACTTTTTTATTGGCAAAAACACAGTGGTTGGTACAAGAATGTGTTACAGTCTACTTACCTATCTAGTTAGGTTTCAGTTTACTATCTTGAAAAACACCTATTGACCAAACTTATACAGGAAAGGGGCCAGGTTTAGGCTATAATTAATTTAAAAATTTCTCCCTTTTGGTTACCTTCTCAATTTTCAGATGTAGACCAAAACTTTAGACATTGATATCAATCTGTCACCATTAAAAATGTACTTATTTAGTTTCAAATCCCACTGTGAAGTAACAGAACTGTGGGTTTTGTAAAGTGGAAATAAGTCCTTCAGGTTATTATTTTTTTAAAGGCTTACAGTAAGAGGACCTCCTTGTGTTGAAATCTACTGTTTACACATGAAAAACAAAACCTGGCCTATGGATCTTAAGGATCTACCTCTTTCCTTAAATTTTCAGTTTATGTGACATTTAGCATGAGTGACTCCATTTTGGTTTGGTTTGGTCTGTTTGGGCCTAGTGCACAAGCTCAGTCAGGAATAGTGGCCTCCAATAATTTTGTTCTAAAAATTCCCTCCATTTGGTTAAGTTCTCATGTGGGTCAGATTTTGTACAAACCTCAGGGCATTAGTGCCACTTAGTTTCCATTGTTTTGGGTTTTTGTCCTTATCTATTATGTTATTCATAGGACATGGTGTCCTCATGGTCACATATGTCTTTGAGTTTTTGTCATTCCAGTTAATGAGAAACCATTTGACATTCTAGAGATGACTGCATGCAAACATTTATAACTTTTGAGAGAATACAGTGCAGTAGGGAGACTACTATTTTGACATCAGGAGGGTAATACCAAGAGATTGAAGTATGCTTTTTAGCCAGGTTCCCATGAACAAACCAACTACAATTAAATAAATCAAATAATTAGCTAGATAAATCATCTATTCATTTCAACCAAGCATCCTGTTCATTAATCTCCTATAACTGAATCCCTGTAATATCCAATGTATTTCTCTAGGCAAATACAAGTATTAGCAACTGCACAGATACTTCTCTGTTTATCCAGTCAGTAATCTAGAGAAATTCATTATTAACACAACTTTAATAAGAAAGTTTAAAGTCTATCGTGTGACCATAGCCTTTACAGTAGAATCTGCTATAGACCCAATTATAGGGGATAAATTTCTAACAATTGCCTCATTTACTCTAAACCATGGAAAAAAAGACCTAAAAATTATGCCCATTCAGAGGAGTAATGGCTTCCTGGCAATGCTCCCTAACCAATTCTGAATAAGTTCTCTATAACTTATGAAGTAGGTTAAGAGCAGTGGACCAATATTCTGTTTCCGGTATTATGAGGCAACAAATGTCCCATTAAAATTTCTCACCTACATTGGCCCTTCATCTTTTACCTATCAAGGCATAAGTTTATTCATATATAAGGTTTGGTGCAAAATTCTCTACATATAAAAATATACCCCATAAGTGCACACAAGAGACCCCTTTTTTATTTTTGTTATTTATAGAGCCATAAAAAAATCTGTGAACTAAGAGTGTCATGATAGCAGAGATGTCTTGATTTTTGATCTTGTGTAAACAGCTATTTACATCAAGGTTGCCATCTTCTTTTGAGGAGAATCTTCCCTGTTTGGTTTACCTTAAAATCTCCAGTGGGTATACAATTGCAAGAGATTGGAGGGCCCCTTCTGAGCTATAAGATTATGAAATCAAGGTTCAAGGTCCTCAAGTCTTGCTGCAGTGCAGATGGCAACCAGACTCAGTCTCTGGGTTCTAGAGTATAAAGCGTTTTGCTATCCTTAATCAGTAGACTATTAGCTTTCTTCACCTGGTGAAAATATGCTTGGCCATAATGCCCTAAAGCCTTGCTGAATTTAGTGATAATTAGACTTCAGTAGCAGAAGATGCATGAGGTTCTATTATTAGGTGCATAGGACTTCCAATGACTATTTTATAAGGGTCAACATCTTTTTTCCACTCTAAGTGGATCTGATTGTCATCAATCTGCAACTACAAAAGCAATCCAATCAATTTACTTAGCTTTGCTCAATACTAGTGGATCTATAACATCTTATGTAACCGTTTTAAAACTATTCTAATGAAATAAGTATCCTTATCATTGGAGACTTTTTCAGAAATGTCCCACGAAGAAAACATGTTTCCTAATATCCTTTAAGCTACTGTTATAACATCAGCCTTCTCGCATAAGAAAGCTTTTATAATACCAGAAAACATGCATTAAAAATTACAGTAAAATATCTGTACAAACGTTTAACTGGCCCACCATGTAGCAAAAATGTACACGAAGTTTCAGTTGTCTTCTCAGGATTGTATGCTTTGTTTGTTTGTTAGTTTTTTTGAGACGGTGTAACATATATAATCTGCATTTGCTTCTTGGGGGCATACTAAGCACATCTGCTAGGTCTAGTTGTTTTTACCTTTTTAACTTTTTTGTATTTCTGGTAGAGATGGGGTTTCGCCATGTGGCCAGGCTGGTCTCAAACTCCTGATCTTGTGATCTGCCTGCCTCGGCCTCCCAAAGTGCTGGGATTACAGGCATGAGCCACTGCACCCGGCCAATATTTTAGTATTTTAACACACAAATGACTCAGAAATATTATGATGATTATTGAATTACCATAATATGATTTTAATATTTTAAATTATAGAAAAGGATTTTGAAACTATGAAACAGGCATTATTCTCATTGTATTTCCCAGTCATCTTGGCTCTTAAGTAAGCATGTGGCATACAAGATAGGTATGAAAGTCAGGTTTTGAGTAAGTCGTGAATTTATATACCAGGTGTGGAGCACAGGGCAGAAGAAAAATCCATCCTCTTTTTTTGCAGTGGCGTGATCTCGGCTAACTGCAAGCTCCGCCTCCCGGGTTTATGCCATTCTCGTGCCTCAGCCTCCCGAATAGCTGGGACTACAGGCGCCTGCCACCGCGCCCGGCTAATTTTTTTGTATTTTTAGTAGAGATGGGGTTTCACCATGTTGGCTAAGTCTGTCTCAAACTCCTGACCTCAAGTGATTCGGCCTCCCAAAGTGCTGAGATTACAAGTGTGAGCCACTGCACCGGGCCTACAAAGCCATTTCTATTTAACCAACAATTCAAAAACTACCTTTTTTTTACCAAGTATGATCACATACACATAACACATATAGACATATGGACAAACATATAGAAGCAGATCTTATAGCTTTTCTAAACAATTTTCATCTGCTGGCTTTTAAATACTTTTCATTTTTCCCATTTAGCCTATCAAACTTCCAGTTACCTGTTTCATTGCTCTAAGCAATTTTTATCTACGCAACAAGCTTGCGTTTCTAATGGGACAACTTAGGTGAAACAAGAAACGTATATTTCTAAAGCACAGAGCTAACAATTTAGGCTAAAATGTTGTATTATTTTTTCAGCCAAGGAAAATATAGTGTAAGTAAAAGTTTAGTTAAGAGAAGGTGGTCAGAAAAGCATATTAAATGTATGACTTGTGTGAATTTAAAACAATACTATTTTTTTTTTCTGTCACCCAGGCTGGAGTGCAATGGCCTGATCTTGGCTCACTACAACCTCTGCCTCCTGGGTTCAAGCAATTCTATTTCTTCGGCCTCCAAAGTAGCTGAGATTACAGGCGCCTGTCACCACACCTGGCTAACTTTTTATTTTTTTGTATTTTTAGTAGGGATGGGGTTTCGCCAAGTTGGCCAGGCTTGTCTCAAACTCTTGAGCTCAACTGATCCACCCTCCTCGGCTTCCTAAAGTGCTGGGATTACAGGCATGAGCCACAATGTTCAACCAAATTTTTTTTTTTTTTTTTTTTTGAGACGGAGTCTCGCTCTGTCGCCCAGGCTGGAGTGCAGTGGCGCAAGCTCGGCTCACTGCAAGCTCCGCCTCCTGGGTTCACGCCATTCTCCTGCCTCAGCCTCTCCAAGTAGCTGGTACTACAGGTGCCCGCCACCACGCCTGGCTAATTTTTTGTATTTTTAGTAGAGACGGGGTTTCACCGTGGTCTCGATCTCCTGACCTCATGATCCGCCCGCCTCGGCCTCCCAAAGTGCTGGGATTACAAGCGTGAGCCACCGCGCCCAGCCTCAACCAAATATTTTTAATGTATTGCAGACACCTTACAAATAGAGATTTCCTTTACAGACATAGATTTTTTTTTAACAAAAGGATTAAGATAAATTTCAGGAAGTCGTAATTTAGTTCAAAAGGTGGTCTTTCTAACTTTGCTACTGTTCCTTGGCTATAATTACTGAGTTCAGCATGGAGCCTATTAAGAAATAGAGCAAAGAAAAAATTCTCTAAGGCTGGACTAAGCATGGATACATCTGACAAAGAAGCAAGCCTGCTTTACCTGAGGGTGTACTTTTTACAAACACTTTGTTTAGGATAATTTTCTTTTCACCTTCAAGGAGAAATGTCTACATACCTGTACAGATTTATAGCTATCATCAGTTTCTAATTTTCTTTTACTATGGTTAGAGAACACACATTGCATTTGTTAAGTATTTAAATTGCATTTTTTATTTTTATGGCATCGAGTATATTCTCTCCTAGAGAAGATTCCACATGCATTTAAGAATATATAATCTGCAGTTGCTTCTTGGGGGCATACTAAGCATGTCTGCTAGGTCTAGTTATTTTTACCTTTTCAAGTGCTTCATTTTCTTGCTGATCTTCTTACTGCTTTTTAAATGATTATTAAAAGATATGTATGTCTTCAATTATTATCGTTGAATTCTCTATTTTTTCTTCATTTTTCTCGGTTTTGACTTTATGTATTTTGCTGATTATTTCTTAGGTGTATATATGTTTATAATTGTCATGCCATCCTTTTTATTATCTTTCTTATTATCCATTTTGTCTCTATCAAATGTCCTACTTTATATCTATTAAATTTTTTTGTTTTAAATTCTACTTATTCTAATTTTAAAATAACAACTACAACTTTCTTTTTTCTTTTTTTTTTTTTTTTTTTGAGACAGAGTCTCGCTCTGTCACCCAAGCTGGAGTGAAATGGCATGATCTCAGCTCACTGCAACCTCTGCTTCCTGGGTTCCAGCGATTCTCCTGCTTCAGCCTCCTGCGTAGCTGAGACTACAGGCATATGCCACCAACCCTGATTAATTTTTTTGTATTTTTGGTAGAGACGGGGTTTCACCATGTTGGCCAGGCTGGTCTCAAACTCCTGGCCTCAAATGATCCGCCAGCTTCGGCCTCCCAAAGTGCTGGGATTACAGGCATAAGCCACCGTGCCCCACCAACAAATACAACTTTCTTATGGTAGCTATTTGCATGCTTCCGCCTTTTCACTTTCATAGTATTTGTTCTTTTGCATCCAAAGTGCATGTATTGTGAACATTATTCAATTAGATTTTTCTCTATTTAATTGTTTAAATCTCAGCTTTCCTTAATTGTTTAATCTTTTTTTTTTTTTTTTTTTTGACGCAGTTTCACTCTGTCGCCCAGGCTGACGTGCACTGGTGTGATCTTAGGTCACTGCAACTCCACCTCCCGGGTTCAAGAGATTCTCGTGCCTCAGCCTCCCGAGTAGCTGGGACTACAGGCATGCAGCACCACACCCAGGTAATTTTTGTATTATTAGTAGAGATGGGGTTTCACCATGTTGGCCAGGCTGGTCTTGAACTCCTGACCTCAAGTGATCTGCCTGCCTTGGCCTCCCAAAGTGCTGGGATTATAGGCGTGAGCCACTGCACCTGGCCCTGTTTAATCTTTTTATATGTAATGTTATTATTTATATAGCTGTGCTTATATTTGTTATATTATTTTCTTTTCTATATATCTCATGCATTTTTTATATTTTTCTATTTCTACTGCTTTGTTTTGCATTAAGAGAATAATTATTGTGTAACATTCTAATTTCTTTCATAATTTTCTTCACATATTTTTGGAATTATACCCTTAGTTGTTTCTCTGATTCTTACAATTAGAATTAGAGATGGATTCTCACTCTGTCGCCAGGCTGGAGTGCAGTGGCACGACCTCAGCTCACTGCAACCTCAGCCTGCGGGGTTCAAGTGATTCTCCTGCCACAGCCTCTGGAGTAGCTGGAACTACAGGCGCGGGCCACCATGCCCAGCTAATTTTTGTATTTTTAGTACAGACAGGGTTTCACCATGTTGGCCAGGATGGTCTCGATGTGTTGACCTCGTGATCCACCTGCCTCAGTCTCCCAAAGTGCTGGAATTACAGGTGTGAGCCACCGTGCCCAGCCTACAACATACATTTTTTTTTTTTTTTTTTTTTTTTGAGACGGTCTCACTCTGTCTTCTAGGCTGGAGTGCAATGGTGCGATCTTGGCTCACTGCAACCTCTGCCTCCCGGGTTCAAGCGATTCTCCTGCCTCACCCTCCCGAGTAGCTGGGATTACAGGCACCCAACACTACGCCCAGCTAATTTTTGTATTTTTAGTACAGACGGGTTTCACCATGTTGGTCAGTCTGGTCTCGAACTCCTGATCTCAGGTGATCCACCCACCTCAGCCTCCCAAAGTGCTGGAATTACAGGCATGAGCTACCGTGCCTGGACCCACAACATACATCTTATGTCATTAGAATGTGTTTCACATTTATACAAACTTAATACTAATGAAATACAAAACATGTTGGTTCTATATGTATTTGTTCCTCTTTCTCATTTTTCTTGTATTAATTTTACACTTATTATATCCATATATGTTATAAATTTGACACATTTTTACACTTATTTTATATTTTTATTTATTTTAAGGAAAATAATATCTACAACTTTTTTGATAATCATCTTTTTATTAGTTGTTTTATTTACTTATTCCAGTGGAATCAACTTACTATCAAGAAATTTTCTTTTTTTGAGACAGAGTCTTGCTTTATCCCCCACACTGGAGTGCAGTGGTGTGATCTCAGCTCACTGCAACCTCAGCGTCCCAGGTTCAAGTGATTCTCCTGCCTCAGCCTGCCAAGTAGCTGGGATTACAGGCGCGCACCACCACGCCCAGCTAATTTTTGTATTTTTAGGAGAGACGGGGTTTCACCGTGTTAATCAGGCTGGTCTCGAACTCCTGACCTCGTGATCTGCCCGCCTTGGCCTCCCAAAGTGCTGGATTACAGGCATGAGCCACCACACCCGGCCTATATTCATATTTTTATACAATTGTTTGTTCGAAATGAACTAAGATAATAAAGAAAAAGTAATATTCTTTTATACTTTCTTTTGTAATAACAATTACTTTTACCAACCCTCTGTCATTTTATGTGAATTCAAATTATTATCTGTGGTCAGTTGATTTTAGCCTTATCTTCATTTAATATTTTCTATAAGATGGGTTGGCTAGCACCAAATTTTCTCAGTTTTTTTGCTCTGGAATGTGTTTATTTTACATTTAGTTTTAATAAATATATTTTCTCAATATAGGATTTTTACATAGTAATTTTTCTTTGAGGAATAAAAAAATTTCAATTGAACATGAAAGGCTTTCAAGAGTTATTAGTCTTTATAATTAAAGCCTTAATAACTGAGGCTTATATAGTTTACTAACTAAAGCCTTTTAGTTTTAATAACTAAGAGCTTAGTTATTAAAGGCTTTAGTTTTAATAAATATATTTTCTTAGTACAGGATTTTTACATGACAGTTTTTCTTTGAAAAATAGAAACAAATTTCAATTAAACTTGAAAGGCCTTTCAAGAGGACAAATCAATACCTAAAAACGCCAACTGGGTTAACATAGGAAAGCCTATCAATGGCAGAAGATAATATATTAAATTGGGTTGGAGAGAGCAGTGAGAATAAAACTTGTGGACAATAAAAGTATATAAGGTGAGCTGGGCGCGATAGTTCATGCTTGTAATCCCAGCACTTTGGGAGGCCGAGGCAGGTGGATCACCTGAGGTCAGGAGTTTAAGACCAGCCTGGCCAACATGGTGAAACCTCATCTCTACTAAAAATACAAAAACATAGCGAGGCGTAGTGGCGGGCGCCTGTAATCCCAGCTACTCCGGAGGCTGAGGCAGGAGAACCACTTGAACTCGGGAGGCGGGATTTGCAGTGAGTAGAGGTCACACCACTATACTCCAGCCTGGACAACAAGAGCGAAACTCCATCTCAAAAAAAAAACAAAGAAAAAGAAAAAGTATATAAGGTGAGTAGTTCTGACTGAGGTCAAATGAGGAGCAATTATTATTATTATTATTTTTTTTTTTCAGACAGAGTCTAGCTCTGTTGCCCAGGCTGGAGTGCAGTGGCACGATCTCGGCTCACTGCAACCTCCGCCTCCTGGGTTCCAGTGATTCTCCTGCCTCAGCCTCCCGAGTAGCTGGGATTACAGGCGCCCACCACCACGCCCAGCTAATTTTTATATTTTTAGTAGAGACTAAAATGTTAATTTATAGGTTCAACATAGGTTTCACTATGTTGGCCAGGCTGGTCTTGAACTCCTGACCTCAGGTGATCTGCCCACCTCAGCCTCCCAAAGTGCTGGGATTACAGGCGTGAGCCACAGCGCCCAGCCAAGATATCTTGAAGAAGACAGGTTGTCTCAAAACTCAAGGAGCTCAAAATGGAGGCATTCTGCTCTTCTTAGTAAATGCACCTCAACAAGTTAGTTGAGAGAAGAGGTGAAAAGCAGCCTGTATTTTGCTCCCATGTCTGGTCCTCTGGCTCACAGATGTGTTGTCTGCATGACAGAGGACTTTGCATATGTAAGTGTGATAGAGGTAGCATTTTTCTAATTCCCACAGAGGTGCTTTTGGTCTAATTCTGACTGTGAAAAAACTAGAGACCACTGGAGAATATATGTAGAGGACACCCTGAATCACTTCAACCGCAGGCATACATTGGGAAATCTGGCATTGTGTTCTATTTATTTTAATGTTTTGGTTATTGGGAGGTATTGGTTTTGCTGCCAAAGACTAAGACCACACAATCTACCAGGCCAAAGTTATTGGGAAAAGTGAGCTCACACAGAATTTAAAACCCAGTTATTCCTATTGTGTTTTCTAGTAATTCTGTTCAGTTTTTCCTTTTGTGGCTCCATTTCTAATCATCAGAAAGCTAGGACTTGTCATTCTTATACAGTTTACATTAAAATTATGGGTCTGGAGGGGGATGAGCTAATGGCATTGCTTCCTTGTAAGTATATATTGGGGGCCTCATCCCTCATGCATAGACTCACTTCAGGACTCATTTGGGTAAATGTCTATTTGACAGCATTATTAAAAGTGAGAGTTCAAGACTCAGGTAAGTGATTGAATGAGGTAGAATTTTCTCAATAAAATGCTAAAATAATTCCCTTCTAATAATTTCAGTAATATATCTTAGTGAGTAATAGCTAAATGCAGTAGAAGTTTCCAAATTAAAAGATCAATTTCATGAATTTTATTAGGTTATATTTTAAGGATTTTAAAAATTTTGAAAGAATTTGTAATATTACCTTTGAATTAGAATTGCATTTTACATTTTCTCATTTTTCTAATTTTAATTTACAGTATATATAAAACTAAAATTTTGAATGTTATTATAAAAGATAGCGGAACTTGTTTGGAATTTAGTCATTCTTTCTTCTTCTTTTTTTTTTTTCTTTTTTTTGAGACAGAGTTTCTCTCTTGTCGCCCAGGCTGGAGTACAATGGGGTGATCTCAGCTCACTGCAACCTCCGCCTCCCTGGTTCAAGCGATTCTCCTGCCTCAGCCTCCTGGGTAGCTGGGATTACAGGCACTTGCCACCATGCCCGGCTAATTTTTGTATTTTTTAACTCCTGACCTCAGGTGATCCACCTGCCTCGGCCTCCCAAAGTGCTAGGATTACAAGCGTGAGCCACAGCACCCGCCCATTTTTTTTCAGAATTGGAAATTCTTTAGTATATTTATACTCTTTACAACCATCTAAAATTGAAATGTAGTAAACCATAAGATTATTATTCAACCTTTCTCATTTATTAGCTTGTAGCAGATAACCATAAAAATGTTTAATTCTATTATAGCAATTGCTAATACAAAAATGTTCTAATTTTTATAAACTAGAAATATCTGCATTTGGCATTTATTGAATTTTTGTGGAGTTACTAAATAACAGATATAGAAGCTTTTAATAGTAAGCATAATTATAAACATAAATTCAGTTATAGTATTTCATATCTCATCACAAAACTAAGTTATAAAATATTATTCATATTAATCGGCTGGGTAACACTTTTTAGCAATAAAAGAATAATAATCTGCAAAAATTGAAGAAGATAGCATTCCCTTTTTATTAAAAAAAACTCTGGGCCGAGCATGGTGGCTCACGCCTGTAATCTCAGCACTTTGGGAGGCTGCGGTGGGCGGATCACCTGAGGTCAACAGTTCGAGACCAGCCTGACCAACATGGTGAAACCCCCCTCTCTACTAAAAATACAAAAATTAGCCAGACATGGTGGTGCACACCTGCAATCCCAGCTACTAAACAGGCTGAAGCAGGAGAATCACTGGAACCGGGAGGCAGAGGCTGCAGTGAGCTGAGATGGCACCACTGCACTCCAGCCTGTGCGACAGAGTCTCTGTCTAAAAAAAAAAAAACCTCTGAATTTTTTACTCATACAGTCTCATAAAATTTTAAATTTTGCAATTTTCTTTTTAAGATATATTCACAAATTTGAAAAGTATGTTTCAATTTTGTTAATAAAATGTACACGTTAATGTTTTATTTCAGTAGGGATAGTGTCCTTTTATTGTCTATGATTCTTAAAATGAAAGACAGAGTATGAAGTAAGGGTACTTTGAAATCAAAAGAAAAAATATTGATAATAATTGTTTATTTGTGACCAATGAGGGCATAAAATTGTTAAGAAAATTAAACAGTACAAAATTATGTAATCACATAAGCGTCTTAATATTCGATAAGGCATTTTTCATTCTGTGTGTCTGTGTTTTGTGCACTTAGAGATAGTAATGTCAGAGAGAAAAGAACCTCAACTACTTTCAGTGTACATTTCCAACTTGGAAATATCTCTCCAAATTTAATATTTGACACAGTTAGTATGACTCTCATTATCTCTTTACTGTTATGCACATGGATATGATGACAAAGGATATTGGAAGGCTTTAGATAAAAAAGTGTTTATTGCCGGGCGCGGTGGCTCACGCCTGTAATCCCAGCACTTCGGGAGGCCGAGGCGGGCAGATCACGAGGTCAGGAGATCGAGACCATCCTGGCTAACACGGTGAAACCCCGTCTCTACTAAAAATACAAAAAATTAGCCGGGCGTGGTGGCGAGCGTCTGTAGTTCCAGCTACCCGGGAGGCTGAGGCAGGAGAATGGCATGAACCTAGGAGGCGGAGCTTGTAGTGAGCCAAGATCGCGCCACTGCACTCCAGCCTGGGAGACAGAGCGAGACTCTGTCTCAAAAAAAAAAAAGAAAAAGTGTTTATTCACTAATACCTTAGTTGGGATGACCAGAAAACAATCGACAACAACAAGAAGAAACAAAAAACTGGCCAGGTGTGGTGGCTCACGCCTGTAATCCCAGCATTTTGGGTGGCTGAGGCGGGTGGATCACGAGATCAAGAGTTCGAGACCAGCCTGACCAACAGGGTGAAACCCCATCTCTACTAAAAATACAAAAATTAGCCAGGTGTGGTGGCGCATGCCTGTAATCCCAGCTACTCAGGAGGCTGAGGCAGGAGAATCACTTGAACCCGGGAGGCAGAGGTTGCAGTGAGCCAAAATTGAGCCACTTCACTCCAGCCTGGGTGACAGAGTGAGACTCTGTCTTAAAAAAAAAAAAAGAGAAAAACTTCCATTAGGATTTTTAGGGTTTTCTAATATTTGCGACACAGTATTTGTGACCAAGCCCCTACAGAGTCTTCCTGTGTGCTACTTTTGCAGTGATACTTCCCCTGCCTATGCTTTTTCCTAGGGCATCTGAGAATTAAGTGTCTTGAAATTAGCAATATGTTTGCCGGCAAGAATTGTGTTTTCAGTTAGACCCTATACTAAGTTTAATTTCTAATAAATTGTTGATGCGTTGCAGTGATTTGATGACATCTGATGATTATAATATTTCTTATTCTGTCATTTGTGTTTAATAAAGATCATGCATCTTAAATTTCAGTATCCATGACATTTCATGAAAAAGAATATGAATGATGCCAATCTAATACAGAAGAACTTCTCATAGCTTTAATGCAGCAACAATTGATCAAATGCTTTTTAATAAATGCTACAAATGAAGGCATAGCATCAAGTGATGAGTTTAATTACATCAGTATTCACATTTCAAAAAATCTAAAATTCTTTCAATATAAAACAATAAACTTCAAATATAATTATAACTCTTCAAAGATCAAACTCTTGCTTCTTTTAGTCTTACATAAAAATAAATTACGTATTTCAACTTTTTTTTTTTGAGACAGAGTCTTGTTCTGTCGCTTAGGCTGGAGTGCAGTGGCGCTATCTTGAGTCACCGTAACCTCCGCCTCCCGGGTTTAAATGATTCTCCTGCCTCAGCCTCTCGAGTAGCTGGTAGGACAGGCGCCACACCACTATGGTTCTGCTACATTTTTTTAATTTTTAGTAGAGACAGAATTTCATCATGTTTGCCAGGCTGGTCTTGAACTCCTGACCCCAAGTAATCCACCTGCCTTGGCCTCCGAAAGTGCTGGGATTATAGGCATGAGTCACCGAGCCCGGCCTTAACTTTGGATTAATCTCTATAATCAACACTCTGCTTAATGTCTAAAGTGTTGTGTGTGCCTTAGTGATTTCTACTGTGAATTATCTGATGATTACTTTGGCTATATTTATTTTTTTACATTTACTGAATCTGAAAAAAATCTCATTTAATGTGAACACCTTGCTGTTTTCTAAAAACATCATTTAATGTGAACACTCTGATGTTTTCTGATATTCTTAGAACAGTTTTTCTTCATTTATTATATTTGTAGTGTCTGTCTCCAATACAAATTCTCTAAAGTTGAATAAAGTGTGAGCAACTGTTTGAGGATTTCTCTCCAGTATAATTTCTCCTGTGTACAAGAAGATCCATGATATAAGTGAAGACATTGAACTCGTCGTTGTATTTGCAATGTTGTTCTTCACTAAAATTTTTTGCAATCTAAGGCTTGTATTTTGTAAAATGTCTTTAGACAGTAATTACATTTATAACACTACTAGTCAGTATGAACTCTTCCATATCAAGTAAGGTAACAGATATTACAGACATTGTCACATTCTTCACATCTGTAAAATTTTTCTCAGGTTTGAATTTCCTCATGTACAGTAAGGTGTAAGAACTGGTAAAAGGCTTTGGCACATTCTTTACATTTGTATGGTTTCTATTTGGTATGAGTTGCCTTATGATTAGCAAGATTTGAGTGTTAAAGGCTTTGTCCCACTCTATACATTTTCAGAGTTTCCCTCCAGTATGAATGTTCTTATGTTCATTAAGATGTGAGCTCTGATTAAAGGCTTCGTCACATTCTTTACATTTGTAGAATTTCTCTCCAGGATGAGTTATCTGATGTCTAGTAAGGTATGAAAACCATATAAAAGCTCTGCCACATATTACCCATTTATATGGTTTCACTGCAGTATGAATGTCCTTAAGTTGAGTAAAGTATAGAAACAATTTAAAGGCTTTGCCACACTCTTCACATTTGTAGGGTTTCTCTCCACTACAAAGTATTATACGTTTAGTAAAAGTTGAAGACTGTGACTATATCACATTTGTCACATTTATAGATTTCTCTCCAGGATGAATTCTCTTATGTTGAGTAAGGGATGAGGACCAATTAAAGACTCTGCCACATCTTTCACATTCGTTGGGTTTCTTTTCAGCATAAATTCTCTTAATAATAGAAAGGGTAGAGCAAGATTTAACCACTGGGCTACATTCATTACATTTGCAATGTTCCTCTCCAAGATGACTTCCCTTATTTTCAGTTAAGTGTGAACACTTATTAAAGCCTTTGCCACATTATTTACATTTGTGGGGATTCCATCCGGTATTGATTCTCTGATGTCGACTTACAATTTAAGACATTTAAAATAATCTGTTACATTTTTTACATTTAAAATCTTTCTCTCCAATATGTCCAGCATGTCTTATGTCTATTTATTATTGAAGATTTACTAAAGACTTTCACACATTTATTACATTGAAAGATTTTGCTATGAATAGTGGATGAACATTGGTTAAGTCCATTGTAACATGCCCCATACACTCACCCACACTTTTTCAGTCTTTTCTTACGTGTAAATTCTGAAGATTGCAGTTTCCATGTCTTCTCGGTATTACAGTTTGGAATTAATGTATTTTGCTTTGCTTTGGCAATTTATCTTCAGTGAAATAGAAGACACCATTGGAAGAAAGAAAAAAAATTATCCCACTTACTAGACTCAGGTGAATATGCTTTATACATCTAATGTATAAAGTTCTACCAAGTACATGAGCAAGATGACATAATAAAATACCACAGGTCTTTATATACATACACACTTAAGAAGAATATACTTGTGAGAATTCTTGGAATACTTAACGAAATTCCATTGTAATAATTCTAAAAATTAAGAGTTTGCAGCACTACAGATTAGCACAATGCCAAGAGCCAAACAGAAGAAGGAAAGTGTGTTACATTTACCCATTACAACCCTTCTTCCTCTCCAATGCATCATGATGCCTCTAGAAGTAAATTTCTGACTTCTCCCTCAAGAGAGAAAGAAAATACTGGCAGAGATGTCCATACTTCTAGCTTTTTTTTTTTTTTTTTTTTTTTTTTTTGAGACGGAGTCTCGCTCTGTCGCCCAGGCTAGAGTGCAGTGGCGCGATCTCGGCTCACTGCAAGCTCCGCCTCCCGGGTTCAGGCCATTCTCCTGCCTCAGCCTCTCCGAGTAGCTGGGACTACAGGCGCCCGCCACCGCGCCCGGCTAATTTTTTGTATTTTTAGTAGAGACGGGGTTTCACCGTGGTCTCGATCTCCTGACCTCGTGATCCGCCCGCCTCGGCCTCCCAAAGTGCTGGGATTACAAGCGTGAGCCACCGCGCCCGGCCACTTCTAGCTTTTAGGGAACTTTTTAAAGACTGTTTTTTGTCTCCTATAACACAAAGTGCTAAAAGAAATGGTGCTATACTTTGAATGACAGGCTACTTCTGCTGAGAGCAAAGATAAATAATTCTCACGGCAGTACAGAGAGGTCAGTATCACAAATAAACAACAGGTATAGCAAGTGATTATAGTCTCTTAAGAAGAAACACAGACAAACTTCATTAATTTAAAAAATGTACAAACAATTCCAGGGTAGACACATCCTGAAGAACAAGTTTGAGAGGGTTCTAGAATCTCTAGCTTGGTCAACTGGTATCAGACTCCCTCATGACAAAGCCACTTTATAAATACTGTGACAAGAAAACTTTTGTGAATGCACAAATTTCAATAAAAGTTTACAACATACACAAAGTTTCACCATAATATGGCCCTCAAAACCCTCTATAAATATCCATATATCAACCCTAAAGAAATGGAGAAATACCAATTCCTTGAAAAATTCAAAATAACTATCTGAGTGATGTTCATCAATGCATAAAATGGGAAAACAGACAAGTAAATGAAAGCAGGAAAATGAGAATATCAGCCAAACGATTAAAAGTATAAAAAGAAACAAAAACTATGGAGCTAAAGAATATATTAAGATATAATGACTGAAAAATCCTCAAACATAAAGAAAACACTTGTAAAACATCAAGAAGCTTAACATACTTTAGGATAAACACAAAGTGACTCATAACAAGACAGATTATAAACAAAAATGTTAAAGCCATAGACAGGCTGGGTGTGGTGGCTCATGCCTGTAATCCCAGCACTTTGGGAGGCTGAGGCGGGCAGATCACCTGAGGTCAGGAGTTCGAGACCAGCCCAGCCAACATGGTGAAACCCCATCTCTACTAATAATACAAAAATGATCCGGGTGTGGTGGCGGGCACCTTTAATCTCAGCTACTCGGGAGCCTGAGGCAGGAGAATTGCCTGAACCTGGGAGGTGAAGGCTGTGGTGAGCCAAGATTGCACCACTGAACTGCATCCTGGGCAACAGAATGAGATTCTGTCGGGAAGGGAAGGGAACGGAGGGGAGGGGAGGGGAGGGGAGGGGAGGGGAGGGGAGGGGAAGGGGAAAAATATGGAATCTTGGAAGCAGCAAAAGAAATCTAATGTGTTGTCTATAAGTTTGTTACAATGAGATTGGCAGTGGATTTATCCACAGAGTCCCTACAGGCCAGAAAAAAAAGTTGAGAAATACAGTTAAAGTCCTGAAAGAGAAAAATTTCCAAGGAAGAATACTATAACCAGAAAAGTTCTTCTTCAAAATGAAAAAAAAATTACAAGGTAACCAAAGGCTCATTAATATTCACATTTCAAAAAATCTAAAATTCTTTCCATGTAAAACAATACACTTTATTTTTTTATTTTTTTAAATTATTATACTTTAAGTTCTACGGTACATGTGCACAATGTGCAAGTTTGTTACATATGTATGTATGGATACCTGTGCCATGTTGGTGTGCTGCACCTGTTAACTTGTCATTTACATTAGGTATATCTCCTAATGCTATCCCTCCCCTCTTCCCCCACCCCACGACAGGCCCCAGTGTGTGAGGTTCCCCACCCTGTGTCCAAGTGTTCTCATTGTTCAATTCCCACCTATGAGTGAGAACATGTGGTGTTTGGTTTTCTGTCCTTGTGATAGTTTGCTCAGAATAATGGTTTCCAGCTTCATCCATGTCCCTACAAAGGATATGAACTCATCCTTTTTTATGGCTGCATAGTATTTCATGGTGTATAGGTGCCACATTTTCTTAATCTAGTCTATCATTGATGGACATTTGGGTTGGTTCCAAGTCTTTGCTATTGAACAATAAACTTTAAATATAATTACAACTGTTCAAAGATCAAACTCTTGCTTCTTATAGTCTTACATAAAAATAAATTCTGTATTTTAACTTTTTTTTTGAGACAGAGTCTTGCTCTGCCACTTACACTGGAGTGCAGTGGCACTATCTTGAGCCACCACAACCTCTGCCTCCCAGGTTTAAATGAGTCTCAAAATAAATAAATATTGGCCAGGTGCGGGGGCTCATGCCTGTAATCCCAGCACTTTGGGAGGCTGAGGCGGATGGATCACGAGGTCAGGAGATGGAGGCCATCCTGGCTAATGCAGTGAAACCCTGTCTCTACTAAAAATACAAAAAATTAGCCGGGCGTGGTGGCAGGAGCCTGTAGTCCCAGCTACTCAGGAGGCTGAGGCAGGAGAATGGTATGAACCCAGGAGGTGGAGCTTGCAGTGAGAAGAGATCGCACCACTGCACTCCAGCCTGGGTGACAGAGCAAGGCTCTGTCTCAATAAATAAATAAATAAATAAATGCATCGCCAGTAGACCTGCCCTACTAAAAGTGCTAAAGGGAGTCCCTTCCATTGAAAATAAAATGCTAGAAAACAACACATCATATGAAAATATATAACTCTCTGGAAAAGCCATATATGTAACACACATATAAAACTGTGCAGTGACAAAATGATGATGCAGCAAACACTGACTGTACTCATAAACATGACAGACAAAAGAACAAATAGAGTTATAAACACCTGTTAATATAAAAAGATACAATTAGTGACATCAATAACAAAGTTGAGGGCAGATGTACTTTAAAAAAATTGGGGCCGGGCGTGGTGGCTCACGCCTGTAATCTCAGCACTTTGGGAGGCCGAGGCGGGCAGATCACTTGAGGTCAAGAGTTCAAGACCAGCCTGGCCAACATGGTGAAACCCAGTATCTAGTAAAAATACAAAAATTAGCTGAGTGTGTTGGCACGTGCCTGTAATCCCAGCTACTCGGGAGGCTGAGGCAGAATTGCTTGAACCCAGGAGGTGGAGGTTGCAGTGAGCTGAGATTGCACCACTGCATTCCAGCCTGGGCGAAGAAGCAAGACTCCGTCTCAAAAAAAAAAAAAAATTGGATGCAACTGAAGATCTTTCCAGTTTAAAATATATTGTTGTAACTTTAAGAGGTCTTATGTAATGTCCATGTAAACATAAATAAACTACCTAGAAAGATATTCCATAAAAAATGAGAAAGGAACTAAAATCTGTCAATATGAAAACAAATGAGACAGCAAAGAAGACAAAGTGAAAGAAAAAGAGAACACAATAGTTACAATAATCAAATAAAAAAATTAATAACATGGCAATAGTAAGTCATCTTCTTTCAGAATATTATTTAAATATTTAGGAACTAACTTTCCCAAATAACAATCATATATTACAAAAAAAATTTTTTTAATTGCATTAAAAGCTCTAACTATATTCTGTGTACAACAGTTTCACTTTAGATCTAATGACAAAAATAGACTAAAAGTGGCAGTATAAAAGAAGATGTTTCAGGCTGGGCACAGTGGCTCACACTTGTAATCCCAGCACTTTGTGAAGCCAAGGTGGGTGGATCACCTGATGTCAGGAGTTCAGACCAGCCTGGCCAACATGGTGAAACTCTGTCTCTACAAGAAACACAAAAATTAGTAGGGCGTGGTGGTGAGTGTGTGTAATCCCAGCTACTCAAGAGGCTGAGGCATGAGAATTGCTTGAACCTGGGAGGTGGAGATTGCAGAGAGCCAAGATCACGCCACTACACTCCAGCATGGGAGAAAGAGCAAGACTCCATCTCAAAAAAAAAAAAGTAGAAATTTCAAAAAACAAAAACAAACAAAAAGATATTTCATGCAAATGTGAACTGAATGAGAGCATAAGAGATCGCAATTAGACAAAATAAATTTTAAGTCCATATTTGTCATATTTCATAAAATATACTTTAATTCAAAACTACAAGAGGCAAAAAAGACTTTAATAAAAGAGTTCATTCATTGAAAACCTATGACAATTGTATATGTGTGTCTGTCTGTGTGTTTATGTAAGCATATATCTTTATCTACATTTATATCTCACATCAGGGTTTTTAATTTATAAAGTAAACATTGACAAAATTAAAGTACAAAACACACAGGGAGCAGAAGACTTGAAACACTATAAAATCACACCTAATAGATGTATAGCAAACACTCCACCCAACAAAATACACAACCTTCTCAATATCTCATAAAACATTCTTCTTGATACTACACGTTAGGTCATAAAACAAGTCTTCTGGCCTCAAGTGGTCCACCTGCTTTGTCCTCCCAAAGTGCTGGGATTACAGGCGTGAGCCACCATGCCCAGCCTACAATTCCTCATTTTAAAATACATTCTGAAGCTACAATAGCTAAAGCAGTTTGATGCTAGCATAAAGGCAGACAACCAGAACAACAAAACATAACAGAGTACTCAGAAATAAAGCTTCCCATATGCAGTCAAGAGTTATTTGCATACCCATATTTATTGCAGCATTATTTGCAAAAGCAGATAGGTCAAAGGAGCCCAAGCTTTCCTCATCAAATGAATGAATAAATATAATTTGGAATATAGAAATAATAAAATATTACTCAGCTTTTCAAAAGCAGAAAAGGTAACATGTGAAAAAGATAAATCTTAACAACATGTTAAATAAAGTAGGTAGTCACAAAAACCAGATATTGTCTGAATCCACTTATAAGAGATATCTATAAACAAGAAATAAAATGATATTTGGAAAGGTCTAGGTAATAGAAAAACAATGGGTAGTTTTTTCACGCGTATTGAATTTTGGTTTGGAAGATAAAAATGTTCAAAGATATGTTGCGTGATAATGTCACTATACTTAACATGACTGAACTACACATTAAAAATATTTAAGATTATAAATTTTATATGGTTTTGAACACTATTGAAAATAAACAATAAAAACTAAAAAGATACAGAGTTATGAAACTTTTCAAAAATTACCTTTGAATCACAAAATATTTCTCTTCTACAAAAATAATATGGATTGTCCAATAAACAGATGTGGAAATTAAGACAACTTTCATGACTACTCACCTAGACAGGATGAACAACCATTGATCACCAACCAAAAACAATACACCATGAAAAAAAGGATATTTATACAGGCAAACAAAAACATAAATAGTTAAATTGCCAACAGACAATTTGAGTCAAGGAACATAAGTCAAGTGACATACGACATGCATATCTCACTTTTTCTTAACACCTTCTTTTTCTTTCTTTCTTTTTTTTTTTTTTTGAGATGAAGTCTCACTGTGTCACCTAGGCTGAAGTGCAATGGCTTGATCTTGGCTCACTGCAACCTCCGCCGCCTCCCGGGTTCAAGCGATTCTCTTGCCTCAGCCTCCCAAGTAGCTGGGATAACAAGCGCTTGCCACCCAAGCCTAGCTAATTTTTGTATTTTTAATAGAGATGGGGTTTCACCATGTTGGTCAGGCTTGTCTCGAGCTCCTGACCTCAGGTGATCCACCCACCTCAGCTTCCCAAAGTGCTGGGATTACAGGCATGAGCCACCATGCCCAGCAACACTTTCTTAAAACATACAAAGTTGAATATTACTATTAAAAGTATAATATATAAATAAAAACTAAAACACAAATTATGTAAGGTGGCCTACACTGAAATTAGAAACATGGAAACATAAAATTGCAAAACAAATTTAAAAGAAACTTTAAACTATAAAAACCTAAATATAAATAGTGTACTTCTTAAGATTTTATCTAGAAAAATTTTTCTAGATAACTACAATTTTCCACTATGACTGGGAATGCATAAAGAGCACACAGATTTGGCTAGGCATAGTGGCTCACAGCTGTAATCTCAGCAGTTTAGGAGGCCAAGGCAGGTGGATCGCCTAAGGTCAGAAATTCAAGACCAGCCTGGCCAACATGGTGAAACCCTGTCTCTACTAAAAATACAAAAATTAGCCAGGTGTGGTGGTGCATGCCTGTATTCCCAGCTACTCAGGAGGCTGAGGCAGGAGAATCACTTGAACCTGGGAAGCAGAGGCTGCAGTGAGCCGAGATCGCACCACTGCACTCCAGCCTAGGTGACAGAGAGAAACTCCAATTCAAAAAACAAAACAAACAAACAAAAAAAGAGCACAGTTTTTAAATTATTAGTATCACAGTGATGGCAATAACATTTCACCAAAATGCATTATGATTATTTAGTAAAAACTTTGATAAAAAAATTTTAAAGAATAAGCATAAAATGATACCAGAAAAACTTCTTTGTTATTAATATATTGCTGCTTTTCTTACACAAACTGGAAAGGCTATAATCCAGCCTTAAGAAGTAACTAAAAGCCTTTTATTTCCAAGTGCAGAAACACTATGAATATTATAAAATACAGTATGAAACATATATTAAAGGAACAATTAGGAATAAATTATATTATCATTTATGTGAAGGGTAAAAAAAGTGGATGAAAAATGCTAATAATGTTTTGCATGCAATAAACATAAGATGCGAACATTTTAATAGATGCAGGGTGAATAAAAATTATTTAATTTACTTTTTATATGACATATAAACTCAAGCATGTTATTAACACCCCACTGTCAATATTAGATCAATGAGACAGAAGATTAACAAGAATATTCAGAACTTGAATTCAGCTCTGGATCAAGGGGACCTAACAGACATCTACAAAACTCTCCACCCCAAATCAACAGAATATACATTCTTCTCAGTGCCACATGGCACTTACTGTAAAATCAACCACATAACTGGAAGTAAAACACTCCTCAGCAAATGCAAAAGAACTAAAATTATAACCACAGTGCAATCAAATTAGAGCTCAGGATTAAGAAGCTTACTCAAAACCGCACAACTGCATGGAAATTGAACAACCTGCTTCTGAAGGACTACTGGGTGAATAATGAAATTATGGCAGAAATCAAGTTCTTTGAAACCAATGAGAACAAAGAGACAACATACCAGAATCTCTGGGACACAGCTGAAGCGAGGTTAAGAGGAAAATTTGTAGCACAAAATGTCCAAATCAGAAAGCTAGAAAGATCTCAAATCGGCTGGGTGCAGTGGGTCATGCCTGTAATCCCTGTACTTTGGGAGGCCGAGGTGGGCGGATCACCTGAGGTCAGGAGTTTGAGACCAGCCTGGCCAACATGGTGAAACCCCATCTCTACTAAAAATACAAAACTTAGCTAAGTGTGGTGGCGGGAGCCTGTAGTCCCAGCTGCTCAGGAGGCTGAGGCAGGAGAATCGCTTGAAGCTGGGAGGTAGAGGTTGCAGTGAGCCGAGATTGTACCATTACACTCCAGCCTAGGGAATGAGAGTGAGACTCTGTCTCAAAAAAAAAGAAAGAAAGAAAGAAAGAAAGAAAGAAAGAAAGATCTCAAATCAACACCCTAACATCACAATTAAAAGAACTAGAGAAGCAAAAGCAAAGAAATCCAAATGCTAGCAGAAGACAAGAAATAAATATCAGAGCAGAACTGAAGGATATAGAGACACAAAAATCCCTTTAAATAAATTAATGAATCCAGGAGCTGTTTTTTTGAAAACATTAACAAAATAGATAGACCACTAGCTGGACTAATAAAGAAGAAAGAAAAAGAAGCAAATAGATACAGTAAAAAATGATAAAGAGGATATCACTGCTGATCCCACAGAAATACAAACTACCATCAGAGAATACTATAAACAACTCTATGCAAATAAACTGAAAATCTAGAAGAAATGGATAAATTTCTGGACACATACACCCTCCCAAGACTAAACCAAGAAGAAGTTAAATCCCTGAATAAACCAATAACAAGTTCTGAAATTTAGGCAGTAATTAATAGCCTACCAACCAAAAAAACTCAAGACCAGATGAATTCACAGCTGAATTCTGCCAAAAGTACAAAGAGGAGCTGGTACCATTTCTTCTGAAACTATTCCAAACAACTGAAAAGGAGGGACCCCTCCCTAACTCATTTTATGAGGCCAGTATCATCCTGATATCAAAACCTGGCAGAGACATAGTAAAAAAGGAAAACTTCAGGCCAATATCCCCAATGAACATCAATGCAAAAATCCTCAATAAAATAGTGGCAACCCAAATCCAGTAGCACGTCAAAAAGCTTATCCGCCACGATCAAGTCAGCTTCATCCTTGAGATGCAAGGCTGGTTCAACATACACAAATCAATAAACGTAATCCATCACATAAACAGAACCAATGACAAAAACCACATAATTATCTCAATAGATGCAGTAAAGACCTCCAATAAAATTCAACATCCCTTCATGTTAAAAAAAAAAGAACTCTCAATAAACTAGGTATTGATGGAACATATCTCAAAATAATAAGAGCTATTTATGACAAACCCATAGCCAATATCATACTGAATGGGCAAAAGCTAGAAGCATTCCCTTTAAAAACTGGCAGAAGACAAGGATGTCTTCTCTCACCACTCCTATTCAACATAGTATTGAAAGTTCTGGCCATGGCAATCAGGCAAGAGAAAGAAAGAAAGGATATTCAAATAGGAAGAGAGAAAGTCAAATTGTCTCTCTTTGCAGATGACATGATTGTATATTTAGAAAACCCCATTGTCTCCACCCAAAAATTCATTAAGCTGATAAGCAACTTCAGCAAAGTCTCAGGATACAAAAATCAATGTGCAAAAATCACAAGCATTCCTATACACCAATAATAGACAAACAGAGAGCCAAATCATGAATGCACTCCCATTCACAATTGCCACAAAGGGAATAAAATACCTAGGAATACAGCTAACAAGGGATGTGAAGGACCTCTTCAAGGAGAACTACAAACCACCCCTCAAGGAAATAAAAGAGGACACAAACAATTAGAAAAACATTCCATCCTCATGGATAGGAAGAATCAACATCATGAAAATGGCCATACTGCCCAAAGTTATTTATAAATTCATTGCTATTCCCATTAAACTACCATTAACATTCTTCACAGAATTAGAAAAATCTATTTTAAATTTCATGGCCAGGCACAGTGGCTCACGCCTGTAATCCCAGTACTTTGGGAGGCCAAGGCAAGCAGATGACCTGAGGTCAGGAGTTTGAGACCAGCCTAACCAACATGGAGAAAACCCCATCTCCACTAAAAATACAAAATTAGCTGGGCATGGTGGCACATGCCTGTAATCCCAGCTACTTGGGAGGCTGAGGCAGGAGAATTGCTTGAACCCAGGAGGTGGAGGTTGTAGTGAGCCAAGATCATGTCATTGCACTACAGCCTGGGCAACAAGAGTGAAACTGTCTCAAAAAAAAAAAAAAAAAAAATTTCATATGGAACCAAAAAAGAGCCTGCATAGCCAAGACAATCCAAAGCAAAAAGAAAGGCATCATGCTACCTGACATCAAACTATACTACAAGGCAACAGTAACCAAAACAGCATGGTACTGGTATCAAAACAGACAGACCAATGGAACAGAACAGAGACCTCAGAAATAACACCACACATCTACAACCATCTGATCTTTGACAAACCTGACATAAACAAACAATGGGGAAAGGATTCGCTATTTAATAAATGGTGCTAGGAAAACTGGCTAGCCATATGCAGAAAACTGAAACTGGACCCCTTCCTTACACCTTATACAAAAACTAACGCAAGATGAATTAAAGATTTAAATGTAAAACTGACATCCATAAAAACACTAGAAGAAAACCTAGGCAATACCATTCAGGACATAGGTATGGGCAAAGATTTCATGACAAAAACACCAAAAGCAATTGCAACAAAAGCCAAAATTGACATACGGGATCTAATTAAACCAAAAAGCTTCTGCACAGCAAAAGAAACTACATCAGAGTAAACAGGCAACCTACAGAATGAGAGAAAATTTCTGTAATCTACCCATCCAACAAAGGTCTAATATCCAGAATCTACAAGGACCTTAAACAAACTTACAAGAAAAAACAACAACTCCATCAAAAAGTGAGCAAAGGATATAAACAGACACTTCTCAAAGGAAGACATTCATGCAGCCAACATATGAAAGAAAGCTCAACATCACTGATCATTAGAGAAATGCAAATCAAAACCATAATGAGATATCATCTCATGCCAGTCAGAATGGCAATTATTAAAATGTCAAGAAATCATAGATGCTGGCAAGGCTGTGGAGAAATAGGAATGCTTTTACACTGTTGGTGGAAATGTATATTAATTTGACCATGGTGGACTATAGAGTGGTGATTCCTCAAGGATCTAGAACCAGAAATACCATTTGTCCCAGCAATCCCATTACTGCGTATATACCCAAAGGAATATATAAAGACACAGGCACACATACGCTTATTGCAGCACTGTTTACAATAGCGAAGACATGGAACCAACCCAAAAGCCCATTAATGATAGACTAGGTACAGACAATGTGGTACATATACACCATGGAATATTATGCAGCCATAAAAAGGAATGAGATCATGTCCTTTGCAGGGATATGGATAAAGCCGGAAGCCATCAGCAGCAGCAAACTAACACAGGAACAGAAAACCAAACGCTGCATGCTCTCACTCAAAAGTGGGGGTTGAACGATGAGAACACATGGACACAGGGAGGGAAACATCACACACCAGGGCCTGTCAGGGGATGGGGGGCAAGGGGAAGGAGAGCATTAGGACAAATACCTAATGCATGTTGGGCTTAAAACCTAGATGACAGGTTGATAGGTGCAGCAAACAACTATGGTACATGTATACCTATGTAACAAACCTGCACATTCTTCACATGTATCCCAGAACTTAAAGTAAAATAATTTTTTTAAAAAGCATGTAAAATCAACCATTTTATTTCAGAACTTTTAAATTTAGAATTACAGGCAAATTTGGCATATTTCAGATTACAAAGTGAACACATATAGCACAAAATCCTGATAATATGTGGTCGGCAAGCCACCCAGGCGCTGAGGCAAGAGACTGAGGACACAAGCTGTTCCAGCATAATACAATATAAAACAAGAATAGTCATACCAGATATAGAGCTTAGATATGATTATATATGAATATCATTAATCATTAGTTGGTAGTAATTACTCTTTATCCCAATATTATAATAATCCCCACTCTATAATCACAAACTAGGAAAAACCAGGCCATACAGGGATAGGAGCTGAGGGGACATAGTGAGGTGTGACCAGAAGACAAGAGTGTGAGCCTTCTGTTATGCCTGGACAGGGCCACCGGAGGGCTCCTTGGTCTAGCGGTGACATCAGCATCTGGGAAGATGCCCACTGCCAGGCGGACCATGGTCTAGCAGTAGCAAAAGGTGTCAAGGAACAACACCCGCTACTTAGCAGACAGAGAAAAGAGTCTCCTTTTCCCCAGGGGAGTTTAGAGAAGACTCTGCTCCTCCACCTCTTGTGGAGGGCCTGACACCAGTCAGGCTTTCCTGCAGTTATCCGGAGGCCTAAGTCTCCCTGTGATGCTGTGCTTCAGTGGTCACGCTCCTAGTCCGCCTTCATGTTCCATCCTGTACACCTGGCTCTGCCTTCTAGATAGCAGTAGTAAATTAGTGAAAGTACTAACAGTCTCTGATATGTAGAAACAATGGCGTAAGCTGTCTTTCTCTTTGTCTTCTCTCTCTCTCTCTGCCTCGGCTGCCAGGCAGGGAAGGGCCCCCTGTCCAGTGGACACGTGACCCACGTGACCTTACCTATCATTGGAGAAGACTCACATTCTTTACCTTGCCCCTTTTGCTTTGTATACAATAAATAACAGTGCAGCCAGACATTCAGGGCCACTACCGGTCTCCGCACATTGGTGGTAGTGGTCCCCCGGGCCCGGCTGCCTTTTATCTCCTTGTCTTGTGTCTTTATTTCTACACTCTCTCGTCACCGCACACAGGGAGAGACCCATCGACCGACCCTGTGGGGCTGGACCCGACATTTGGCACTCTGACACGGGGCTCTCCCTCGCTGTGTGAAGTTGCACCCAGAGTGTGGTATCAGCGGAGGAGTTCAACCAGAGACTCCTGAGGATTGCAGTCAATAAATTTGGTGGTAAGCTACAGCACTCAGAGTATTCTGGGGACACCATGGGACAGGCCAGTACAAAGTACTTGGCTTATTTAAATTTTATAAAAACTCTTCTTAAAGAAGGAGGTGTTAAAGTCTCTACTGAAAAGTTAATTGAACTATTTGAGGTTGTAGATCTTCTTTTCCTTGGTTTCCGACTGAGGGAACTTTAGAACTTAAAGATTGGGATGAGATTGGCAAACAATTCAAAATTGCTCATAAAGGGGGACATTTTATCCCACCCACCATTTGGTCAATCTGGGCTTCGGTTCGCTCTGTCTTAGACTCCTTACAGACTCAGGAGGACAACATGGAGACTGATCCCTCTTACCTCTCCTCTGAGGAGGTCAGGGAAGTTCTCAGTTCTCTTTCCCCTGAGGATACTGCACAAATTGAGAGCATAATTTCACAGGAGGACTTTCTTTTTTTTTTTTTTTATTATACTTTAGGGTTTTAGGGTACATGTGCACAATGTGCAGGTTTGTTACATATGTATCCATGTGCCATGTTGATTTCCTGCACCCATTAACTCGTCATTTAGCATTAGGTGTATCTCCTAATGCTGTCCCTCCCCCCTCCCCCACCCCACAACAGTCCCCGGAGTGTGATGGTCCCCTGTGTCCATGAGTTCTCATTGTTCAATTCCCACCTATGAGTGAGAACATGCGGTGTTTGGTTTTTTGTCCTTGCGATAGTTTACTGAGAATGATGTTTTCCAGTTTCATCCATGTCCCTACAAAGGACACGAACTCATCATTTTTTATGGCTGCATAGTATTCCATGGTGTATATGTGCCACATTTTCTTAATCCAGTCTATCGTTGTTGGACATTTGGGTTGGTTCCAACTCTTTGCTATTGTGAATAGTGCCGCAATAAACATACGTGTGCATGTGTCTTTATAGCAGCATGATTTATAGTCCTTTGGGTATATACCCAGTAATGGGATGGCTGGGTCAAATGGTATTTCTAGTTCTAGATCCCTGAGGAATCGCCACACTGACTTCCACAATGGTTGAACTAGTTTGCAGTCCCACCAACAGTGTAAAAGTGTTCCTATTTCTCCACGTCCTCTCCAGCACCTGTTGTTTCCTGATTTTTTAATGATGGCCATTCTAACTGGTGTGAGATGGTATCTCACTGTGGTTTTGATTTGCATTTCTCTGATGGCCAGTGATGATGAGCATTTCTTCATGTGTTTTTTGGCTGCATAAATGTCTTCTTTTGAGAAGTGTCTGTTCATGTCTTCTGCCCACTTTTTGATGGGGTTGTTTGTTTTTTTCTTGTAAATTTGTTTGAGTTCATTGTAGATTCTGGATATTAGCCCTTTGTCAGATGAGTAGGTTGCAAAAATTTTCTCCCATTCTGTAGGTTGCCTGTTCACTCTGATGATAGTTTCTTTTGCTGTGCAGAAGCTCTTTATTTTAATGAGATCCCATTTGTTGATTTTGGCTTTTGTTGCCATTGCTTTTGGTGTTTTAGACATGAAGTCCTTGCCCACGCCTATGCCCTGAATGGTATTGCCTAGGTTTTCTTGTAGGATTTTAATGGTTTTAGGTCTAACATATAAGTCTTTAATCCATCTTGAATTAATTTTTGTATAAGGTGTAAGGAAGGCATCCAGTTGCAGCTTTCTACATATGGCTAGCCAGTTTTCCCAGCACCATTTATTAAATAGGGAATCCTTTCCCCATTTCTTGTTTTTGTCAGGTTTGTCAAAGATCAGATAGTTGTAGCTATGCGGCATCATTTCTGAGGGCTCTGTTCTGTTCCATTGATCTATGTCTCTGTTGTGGTACCAGTACCATGCTGTTTTGGTTACTGTAGCCTTGTAGTATAGTTTAAAGTCAGGTAGCGTGATGCCTCCAGCTTTGTTCTTTTGGCTTAGGATTGACTTGGCGATGCGGGCTCTTTTTTGGTTCCATATGAACTTTAAAGTAGTTTTTTCCAATTCTGTGAAGAAAGTCATTGGTAGCTTGATGGGGATGGCATTGGATCTATAAATTACCTTGGGCAGTATGGCCATTTTCATGATATTGATTCTTCCAACCCATGAGCATGGAATGTTCTTCCATTTGTTTGTATCCTCTTTTATTTCATTGAGCAGTGGTTTGTAGTTCTCCTTGAAGAGGTCCTTCACATCCCTTGTAAGTTGGATTCCTAGGTATTTTATTCTCTTTGAAGCAATTGTGAATGGGTGTTCACTCATGATTTGGCTCTCTGTTTGTCTGTGATTGGTGTACAAGAATGCTTGTGATTTTTGTACATTAATTTTGTATCCTGAGACTTTGCTGAAGTTGCTAATCAGCTTAAGGAGATTTTGGGCTGAGACAGTGGGGTTTTCTAGATATACAATCATGTCATCTGCAAAGAGGGACAATTTGACTTCCTCTTTTCCTAATTGAATACCCTTTATTTCCTTCTCCTGCCTGATTGCTCTGGCCAGAGCTTCCAGCACTATGTTGAATAGGAGCGGTGAGAGAGGGCATCCCTGTCTTGTGCCAGTTTTCAGAGGGAATGCTTCCAGTTTTTGCCCATTCAGTATGATATTGGCTGTGGGTTTGTCATAGATAGCTCTTATTATTTTGAGATATGTCCCATCAATACCTAATTTATTGAGAGTTTTTAGCATGAAGGGTTGTTGAATTTTGTCAAAGGCCTTTTCTGCATCTATTGAGATAATCGTGTGGTTTTTGTCTTTGGTTCTGTTTATATGCTGGATTACATTTATTGATTTGCATATGTTGAACCAGCCTTGCATCCCAGGGATGAAGCCCACTTGATCATGGTGGATAAGCTTTTTGATGTGCTGCTGGATTCGGTTTGCCAGTATTTTATTGAGGATTTTTGCATCAATGTTCATCAAGGATATTGGTCTGAAATTCTCTTTTTTGGTTATGTCTCTGCCAGGTTTTGGTATCAGGACGATGCTGGCTTCGTAAAATGTGTTAGGGAGGATTCCCACACAGGAAGACTTTCGCTCTGACGTGCCTGTGCCGCCGCCATCCGCACCAGAGGCTACCGCAGCCCCGTTGTCGCTTTACAATGATCTTTTAACTGACCTAAATGCACTCATTTCCCCCAACCAGCAAAACTCAGCTGAAACATATCAACAGCCATTGCGGCCAGACCCTCCTGTCTCTCCTCCCTCTTTTAACGCTGCCTGTGCAAATAGCAGATCAGATCAGGCAGCCTGAAAACGAGTCTATAAATTATGTTCCTATGCAACCCGGTACAGAGGCTCCGCTATCTGAACAGCCCGGAAAAGAGGCTCCCAATTCTTGGCCCGGTAATGAGGCCCTCAATCCTATGTCTCCTAATCGGACTCAGAGTCACAGGCTCCCTGGAAGCCTGGCTCCTTTCCTGCAAATCGGACTCAGTTACAGTCACAGGCTCTCTTGAAGCCTGGATCCTTTTCTAAAAATCGGACTCAGTTACAGTCACAGGCTCCCTTGAAGCCTGGATCCTTTCTTGAAAATTGGACTCAGTCACAGGCTCCCTTGAAGCCTGGTTCCTTTCCTGAAAATCGGACTCAGAGTCACAGGCTCCCTTGAAGCCTGGATCTTTTCCTGAAAATCGGACTCAGTTAGAGTCACAGGCTCCCTTGAAGTCTGGATCCTTTCCTGAAAATCGGACTCAGTTACAGTCACAGGCTCCCTTGAAGCCTGGTTCACTTCCTACAAATCGGACTCGGATAGAGTCACAGGCCCCTGTGAAGCCTGGTCTGCACTTGCCGTGGCAGCCTGGTTTTCAGGCCCATGAAAGACCTGCTCAGCAGGTAATCTGATCTCAATCTGGCTCTAAGTTTCTCAACTCTTCTATTCAAAATTCTACACCTTTTTCTGCTCCTGGTCCGGTCGCAACTGCTGTTGCTAATACTACCATTGCTGCTCATAAGCAACAAATTACATACATCCCTGAAAATGACACTCCGCTTATGAGGGCTATAATTCAGGCAAGGGAATATGGGGATCCCAAAGCCTGGCAATTTCCTGTAATTTTACAACCTCCAGTACCTGCCACCCCAACAGTGCAAAACCACCCACAGCCTGTTTTTGATCCTGCCCAGCAGGTGGCTGACCCCGCAGCTCAACAAGATCAAGAGGCTGATAATCAAGCCCCTCAGCCCGAAAATCAGGCTGCTCAGGGAAATAATCAGGCTCCGCAATTGCCTGCTCCTGGGGCACAGCCGATACCTGGCATTCCCGCTGTTCAGGCGGTAGTTCAGCCTGACCCCATACGTCCAGGCCAGGTCCAGCTACGCCCTGCTACTTGGGAAAGTTTTTCTTTTAAATTCCTCGAAGATTTTAAGGAATCTGTGAAACAATATGGCACCAACTCTCCATTTGTCCGTTCCACATTAAAAGCCTTAGCAGAAGATTGGTACCCTGTGATTGGGAACTGCTATTTGCACAGATTGGTACCCTGTGATTGGGAACTTTTAGCAAAGTCAGTCTTATCTAAATCTCAGTATTTACAATTCAGGACTTGGTGGGTTGATGCTGTCCAGGAACGCATTCGTCTTAATCAGGGCTCTAATCCTCCTGTTAACGTTATGACTGACCAGTTACTGGGAATGGGTCAATGGGCTGCAATCCGACACCAAACTATACTAAATAATGAGGTTATTGAACAACTGTGAAAATGTTGCTTAGATGCTTGGGACAAAATTCAAGATGATGGTAAAGTATGCCCATTTTCACAGCAGTCAGAGAGGGACAACATGTGCCCTACCCAGACTTTATTGCTCGTCTTCAAGACGCAGCAGAAAAGGCTATTCCTGATAGCCATGGCCAAAGACTTGCTGCAGAACTTATGGCTTATGAACAAGCAAATCCAGATTGTCAGGAGGCTATTCGCCCCGTCAAAGACAAAATTCCACCGGGTGGTAATGTACTTACCTCCTACATTAAAGCCTGTGAAGGGGTGGGAGGAACTCTGCATACAGCAATGATTATGGCACAAGCTATGGCCTCTATTCGAATGCCTGGACAATTCTCTGGCCAATGCTTCATATGTGGCCAGAAGGGACATGCAAAAAGAAATTGCCCTCAGCGTGCAAGTCGCCGTCCTTTACATCACCAACAACAAAAAACTTTTCAGCAACAGGACACCCCACCTTCTACTGTATGCCCACGATGCCGAAAGGGCTTTCATTGGGCATCTCAATGCCATTCCAAATTTGATATTAATGGGAATCCTTTACAACCTTCTAAAAATCAGGGAAAAGGGATGAGGGGCCGGCCCCAGGCCCCTTTAAACAATGGGGCATTCCTCAACTCTCAGCCCCGGGCATCCAGCCAGACGGGAGCCTTCCCAGTTCAATCCATTCAACCTCCACCCCAATTCCCACTTCAGCAATTTGTCCCACAGGATCTAATGGCTCAGCCCCAGCACGAATCTCAGTACAACGCTTGTCCCCCACCACCACAGGCTCAGCAGCAGTAGATCTCTGTTGTACCAGAGATTTTTCTTTGTTGCCTGGAAAGCCACCTATTGCTATTCCTACAGGTGTTTTTTGTCCCTTGCCGACTGGCAGTGTAGGTTTGCTACTAGAACGTTCAAGTTTAAATTTAAAAGGTGTTCAAGTACATACTGGTGTAGTTGATTCTGACTATTCAGGTGAAATTCATATTGTATTAGCTCTGCAGTCCCTTGGAAGGCAGCAGCAGGGGACCGCATTGCTCAACTCCTGATACTTCCTTACATTCCTTTGGGATCCAGTTCTAGTACAAGAAAAGGAGGTTTTGGTAGCACAGATTATCAAGGTAAAGCAGCCTACTGGGCCAGCAAAATTTCTGACACTCGTCCTGTGTGCTCCGTGCATATTCAGGGAAAAAAGTTTGAGGGAATGATTGATACGGGTGCTGATGTTTCTATTATAGCTTTACATCAATGGACCTGACACTGGCCAAAGGAGCATGCCTCCACAGCATTAGTGGGTGTCGGTCAGGCTTCAGAGGTATATGAAAGCTCTACAGTTTTACATTGCGCAGGCCCTGAAGGACAGACTGGAACTATTCGCCCCCTTATTACACCCATTCCTGTTAATCTGTGGGGAAGAGATCTTTTATATCAATGGGGGGCTCAGATTACTTTTCCTAAAGGCAATTACAGCCAGCAGAGTAAAGATATGATGACTAAAATGGGATTTGTTCAAGGTATGGGTTTAGGAAAATCAGCACAAGGCATCACCGAACCTATCATACATACTCCTAAAGCAGACTCTACAGGACTTGGTTATTCTTTTTAGAAGCGGTCACTATGAAGCCTCCAGACCCCATCCCTTTGACGTGGAAAACTCAAAAACCTGTCTGGGTAGATCAGTGGTCGCTTCCAAAAAATAAGCTGGAGGCACTTCATATTTTGGTTCTTGAACAATTAAAATTGGGATACATTGAACCTTCTTTTTCTCCTTGGAATTCACCTGTTTTTGTTATCCAAAAGAAATCTGGTAAGTGGAGAATGCTTACTGATCTTAGGGCAGTAAATGCTGTCCTTCAGCCTATGGGGACATTACAACCCGGTTTGCCCTCCCCCACTATGATTCCTGAGTATTGGCCACTTATCATCATTGACCTTAAAGATTGCTTCTTTACTGTTCCTCTGGCCCCTCAGGATTTTGAAAAATTTGCTTTCACTGTTCCAACCCTTAATAATATCGCTCCTGCAGCACGTTACCATTGGAAGGTCCTACCTCAAGGTATGCTAAATAGCCCTACTATTTGTTAATATTATTTAGGATACATATTAAAGCCAGTTAGAGATAAATTTCCCCAATGTTATATTATTCATTACACTGATGATATTCTTTGTGCAGCACCTTCACGCTCTGTATTGATATCTTGTTTTTCTGCATTACAACAAGCAATCATAGCAGCTGGCTTGGTTATCACCCCAAGCCCCCAAAAATTCAGACTTCATCCCTCTATCGCTATTTAGGAATGCAGCTAGAGGACAAGGTCATTAAGCCTCAAAAAGTTCAACTCAGACGAGACTCCTTAAAAACTCTAAATGATTTCCAAAAATTACTTGGAGATATTAATTGGATTCGCCCCTCCTTAGGCATTCCTACTTATGCTCTGTCTAATCTTTTTGCAACATTACAGGGCAATCCTGATTTATGCAGTAAAAGGTCTTTGACTCCTGAGGCAGATTCTGAATTACGACTTATAGAGAAATGCATTCAACAGTCTCAGGTTACCAGAGTGAATCCACATTTACCTTGTGAAATACTAATTTTTCCCACTGAACATTCTCCAACAGGACTCATTATTCAGGCACATAATTTAATTGAATGGTGCTTTCTTCCACACAACTCTTTACGGACACTCACTATTTATCTAGATCAAATTTCTACCTTAATTGGTCAGGCTCGTTTTCGTCTCCTTCGTCTTTCAGGAACAGAGCCCCAAAAAATCATTGTTCCCCTTACCCGATTATAAGTTCAACAGGCTTTTGCTACTTGCATCTCTTGGCAAGTGCATTTGGCAGGTTTCCCGGGTATAATTGATAATCACTATCCTAACGTAAAATTATTTCAGTTCCTTAAACTCACTTCTTGGATTTTATCTAACATTACTAGAAACACCACATTACCTGAAGCTGTCACTGTTTTCACTGATGCTTCCTCTAATGGCCGAGCAGCATATACAGGACCAAGAGAACGTGTTCTTAACACAGGAGCTATTTCAGCACAAGCTGAACTGCTTGCTGTTATGGCTGTCCTTGAAGATTTTCCTGAACCAGTTAACATCGTGTCTAACTCAGCATATGTAGTACATGTTGCTCGCAACATTAAAACTGCCTTAATCAAATTTTTGCCTGATGATAACCTATTTTTTCTTTTTCAAAAATTTCAGTCTGTGCTCAGAGCAAGGTCTTCTCCTTTCTACATTAGTGACATTCAGGCCCACACACCTCTCCCCGGACCACTCTCGGCAGCAAATTAGTTACTCCCATTTTTACAGATGCAGAAAACTTTCATGCTTTACCCCATGTCGATGCTGCGGGACTCCGAAAAAAGTTCCCCCTTACATGGAAACAAGCTAAAACCATTGTACGTCACTGTCCTACTTGTCAAGTGTTAATTTTACAGCCACTGTCTTCAGGAGTTAACCCTACAGGACTTTCACAGAACACTCTCTGGCAAATGGATGTGACTCATTATCCTCCTTTTGGCAAGCTTTCTTTTATACATGTAACTACTGATACCTTTTCTCATTTTATTTGGGCCACTTGTCAAACAGGAGAAAGCACAGCTCATGTTAAACGACATATGCTTTCCTGTTTCTCGGTTATGGGCTGTCCTGAGAAACTAAAAACTGATAACGGCCCTGGCTACACTAGTGCTGCTTTCAAACAGTTTACTCAGACCTGGGCAATTACTCACACAACTGGCATCCCCTATAATTCTCAAGGACAGGCTTCAGTTGAAGGAGCCAATAAAACACCCAAAGACCAACTTCAAAAACAAGCAACTAAATCAAAGGGAGATGCTGTTACTCCTCATGCCCAATTAAATCTGGCTCTTTTCACACTAAATTTCTTAAACTTAACAAGAAATCAACCTTTCACAGCCACAGAACAACATTTCACTGGAAATAAATTTGATCCACAAAAAGGAATGCGGGTATGGTGGAAGGACGTAAAAACTAACACACAGGAATTAGGCACAGTCATAACTGGGGGTAGGGGTTTTGCTTGTGTTTCCCCAGGAAAAGGACTACAGCCCATGTGGGTTCCCTCCCGACAATTAAAATTGCACCATAACTCCAAAGATGAAACGCTCCCAGAAACAAAAGGCAAAGACCCATCAGAAACAACAGAGCAACTTTCACCGCCTGACACATACACTTCATGACCTCTACATTGAGACAAAATCTCGCCATGTGACCTACAACACCTCTCGTTCAACTCCACCAACTTGGGGTCAAATAAAGGTTTTATCTTATCAAACAGAAAATTTCTTAACAAAAAAAGGAATCCCAAAAATGACCGGTAATATAATTCTGGCTGCCTTTATGGTAGTCAGTGCAGCAGTAAGTATGCCACCGGTTAGGGCCATTCAGAATTATACTGATTGGGCATATGTTCTTTTCCCCCTCTAATTCGGTCTGTCTCCTGGATGGACTCCCCAGTAGAAGTTTACACTAATAATAGTGCATTCATGCCGGTCCCTAATTATGATCAGTTTCCAGCTCAACCGGAAAAGAAGGTATGCACCTAAATCTGTCAATTGGCTATAAATATCCACCACTATGCATTGGGAAGATGCCTGGCTGTTTAGCTTATTCTTACCAGAATTGGATGTGGACTGTACCGTCCTTTACAAATGATTCTTATCAATTGCATAATGTGTTCAGTACTACCTCTTTTCAACTTTTCACTGTCAAACGTAATCCACATGAGGGATGGAGAATTCCTCTCACTACCAAAGCTAACAAAACAAAAGGACTGCCAGACTGTCCAAAGAAACCTACAAAGGGGCCTTTTAAAGTGACTTCAATTTTATGGGATGATTGTAATGCTCCTAGCCACGGGTATTTTTATTGATTGGGCTCCAAAAGGATATTTTTTTTATTTTAATTTTTTTTTTTGCACACAAAACAATAAACATTTTCTAAAAGTACATACAAACAAAAAGATGTATATCAAACATATTGAGAAGGTTGCCCATGGGAAGACGGGGAATAGAAATGGGGGGTGGGAATTAAAGAAAAAAAATGAGAGAGGGACTTTGTATGGATCAATGATAATAACTCAATCCTCTATTTGACAAAGAAGAAGGAGAAGGAAGAGGAAGAAAAAGAAAGTGGGATAAAGGATCAGAAAGGGAGGAAAATAGAAAAAAATTAGAGTACGACTCCAGGGTAGACCTGTTTTGTTGTCGCTTGGTTGGTTGGTTGGTCAGTTATATTTTTCACATGTTTCGCCATGTTGGCCAGGCAGGTCTTGAACTCCTAGCCTCAAGTGATCAACCCGCCTCGGCCTCCCAGAGTACTGGGACTACAGGCATGAGCCACCACGACCAGCCCCCACATTGCTTCTGGCCTCTGTGGTAGACCTCCCAGACGAGGCGGCCAGGCAGAGGTGCTCCCCACATCCCAGACAGGGCGGCCAGGCAGAGGCGCTCCTCACATCCCAGAAGGGGCAGCCGGGCAGAGGCGCTCCTCACTTCCCAGATGGGGTGGCCGGGCAGAGGCGCTCCTCACATCCCAGAAGGGGTGGCCGGGCAGAGGCGCTCCTCACTTCCCAGACGGGACAGCCGGGCAGAGGCGCTCCTCACTTCCCAGATGGGGTGGCCGGGCAGAGGAGCTCCTCACATCCCAGATGGGGCGGCCGGGCAGAGGTGCTCCTCACATCCCAGAGGGGGCGGCCGCGCAGAGGCGCTCCTCACATCCCAGAAGGGGCGGCCGGGCAGAGGCGCTCCTCACTTCCCAGACGGGGTGGCCGCGCAGAGGCGCTCCTCACTTCCCAGATGGGGTGGCCGCGCAGAGGCACTCCTCACATCCCAGAAGGGGCGGCCGGGCAGAGGCGCTCCTCACTTCCCAGACGGGGCGGCCATGCAGAGGCGTTCCTCACTTCCCAGATGGGGCGGCCGGGCAGAGGCGCTCCTCACTTCCTAGACGGGGTGGCGGCCGGGCAGATGGGCTCCTCACTTCCCAGATGGGGCGCCCGGACAGAGGCGCTCCTCACATCCCAGACAATGGGTGGCCGGGCAGAGGCACTCCTCACTTCCCAGACGAGGCGGCCGGGCAGAGGTGCTCCTCACTTCCCAGATGGGGCGGCCGGGCAGAGGCGCTCCTCACATCCCAGAAGGGGCGGCCGAGCAGAGGTGCTCCTCACTTCCCAGACGGGGCGGCTGCGCAGAGGTGCTCCTCACTTCTTCCCAGACGGGGCAGCCGGGCAGAGACACTCCTCACTTCCTAGACGGGGTGGCGGCCGGGCAGATGGGCTCCTCACTTCCCAGATGGGGCGCCCGGACAGAGGCGCTCCTCACATCCCAGAAAATGGGTGGCCGGGCAGAGGCATTCCTCACTTCCCAGACGAGGCGGCCGGGCAGAGGTGCTCCTCACTTCCCAGACGGGGCGGCCGGGCAGAGGCACTCCTCACATCCCAGAAGGGGCGGCCGGGCAGAGGTGCTCCTCACTTCCCAGACGGGGCGGCTGCGCAGAGGCGCTCCTCACTTCCCAGACGGGGGGGCCGTGCAGAGGCACTCCTCACATCCCAGAAGGGGCGGCCGAGCAGAGGCACTCCTCACTTCCCAGACGGGGCGGCTGGGCAGAGGCGCTCCTCACCTCCCAGATGGGGCGGCTGGGCAGAGGCGCTCCTCATTTCTTCCCAGACGGGGAGGCCAGGCAGAGAAGTTCCTCACTTCCTAGATGGGGTGGCGGCTGGGCAGAGGCACTCCTCACCTCCCAGACGGGGCGGCCAGGCAGAGGAGCTCCTCATAACCCAGATGATGGGCGGCCAGGCAGAGACGCTCCCCACCTCCCAGACGGGACGGCGGCCAGGCAGAGGCTGCAATCCCAGCACCCTGGGAGGGCAAGGCAGGCGGCTGGGAGGCGGAGGCTGCAGCGAGCCAAGATCACGCCATCGCACTCCAGCCCAGGCAACACCGAGCAACAAGTGAGCGAGCCTGTCTGCAGTCCCAACACCTCGGGAGGCCGAGGTGGGCAGACCATTCGAGGTCAGGAGCTGGAGACCAGCCTGGCCGACATGGCGAAACCACGCCTCCAACCAAAGGAGAAAAACCAGGGAAGGGTGGTGGCGTGTATCGGCAATCCCAGGCAGCCCGCAGGCCAGGGCAGGAGAATCACGGGAGCCGGACGCAGGGAGTCTGCAGCGAGCCGAGTGTACTCCAGCCTGGGCCACACAGGGAAGAAAAGAAGAAAGCAAGGACGAAGGAAGGAAGGAAGGCCAAAAGGATATTATTATTGGCAAGATTGCTCCGGCAAAACTACCTTATGCTCGGAGTTTATTTATTCCTTAGATTATATAGAGCATGGATGGCAGTCTTTCATGCTGAGACAATGGGTGTCTCCTTATCCATTTAAATGGAAGGACACAGGCATTGCTCCTCCTAGACCAAAAGTGATTGATCCCTTTGTCACCCCAGAACATCCTGAACTATGGAAATTAGCTGCAGCCTTGACAGGAATAAGGATATGGAATGCTACCTACCAACTCCTTCGTACTAATACCAAAACACCCACATTCAACATCACCCTCATTTCTGAACGGGTGATACCCATCAGGAGCTGTGTCAAACCCCCTTACATGTTGTTGGTTGGAAATATAATTATTATTCCTAATGCACGAACTATAGAATGTGATAACTGTAAGCTGTTCACTTGCATTGATGCAACTTTTAATCCCACTATAAGTATTCTCTTAGTAAGGGCCAGGGAGGTGGTATGGGTTTCTTTACATTGTCCATGGGAATCTTCCCCCTCTATTCACATAGTCAATGAAGTTCTTAAAGGTATCCTCAAAAGAACAAAGAGATTTATTTTTACTCTTATTGCAGTCCTTGCAGGACTAATTGTGGTCACTGCAACAGAAGCAACTGCTGGAGTTGCCATTCACAATTCTGTTCAAACTGCTCACTATGTTGAAGCATGGCAAAAAAACTCCTCCAGACTTTGGAATTCTCAGGCTCAAATTAGTCAAAAATTAGCTAATCAAATTAATGATCTCCGCCAAAGTGTAACCTGGCTGGGAGATAGAGTTATGAACTTGGAACACCGTATGCAATTACAGTGTGATTGGAATACTTCTGATTACTGCATAACGCCTTATGCTTATAATCAAGATCAACATAGCTGGGAAAAGGTCTCAAGACATTTAAAAGCCTGGGATGATAACTTAACCTTGGATATTTCACAACTTAAAGAGCAAATTTTTGAGGCTTCACAAGCCCATTTATCCACTGTTCCTGACTCAGACATATTTGAAGGCATAACTAAACAATTATCTGATTTTAATCCCTTCAAATGGTTCAAACCCTTCGGAGGATTATTGTTGTTACTGGCATTATTAATGTTGGTATGCTTATGTAGTCTCCTTTTAGTCTGCAGATGCCTCCAAGGAGTCCGAAACCAAGTCCAAAGTCAACGACAAGCAATGATGGCGATGGCGATCCTAGCTAATAAAAAGGGGGCAGATGTGGTCGGCAAGCCACCCAGGCGCCGAGGCAAGAGACTGAGGACACGAGCTGTTCCAGCATAATACAATATAAAACCAGAATAGTCATACCAGATATAGATCTTAGATATGATTATATATGAATATCATTAATCATTAGTTGGTAGTAATTACTCTTTATCCCAATATTATAATAATTCCCGCTTTATAATCATAAACTAGGAAAAACCAGGCCATACAGGGATAGGAGCTGAGGGGACATAGTGAGGTGTGACCAGAAGACAAGAGTGTGAGCCTTCTGTTATGCCTGGACAGGGCCACCAGAGGGCTCCTTGGTCTAGCGGTGACGCCAGCATCTGGGAAGATGCCCGTTGCCAGGCGGACCATGGTCTAGCAGTAGCAAAAGGTGTCAAGGAACAACACCCGCTATTTAGCAGACCGGGAAAGGGAGTCTCCTTTTCCCCGGGGGAGTTTAGAGAAGACTCTGCTCCTCCACCTCTTGTGGAGGGCCTGACACCAGTCAGGCTTTCCTGCAGTTATCCGGAGGCCTAAGTCTCCCTGTGATGCTGTGCTTCAGTGGTCACGCTCCTAGTCCGCCTTCATGTTCCATCCTGTACACCTGGCTCTGCCTTCTAGATAGCAGTAGTAAATTAGTGAAAGTACTAACAGTCTCTGATATGTAGAAACAATGGCATAAGCTGTCTTTCTCTTTGTCTTCTCTCTCTCTCTCTGCCTCGGCTGCCAGGCAGGGAAGGGCCCCCTGTCCAGTGGACACGTGACCCACGTGACCTTACCATCATTGGAGAAGACTCACATTCTTTACCCTGCCCCTTTTGCTTTGTATACAATAAATAACAGCGCAGCCAGACATTCGGGGCCACTACCGGTCTCCGCACATTGGTGGTAGTGGTCCCCCGGGCCCAGCTGCCTTTTCTTTTATCTCTTTGTCTTGTGTCTTTATTTCTACACTCTCTCGTCGCCACACACAGGGAGAGACCCACTCACCCTGTGGGGCTGGACCCTACAATAATATTTATGTTAAAGAAGACATAATTTTATTTTTGTTTATTTTTTTAGATGGAGTCTCACTCTGTCACTCAGGCTGGGGTGCAGTGGCACGATCTTGGCTCACTGCAACCTTCATCTCCTAGGTTCAAGTGATTCTCCTGCCTCAGCCACCCAAGTAGCTGGGATTACAGGTGCACACCACCATGCCTGGCTAATTTTTGTATTTTTAGTAGAGACGGGGTTTCACCATGTTGGCCAGGCTGGTCTCGAACTCCTGACCTCAGATGATCTGCCCAACTTGGCCTCCCAAAGTGCTGGGGTTACAGGTGTAAGCCACCATGCCTGGCCGACATAATTTTAAAATAAAGTTATTATAAATAACTAACAATTAAAATTTACTATATGCTGGGTAATCGTCCAAGTTCCTCTTTGACATTAGTTTCTTTATGAATTTCCTGAGGTGAGTAGACATAAAAAATATTCTACACTACAGGGATTAAACATATGGAGTTTAAATTTCTAAGCTGAGTTTCTTCTAATATAAATTTTTTAAATAAAATTGATAATTATTCTCACATTTAGTAAGATGCTTTGTGCTATGATGAAAAGTCGAAGTCTGATTTTCTTTAAGATCACATATGAAAACTCTATTAAGTGGAAATTACAAAGATGAAAACATATGACATCTGTCCCTGGTGTTTCTGGAATTTCTGAGTGAAATCTCAATTTCTCCATTATTTCTCAGACGATTTTAACATAAGGCACAAACAGAACATTAAAAATAACATACAGGTCTCAGAAAATTTGCACAGACTGCCACAGATCTCCAAAAGCAAGGAAGGGCAGTCAGATCATGCAGCCCTCCCAAAAAAAGCAGAGGACTTTGGCTCTAACTGTGTATGCACTGGAAAATCATTGGAGGGACAGGAGAAACCTTTAAGGATTTAAGAACACTATAAGCACAGGTAGAAAATTTTTCTCTGTGGCCACAAGAGAAATAAAGCTCAAATTCTCAAGAACCAATTTCAGGACAAACACAGTGGCTCATATCTGTAACCAAAGCACTTTGTGAGGCCAAGGCAGAAGGATTGCTTGAGTTTGAGACCAGCCTAGGCAACAAAGTGAGACCTCATTTCTACTTAAAAAATAAACAAAATTAACCAGGTGTGATGGTGCATGCCTGTAATCCCCACTACTTGGCTGACTGAGGTGAGAGAACTGCTTGACACCAGGAGGTCAAGGCTGCAGTGAGCTGAGATTATGAGACTCCAGCTTGGGTGACAGGAGAAAGAGAATCAGTTCTATTGCAGCAGAGCTTCCCAAGCTACATTTAAAACTTTGGTTTCCCATTGACCTTTGGACCTCACACATGTGTTATCTGCTTATTCCTTCCCACCCATCAGGATTTATGGCAATTGTCTCCTCTCTTTTTATATTCCATGTATATTCCTGTTGCTGTACAAAGTAACCAGGTCTTGTTTAAAGACTGTCCATTACACCGATTCATATTTTCCACAATATTAACTGGACTCAGAAAAAAAAAAAAAAAAAAAACTCCCATTATCTCTCTCAGGAGAAAATTAGAACAATAGAAGATGTGTTTAAAGTTTTATTTTTTTTTTTTATTTTTTTTTTTTTTTGAGACGGAGTCTCGCTTTTTCACCCAGGCTGGAGTGCAGTGGCTCAATCTCGGCTCACTGCAAGCTCCGCCTCCCGGGTTCACGCCATTCTCCTGCCTCAGCCTCTCCGAGTAGCTGGGACTACAGGCGCCCGCCACCACGCCCAGCTAATTTTTTGTATTTTTAGTAGAGACGGGGTTTCACCGTGGTCTTGATCTCCTGACCTCGTGATCCGCCCGCCTCGGCCTCCCAAAGTGCTGGGATTACAAGCGTGAGCCACCGCGCCCGGCCGTGTTTAAAGTTTTATCCTTCTCCAGGACTGACTGTAGGCTAGATTCCATCTCCCTTACATGGTGCATTATAAGAAATGATGAAGTAATGAAGAAAATAGTTTATTTCTGCTAAGAAGAAGGTTGATGTTGTTATATTACTAGCATCAACCTGGAATACCACGGGAAGTAAACAAAGAAAGCATAATATTACAGGATTTGAAAAAGAAATGAAAAAAAATCTCTTCAATTCAGAAAACACACACAGAAGTCCAGAGAAGATATATCTGAGGATATGTTCGTAAAGCACCCAGAATTGATAGCCTGGCTGACTGCTGTGAGTATTGCCCTATAATAAGCCAGTCTATAAATACTACATTAGACAGCTGTTTTATAAATAACCAAGTTTCACCAAGAGATCACTGTGCATACAGAGAAACCAAAAAACTTGTCCCCCTTAAAAGAAAAAAAAAAAGAATCTCTAGAAATTTACCTTTAAGAAATAAAGATCTTAGGCCGGGCGCAGTGGCTCATGCCTGTAATCCCAGCACTTTGGGAGGCTGAGGCAGGCGGATCACGAGGTCAGGAGTTGGAGACCAGCCTGACCAACATGGCAAAACCCCATCTCTACCAAAAATATAAAAATTATCCAGGCGTGGTGGTGGGTGCCTGTAACCCCAACTACTCGGGAGGCTGAGGCAGGAGAATTGCTCGAACTCGGGTGGCAGAGGCTGCAGTGAGCTGAGATCGCGCCATTACACTTCAGCCTGGGCAAAAGAGAGAGATTGTGTCTCAAAAAGAAAAAAAACAACAACAGCAACAACAAAAAAACCCTAAGGTAATAATAAAGACTTTCCAAGATAAACAAAATCTGAGCGTGTTCCTCGCAACTAGTACAGTACTAGAAGACATGTTAAAGGGAGTCCAATATGTTGAAAAGTGAAATAATGCAGGACAGTGTCATAAAACCATAAGAAAATATAACACTCTTTTTTAAGGGAAATATTTAGACAGATAAAAAATTTGCTACTATTATAATAATGGTGCATAAAGCTTTTAAAATTTTATAGAATTTGAATAAAAAAAGCATAAATCTTTGTTGATAAGAAATAAAATATTTGTGACATTGATAATAAAATGGCAGATGTAAAGATGTATAGTTATGATTTAATTGAAGTAACTTTATTAGAATAAAATATAGTTATAAATTTAATGTTTTATATACTTTGCATTTCTTAAGATGATCATAAAAATCTTATAGAAAGTATATCGAAAGTATGAGAAAGGAATCAAAGCATGTCACTACAAAACTGCCAAAAAAATGAAGACACAGAGCAAATGAAGAAAAACATATCCACAGGAAACGCAGAAAAGAAATACAAACCAAATGGTAATAGTAACTTTTCCATTAGAGATTATGTTATATATAAATGGACTAAAATCTTTAATGAAAAGAAATACAATAGCTAAAGGAATTAACAACAAACAAGATGTTAAAATACGCTTTCCACAATAGGGTCACATTAGCTCTAAGGAGTTAAATAGGCCAAAAGTATCAGGATGGAAAAACATATTCCATGCAAATAATAACCACAATTTGGTAAAGTAGTCTTAATTATACTAGACAAAATACACATTAAGTAAACAACTGTCACAGGAGACTAAGATTGTCATTTCATAATGGTAAAAAGGAAGAGAGACAGAGGTGGAGCAAGATGGCTGATTAGAACCCTCTAGCAATCATCCCATATAGGAACACCAAATTGAACAACTTTTCACACAAGAAAGCACCTTCACAACAACCAAAAATTAGGTGAGTAATTACAGTACCCAGTTTTAACAAAATAGAGGTACTGAAGAGGGTAGGAAAGACAGTCTAGAATTTCCTACACCACTTATCCCTCATTTCCCAGCAGTAAATATGTGGCACAAAGAGAGAATTTGTGTGCTTAGGGGAAGGACAGCAAGGGATTGTTGAACTTTGCATTGAAACTCAGTGGTGCCCTGTCTTAGTAGGAAGTAATCCAAGGCAGAATTTGGCCATTGCCCATGGGGGGAGCACTTTGATCAGCCCTAGACAGAAGAAAATTATTTATCCCAGCACTTGGTACCTGAGTTGTGGCTAGCCCTTCAGGCTAAAGTGCTCTGGAATTTTAAGTAAATATAAAAGGCAGTCTAGGCGGGGCACGGTGGCTCACACCTGTAATCCCAGCAGTTTAGGAGGCCAAGGCGGGTGGATCATGAGGTCAGGAGTTCGAGACCAGCCTGACCAACAACATGGTGAAATCCCATCTCTACTAAAAATACAAAAATGAGCCGGATGTGGTGGCATGTGCCTGTAATCCCAGCTACTCAGGAGGTTGAGGCAGGAGAATTGCTTTGAACTCGGGAGGCAGAGGTTGCAGTGAGCTGAGATCACGCCACTGCACTCCAGCCTGGGTGACAGTGTAAGACTCCGCCTCAAAAAAAAAAAAAAAAACACACACACAAAAAAAAACCCTGGCAGTCTAGAACACAATGATGGCAATCCCTGAGCAAGTTCTGATGTTTTGCTGGGCTCAGAAAAAGTGGACTTAAGTTCCTAGTACTTGGTACACCATGAAGGGTTTCCAGCATCTGTGTCCTCCCTCTGCCCACTTGCAATGCATTTCATCTGAAGATAGGCTCAGAATGGGACGGAAATTTCAATGTCTCAGTGTCTTGTCAGTTGTTTCCCCTGGCTGTGTCTAGTCAGTCATCTTGGCTCCCAATTGAAACTTAGTCTTTTAACAAAACAGGCAGTATTAGTCCATTCCCACAATGTTATAAAAATACTAACCAAGACTGGGTAAACAAAGGAGGTTTAATTGACTTACGGTTCTGCATGGCTGGGGAGGTCTCAGGAAACATAATCATGGTGAAAGCAGAAGTAGGCATGTCTTACACAGCAGCAGGTGAGAGAGAGCATGGAAGAACAGGGAAAACTTCCTTATAAGACCATCAGGTCTCATGAGAACTCACTCACTATCACAGGAACAGCATGGGGGAAACCACCCCTATAATCAAATCACTTCCCACAAGGTCTCTTCGTAAACACCTGGGGATTACAATTCAAGATGAGATATGAGTGGGGACGCAAAGCCTAACTATATCCTTCCACCTCTGGCCTCTCCCAAATCTCATGTCTTTTTGACATTTTAAAACAAATATGCCTTCACAACAGTTCCCCAAAGTCTTAATTTATTCCAGCATTAACCCAAAGGTCCAAGTCCAAAGTCTCATTCGAGAAAAGGAAAGTCTTTTCTGCCCAGCAGCCTGTAAAATTAAAAGCCAGTTAGTTACTTCCAAGATACAATGGAGGTACAGGCACCGGATAAATGCTCCCATTCCAAATGGGAGAAATGGGCTAAAACAAAGAGGCTACAGGCCACATGTAAGTCTGAAATCCAGTGGGGTAGTCATTAAATCTTAAAGCACTGAAATAATCTCCTTTGACTTCGTGTCTCACATCCAGGTCATGCTGATGAAAGAAAAGGTGGGCTCCCACAGCCTTGGGGAGCTTCACTCCTGTGGTTTCTCAGGGTACAGCCCTTGCCCCCTGGCTACTTTCACAGGCTGGCATTAAGTGTCTTTGGCTTTTTGAGGTGCGTGGTGCAAGCTGTTGGTGGAACTAGCATGCTAGGGTCTGGAGGATGGTGGCCCTCTTTTCACAGCTTCACTAGGCAGCACCCCAGTGCTGACTCTGTATGAGGGCTCCAACCCCAAACTTCCCTTCCACACTGCCCTAGCAGAGGTTTGCTATGAGGGGTCCACCTCTGCAGTGAACTTCTGCCTAGACAGCTAGGCATTTCCACCATCTCGGCTCACTGAAATCTCCACCTCCTGGGTTCAAGCAATTCTCCTGCCTCAGCCTCCTGAGTAGCTGGGACTACAAGCGCCCACCACCAAGCTTAGCTAATTTTTGTTTTTCTTTTCTTTTTTTTTTTTTTTTTTGAGACAGAGTCTTGCACTGCTGCCCAGGCTGGATGGTGCAGTGGTGCAATCTCAGCTCACTCACTGCAAGCTCCGCCTCCCGGGTTCACGCCATTCTCCTGCCTCAGCCCCCTGAGTAGCTGGGACTACAGGTGCTCGCCACCACACCCAGCTAATTTTTTTTGTATTTTTAGTAGAGATGGGGTTTCACAGCGTTAGCCAGGATAATCTGGATCTCCTGACCTTGTGATCTGCCCGCCTTGGCCTCCCAAAGTGCTGGGATTACAGGTGTGAGCCATCGTGCCCAGGCCAATTTTTGTATTGTTAGTGGAGATGGAGTTTCGCCAAGTTGGCCAGGCTGGTCTCGAACTCCTGACCTCAGGTGATCTGCCTGCCTCAGCCTCTCAAAGTGCTGGGAAGTTCCAATTTTAAATGAGCTCCTTGTGAATGCATAAAACGGAATGCTTTCAGAATAACACGGTCACATCTTGAATGCTTTGATGCTTAGAGATGTCTCCCACCAGATATCCTAAATCATCTCTCTGAAGTTCAAAGTTTCACACCATCTCTAGGGCAGGGGGAAAATACCACCAGCCTCTTTGCTAAAACATAGCAGGAGTGATCTTTACTCTAGGTCCCAATAAGTTCCTCATCTCCATCTAAGACCACCTCAGCCTGGACTTCATTGTTTACATCACTATCAGCATTTTGGTCAAAATCGTTCAACAGGTCTCTAGGAAGCTCCAAACTGTCCCACATCTTCCTGTCTTCTGAGCTTTCCAAATTCCTACAACCTCTGCCCACTACCCAGTTCCATAGTCATCTCAACATTTTCAAGTATCCTTATAGCAGTACCCTACTCTATGCAGTACCAATTTCCTGTATTAGTTCATTTTCACACTGCTATAAAGATACTACCTGAGGCCAGGCACAGTAGCTCATGCCCATAATCCCAGCACTTTGGGAGGGTCAGGCAGGTGGATCACCTGAGGTCAGAAGTTTGAGACCAGCCTGGCCAACACGGCAAAATCCTGTCTCTACTAAAAATACAAAAATTAGATGGGCATGGTGGCATATACCTGTAGTCCCAGCTACTCAGAAGGCTGAGGCAGGAGAATCACTTGAACCTGGGTGGCAGAGGTTGCAGTGAGCCAAGATCATGCCACTGCCCTCCATCCAGGGTGACAGAGCAAGACCCTATCTCAAAAACAAAACAAACAAACAAACAAAAAACATACTACCCGAGACTGGGTAATTTTTTTTTCTTGAGACCGAGTTTCGCTGTTTAGCCCAGGCTGGGGTGAAATGGTGTAATCTTGGCTTACTGCAAACTCCACTGCCCAGGTTCAAGTGATTCTCCTGTCTCAGCCTCCTGAGTAGCTGGGATTACAGGCACCCGCTACCATGCCTGACTAATTTTTGTATTTTTAGTAGAGATGGGAGTTCACCATGTCGGCCAGGCTGGACTCAAACTTCTGACTTCGGGTAATCCATCCACCTCAGCCTCCTAAAGTGCTAGGATTACAGGTGTGAGGCACCGCGCCCGGCCAAGACTGGGAAATTTATAAACAAAGGAGGTTTAATTGACTCATAGTTCCACATGGCCGGGAAGGCCTCATGAAACAATCACAGCAGAAAAGGAAGCAGGCACATCTTACCTAGTGACAGGTGAGAAAGGCTGTGCAAGAGCGGGGAAAACTGCCTTATATCTCTGAGACCAATATCTCTGATAAATATCATTGTAAAAATCCTTAAGAGAATACTAGAAAACCAAATTCAACAACACATTAAAAATATCATTCAACTTCCTCTCAAGCTTGGCAGGGACCCGCGGGTTCAACATGCATGTCAAGATGTGTTATTTCTGTTTGGGGCCCACCTACCCTGGCCATGGCATGATGTTCATCCGCAATGACTGCAAGGTGTTCAGATTTCGTAAATCTAAATGTCATAAAAACTTTAAAAAGAAGTGCAATCCTCGCAAAGTTAGGTGGACCAAAGCATCCCGTCCAGAAAGCAGCTGGTAAAGAGCTTATAGTGGATAGTTCATTTGAATTTGAAAAACGTAGAAATGAACCTATCAAATACCAGCGAGAGCTATGGAATAAAACTATTGATGCAATAAAGTGAGTTGAAGAGATGATCAAACAGAAACACCAAGCTAAATTTATAATGAACAGATTGAAGAAAAAGAAAGAGCTACAGAAAGTTCAGGATATCAAAGAAGTCCAGCAACACATCCATCTTATCCGAGCCTTGCAGGCAAAGGGAAGCAGCTGGAAGAGAAGATGGTACAGCAGTTACAAGAGGATGTGGACATGGAAGATGCTTCTTAAAAATCTCTGTAACCATTTATATACATTTGAAAATGGATATTGGTTTATTTTTTACATAAAGTCACTTAAATGGTTTATTTTTTACATAAGGTCACTTACATAAGGTCACTTAAATTGGTTTATTTTTTACATAAGTTCACTTAAATGAAAAGTGATTAAAATATCTTTCCTACATTGCTATCTACAAAACATCAGATATGACGGATGTTAGATTGCATTCCAGTGTTAAATCTTCACTGATAGGGCCAGGCGCGGTGGCTCAAGCCTGTAATCCCAGCACTTTGGGAGGCCGAGGCGGGCGGATCATGAGGTCAGGAGATCGAGACCATCCTGGCTAACACGGTGAAACCCCGTCTCTACTAAAAATACAAAAAATTAGCCGGGCATGTTGGCGGGCGCCTGTAGTCCCAGCTACTCGGGAAGCTGAGGCAGGAGAATGGCGTGAACCTGGGAGGCGGAGCTTGCAGTGAGCCGAGATCGCGCCACTGCACTCCAGCCTGGGGGAAAGAGCAAGACTCCGTCTCAAAAAAAAAAAAAACTTCACTGATAGATGTACTTATGTAAACCATGAAAATTCTACTTACAACTATAGAAGTGAATTGTGGAAGTAAAATGGTTCTGCCATTTGGACAGTGGCACTAGGCGGCATTTGTGTAATAACTAATGGCAAAAATTCATGGCTAGTGATGTATAAAATAAAATATTCCTTGCAGTAAAATATTCCCTTTATTAATGTTATAAAAGGGGGGATATGGCTGGGCACTGTGGCTCACTCCTGTAATCCCAGCACTTTGGGAGACAGAGGCGGGCAGATCACCTGAGCAGGAGTTCGAAATCAGCCTGGCCAACATGGTAAAACTCCGTCTCTACTAAAAATACAAAAAATTAGCCAGGCGCAGTGGTGGGCACCTGTAATCCCAGCTACTCTGGAGGCTGAGGCAGGAGAATCGCTTGAACCCGGGAGGCGGATGTCGCAGTTAGCCGAGATCACCCCATTGCACTCCAGCCTGGGTGACAGAGTGAGACTGTCTCAAAAAAAAAAAAAAAAAAGTGGGGGGTGGATACAAGGAACTAACAATTTGTATGACAGTGTCAAATATTATTTTGATTTTAGTATATCCTGTTTTAGTTTATTTGCATCTTAGAAAAGCATAATGGCATTGTTTGATGAAGCCTAATTATGCTGAACTGTTTTGACCTGATTTAACCGTTCTGATAGGTAGTTGTGGAAGTTGGAGATGAGAACTGAATAAATGGCACTACACCCTAGACTTTCCACTTTGGAGGATACTAAGTTCTAACTTGTGATTCCTGGTAGAACAAACTTTATTTTTCTAGCCTAGCAATGATCTAGAAGCAGAGGAATCCCAGTGCCTTCTAAAAGTTATTATGTGGTTTTCTTTTTAAAAAAAACTCCTGTTTTTGTGAAGTAGAATTTATGGGTACAACATCTGTTCATTATTTGCACATAAAAGAAAACCATTTTTAAAGTAAAAAATAAAAATAAATAAATAAAAAGATCATTCATCATGACCAATTGGAATTTATTCGAGGGATAGAAAGATGGTTCAACATACACAAATCAATCAATGTGATACATTATATGAACATAACCAAAGACAAATCCTTATGAATATTTTAAGTAATGCTTAAAATACACGTGATAAAATTTAACATTGGTTCATAAGAAAACCCTAAAAGCACTGGGTATAGAAAGAACATACTTCACCATGACAAAAGCCATATATGATAGAACCACGTCTCAATTATATTAAATGGGGAGAAACTGAAAGTCTTTCCTCTAAGATTTGGAACAAAAGAAAGATGCTTACTTTTACTGCTCTAATTCAACATAGTCAGGGAAGTTGTAGCTACAGCAATCAGACAAGAGAAAGAACTAAAGGGCATTCAAGTAAGGAAGAAAGAAGTCAAAGTAATATTGCATGCAGATGATATAAATTATATTTGGAAAACCTAGTCTCCATCAAAATAAACTATTAGAACTAATAAAAAAATTTAGTAAAACTGCAGCACACAAAATCAACATACAAAATGTAGTAGCATTGTGGCTAGGCACGGTGACTCAAGTCTGTAATCCCAGCACTTTGGGAGGCCAAAGGGGGAGGATCACTTGAGGCCGGAGTTCGAGACCAGCCTCGCCAATATGGCAAAACCCCATCTCTACGAAAAATTCAAAAACTAGCTGGGTGTGGTGGCAGACGCCTATAATCTCAGCTACTTGGGAGGCTGAGGAAGAAGAACTGCTTGAACCCAAGAGGCAGAGGCTGCAGTGAGCTGAGATTGCACCACTGCACTCCAGCCTGGGTGACAGAGCAAGACTCCATCTCAAAATAACAATAATAATAATAAAAAAAACTCCATCTCAAAAAAAATTAGTAGCATTTCTAAATGCCAACAGTGAACAATCTGAAAAAGAAATCAAGCATGTCATCCCATTTACAATAGCAACAAATAGAAAGAAATGCCCAAGAATAAACTAAACCAAAGAAACAAGAAGATTTCTATAATGAAAACTATAAAACAGAAGATGGAAAGATATTCTATTTTTATGGACTGGAAGAAGCAATACTGTTAAAATGTTCCTATTACCCACAGTAATCTAGAGATTTGATGCAATTCATATCAAAATACCATGACATTTTCCACAGAAATAGTAAAAAAGATTCTAAAATTTATATTGAACAACAATAGACCCAGAACAGCTAAAGCCATCATGAGCAAAAGGACAAAATCAGAAATTACATTACCTGACTTCAAATTATACTACAGAACTATAGTAACCCAAACAGCATGGTTCCGGTATAAAATCAGACACATAGACCAATAGAACAGAATAGAGAACTCAGAAAAAAATTTGTATATCTACAGTGAACCTATTTTCAACAAAGGTGCCAAGAACATACATTGGCAAAGGGACAGTCTTGTCAATAAATGATGCTGAGGAAACTAAATATCCATATGCAGAAAAATAAAACTAGATCTCTATTTCTTAGCATATACAAAAATAAAAGCAAAATGGGCTAAAGACTTACATCTAAGACCTGAAACTATAAAGCTACTAAAAAATCCCAAAAAACTGGGGAACCTCTCCAGGACACTGGACTGAGCAAAAATTTCTTGAGTAGTACCTCACAAGTACAGGCAACCAAGCAAAAATGAACAAACAGAGCTGGGCGTGCTGTTTCATGCCTTTAATCCTAGTACTTTGGGAGGCTGAGGTGGGCGGATCACCTGAGGTCAGGAGTTCAAGACCAGCCTGGCCAACACGGTAAAACCCCATCTCTACTAAAAATAAAAAAATTAGCTGGGCATGGTGGCACACGCCTGTAATCCCAGCTACCTGGGAGGCTGAGGAAGGAGAATCACTTGAACCCGGGAGGCAGAGGTTGTGGTGAGCCGAGATTGCACCATTGCACTTCAGTCTGGGCAACAAGAGCAAAACTCTGTCTCAAAAAAAAAAAAAAAGTAACAAACAGGATTACAGCAAGTTAAAAAGCTTCTGCACTGCAAAGAAAACAATCAACAAAGTGAAGAGACCACCCACAGTATGGGAAAACTATTTGCATAGTATCTATATGACTAGAGACTAATAACAGGAATATATAAGGTACTTAAAAATGCTATAAAAATGCATTAATTCCATTAAGATTGGATAAAATAATTGTTTTTCAAAAGAAGACATACAAATGACAAACAGGTATATAAAAAGGTGCTCAGTATCACTGATTGTCAGGGAAATGCAAATCAAAACTACAATGAGATATCATCTCACTCCAGCTAAAATGACTTTTCCCCAAAAGACAGGCAATAATACATTTTGCTGAAAGTGTGAAGAAAAGTGAACTCTCATACACTGTTTCTGGGAATATAAATTAGTACAGTGACTATGAAGTACAGTATGGAGGTTCCTTAAAGAACTAAAAATAGGACTACCGTATGATCCAGCATTCACACTTCTAGGTATACATACTAAAAAATAAAAATAATTAGTATATTGAATAGATATCTGGCCTCCCATGTTTATTGCAGCACTGTTCCCAATAGCAAAGTTTTGGGATCCACTTAAGTATGCATCAACAGAGAAATGAATAAAGAAAATGTACTACATACACACACACAATATTATTGTGTACACACAATAAGTACAACTTAGCCATAAAAAATGAGATTCTGTCATTTGCAACAAAGTGGATGGAATTGGAGGATGTTATACTAAGTAAAATAAGCCAGGTACAGGAAGACAAAAACTGCATGTTCTTACTTATTTGTGGGATCTAAGAATTAAAACAACTGAACTCATGAAGATAAAGAGTAGATTATAGTTATCAGAGGCAGAGAAGGGTAGTGAGGAGGGATGATTAATGAGTACAAAATTGTAATTAGAATGAATAAGATCTAGTATTTGATAGCACAACAGTGTGACTACAGTCAGTAATAACTTATTGTACATTTCAAAATAACTAAAAAAGCATAATTGGAATATTCATGATACAAAAAAATGGTACATGCTGGAGGTGATGTATAACTCATTTACCCTGGTGTCATTATTAAACACTTTAGGCCTGTAAAAAAAAAAAAAAACCTCTAGTCCCAGCACTCCGGGAGGCCGAGGCGAGTTGATCACTTGAGGCTAGGAGTTTGAGACCAGCCTGGCCAACATGGCGAAACATATGAAAAATACAACAGACAAACCAACCAACCAACCCAGCAACAACAAAACAGGTCTACCCTGGAGTCATACTCTAATTTTTTCTATTTTCCTCCCTTTCTGATTCTTTATCCCACTTTCTTTTTCTTCCTCTTCCTTCTCCTTCTTCTTTGTCAAATAGAGGATTGAGTTATTATCATTGATCCATACAAAGTCCCTCTCTCATTTATTTTCTTTAATTCCCACCCCCCATTTCTATTCCCTGTCTTCCCATGTGCAACCTTCCTAATATGTTTGATATGCATCTTTTTGTTTGTATGTATTTTTAGAAAATGTTTATTGTTTTTTGTGCCAAAAAAAATTAATAAAATTCCTTCCAGTCCTAAAAAAAAAAAAAACTCAAGAAACACATAAATATATACACTTACTATGTACCCACAAAATTAAAAAATAAAAAAAATTCTATTTACCAGGAATCTGTAACAGTTATATAAATTTACATATTTTTGTGTGTATATTACACCAAATATTGACAGAAATGAAGCAAGAAATACATAGCAACACAATAATTGTGCACTTCTAGACCAGACCCCACTTTCAATAATGAATAGAAAAATCAAATATAAGGTCAATAAAAAAACCAGAAAACTTGAACATTATAGGCAAATAGACCCAATAAACATGTACAAAACTCTTCAGTCAAAACTGGCAGAATACATAATATTCTCAATTGCACATGGCAAATTCTGTTAGGATACATAACAAGACATACAAAATTGTAAAAGATTGAAATCATGAAATATATCTCCTCCGACCAAAATAAAATGAAACTAGACATTAAAAGAAGAAAAAGTGGCAAATCCAAAATTACTTGGAATTCTTTTTTTTTTTTGAGACGGAGTCTCGCTCTGTCGCCCAGGCTGGAGTGCAGTGGCGCAATCTCGGCTCACTGCAAGCTCCGCCTCCCGGGTTCACGCCATTCTCCTGCCTCAGCCTCTCCGAGTAGCTGGGACTACAGGTGCCCGCCACCACGCCCGGCTAATTTTTTTGTATTTTTAGTAGAGACGGGGTTTCACCGTGGTCTCGATCTCCTGACCTCGTGATCCGCCCGCCTCGGCCTCCCAAAGTGCTGGGATTACAAGCGTGAGCCGCCGCGCCTGGCTACTTGGAATTATTTAAACACACGCTTGACTATATTTTTGTTCAAGGGTAAAAAAATTTAATATTTTTAAGATTTTAATACTATCAAGAGTTATCTACAACTTCAACTTTATATCTATCAAAACCCCAATGGTACTTTTTTGCAGAAATATTTTCAGAATCCTAAAATTTCTTTTAGGGACAATGACTAGGCATTTGTTTTTGTTCCCAAAAAACAAGAACAAAGAGGCATTACACTTCCTGATTTCAAAACATATAACAAAGCTACAGATATAAAAACGATGTAGTACTGACATAAAGACAGATAATTATATAAGGGAACAAAACAGAAAGCCCAGAGGCAAACCCTTTTGCATATGATTAAATGAACTTCCACAATATAGCCATGATCATCCAATGGGGAAAGAAGAATATCTTTAACAAATAATGTTGAAAACTGAGTATCTTCATTAAAAACACCACAAAGTTGGATCCTTTCCTTTCTCCAGATACGAAACAATCTTTTAAAGGGATTAACTAAACATAAAAAACATAACTAATGAAATTCTTAGAAAAAGTATAGGAGAAAATATAATGACATCAGTCTTGGCACTTTCTTATGTATGGAATTAAATGTATAAATAACAAAGAATGGAAAAACGGGAGTATATCAAATTCCAAATTTCTACACATCAAAGGAAATGGTGAAGTAGAAAAAGGTAAAAACATTTGCAAATCACATATTTGATTGGTGTTAGTCTCAAGAACATATAAACAGTTCCTAAAACTCAACAACAAAAAAGTGAAGAACAAAATTAAAAATGAGAACAAAATTGAAATGACATTTCTCGAAAAATATACAAATGGCCAATAAGCATTTGAAAGGATGATTTACAAAAATGCAAAGCAGAATACAATGAGAAATTATCTCACACCAATTAGAATAATGATTACAAAAAAAATCTGTCAAGAATGTGGAGAAGTGAGAGAGAACATTTGTAAACTGCTGCTGGGGAAATATGACTCTGCCAGTATAAAAAACAATATGGAAGTTTTTCAAAAAATTAAAAATGGAATTGTCATAGTATCCAGCAATTCCACATCTAAGTATGCATACAAAATATAAGACACATAACCTGGAAGAGATATCTGCACACACACAATATTTGTTTATTATAGCAATGTTTACAAAATCCAAAAGGTAGAAGCAACCCAGATGTCCCTAATGAGCAATTAAAAAAACGTGGTGTATATATATACATATATATATATGCCAAATATATATACACACATATATGTGCACTATAGTGGGTATATATATATATATATACACACAACATATGTATAAACACACATATACACACAATAGTGTTATTCAGCCTTTAAAAAGGAAATTTGGTCACATTCTCTAAGAATAAATCCTGAGAATGTTAACTGAAATAAGCCAGTAACGAAGTGACAGATAGCGTATGATTTCATTTTTATGAAATATCTTAAGTAGTCAAATAGAAACATAAAGTAGAATGGCATTAGTCAAGGGGTAGAGAGAAGGTGAAATAGGCAGTTGTTATACAAGGGGTATTGAGTTTTAGTGTTGCAAGATGTAAACATTCTAGAGGTCTTTTGCATAAAAATGTAACTATATATAACACAACTGAAACATACACTTAAAAAGATTGAGGCCAAGGTGGTTGGATCGCCTGAGGTGGGTAGTTCGAGACCAGCCTGGCCAACATGGTAAAACCCTGTCTCTACTAAAAATACAAAAAAATTAGCTGGGCATGGTGGTGCACGCTGTAATCTCAGCTACTGAGGAGGCTGAGGCAGGAGAATTGCTTGAACCCGTGAGGCGGAGGTTGCAGTGAGCCAAGATTGTGCCACTGCACTCCAGCCTGGGCGACAGAGCAAGACTCCGTTTCAAAAAAAAAAATTTAAGATGGTAAATTTGATGTTATGTTCTTTACCACAATATTTTTCTTAAAGGATAACTAAAAAAATCAGAGTTATAAAGCTATCCAAAAATTACCTTCAAATCACAAGTGTTTCACATAGAGAAAATACAGATTCATTAACAAACACACAGTAAAACTAAGATTATTTTCCTGACTACTCACCTGGACAAGATAAAAAAAACATAAAAGATCAGCCAAGAAAAAATATGTAAGATAAGCTATGAACAAAGTTGGGGTCATATTTATAGACAACATGCACATTCATATGTGTAATTTAAGAATGACAGCCATCTAGCTGATTCATTTTCTAATTAAGCTCCACATTGACTTAAAGTGCATATATAGAGTTGCAAATTGTCATCCAAAGCTATAATGCATAAGTAAAACCAAAAACACAATAAACTGATGTCAAGGAATCTACCCTAAAAGAGAAACTCAGTAATATGAATTGTACAACAAAAACAAGAGAAACCTATACCCATAAAATTCTGTAGGCTACATTGATGTACTATTAAGAAATAATTTTGCTAGATAACTACAGTGTTCAAATGTGCTTGTGCACTTCTGGAGTGGACACATTTGCAATAATTGGTGTCTACCGTATGGCAGTAATTTTTTTTTCTTTTTTATACTTTTTTTGTGAGACAGAGTCTTACTCTGTCACTGAGGCTGGAGTGCAGGGGCAGGATCTCCGCTCACTGCAACTGCCGCCTCCTGGTTTCAAGCCATACTCCTGCCTCAGCCTCCCGGGTAGCTGGGATTACAGGCGCATGCCACCACGCCTGGCTAATTTTTGTATTTTTAGTAGAGATGTGCTTTTACCATGTTGACTAGGCTGATCTCAAACTCCTGACCTCAAGTGATCCACCTGTCTCAGCCTCCCAATTTGCTGGGATTACAGGCATGACAGCCACTGCTCCTGGTCCTTTTTATTCTTGATTTATTTATTTATTTTAACATGTGTGAGACCAATCATCCCTGGTTGCTACAGGAGAATAGCAGACAGGTATAGTTAAGAAACAACTTTATTTTATTTTATTTATCTTTTTTTTTTTTTTTTTGAGACAGAGTCTTGCTCTGTTGCCCAGGCTGGAATGCAGTGGTGCAATCTCGGCTCACTGAAAGCTCCGCCTCCTGGGTTCATGCCATTCTCCTGCCTCAGCCTGCAGAGTAGCTGGGACTACAGGCGTCTGCCACCATGCCCGGCTAATTTTTTGTATTTTTAGTAGAGACGGGGTTTCACCGTGTTAGCCAGGATGGTCTCGATCTCCTGACCTCGTGATCTGCCCACCTCGGCCTCCCAAAGTGCTGGGATAACAAGCGTAAGCCACCGCACCCAGCCTATTTATCTTTTTTTGAGATGGAGTCTCGCTCTGTCGCCCAGGCTGGAGTGCCATGGCACAATCTCAGCTCACTGCAACCTCTGCCTCCCAGGTTCAAGCGATTTTCCTGCCTTAGCCTCCCACATAGCTGGGATTACAGCTGCCCACCACCATGCCCAGCTAATTTTTGTATTTTTAGTAGAGATGGGGTTTCACCAAGTTGGCCAGGCTGGTCTTGAATTCCTGACCTCAGGTGATCCACCTGCCTCGGCCTCCCAAAGTGCTGGGAATACAGGCATGAGCCACCATGCCCAGTCAAGAAACAACTTTATTTTGAGCACAGGAAATGACAACAGCACTTAACAGCTATATCATAGTCTAAATCCTGCTTTGGCAGTAAAATTTTACAGAAAATGCACTACAGTCATTAAGAAAATGCTCTAATAAGAAAATTTTAATAAGCATTTAAAGACAGTAAAGATAATTTGTTACTATCAATATACTGATGCTATTTTTACACAAAATTAAAAGTCTGCAATCCAGTCTTTAGAAGCAAAAAAAAAAAAAAAAAAAAAAGCCTTAGACTTCTAAATAAAGTAAAAACGTGTATGTTGAAAACATGAGTCACTGATATATAAAATAAAAATTTTGGAATAAATTATATAATAATTTCGATATAGGCCGGGCGCAGTGGCTCAAGCCTGTAATCCCAGCACTTCGGGAGGCCGAGGCGGGCGGATCACAAGGTCAAGAGATTGAGACCATCCTGGCTAACACGCTGAAACCCCGTCTCTACTAAAAATACAAAAAATTAGCCGGGCGTGGTGGCAGGCGCCTGTAATCCGAGCTACTCGGGAGGCTGAGGCAGGAGAATGGCGTGAACCCAGGAGGCAGAGCTTGCAGTGAGCCAAGATCGCGCCACTGCACTCCAGCCTGGGGGACAGAGAAAGACTCCGTCTCAAAAAAAATAAAAAATAAAAATAATTTCGATATAGGTTGAGAAAATGAAAATCTTGATGTATTTTTGGCCACTATAAAACTTACAAATGAACATTTTAATAAATAAGGAGTGCCTAGTATCTAATTAACTTCTTACATAAAATGTGAATTACAGTATATTGTTCTGAACCTTTGAATCTAAAATTACAGACAAATTTGAAAGAGAGAAAAATAGAAAGTGAAACCATATTGGGAGAGTGACATCAGCAGGAATGTGGAAATAGGGGGGTCACTCTTGTTTATCCTGCCAGAGCAACAATAATTTTGCTGCCATCCATGGACAAAAGTGCCTTTATGAGAGTTTTGGGATCCAGGAAGAGTATTGTCTTGCCCTGAAAAAGCCCAAGACTGAGGAGGGCTGTATTGGGAAGGCAGGCCCTCATTCAGGTGGCAAACTTGAGGGCTCCTGATCTTGGTTACAGACCAGAAAATGACTCACTCAACTCAGTCACATTGAATATTCTGAAGTGACGCTGTAATCATCTCTGATGCCTTCTAGCCACGGTCTAGAAGCAGTCCTTCCCAGAGACCTCAGGACACTCAGTCATGGTCATGGAGGCAGGCCTACAGAACTTGGCCTTTAGTCTTTACTGTGACCTCTGAAGCAGGTCTGTGACTCAGTTTTAGCCATCTTAGCCACAGTTCATGGACAGTCCTGCCTACTTGGGAACCTGCACAGAGACCTGAGGAAACCCTCCCAGGTACTCAGAAGGAGCCACACTCATCTACACACCTTGTAACAGGCCTACCTTATGTGAACCCAACTGCAGAACCCTGCCCTGGTATCTGCCCTACAAAACAAAGTTCTGAAAGCAAAGTCTGCTCAAAATAAGAAAGGATTTACAAGAAGACTACATTATGTCTAATTCAAATACTTCTATTTCAACATATTACTGAAAATCCTAAGTATAACAATTTGGCAAGAAAATGAAAAAAGCCATCTGACATAAAAAGAAAAAAGAGAAATGTCGCTGTTTGTAGATGACATACTCTTATATATAGAAAACAATAAATAGCTGGCGCAGAGGCTCACGCCTATAATCCCAGCACTTTGGGAGGCCGAGGCGGGTGGATCACCTAGGGTTGGGAGTTCGAGACCAGCCTGACCAATATGGAGAAACCCCGTCTCTACTAAAAATACAAAATTAGCTGGTCACAGTAGTGCATGCCTGTAATCCCAGCCACTTGGGAGGCTGAGGTAGAAGAATCGCTTGAACCCCAAAGGCAGAGGTTGCCGGGAGCCATGATCACGCCATTGCACACCCGCCTGGGCAACAAGAGCGAAACTCCATCTCAAAAAAAAGAAAAAAAACCACAATAAATAGTACACCAAAAAGCTGTTTAACATAATAAATGCATGCAGTAAATTAGCAGAATATAAAATTGGCATACAAATATCAATTGTGTTTTCATACACTAACAACAAACTATCCAATAAAAAAGAAAAAACTAATCTCATTTAAAATAGTATCGAGGCTGAGTGCCGTGGCTCATGCCTGTAATCCTAGCACGTTGGGATGTCAAAGTGGGCAGACTGCCTGAGCTCAGGAGTTCGAGACCAGCCATCCCTACTAAAACCCCATCCCTACTAAAACACAAAAAAATTAGCCAGACGTGGTAGCATGCACCTGTAGTCCCAGCTACTCGGGAGGCTGAGGCAGAAGAATTGCTTGAACCTGGGAGGCAGAGGTTGCAGTGAGCCGAGATCACACCACTGCACTCCAGCCTGGGTGACAGAGCGAGACTCCATCTCCAAAAAAAAAATCAAATAAATTAACAAAGCATCAAAATAATAAATTTCTTAAAATTAAACCAGGTAAAAGACCTTTATGATGAAAAATAAAAGATATTAATAAAAATTGGAGAACACACAAATGTAAAAGTGTGCCATATTTATAGATTGGAAGAATAAATACTGTTAAAGTTTTCATGTGATCCAAAGCAATCCATAGATTCAATGAATTTCCTATCAAAATTCTAGTGACCTATTTCACAGTGATAGAAAATACAAGCTTAAAATTTATATGAAACTCTAACAGACTTTGAATAGCTAAAGCAATCTTAAGAAAGAAGAAAACAGTTGAGGGCATTATAGTTTTGATTTCAAACTATATTTCAAGACTACAGTAATAAAAACGTGATGACGTGCACATAAAAGTGGACAAAATAACCTATGGAACATGGTAGAGGGCCCAGAAAAAAACCTATTTATATTAGGTCAGTTAATCTTCAATAAGGGTACTAAGAATGCACAATGCAGAAAGTATAGTCTCTTCAATATTTGGTGCTAAATAAATGGATATCTGCAAGCAAAAGCATAACATTAGACCATTTTTCTTAAATTATACCCAAAAATTAACTCAACATAAAATAAAGACAAATAAAACACATGAATCTTTTAAAATTCAAAAAGAATACATATGGTAAACCTCCTCTATATTGGTCTTGACGGTAATTTTTTGGGAAATGGTACCAAAAGTACAAAAACAAGAGCAAATATAAACAACTTGGACTACATCAAACTTAAAAGCTTCTAAACAGAATACAACAAGAAAAATCACAAAATGGGAGATAATAATTGCAAACCATGTATCTGTTAAGTGGTTAATATCCAAAATATATAAATAACTCATACAAATCAAAGGTGAAAACAACAATAATAAATATAATAATAATAACCCGATTTAAAAGTAGGTAAAGGAGGCCGGGCACGGTGGCTCACACATGTAATCCTAGCACTTTGGGAGGCCAAAGCAGGCAGATCACGAGATCAGGAGTTTGAGACCAGCCTGACCAATATGGTGAAACCCCATCTCTACTAAAAATACAAAAATTAGCCAGGCTTGGTGGCACATGCCTGTAACCCCGGCTACTCAGGAGGCTGAGGCAGGAGAATCACTTGAACCCAGGAGGCAGCAGTTGCAGTTGAGCTGAGATCACGCCATTGCTCATGCCTGTAATCCCAGCACTTTGGGAGGCCTAGGTGGGCAGATCACTTGAGGTCAGGAGTTTGCGACCAGCCTGGCCCATATGGCAAAACCCTGTCTCTACTAAAAATACAAAAATTATTCAGATGTGCTGGTGCATGCCTGTAATCTCAGCTACTCAGGAGTCTGAGGCAAGAGAATCACTTGAACCCGGGAGACAGAGGTTGCAGTGAGCCAAGATTATGCCACTGCACTCCAGCCTGGGCAACAGAGTGAGACTTTGTCTCAAAAAATAAAAAAATAAAAATAGGTAAAGAAATAATTTTTTTTAGTAAAGACATACAAATGGCCAACAGATATATGAAAAGCTGCTCAACATGACCAATCATCAGGCAAATGCAAATTAAAATCATGATGAGCTATCACTTCACCCTTGTTAAGATGGCTAATATTAAAAAAATGAGACATGTATGTTACTCAGGTAATGAATATCCTAAAAGCGCTAATTTCACCACTGCAATCTATTCATGTAATAAAATTACACTTGTGCTCCCAGAGTTTATACAAAAAAAAAGAAAAATATATAACGTTTTGAAAAGGGCTTGAAAAAAATTCTGTACTCTGTTAATGAGTACAGAATTGGTAGTCATTATAAAAATCAGGTGGAGATTATTTAGAAAAAAACCCCACAGAACTACCATACAATACATCAGTCCCACTTCTGTGTATATATATAATATGTAGAAATAAAATTAGTATCTTGAGTATTTGGATCCCCATGTTACTTGCAGCATTATTCCAAATTGCCAAGGTATAAAAACAATCTAAATGTTGTTGAATGCTGAATGGATCAAGAACACATGTTGTACATATACCAAATGGTTTAGAGTTTTTACAGTGTTATCCTGACATTCTTGCTTCAAGGAGCTGGAGATTAGCAAATCATCCGCATACCATAGCAGTACCCCATTTTCCAATCGTAAGTCTCTTAAGTTCTGAGCCAGTGCTTCCCCAAATACAGTTGGGGAATTTTTAAACCCTTGAGGAAAAGCACTGTCCAACAATACTGAAATTGTGTGGCTGTTTCAGGGTCTGTCCACTCAAACAGTAATTGGCTTTCTGCATCCACTGGTATGCAAAAGAAAGCATCCTTCAAATCTAATACGCTAAACCACTCATGGTCTCTGGACAGGAAGATAAAAATAGTGTATTGATTGGCCCCAGTGGGGTGGGTGTCTTCTACAGTATCACTGATCACCCTTATATCTTGCATGAATTTGTACTTGCATGGATGAGATTTCTTTACTGGCAGAATGGGCATGTTCTATGGAGACTGACAAAGTCTTATTAAGACATGCCACAAGAATCAGAATGTACCAGCTGGATGCCTTCTAGGGCCTCTTTCTTTAAGGCATACTGTTCCTTTCAAACAGGATGGGTCCCTTCCTTCAGCTTGATTTCTACTGGATTCACATTAATTGTCCGCCTTGGTTGGTTGGATGCCCATACTTCCGGCTTTACCTTGTTGAGGACTTTCTGTGGAATCATCTCTACCTTAAGGTGTGAAGTCTCTGATTTCATCAGGAGGGTCTGTCGCCACAATCTGTGTTCTGAGGGTACCTGAAGGCACATCTGGCTCATCTCTGGGTCAAAGACAACTCATGCCTGTAACTTACATAAGAGGTCTCTACCAAGCAGAGAGATCGAGCAGTCCAGCACATAAGGAAACTGATGAGGCCCGGCACCTTGGCTCACACCAGTAACCCCAGCACTTTGGGAGGCCGAGGCAGGTGGATCACGAGGTCAGGAGTTCAAGACCAGCCTGGCCAAGATGGTGAAACCCCGCCTCTACTAAAAATACAAAAAAATTAGCTGGGCGCGGTGGCAGGCACCTGTGATCCCAGCTACTCGGGAGGCTGAGGCAGAGAATTGCTTGAACCTGGGAGTTGGAGGATGCAGTGAGCCAAGATCGCACCACTGCACTTCAGCCTGGGTGACAGAGCAAGACTCTGTCTCAAAAAACAAAAGGAAAAAAGAAACCAATGAGTTATTAAGTCATTGCCCACCTTCCAGGGTAGAGGGTGAAAGAACTATTCTGATTTAGCTTTCTGCTCACCCCAACTATATTGACAGAGGTGTCAAAAAGTTCAGTAAGGCTGGGTGTGGCAGCTCATGCCTGTAATCCGAGCACTTTGGGAGGCCAAGATGGGCAGATCACTTGAGGTCAGGAGTTCGAGACCAGACTGGCCAACATGGTGAAACCCTGTCTCTACTAAAAATACAAAAATTAGTTGGGCATGGTGAGGCATGCCTGTAATCCCATCTACTTGGGAGGCTGAGGCAGAATTGCTTGAACCCAGGAGGCAGAGGTTGCAGTGAGCTGAGATCATGCCACTGCACTCCAGTCTGGGTGATAGAGCAACTCAGTCTCAAAAAAGGTTCAGTAATTGGGATATTAATTGACGAGTAAGCAGCACCCATATGGATTTAGAAGTCCAATTTTCATTTCCCCACTGTCAAATTTACCCAAGGCTCCTAAGGGAAAATCTTAATGTCAGACAGGGTTGGAGCCATCGGGAGTCTTGGGCCCCTCAGTCCTCCTTGGATTTGTTTTCAGGCTTAACAGCCATAAGTGACCTGGGCTCCTTCTTAATCAACTTGGGGCAGTCTTTCTTTCAATGCCCTGTCTCCTGACAGTAAGTGCATTGATCCTTTCCTATATTTTCCTTCTGCCTCAGGGGTCCCTTTTTCTTTGGGTTTCCTACCACAGTGGCTCTAAGCATTGCTGCCTGCCATAGAGCCTTAGTTTCCTTGGATTTCTGCTATTATAGACATTGAATGCAATGTCAATTAACTGAGAAGCATTCATTCCGATAGCCCCTTCCACATTTGGAACTTCTGATGTCTGGGGGCACTTTGCCCTATAAAAGTCATGTTTACCATTCTGACATTTTTGGGGTCCTGTGGATCTAAGTCTGTATACTTTCTATACATTTGACAGATCTGTTCCATAAATTCTGAGGGGTCCTCATTAGGTTTCTGCTGAAGTTCCTGCACTTTGTTCAGACTTCTAGGTCTCGGCACCCCGACCTAATGTCCTTTAGAATACACCATTTTTAATGCTACAGACAATCATCTCCAGCTACACTGGCCTCATTTGGGTCCAAATTTGGGTCACTGCATGGAATCAGCTCATCAGGGTCTAGGGTATCATCAGGGCTTTAGTCATGAAAGTGCCATGTTTTCTCCTTGGCTAATACTAGCCTTCTCTCATCTGCAGTAAGCGTAATATTTAGGAGGGCTTGCACATCAGCCCAGGTAGGGCAATGGGTGGCAAAAATAGTGGTAAACAGTTCAGTTATCTTCTGGGGATCTTCCCTGCAGGAAGGACTGGAACTTTTCCAATTCAGTAAATCAGATGTGGAAAAAGGGCTTCATGCTCCGTAATATCCAGCCAGAGGCTCTTGCTGATTAACTCCCGTGGGATATTGTCAGAAGGGAAATTGTCCTGCCCCAGGCTTGGTAGCTCCTCAGCCAAAATTAGTGCCTTGCCTAGTTCAGGAGGGAGAGACTATGTTTGTAGCCTCTTTGAACTTTGTGGGTGGTGACTCTTCACTCTCTTGACTAGGTGGTGGGGCACTAGCTTCTACTGGATTAGGCATGTACAGCAATTGCTGACTCTCTAGCTCTTTTTCTTTCTTCCTCCACCTCAGGGTCAGGTCACACTTTGTCTGGGTAATGCAACATTAACTTACTCCCTTTAACCTCTTGGTTATGTAGCAACATAAGTGCCTGAATGTAGGGGAATTTTTAAACCCTTCCTCCCATTTCCCCAAACATTGACAAAACAGCTGTAACTGAAAGATATAATAGCTTAAAGACCCCAAAATTGGCCACCATTTTTTGGATCCTAAAGCATACACTGGCCAAACCATATTACAATAGTAAACCATTTTCCTCTTAGTCATGGGGGGAACCTCGTACTATTTCCAATCTGACAGCATTTTTCCCAGAGGGCTCCCTGAGGGAAGGAAAGCAGCACTTTCCATTTTAAGTCTGACAAAACCACAGACGAGAACATGGAGACAGTTTCAGACAAACACAAAAGGAAGCGTACTTGGGTAAAACAGATCTGAAATCAGCTTCAGGTTTAGTCCTAACCAAATAGCAACTGAGTATACAAATGAGCCCTACTATTTTCCTGATGGTATCGGACCAAACGGCTTAATAAGCCCAGGTAAGAAAATAGCAGGCTTCCTGCATATGATCCGGTTTTACTCACCCTTTGAGTGCATCCACTCCTGCCTGATCACCATTCTTCCCCAGTGGTGAGAGGATGTGGTTTTTGCACATGGGATAGCCCCTGGGAGAGTCCCCAGGACAATCTTATCCAGCAGCTTCTGGGAGTCTCCAAATGACCATCTCGCCACAATCACGGGCCACTGAGTGCAGCACCATTTCAGTGACTCTTGGCTAGCTTGCCAAATGTTGTTCCTGGACCAAACTGGGTCTGGCTGTGTGTTCTTGTGGCCCAATAACAAGATGCAGACAAACTGGGAAAGAAGAGAGTTTATTTCTGTAAACAAGTACAGGGAGAAGGTCAAAGATAATTCCCCAGACCAACTCAAGACTAACATTTTTCCATTGCTTATGTATGTTTCAAACTGTATGCCTATGTGCGGTATCATACTCACCTATGTCTACAGGTAAATAATTTTGTTTCAACTAAAAGCTCAGAGACCAGAAATGTACCCTAAATCTACTTAATCTACAAGGGCCCTGGTACTAGGGTGATTAAGAAATGTCCCCTATTTTTGCTCTACTTAATCTATGAGGGCCCTGGTACAGGAGTGATTACTTCTATCTTGTATTACCTATGGTTTGGGTCTGGAGAGTTGCCTCAGATGCCCAATAAATTTATTTGACCCAAGACGGGTCCTGGTACAAGGAATGTGGGGCTATCTTCATTATCTTGACTTGCCCCAGGTTTTAGGAGAAACTTGCGCAAGACTCTTACCAAACATATGTTTTATTTCTGGCTTTGGTGTCCAGGGATTGATTTTTCTAGGGTTAAGTACTAACTTAATGTTAAGGCAGATGCTGTGAAAGTTTGCCTGTATAACTTGAGTGCTATGGAGGCCTGTCTGTGTGACTGCTAGAAAAAAATTGGCCTGTCACACTAATAGGAGTGTATATTCAGGGAAACTGTAATCTGTGCTCCCCTGTGGCCACCCTAAATTTTGCCATACATAAACTCTAAACAAGATTCTGACTTTTCGATTAAGTTGATGGTTCTCAGTCTCCACTGACCCTGGGAGAGAAACAGAATCATAGGACAATTCTCAGCGTGACAGCCTCTGTGCAGGAGAACACAGCCTCCCTTCCATGAGACACCTGGAGTCTACCCCCAGCCCAGACATCCATCTGAAAAGGACTGGTCAAGACTCACAGGCAACCACATGTTCTCACCTCCCCTAATGTATCTCACTAGAGACACTTAGGCCAAATCTCAGAAGCCTGAGCACAAAAACCAGCTGCCTTTCTTTCGGGAATCTCTCAGAGCATACTGTCAGGAATCATTTCCACATGAGAATGAAGGTGTTTTTATCCAAGAATGCAACAAGGGAGCATGGTTTAATGACACCTGGTTGGAATGGATGGAAGCCCTTAACAAAGATGCCATTATGCAGTGATGATACACAAAGCAAGTTGTGAAACATGTCAAGTAACAAATTAGATTATAGCACCATCGAAATGTGATTCTGTTGTTTTTGCTTACTTTCTGTGTGTTTTTTCTATTATGTTACAATATATCGCCTTTAAGTCCTTGTATTTTCTCATTTGAAAGTCTAGGGCTGGCCAGGTACAGTGGCTCACGCCTGTAATCCCAGCACTTTGGGAGGCCAAGGTGGGTGGATCACCTGAGGTCGAGAGTTCGAGACCAGCCTGACCAACATGGAAAAACCCCATCTCTACTAAAAATACAAAATTAGCCAGGCATAGTGGTGCACACCTCTAATCCCAGCTACTTGGGAGGCTGAGGAAAAAGAACGGCTTGAACCTGGGAGGTGGAGGTTGTGGTGAGCTCAGATAGCGCCATTGCACTCCAGGCTGGGCAACAAGAGTGAAACTCCATCTCAAAAAAAAAAAAAGTCTAGGGCCAGGTGTGGTGGCTCATGCCTGTAATCCCAGCACTTTAAGAGGCTGAGGTGGGTGGACTGCTTGAACCCAGGAATTTGAGATTAGTCTGGACAACATGGTGAAACCGCATCTCTAGAAAAAATACAAATGTTAGTTTGGTGTGATGGTGTGTACCTGTGGCCCCAGCTACTTGGGAGGCTGAGGTGAGAGTATTGCTTGAGTGTGGGAGGATGGATTGAGTATGGGAGGTGGAGGTGGCAGTGAGCTGAGACTGTGCCACTGCACCCAGCCAGGGCTATAGAGTGAAACTCTGTCTCCAGAAAAGATCTATTGCTTAAGCTAATTTTTAAAAACTTTTATTTTTCAAATATACTTTGAAAGCAATGACTCTTTAAAACATTATCTAAAGATTTTATACTCAATACCATTAGAGTTTAATATTTCTGTTGTAAAAAATTTTACTTCTTGGTTGTGTTCTAAAGTTTTATATCTAAGGTATTTTTAGAAACATTTAGTTCAAAAGAGTGATGATACTGTGGTCAACATGTGCCAGATTTTAAATGAGAAAATAACCATTTTATATGCTATGAAAAAAATCTCATAGTTGTAACTGGTTAGAATTGACATGAAGGCAGGCCGGGCGCGGTGGCTCAAGCCTGTAATCCCAGCACTTTGGGAGGCCGAGGCGGGTGGATCACGAGGTCAGGAGATCGAGACCATCCTGGCTAACACGGTGAAACCCCGCCTCTACTAAAAATACAAAAAATTAGCCGGGCGTGGTGGCAGGCGCCTGTAGTCCCAGCTACTCGGGAGGCTGAGGCAGGAGAATGGCGTGAACCCAGGAGGCGGAGCTTGCAGTGAGCGGAGATCGCGCCACTGCACCCCAGCCTGGGGGACAGAGCAAGACTCCGTCTCAAAAAAAAAAAAAGAATTGACATGAAGGCAGCTGTCTTAATGCAAACACATACAAAGAAACAGACAAGCAGAGCACCACTGTGGTTTGCACCAGGCAAGATAAGGAGAAAAGGGAAGGCTGATGCAAATGTGGTTAAGGACTGAAGCTTAGGTGGTCCCAGGAAGGCCTCACTGAGAATTAGGTTTTAGTAATTAAGTAATGGAGGGCAAGTGAGTAGTTATGCAAAGAGTAAATAGAAAGATGTAAATTTTATTTGCTGTAGGATTAAAATGTTGATGATCCTACTAAATAAACTATTAATTCATCCAGTTCAATTATTGGCATAGTCTTATCATGACTGTTATCTCAGTTAACTACTCTAAATTAATTATTTTAACTTCCAAGTCAGGTTTATTACATTTGTAAGTTTTTCCATACCAACGAACAGCTTTTGTTTTCTCGTTTTACCAACTGTATCTTTTAATATTCCATTTAGACATTGTGTGTAGATGGTCAGCTGAGAAGCCGGGACCCTAAAATATATGGCCTACAGATGTGGGTTGTACCCCATTTGCAGCTAGCCGAATGTTCTTTAAGCTGTCAATTGGAGAGATGTGGATCTTAGAAGGGCTATAGCTTTTGCTTCTTCTTTGGAGACCTTAATTACAGCTATAAAGGACTTCCTCTCACGTGTGTTTATTTGTGTAGTTCTGAGACATTTATTAAGGTATCCCTTTGATTTAAAATTTTGATATATGTTAAGAATGTGATAAAAAAAATTTTGTTTGTATAGCCTTCTCTCCTAAGCTAAATAAGATATATACCCAAAGAGAAAATAATTAAAACATTTCGGGCCGGGTGCAGTGGCTCACGCCTGTAGTCCCAGCACTTTGGGAGGCCGAGGTGGGAGGATCACGAGGTCAGGAGATCGAGACCATCCCGGCTAACACGGTGAAACCCTGTCTTTACTAAAATACAAAAAATTAGCCGGGCATAGTGGCAGGCGCCTGTAGTCCCTTCTACTCAGGAGGCTGAGGCAAGAGAATGGCGTGAACCTGGGAGGCGGAGCTTGCAGTGAGCCGAGGTTGCGCCACGGCACTCCAGTCTGGGTGACGGCGAGACTCTTGTCTCAAAAAAAAAAAAAAAAAATTCAAAGGCAAACAGTTTTAAATAACAACTATCCTACACCTCTAGTAAAGAAATATGCCCCACCTCCAAAACTTATTAGTAGTGTAAATTTCAGAATAAAATAGCCAAGAAACAGAAATGTTTGCTATTTATGCAGCTAAAACCCGGCAAAAATATTTTAAGAACTCTATAGTCAAAAGTTTACTTAATTGAAACTGATATTTAGACTATATATGGACACATACATTTATTTGAGGTCTCTGTTTTCTCCATAAATATTCTCAGTCAACTAAATTTACCACTTCTTAAACTCCTGCTATCTATATGAACTCCCCGTTTATCCTCTTGTTGACATATTTTTTGCCAAGGATAATCTAAAACATTGGCTTTTTGATAAAGAAGATATTTTCAAACTGGCTGCTCTAGAATTAGTTTTTTCATTTACTATGTTCTGTCAGTCCTTCCTTTTGCCACTTTTGACACCATATAAGGGGCCCTAAAGGAAATTTCTAGAGGCCCAGGGACCCTTTGAAGAAGACAGAAAGGACATAAGGGACTCTTTTTTGGCAGAGTACTTTTATTTTTTCTCACAGAGCTCCAAGGCTTGTGCAGGTGGAAAGGTTCCTCTTAGGTGTAAGCTCCAGTATATTTTCTTTTCTTTTTTTTTTTTTGAGACGGAGTCTCGCTCTGTCGCCCAGGCTGGAGTGCAGTGGCGCAATCTCGGCTCACTGCAAGCTCCGCCTCCCGGGTTCACGCCATTCTCCTGCCTCAGCCTCTCCGAGTAGCTGGGACTACAGGCGCCCGCCACCAAGCCCGGCTAATTTTTTTTTGTATTTTTAGTAGAGACGGGGTTTCACTGTGGTCTCGATCTCCTGACCTCGTGATCCACCCGCCTCGGCCTCCCAAAGTGCTGGGATTACAAGCGTGAGCCAACGCGCCTGGCCTTTGCTCCAGTATATTTTCAATTGAACTCCTCAATCTCTTTGAATTTTAAATGCATCCATGTGTACACACATAAGTTATGTACTGTATCTACATACATGCATATGTTTATACCTCTGTTTGTATAGTATCCACATGGTACCAAATTAACTTAAAGATAAACAAGGGTTTTTAAATTAAATAAATAAGTCCAAATATTTTTCAAGTTCACACTACTTGAGCAAATTATTTGGTAAATGTAATTAGTTTAATATTGTTGCATTAATAAAAATAATTGGCTTCTGACATCAGCAAAATATGCTTGTATTTCACTGTAAAGTTATTGCCTCTATAATACTTGCCTAACATACAGTAATATGAAATTAGCTAACATTACTGACATTAGCTAACATTACTGACATTAATTACTAAATATAGTCATAAACTTTTGGCTTTTTATTTCAGAGAAACAAAAGATATCTAGATATTAGTAAATATGTTTTGTTCCAAATTGAAAAACTGTTCAACTAGAATTATGTTTCTAAATATTATAAAATGTGTATTTATAAATTCTTTTTTTGGGGAGACAGAGTCTCTCACTTTCTCCCCGGCTAGAGTGCAGTGGCACGATCTCAGCTCACTGCAACCTCCTCCTCCCAGGTTCAAGTGATTCTCCTGCCTCAGCCTCCCAAGTTGCTGGAATTACAGGCACCCGCCACCACACCAAGCTAATTTTTTGTATTTTTAGTAGAGACGGGTTTTCACCATGTTGGCCAAACTGGTCTCCAACTCCTGACCTCGTGATTCGCCCACTTCAGCCTCCCAAAGTGCTGGGATTATAGAAGGAGTTAAACTTTCTTACTTCTTAGGTTTTTATACTATGAATTAACATCATTAGGATTTAAAATTCTTACTAACATGGTGATTGAAACTAGAAATAAAGAGCAATTCTATATACAGTGTGTATAAAGAAAATAAGATATGTTTGTTGGAAAAAAGGTCATATTGAAAAAGACATGAGGATGTGGTTTTTCTTAAAGAAACAGTAATTTTGCTTAATGAAGAGATTATTTAAATGTTTTCTTAAATTGAAAAAAGAAAAAATGAGAGAACAATTAAATGGGTATAGAAATTGAAGAAAGAAAAAGAATAGAAAAAAATTATAAGAATTTATAAAAGATTTATAGAGTTGAGCGTGGTGGCTCAAGTCTGTAATTCCAACACTTTGGGAGGCTGAGGAGGAAGAACTGCTTGAGCTCAGGAGTCTGAGACCAGCCTGGGCAACATAGGGAGACCACATCTCTACAAAAAAAATTTAGATACTAGCTGGGCATGGTGTCAAATGTCTATATTCCCAGCTACTGGGAAGGCTAAAGTAGGAGAAACCCTGGTGGGGTTGAGGCTGCAGTGAGCCATGATCACACCACTGCACTTTCAGCCTGGGGAACACAGTGAGACTCTGTCTCCAAAAACAAACAAACAGAAAAACCAAAGGTTTATAAAAAATCTTATTATGGGCCAGGCATGGTGGCTCATGCCTACAATCCCGGCACTTTGGGAGGCCGAGGCGGGTGGATCAGCTGAGGTCAGGAGTTTGAGACCAGCCTGGCCAACCTGGCGAAACCCCATCTCTACTAAAACTACAAAAATTAGCTGGGCATGGTGGCGGGCACCTGTAATCCAAGCTACTTGGGAGGTTGAGGCAGGAGAATCTCTTGAACCCAGGAGGTGGAGGTTGCAGTGAGCTGTCATCACGCCACTGCACTCCAGCCTGGGCGACAAGAGCAAAATTTCATCTCAAAAAAAAAAAACAAAAAACTTATTATGAGTGGTCAAAGCTGACCGAGATTACACTGATCTGTTTATGAGATTTTATTGAAATTAGCTTTAATTTTAATCATACAATCAATTGTATCAAACATGGGATACAATTCAGTTTTCTTTTTTTAAACAGAATTTTTATGAAGTATTTTTAAGCAATAATAAAAGACCTGGGGGTTCACCTTTTGAGTAAACTGTGTAAAATAAGAAAGAAAATGACCAAATTTCTTTGCCAATTGCATCTTTAATCCTGACTATATTAAGTCTTGTACAATTTCTTCTTGAGGAGTTTCTTCTGAGCTATCCAGAGACCAAGAAATGCACTTCACTGGGCAAACAGTTTATTGTACTTTTAACATATGGCTGCTTTTTAAAAATTTTTATTGTGCATACCACCCTCTGTCCTCTGGAGTGGTGTCTCACTAAAAATTTTAAATTAATTCAAGATTCTGGCTGGGCGCGGTGGCTCACATCTGTAATCCCAGCACTTTGGGAGGCCAAGGCGTGTGGATCACTTGAGGTCAGGAGTTCAAGACCAGCCTGGCCAACATAGTGAAACCCCATATCTACTAAAATTAGCCAGGCGTGGTGGCAGGCGCCTGTAATCCCAGCAGCTTGGGAGGCTGAGGCAGCAGAATTGTTTGAACCCAGAAGGCGGAGGTTGCAGTGAGTCGAGATCGTGCCACTGCACTCCAACCTGGGTGACAGAGCAAGACCCCATCGAAGAAGAAAAAAAGGAAGAAGAAAAAAAGAAAGAAGAAAGAAAGAAAGAAAGAGAAAGAAGAAGAAGAAGAAAAGAAGGAGGAGGAGGAGGAAGAAAGAAGAAAGAAGCAGCAGCAGCAGCAGCGAGATTATAATGCTAATTAAAAAGTTACCAAAAAAAAGTCCAGGGCCAGACCGATTCATACCTGAATTCTATGAGACAATTAAAAAAAAAAAAAAAAAATGGGTACCAATCCTATTGACACTATTCCAAAAGATAGAGAAAGAGGAAATCCTCCTTAAATTATTATATGAAGCCAGTATTACTCTAATACCAAAACCAGGAGAAGATATAACAAAAGAGAAAACTACAGACCAATATTCCTGATGAACATAGATGCAAAAATCCTCAACAAAATACTAGTTAACTGAAACCAACAGCATATCAAAAAGGTAATCCACCATGATAAAGTGGGTTTTATACCAGGGATGCAGGAATGGTTTAACATCCACAAGTCAATAAATGTAACACACCACATAAACAGAATTAAAAACAAAAATCACATAACCATCAAAATAGACGCAGAAAAAAAGCATATGACATAATCCAGCATTGCTTTATGATTAAAACCCTCAGCAAAATCGGCATAGAAGGAAAATTCCTTAAGGTAATAGCAGCTGTCTATGACAAACACACAGCCAACAATATACTGAATGGGAAAAAGTTAAAAGCATTCCCCCATGAGAAGCGGAACAAGACAAGGATGCCCCTTTCACCACTTCTATTCAACAAAGTACTGGAAGTCCTAGCCAGAGCTATCAGACAAGAGAAAGAAATAAAGGGCATCAGTAAAGAAGAAGTCAAACAGTTGCTGTTTGCTGATGACATAATTGTATATTTTGAAAATCCTAAAGACTAATCCAAAAAGCTTCTAGATTTGATAAATGAATTCAGTAAAGTTTCAGGATACAAAATTAATGTACACAAATTAATAGCTCTGTTATATACCTACAGTGGCCAAGTTGAGAATTAAATCAAGAACTCAAGCCCTTTTACAATAACTGCAAAGATAAAATAAAATACTCAGTAATATACTTAACCAAGGAGGTGAAAGACCTCTACAAGAAAAACCACAAAACACTGCTGAATGAAACCATAGATGACACAAACTAATGGAAACACATCTCATGCTTATGGATGGGTAGAGTTAAGACTGTGAAAATGACCATACTGCCAAAAGCAATCTACACATTCAATGCAATTCTCATCAAAATACCACCATCATTCTTCACAGAACTAGAAAAAACAATCCTAAAATTTATGTGGAACCAAAACAGAGACTGCATAGCCAAAGCAAAACTAAGCAAAAAGAACAAATCTGGAGACTACGTTATCTGACTTCAAACGATACCATAAGACCATAGTAACCAACATAGCATGGTACTAGTATAAAAATAGGCATATAGATCAATGGAACTGAATAGAGAACCCGGAAATAAAGCCAAATATTTACAGCCAACTGATGTTTAACAAAGCAAACAAAAACCTATTCAACAAATGGTGCTGGCAAGCCACACATAGAAGAATGAAATTGGATCCTTATTTCTCACCTTATACAAAAATCAACTCAAGATGGATCAAAGATATATATCTAAGATCTGAAACCATAAAATTTCTAGAAGATAACACTGGAAAAACTCTTCTAGACATTGGCTTAGGTAAAGACTTCATGACCAAGAATCCAAAAGCAAATGCAACAAAAACAAAGATAAATAGATGGGACTTAGTTTTATTAACTAAAAAGCTTCTGCAAAGCAATAGAAATAATCAGCAGAGTAAACAACCCACAGAGTAGGAGATCTTCACAAATTATGCATTCAGCATCGGACTAATATCCAGAATCTACAAGGAAGTCAAATAAGTCATCAAGAAAAAAAACAATCCCATTGAAAAGTGGGTTAAGGAAATGAATAGACAATTCTCACAAGAAGATACAGAAATGGCCAACAGACATATGAAAAAAAGGCTCAACATCACTAATGGTCAGGGAAATACAATTCAAAACCACAATGGGATACTAACTTACTTCTGCAAGAATGGCCATAATAAAAAAAAAATAGATGTTGGCATGGGTATGGTGCCAAGGGAACACTTTTACACTGCTGGTGGGAATGTCAATTAGTGCAACCACTACGGAAAACAGTGTGGAGATATATAGATCTACTATTTAATTCAGCAATTCCACTACTAGGTATTTACCCAGAGGAAAAGAAGTCATTATACTTAAAAGGCACTTGAGCACACATGTTTATAGCAGCACAATTTGCAATTGCAAAACTATGGAACCAGCCCAAACACCCATCAATCAACAAGTGGATAAAGGAAATGTGGCTGGATGTGGTGGCTCACACCTGTAATCCCAGCACTTTGGAAGGCCAAGATGGGTGGATCACTGGAAGCCAGGAGTTTGAGACCAGCCTAGCCAACATGGCAAAACCCCGTCTCTACTAAAAATTCAAGAATTAGCTGGAAATGGTGGCTCACGACTGTAGTGTCAGCCACTCAGGAGGCTGAGGCATGAGAATTGATTGAACATGGGAGGTGGAGGTTCCAGTGAGCCAAGATCACACCAATGCACTTCAGCCTTGATGACAAAGCTAGAATATGTCTCAAAGGGAAAAAAGGAAGAAAATATGGTGTATATTATATATACGTACACACACTATGGAATACTACTCAGCCATAAAAAGAATTAAATTAATGGCATTCACAGCAGCTTGGATGTAATTGGAGACCATTACTCTAAGTGAAGTAACTCAGGAATGGAAAACCAAACATTGTATGTTCTCACTCATAAGTGGGAGCTAAGCTATGAGAATGCAAAGGCATAAGAATAATACAATTGGGCTTTGGGGAATTAGGGCAAAGGGGGGTTAGGGATAAAAGACTACACACTGGGTACAGTGTACATTGCTTGGGTGACAGGTACACCGAAATCACCACTAAATAACTCATTCATGTAATCAAACACTACCTGTCCCCCAAAAACCTACTGAAATAAAAAAAAAAACACCGAAACCCCAAATTAAGTTCACGCATAGTCTAAATGAAGCATTTACAATCCCCTATATGCTCCCTGAATTACGAACACTAAAGGAGCATTTTTTTTTCCAGTACCGTGATTAGGGAGTCATGTTTTCTCCATTTTTAAAGCATAAGGCTATCTAATAAACATTAATTTTGAATAAACTTACAATTATTCTGATAGAAGTTATTTTCACTTTTCTGATATCTGAATTATCCAATAATATTTGTCTTCTATGTCTTCCATCACGAAAAGTACCCAACATTACAAAGATATGTCAGTATTTTAAAAACCTGACCATTTTATTATACTTAAACAGCAATTGGTGAAATAATTTGGAAACTGCAGAATATTCCTTGTACTTTAATATAGAAGAATAATGATCTGAACATGTATATTTTTACATGCATTGCTGTTTTATATTCAAGTATTTTTCTTTATATTTTCTTTATATATTTTACATTTGCCATTAAACTTTCCTTAAAACAAACTGACATTAATAATTTTTACCTAATATAGAATGACCTTTCATAGCCCTGAGGCAGAAAACACAGACCTCATATTTTTATATAAACACTAGGAATTAATATATAGCATCGACTATTTGAGAATTGAATTATATCAATAATACTTGCTTTTCAAAAATTTCAAGTACTGCCAGTGTCAATAATATATCCATTGAATATGACAGAACATCAATGTTCTTGCTTGATTGAAAGAAATAAGCAAATAAATTATCTAATTGCCTTGACTTTATATTATTCTCTATAATAAATACTCTGGTTTGATGTAAAGTCTGAAAGTGTTCGTGCTTTAGTCCTTTCTTGTGTAAATCTTCTGACACATTTATACTTGAGTTTTATTAAATATTTCATCACATTTATTACATCTGTGAAGTTTCTGTGTGAACTCTATGGTGATTTCTAAGTTCCATATTTTAGATAAACTCTTTTCACATTAATTACTTTTATAGAGTTCTAATATGAATTCTGTTATGTTAAGTAAGGGTTGAGTAGCAATCGAACAGTTTGTGGCATTTCAACAATTGCAGGGTTTCTCCCCAGTATGAATTTCTCTAGTGTTGAGTAAAGTGTAAACTATGGTTAAAGGCTTTGCCACATTCTTTCAGTTGGTAAGTTTTCTCATCATTACGGATTATCTCTTTTTTTTTTTTTTTTTTGAGATGGAGTCTCGCTCTGTCGCCCAGGCTGGAGTGCAGTGGTGCGATCTCGGCTCACTGCAAGCTCTGCCTCCCGGGTTCATGCTATTCTCCTGCCTCAGCCTCCCGAGTAGCTGGGACTACAGGCGCCCGCCACCACGCCCGGCTAATTTTTTGTATTTTTAGTGGAGACAGGGTTTCACCGTGTTAGCCAGAATGGTCTCGATCTCCTGACTTCGTGATCCACCTGCCTCGGCCTCCCAAAGTGCTGGGATTACAGACATGAGCCACCGCGCCCGGCTATCTCATGTTTTCTTTAGATTTGATTATTAACTAAGAACTGTCTCACATTTATTGTATCTGAGTTTTATCCAATATAGATTCTCTAATGCTGAGTATGTTTTGACAACTAGCTAAAAACTTCTACACATTTATTATATTTGTATGACTTCTCTGAACATTGGTACTCTGATGTATAATAAAGATGAAGAACTAATGAAAGACTTTCTCACACTTTCTACATTTGTAGTGGTTCTCTAGAAAATGAGTTTTCTAATGTTTTCTAGGGATTAAGCTTTGGCTCAAGGTTTTATCGATTTATTGCATTGCTAATTTTTTTCTTCAATAAAGATATCTTGGTAAATACGTAGCGTAGAGCCCTCCCTACTGGTTGTCAAAGTTGTATTATATGTGTGATGTTTTCCACAATTATCTATTCCATGATATTGGCTAAGAAATACTTAATGGGTAAATACCTTCTCATATGGACAAAATTTGCAGATTATGGCAGAAGAAGGTATTATTTCTTGGTGAAAACCTTTTAACAAGGACCCATTAAACTGATCATATTTAGAAATATTCTCATTTTGAAATATCTGCTTTTCAGAAATTTGAACGTTTAATCCAGTCTTATATTTTAACTGGTTCATATGATTATTTTGAACATAGTCTAGATTACTGTTTAGATTTTCTAAGTTTTATTTCAAAGAAAAATATGTTTCAAAATTGATATTAATATTTGTAGAAACACATGGTACAAGGCCAGGCGCAGTGGCTCACACCTGTAATTCCAGCACTTTGGGAGGCTGAGGCAGGCAGATCACGAGGTCAGGAGTTCGAGACCAGAATGACCAACATGGTGAAACCCTGTCTCTACTAAAAACACAAAAATTAGCTGGGCGTGGTAGCACATGCCTGTAATCCCAGCTACTTGGGAGGCTGACGAAGAAGAATAGCGTGAATCCAGGAGGCAGAGCTTGCAGTGAGCCCAGATGGCACCACTGCACTCCAGCCTGGGCAACACAGTGAGACTCCATCTCAAAAAAAAAACAAAAAACCACACACACACAGTACAGAAAAAGCAATTGACATAAATTGTGCTGTCTTTGGAATACTTTATGTTCTTCACCTCTTTTAGCAGTGGTATGTTTGCTATAGGTAGTTGTCCACATTTAGTATAGCCATCGTAACATCTATTGTGTTCTTCACACTTACCCTTTACTCTCCCACTCTCCTTAAGGGTAAATTCTCAAGGTCACAGTTCCCATATCTTCCCAATATTACCTTTTGAAAAAAAGCTTCTAGGGCCATACATGGTGGCTCACGCCTGTAATCCCAGCATTTTGGCAGGCTGAGGCAGGTGGATCACTTGAGGTCAGGAGTTCAAGACCACCCTGGCCAACATGGTGAAACCCCGTCTGCACTAAAAATACCAAAAATTAGCCAGGCATGGTGGCCAGTGCCTGTAATCCCAGCTACTCAGGAAGCTGAGGCAGGAGAATCACTTGAACCCGGGAGGCGGAGGTTGCAGGGAGGCGGAGGTTGCAGTGAGCCAAGATCACGCCATTACACTCCGGCATGGGCGACACAGCGAAACTCCATCAAAAAAGAGAGAAAGAGAAAAAGAGAGAGAGAGAAAGGAAGGAAGAAAGGAAGGAAGGAAGGAAGGAAGGAAGGAAGGAAGGAAGGAAGGAAGGAAGGGAGAAAAGAAAGAAAAAAGCTTCTATGCACTGCTTTCTCAACATATCTCAGGTATAATGAGAAAACATATCTGAAAAATATTTTTAAAATATTTCAGTTACTAGATTGAAGTAAATATACTACATAAATACACAAAACTAGGCCAGCTGAGAACAGCACCATAATAGTTGAATCAAAAACCTGAGATCCTTTTTTCTCAACATATGAACTTTATTTTTATTTTATTTTATTTTTGAGACAGAGTCTCACTCTGTCCACCCCAGCTGGAGTACAGTGGCACAATCTCGGCTCACTGCAACCTTCGCCCCCGGGTTCAAACAATTCTCCTGACTCAGCCTCCCGAGTAGCTGGGACTACAGGCGGCTGCCACCACACCCAGTTAAGTTTTGTATTTTTTAGTAGAGATGGGATTTCATCATGTTTGCCAGGCTGGTCTCAAACTCCTGACCTCAAGTGATCTGCCTGCCTCGGCCTCCCAAGTGCTGGGATTACAGGCGTGAGCCTCCGTGCCCAGCCAATATATTAACTTTAATGACAACAGGGTGAACAAAACCAGTTGAGTTTGCAGCACCTCATGTGAGCCGAAAGCCAAGAATAACCACATTTAGAAGATTTGTTACATTCTGCACTACAGCACCATGCAGTTAAACAAATCTTCCCACTTTCTGTTTCTCCCTGACGAAAAACTAAAAAAGTGGAATGTGTATCCAAATTTCTGAGTTACTGAGTTATTCTTGGGGTATACAAAGACTGGTTATTGCTTCCTTTAACACCTCCTGCTGAAGAGAATAAAGATACAGTTAAAATGAGAGGTTTGGTCAAGGGAAATGAAGATAAATGCTTGCTACAACAACAGAGAGACTGTAGTGCCTGTAAGAGTGACCAAGGGAAGAGATTAAAAGCTCTTGAGCAGAAACAGGGGTAAACCTTTTTTTTCTTTTTTCTCTTTTTTTTTTTTTTTTTTGAGACGGAGTCTTGCTCTGTCACCCAGGCTGGAGTGGAGTGGCGCGATCATGGCTCACTCAACCTCCACCTTCTGGGTTCAAGGGATTCCCCTGCCTCAGCCTCCCGAGTGGCTGAGACTATAGGCACACCACCACACCCGGCTAATTTTTTATATTTTAGTAGATACCGGGTTTTACCATGTTGGCCAGGATGGTCTTGATCTCCTGACCTCGTGATCCACTCGCCTCGGCCTCCCAAAGTGCTGGGATTACAGGAGTGAGCCAACGCACCCAGCTGAGGTAAACCTTTTTAACAAGAAAATACACACAGTAGTCCAGAGAAGACACAGTTTTGCTAATAGGTTAGAAAAGCTCCTAGAATGATTAGTGTGGCTAAATGTTGTCAATTTTCTCCTGTGAAAAGCCATTCCATAAGGGATGAATAGGTAGTTGTTTCTTAATTGGCCAAAACCTCAATAAAATCGCAATACATAAAGTAACCAGGAAACACAGCCCAGTCAAAGGAACAAAATATCTATTCAAGTGAACCTAAAAAGTGAAAATTTATGAATTAATTTTTAAAAATTTTAAATATTTTTATTTTTATTTTTCCACACTGACAGGGTCTTGCTCTGTCTCCCAGAATAGAGGGTAATGGTGCAATCATGGCTCAATATAACCTCAAATTTCTGAATTCAAGCAGTCATGCCACCTAAGTCTCCTGAGTACATATGACTACAACACCTGGACAGTTGTTTTTAATTTTTGTACAGACAGAATGTTGCTATGTTGCCGAGGCTGGTCTCAAACTACTGGTCTCAAGTGATCCTACTGCCTCAGCCTCCTAAAGTGCTGGCATGAGCAACCACACTTGGCATTTTTTTTTTAAAGAAATAAGGACTTTAACAATAGTAAAATAGGACAAAGAAAGGCACTGCATAATGATAAAGGATTCAATTCAACAAGATAACTAGCCTAAATATAGATGTACCTAACACTGGAGCACACAGATTCATAAGAGAAGTAATTCTACCTGCAACAATACTTAAATAGTCACACAACAATAGTAGGAGAATATAACATCTCGCTGACAGTGTTTAATAGATTATCTAGGCAGAAAACTAAATGAAGAAATTCTGGAGTTTGACACTTGACCAATTGGAACTAATAGACATCTACAGTATACTCCACACACCAACTGAAGAATATACATTTTTCTCATCTGCCCACATAATATACTCTAATATTAACCGCATCCCAGCCATAAAGCAAATCTCAATACATTCAAAAGAAATAAAAATCATGCCAACCATACTCTCAGGCCACATATAACAACAATAAAAATTAATACAAAGATCTCTCAAAACCACAGAATGACATTGAAATTAAACAACTTGCTCATGAGTGACTTTTGGATAAAGAACATAATTAAGGCAGAAATAAAAAAAAGTTTGAAATAAATGAAAATATAGACACCACATACCAAAATCTTTGGGATGCAGCAAAAGCAGTGTGAAGCGTATAGAGAATCTATAAGAAAATCAAACATCATCTTACACCAGTCAGAATGGCTTTTGTTAAAAAATTAAAAAAACAAAACAAAACAAAAAACAGATGTGGATGAGGTTTCAGGGGAAAAGAAACACTTATATGTGGCTGGTGGGAATGTAAACTAGTTCCGCCACCATGAAGAGCAGTTTGGCGATTTCCCAAAGAACTGAGAGTTGAACTAAGATTCAGCTCAGCAATCCCACTACTGGGTATATACCCAAAAGAAAATAAATTATTCTATGAAAATAGCACATGCACTTTTATGTTCATCACTACACTAGTCACAATAGCAAAGACATGGAATCAACTTAGGTGTCTATTAATGGTAAATTGGATTTACCATTGGTATTTTACACCATAAAATGCTACTTAGTCATAAAAAGAGAACAAAATCTTGTCCTTTGCAGCAACATGAAAGCAGCCAGAAGCCATTGTTCTAAGCAAATTAATTCACAAACAGAAAACCAAAAGATGCACGTTCTCACTTACAAGTGAGAGCTAAACATTGGCATAAATAGACAAAAAAATGAAAGCAATAGAGGGTGGAAAAAGGGAGGGGGCCAAGGGCTGAAAAACTACCTATTGAGTGCTATGCTCATTATCTGGGTGATGGGATGATTTATTCTTCAAACCTCAGTATCATGCAATATACCCATGTAACCGACCTGCACAGGTACCCCCCGAATGTAAAATTAAAATTAAAGTATAAAAAGGCAAGAAAAAAGGTCTTACTCTCTCACTCTGGCGAGAGTGCAATGCCATAATTATAGCCCACTGCAGCATCAAATTCTTGGGGTTAAGCAATCCTCTCATTTCAGCCCGCTGAGTTCCTGGGACTACAGGAACATGTAACCACACAGGACTAATTTTTAAAAATATTTTTGGCCGGGCATGGCGGCTCATGCCTGTAATCCTAGCACTTTGGGAGGCCGAGGTGAGCGGATCACCTGAGGTTGGGAGTTCAAGACCAGCCTGACCAACATGGAGAAACCCCGTCTCTAGTAAAAATACAAAATTAGCCAGGTGTGGTGGAGCATGCCTGTAGTCCCAGCTACTTGGGAGGCTGAGGCACGAGAATCGCTTGAACCCAGGAGGCGGAGGTTGCGGTGAGCCAAGATCATGCCATTGCACTCCAGCCTGGGTAACAAGGGTGAAACTCCATCTCAAAAATAATAATAATAATAATAATATTAATAATAATAATATGTTTAAACACAGGGTCTCACAATATTGCCCAGAGTGGTCTCAAACATCTGGCCTTAAGCAATTCTCCTGCCTTAGCTTTCAAAGTAACTGCAATTACAGGCACACATCATTGTGCCTGGCTAAAACATCTATCTTAAAGATGCTTAGTCAGCTAAATGAAAAAACAGAAAACTAAACAAAAGAGGAAAAACAATGCATGAAGAAAATGAGATTAAAACCATAAAAACAGAAGCAAAGTGTGGAGGTAAAAAATAAATTATTATTTTTAAAATTTAAACGATATTTTTTAAGAACCTACTACATGAAAGATACTGTTACCAGGTGCTGGGTTTCCAGCATGGGCAAAGGCCTCAAGGTGGGGTGAAGCATGACGTGTTCTAAAAGCAGAGAGTGAGGCTGAGGGTGACATGAGCTGAGGAAGTAGGCAAAGACCTGGCAGGATGGGACCTTCCAGTTAGAACTGGCTGCTGTGTGAGGAGCTGAGGCCCTGACTTGATTCTGGGGTTGCCCTATTTGACCTTCAGTTTTTTGTCAAGGGCAGACAGGATAACAGGGATAAAAAAGAGCTTAGGAAATTGAAACCTACTGTGCATTATATAATAAAGATGGCCAACACATTTTCATAGCAAGAAATATGAGTGAAGGCTTGTTCTGGGCATCAGGACTATACAAATCTAATGCCTGGAACTGGCAGGTGCCCTGGGACATCCCCCTGAGACCGCAGGTCACCAGTCCTCAGAATGACACAGCTCTTTTCAAGTTGCTTACAGAAAACTCTTTGTTCAATACTTTATACAAATCTCATGATGATGTTACAAGCCGTTATCTTACTTATCCCTTTTTACAAAAGAGGCCTGGAGAGGCCAAGGGACTTGCTCCAGGCCACACAGCTAGACAGAGGCAGAGCCAGGCCTCCGGCCCTCGTGTTCTGACACTACCTAGGGATCCTTTCATTATTCCAGGCTACCTCTTCTTTCCCTTCCATCTTCTCTTCTCTTTCCCTCTCCTCTTGTTTATTGCCTCTTATCTGCCTGCACTTCAACTTTCTTCAACTTTTCCTCAACTTTTGCGTTCGGGATTACATGTACAGGATGTGCAGGTTTGTTACATAAGTAAACATATGCCATGGTGGTTTACGGCACAGATCATCCAATCGCCCAGGTATTAAGCCCAGCATTTATTAGCTATTCTTCCTGATGCTCTCCCCCAGCAACAGGTGCCCAGTGTTGTTTTCAACCATATGTTCATGTGTTCTCATCATTCATCTCCCACTTATAAGTGAGAACATTCGGTATTTGATTTTCTGTTCCTGCGTTAGTTTGCTGAGGATAATTGCTTCCAACTCTGTCTGTGTCCCTGCAAAGGACATGATCTTGTTCTTCTTCATGACTGCATAGTATTTCATGGTATATATGTATCATATTTTTTTTATCCAGTCTATCATTGATGGACATGTAGGTTGATTCCATGACTTTGCTATTGTAAATAGTGCTGCAGTGAACGTATGCATGCATCTTTATAATAGAATGATTTATATTCCTCTGGGTATATACCCAGTAATGGGATTGCTGGGTCAAATGGTATTTCTGCCTCTAGGTCTTGAGGAATTGCCACACTATCTCCCACAATGGCTGAACTAGTTCACACTCCCTCCAACAGTGTAAAGGCATTCCCTTTTCTCCACAACCTCATCAGGATCTGTTGTTTTTAACTTTTTAATAAAAGCCATTCTGACTGACATGAAATTGTATCTCATTGTGGTTTGATTTGCATTTCTCTAATGATCAGTGATGTTGAGCTTTTATATCTTTCTTTTTTTGAAAGAGTCTCGCTCTATCGCCCAGGCTGGAGTGCAGTGGCACGATCTCAGCTCACTGCAACCTCCGCCTCCCAGGTTCAAGCAATTGTCCTGCCCCAGGCTCCCAAGTAGCTAGGATTACAGGCACCCGCCACCATGCCCAGGTAATTTTTGTATTATTTTTTAGTAGAGACAGGGTTTCACCGTGTTGTCTAGGCTGGTCTCAAACTCCTGACCTCAGGTGATCCACCCGTCTCAGCTTCCCAAAGTGCTGGGATTACAGGTGTGAGCCACAGCACTCGGCCTGAGCTTTTTTTTAATGTTTGTTGGCTGTATCTATGTCTTCTTAAGTGTCTGTTCATGTCCTTTGCTCACTTTTTATTGAGGTTGGTTTATTCTTGTAAATTTAAGTTCCTTGTAGACTCTAGATAGACTCACTGCAATCTCTGTCTCCCCGGCTCAAGTGATTCTCCTGCCTCAGCCTCCCGAGTAGCTGGGATTACAGGTGTGTGCCACCATGCCTGGCTAATTTTTTTGTTTTTTGTACTTTTGGTAGAGACAGGGTTTTGCCATGTGGGCCAGGCAGGTCTCAAACTCCTGAACTCAGATGATCCACTCACCTTGGCTTCCCAAACTTCTGGGATTATAGGCATGTGCCACCATGCTTGGTCTCTTGTAGGGTTTTTAGTTTTAGCTTTTTTGTTTGTTTGTTTTCTGCATCTATTAAAATATGCATGTGTTTTTTGTCTTTGGTTCTGTTTATGTGATGAATCACATTTATTGATTTGCATATGCTGAAGCCAACTTCATCATGGTGGATAAGTATTTTGATGTGTTGCTGGATTTGGTTTGCCAGTATTTTACTGAGAATTTTTGCATCAATGTTCATCAATAATATTGACTTAACACTTTCTTTTTTTTGTTGTATGTCACCAGGTTTTGGTATTAGGATGATGCTGGCCTCATAAAGTGAGTTAGGGAGGAGTCCCTCCTTTTCAATTTTTTTGAATGGTTTCAGTAGAAATGGTTCCAGCTCCTCTTTGTACCTCTGGTAGAATTCCACTCTGAATCTATCTGGTCCCGGGTTTTTGTTTTGTTTTGTTTTTTTGGTTTTTTTTGATTGGCAGGCTATTTATTACTGCTTCAATTTCAGAACACATTATTGGTAAATTCAGGGATTCAATTTCTTTCTGGTGGATAAGTATTTTGATGTGTTGCTGGATTTGGTTTGCCAGTATTTTATTGAGAATTTTTACATCAATGTTCATCAAGAATATTGACCTGAAACTTCCATTTTTTGTTGTATGTCTGCCAGGTTTTGGTATTGGGATGAGGCTGGCCTCATAGAATGAGTTAGGGAGGAGTCCCTCTTTTTCATTTTATTTTGAATGGTTTCAGTAGAAATGGTACCAGCTCTTCTTTGTACCTTTGGTAGAATTCCACTGTGAATCATCTATCCGGTCCTGGGTTTTTTTTTTTTTTTTTTTGGTTGGCAGGCTATTTATTACTGCTTCAACTTCAGAACACATTACTGGTTAATTCAGGGATTGAATTTTTTTTCTGGTTCAGTCTTAGGAGGGTTTATGTGTAAAAAAAAAGTATCCATTTTGTCTAGATTTTCTAATTTATGTACACATAATATTCTCTGATGATTGTATTTTTGTGGGCTCAATGCTGATATCATTCTTATCATTTCTGATTGTGTTTATTTGATTCTTTTGTCTTCTTTTTTAGTCTAGCCAGTGGTCTATCTACTCATTAATTTTTCAAAAAACCAGGTTCTAGATTTTTTGAATTTTTGAAGGGTTTTTCATGTCTCTATCTCCTTCAGTTTGGCTCTGATCTTGGTGATTTCTTGTCTTCTGCTAGCTTTAGGTTTTATTTGGTCTTGGTTCTTCAGTTATTTTGGTGGAAATGTTAGGGTTGTTGACTCGAGATCTTTCTAGTTTGTCGATGAGGCCATTTAGTGCTATAAATTTTCCTCTTAACACTTCTTAACTGTATCCCAGAGATTCTGGAACATTATGTCTTTGTTCTCAAAGAACTTCTTTTTTTTTTTTTTTTTTTTTTTTTGAGACAAGTCTCACTCTGTCGCCCAGGATGGAGTGCAGTGGCATGATCTCCGCTCACTGCAAGCTCCCCCTGGGTTCACGCCATTCTCCTGCCTCAGCCTCCTGACTAGGTGGGACTACTGGCACCCACCACCACGACCGGCTAATTTTTTGTATTTTTAGTAGAGAAGAGGTTTCACCGTGTTAGCCAGGATGGTCTCGATCTCCTGACCTCGTGATTTGCCCGCCTAGGCCTCCCAAAGTGCTGAGATTACAAGCGTGAGTCACCGTGCCCGGCCTCGAAGAACTTCTTGATATCTGCCTTAATTTTATTATTTACCCAAAAGTCATTCAGGAACAGATTATTCAATTTTCATGTACTTGTGTGGTTTTCAGTGGATTTCTTAATCTTGAGTTCTAATTTGATTATGCTGTGGTCTGAGAGACTGTTATGATTTCAGTTCTTTTGCATTTGCTGGGGATTACCTTACTTACAATACATGATCAATTTTTGAGTAAGTGCTGTGTGGTGATGAGAAGAATGTATATTCTGTTGTTTTGGGTGGAGAGTTCTGTAGATATCTACCAGGTCCACTTCATCCAGAGCTAAGTTCAGGTCCTGAATATCTTTGTTAATTTTCTGTCTCGATGATCTGTCTAATATTGTCAGTGGTGTGTTAAACTCTCCTACTGTTATCATATACGAGTCTAGGTCTCTTTGTAGGTCTCTAAGAACTTGCTTTATGAATCTTGGTGCTCCTGGATTGGGTGCATTTATATTTAGAATAGTCACATCTTCTTGTTGAGTTGAACCCTTTACCATTATGTAATGCCCTTCTTTGTCTCAATGAAACAGAATAGAGGGCCAGAAATCGAGCTGCACATCTACAACCATCTGACTTTTGACAAAGCTGACAAAAACAAGAAATGGGAAAAGAATTTTCTATTCAGTAGATAATGCTGGGAGAACTAGCTAGCCACAGGCAGAAAACTGAAACTCAATTCCTTCTTTACATCATATACAAAAATTAACTCAAGATGAATTAAAGACTTAAACGTAAAACCCAAAACTATAAAAACCCTGAAAGACAACAGATATTTCTATAGGCAAGAAGCATATAGCTAATTCATATGTAAACTAAGGGACCTCAGGGAAAAACATCCATATGTGCCCCTGGATGTGGGACAATCAACATTATAATCTCACTTTTATGAGTAATCTGGAAAAAAAAAGGAGGGGTTTATAGAAGCAACGAATACAACAGGGGTCACAAGAGAGTAAACAGGGAGGATGGGAAGAGGTTACTTAACAAATATTAAGTTACAATTAGGAGAAATAAGTTCTGGTTTTCTATTTTTTTTTAATTATTATTATACTTTAGGTTTTAGGGTACATGTGCACAATGTGCAGGTTTGTTACATATGTATCCATGTGCCATGTTGATTTCCTGCACCCATTAACTCGTCATTTAGCATTAGGTGTATCTCCTAATGCTGTCCCTCCCCCCTCCCCCAACCCCACAACAGTCCCCGGAGCGTGATGTTCCCCTTCCTGTGTCCATGTGTTCTCATTGTTCAATTCCCACCTATGAGTGAGAACATGCTGTGTTTGGTTTTTTGTCCTTGCGATAGTTTACTGAGAATGATGGTTTCCAGTTTCATCCATGTCCCTACAAAGGACACGAACTCATCATTTTTTATGGCTGCATAGTATTCCACGGTGTATATGTGCCACATTTTCTTAATCCAGTCTATCATTGTTGGACATTTGGGTTGGTTCCAAGTCTTTGCTATTGTGAATAGTGCCACAATAAACATACGTGTGCATGTGTCTTCATAGCAGCATGATTTATAGTCCTTTGGGTATATACCCAGTAATGGGATGGCTGGGTCAAATGGTATTTCTAGTTCTAGATCCCTGAGGAATCACCACACTGACTTCCACAATGGTTGAACTAGTTTACAGTCCCACCAACAGTGTAAAAGTGTTCCTATTTCTCCACATCCTCTCCAGTTGTTTCCTGATTTTTTAATGATGGCCATTCTAACTGGTGTGAGATGGTATCTCACTGTGGTTTTGATTTGCATTTCTCTGATGGCCAGCGATGATGAGCATTTCTTCATGTGTTTTTTGGCTGCATAAATGTCTTCTTTTGAGAAGTGTCTGTTCATGTCCTTTGCCCACTTTTTGATGGGGTTGTTTGTTTTTTTCTTGTAAATTTGTTTGAGTTCATTGTAGATTCTGGATATTAGCCCTTTGTCAGATGAGTAGGTTGCAAAAATTTTCTCCCATTCTGTAGGTTGCCTGTTCACTCTGATGGTAGTTTCTTTTGCTGTGCAGGAGCTCTTTAGTTTAATGAGATCCCATTTGTCAACTTTGGCTTTTGTTGCCATTGCTTTTGGTGTTTTAGACATGAAGTCCTTGCCCACGCCTATGTCCTGAATGGTATTGCCTAGGTTTTCTTGTAGGATTTTAATGGCTTTAGGTCTAACATTTAAGTCTTTAATCCATCTTGAATTAATCTTTGTATAAGGTGTAAGGAAGGGATCTAGTTTCAGCTTTCTACATATGGCTAGCCAGTTTTCCCAGCACCATTTATTAAATAGGGAATCCTTTCCCCATTTCTTGTTTTTGTCAGGTTTGTCAAAGATCAGATAGTTGTAGATATGCGGCATCATTTCTGAGGACTCTGTTCTGTTCCATTGATCTATGTCTCTGTTGTGGTACCAGTACCATGCTGTTTTGGTTACTGTAGCCTTGTAGTATAGTTTGAAGTCAGGTGGCATGATGCCTCCAGCTTTGTTCTTTTGGCTTAGGATTGACTTGGCGATGCGGGCTCTTTTTTGGTTCCATATGAACTTTCAAGTAGTTTTTCCAATTCTGTGAAGAAAGTCATTGGTAGCTTGATGGGGATGGCATTGAATCTATAAATTACCTTGGGGAGTATGGCCATTTTCACGATATTGATTCTTCCAACCCATGAGCATGGAATGTTCTTCCATTTGTTTGTATCCTCTTTTATTTCATTGAGCAGTGGTTTGTAGTTCTCCTTGAAGAGGTCCTTCACATCCCTTGTAAGTTGGATTCCTAGGTATTTTATTCTCTTTGAAGCAATTGTGAATGGGAGTTCACTCATGATTTGGCTCTCTGTTTGTCTGTGATTGGTGTACAAGAATGCTTGTGATTTTTGTACATTGATTTTGTATCTTGAGACTTTGCTGAAGTTGCTTATCAGCTTAAGGAGATTTTGGGCTGAGACCATGGGGTTTTCTAGATATACAATCATGTCATCTGCAAACAGGGACAATTTGCCTTCCTCTTTTCCTAATTGAATACCCTTTATTTCCTTCTCCTGCCTGATTGCTCTGGCCAGAACTTCCAGCACTATCTTGAATAGGAGTGGTGAGAGAGGGCATCCCTGTCTTGTGCCAGTTTTCAAAGGGAATGCTTCCAGTTTTTGCCCATTCAGTATGATATTGGCTCTGGGTTTGTGGTAGATAGCTCTTATTATTTTGAGATACGTCCCATCAATACCTAATTTATTGAGAGTTTTTAGCATGAAGGGTTGTTGAATTTTGTCAAAGGCCTTTTCTGCATCTATTGAGATAATCATGTGGTTTTTGTCTTTGGTTCTGTTTATATGCTGGATTACATTTATTGATTTGCGTATGTTGAACGATCCTTGCATCCCAGTGATGAAGCCCACTTGATTATGGTAGATAAGCTTTTTGATGTGCTGCTGGATTTGGTTTGCCAGTATTTTATTGAGGATTTTTGCATCAATGTTCATCAAGGATATTGGTCTGAAATTCTCTTTTTTGGTTATGTCTCTGCCAGGCTTTGGTATCAGGATGATGCTGGCTTCATAAAATGTGTTAGGGAGGATTCCCTCTTTTTCTATCGATTGGAATAGTTTCACAAGGAATGGTACCAGTTCCTCCTTGTACCTCTGGTAAAATTCAGCTGTGAATCCATCAGGTCCTGAACTCTTTTTGGTTGGTAAGCTATTGATTATTGCCACAATTTCAGAACCTGTTATTGGTCTATTCAGAGATTCAAATTCTTCCTGGTTTAGTCTTGGGAGGGTGTATGTGTCGAGGAATTTATCCATTTCTTCTAGATTTTCTAGTTTATTTGCATAGAGGTGTTTGTAGTATTCTCTGATGGTAGATTGTATTTCTGTGGGATCGGTGGTGATATCCCCTTTTTCATTTTTTATTGCGTCTATTTGATTCTTCTCTCTTTTCTTCTTTATTAGTCTTGCTAGCGGTCTATCAATTTTGTTGATCTTTTCAAAAAACCAGCTCCTGGTTTCATTAATTTTTTGAAGGGTTTTTTGTGTCTCTATTTCCTTCAGTTCTGCTCTGATTTTAGTTATTTCTAGCCTTCTGCTAGCTTTTGAATGTGTTTGCTCTTGCTTTTCTAGTTCTTTTAATTGTGATGTTAGGGTGTCAATTTTGGATCTTTCCTGCTTTCTCTTGTGGGCATTTAGTGCTATAAATTTCCCTCTACATGCTGCTTTGAACGTGTCCCAGAGATTCTGGTATGTTGTGTCTTTGTTCTCGTTGGTTTCAAAGAACATCTTTATTTCTGCCTTCATTTCATTATGTACCCAATAGTCATTCAGGAGCAGGTTGTTCAGTTTCCATGTAGTTGAGCGGTTTTGAGTGAGTTTCTTAATCCTGAGTTCTAGTTTGATTGCACTGTGGTCTGAGAGACAGTTTGTTATAATTTCTGTTCTTTTACATTTGCTGAGGAGAGCTTTACTTCCAACTATGTGGTCAATTTTGGAATAGGTGTGGTGTGGTGCTGAAAAAAATGTATATTCTGTTGATTTGGGGTGGAGAGTTCTGTAGATGTCTATTAGGTCCACTTTGTGTAGAGCTGAGTTCAATTCCTGGATATCCTTGTTAACTTTCTGTCTCATTGATCTGTCTAATGTTGACAGTGGGGTGTTAAAATCTCCCATTATTATTGTGTGGGAGTTTAAGTCCCTTTGTAGGTCACTCAGGACTTGCTTTATGAATATCGGTGCTCCTGTGTTGGTTGCATATATATATTTAGGATAGTTAGCTCTTCTTGTTGAATTGATCCCTTTACCATTATGTAATGGCCTTCTTTGTCTCTTTTGATCTTTGTTGGTTTTAAGTCTATTTTATCAGAGACTAAGATTGCAACCCCTGCCTTTTTTTGTTTTCCATTTGCTTGATAGATCTTCCTCCATCCCTTTATTTTCAGTCTATGTGTGTCTCTGCACGTGAGATGGGTTTCCTGAATACAGCACACTGATGGGTCCTGACTCCTTATCCAGTTTGCCAGTCTGTGTCTTTTAATTGGAGAATTTAGCCCATTTACATTTAACGTTAATATTGTTATGTGTGAATCTGATCCTGTCATTATGATGTTAGTTGGTTATTTTGCTCGTTAGTTGATGCAGTTTCTTCCTAGCCTCGATGGTCTTTACAATTTGGCATGTTTTTGCAGTGGGTGGTACCGGTTGTTCCTTTCCACGTTTAGTGCTTCCTTCAGGAGCTCTTTTAGGGCAGGCCTGGTGGTGACAAAATCACTCAGCGTTTGCTTGTCTGTAAAGTATTTTATTTCTCCTTCACTTATGAAGCTTAGTTTGGCTGGATATGAAATTCTGGGTTGAAAATTCTTTTCTTTAAGAATGTTGAATATCGGCCCCCACTCTCTTCTGGCTTGTAGAGTTTCTGCCAAGAGATTGGCTGTTAGTCTGATGGGCTTCCCTTTGTGGGTAACCCGACCTTTCTCTCTGGCTGCCCTTAACATTTTTTCCTTCATTTCAACTTTGGTGAATCTGACAATTATGTGTCTTGGAGTTGCTCTTCTCGAGGAGTATCTTTGTGGCGTTCTCTGTATTTCCTGAATCTGAATGTTGGCCTGCCTTGCTAGATTGGGGAAGTTCTCCTGGATAATATCTTGCAGAGTGTTTTCCAACTTGGTTCCATTCTCCCCGTCATTTTCAGGTACACCAATCAGACGTAGGTTTGGTCTTTTCACATAGTCCCAAATTTCTTGGAGGCTTTGTTCATTTCTTTTTATTCTTTTTTCTCTAAACTTCCCTTCTCGCTTCATTTCATTCATTTCATCTTCCGTCAGCGATACCCTTTCTTCCAGTTGATCGCATCTGCTACTGAGGCTTCTGCAATCTTCGCGTAGTTCTCCAAACTTGGCTTTCAGCTCCATCAGCTCCTTTAAGCCCTTCTCTCCATTGGTTATTCTAGTTATCCATTCTTCTAGTTTTTTTTCAAAGTTTTTAACTTCTTTGCTATTGTTTTGAATTTCCTCCCATAGCTCAGAGTAGTTTGATCATCTGAAGCCTTCTTCTCTCAACTCGTCAAAGTCATCCTCCATCCAGTTTTGTTCCGTTGCTGGTGAGGAACTGTGTTCCTTTGGAGGAGGAGAGGTGCTCTGCTTTTTAGAGTTTCCAGTTTTTCTGCTCTGTTTTTTCCCCATCTTTGTGGTTTTATCTACTTTTGGTCTTTGATGATGGTGATGTACAGATGGGTTTTTGGTGTGGATGTCCTTTCTGTTTGTTAGTTTTCCTTCTACCAGACAGGACCCTCAGCTGCAGGTCTGTTGGAGTTTATTAGAGGTCCACTCCAGACCCTGTTTGGCTGGGTGTCAGCAGTGGTGGCTGCAGAACAGCGGATTTTCATGAGACCACAAATTCAGCTGTCTGATAGTTCCTCTGGAAGTTTTGTCTCAGAGGATTACCCAGCCGAGTGAGGTGTCAGTCTGTCCCTACTGTGGGGGTGCCTCCCAGTTAGGCTGCTCAGGGGTGAGGGACCCACTTTAGGAGGCAGTCTGTCCTTTCTCAGATCTCTAGCTGTGTGCTGGGAGAACCACTACTCTCTTCAAAGCTGTCAGTCAGACAGGGACATTTAATTCTGAGGAGGTTCCTGCTGACTTTTTGTTTGTCTGTGCCCTGCCCCCAGAGGTGGAGCCTACAGAGGCAGGCAGGCCTCCTTGAGCTGTGGTGGTCTCTACCCAGTTCCAGCTTCCTGGCTGCTTTGTTTACCTAAGCAAGCCTTGGCAATGGTGGGCGCCCCTCCCCCAGCCTCACTGCCGCCTTGCAGCTTGATCTCAGACTGCTGTGCTAGCAATCAGCGAGACTCTGTGGGCATAGGACCCTCCGAGCCAGGTGCGGGACACAATCTCCTAGTGTGCCGTTTTCCAGGCCCGTTGGAAAAGCGCAGTATTAGGGTGGGACTGACCCGATATTCTAGGTGCCGTCTGTTACCCCTTTCTTTGACTAGGAAAGGGAACTCCCTGACCCCTTGTGCTTCCCGAGTGAGGCAATGCCTCGCCCTGCTTTGGCTCGCGCACAGTGCGCTTCACCGACTGTCCTGCACCCACTGTTTGGCACTCCCTAGTGAGATGAAACCAGTACCTCAAGCAGAAATGCAGAAATCACCCATCTTCTGTGTCGCTCAGGCTGGGAGCTGGAGACCAGAGCTGTTCCTATTCGGCCATCTTGGCTCCACCCCCCAAGTTCTGGTTTTCTACTAGGCGTAGTACAAAATAGCTAGAAGAGACCAGGTGTGGTGAAACATGACTGTAATCCCTACACTTTGTGAGGCTGATAGGAGAATCACTTGAAGTCAGAAGTTCAAGACCAGCCTGGACGACATAAGACCCCATCTCTACAGAAAATAAAATTATTAGCCAGACATGGTGGCATGTTTTTGTAGTCCCAGTTAGTTGGGAAGCTAAAGTGGGAGGATCACTTGAGCCTGGGAGTTTGAGGTTACAGGAAGCTATGATTCCACTACTGCACTCCAGTCTGGGTGATAGAGCAAAATTCTGTCTCTAAATAAATAAATAAGGTCGGGCAAATTGGCTCACGCCTGTAATCCCATAACTTTGGAAGGCCAAGGCTGGTGGATCACTTGAGGCCAGGAGTTCGAGATCAGCCTGGCCAATATGGCAAAACCCCATCTCTACTAAAAATATAATAATTAGCTGGGTGTGGTGGCTCATGCCTGTAATCCAAGCTACTCAGGAGGCTGAGGCACAAGAATCACTTGAATCCAAGAGGTGGAGGTTGCAGTGAACCAAGATTACACCACTGCACTCCAGCCTAGGTGACAGAGCAAGACTTTGTCTCAAAAAAACCCAAAAAACAAAGATAAGATGAAATAGCTAGAAAAGGGGCTTTTGAATGTTCTCACCACAAAAATAACAATTGCATTAGGTAATAAATACACTAAATACTCTGATTTGATCATTATACAACCTATATATAATTGTACCCCAATATATGTAACATTACGTGTGCCAATTTAAAAAAATGAACTAAGACTTTAACATAAATCCTGTAACTGTAAAACTCCTAGAACAATACAGAAGGGGCAAGTTCCATGACAACTGGTTTTGGCAATGATTTGGGGGATATAACGTAAAGGATCAGGTGACAAAATCAAGAGCATATACATGGTACTAAATCAGTATATTTAAAATATCCCATAGTCAAAGGAGAATATGGAATAGGTATTTTGTACATTCAGGTACATTGCAGCATTACAAAAAATAATACCTGGAAGCAAATGTTTCTTTACGGATGAGTAGATTAAACAAATGTGGCACATATATACAGTGGAATATTATTCAGTCTTTTAAAAAGGGGACATCTTGACAAGACCAGAGATCCAGTAGGAGTCAAGCACCCCTATATGCAGAAACAAGTGCAATTTCTTATCTCAACACCAGCCGTAATAATAAAGACTCTGAAGAAAGTTGAGTCTTTCTAGGTAATAGACAGAATCTATGACTGATGTCCTGATAACAAGTCAGCCAATCATCTTGACAAGTACTGCAATAACGATAAATCTTTAGAACATTATGTTAAGTAAAATAAGATAGTCACAAAGAAAGAGACACTGTGTAATTACACTTGTATAAAATATTTAGTCAAACTCATAGAAACAAAAAGTAGAATGGTGTTCTTCAGGAACTGGAAAGAGGTAGAAAGGACAATTTGTTGTTTAACGGGTATTCACTTTTACTTTTGTAAGACAAAAATTATCTAGAACCTCTTGCAAAACAATAGGATTGTACTTAATTCTAAACTGTACACTTAATAATGTTTAAGATGACAATTGTATGTTTTTAACCACAATTAAACACTTAAGACTACCTAAGAGACAGTTACAAAATTTTTTTAAAATTACCTTCAAATAACAAAAATGTTCTTCTCACACAATCATATACATTCAAACTATAAGTAGATCGTGAATTTAAGATTATTTTCCTATCACCTGGACAGAATAAAATAATCACTGAAAACCAAGAAAAAAGGTCGGGAGCTGTGGCTCACGCCTGTAATCTCAGCACTCTGGGAGGCTATGCATTTGTGAAAGGACTAATATCCAGCATCAATAAGAAACTTAAACAAATTTACAAGAAAAAAACAAATAACTGGCAGGGTGCATAATTCCAGCACTTTGGGAGGCTGAGGCGGGTGGATCAGCTGAAGTCAGGAGTTCATAATCAGCCTGGCCAACATGGTGAAACCCTGTCTCTACCAAAAAATACAAGAAATTAGCCAGGCATGGTGGCAGACTCCTGTAATCCCAGCTACTTGAGAGGCTGAGGCAGGAGAATCGCTTGAACCTGCTAGGTGGAGGTTGCAGTGAGCCTAGATCATGCCACTGCACTCCAGCCTGGGCGACTGAGTGAGACTCTATCTCAAAAAAAAAAAAAAAAAAAAGAAAGAAAGCCAAGAAAAAATATGTCATAAACAAAGTAGGGGCAACACAGGTGAAAAACATAGGTATTTCTATAGGCAAGGGGCATATAGCTAATTCATATGTAAATTAAGGGACCCCCAGGGAAAAACATCCATCTGTGCCCCTCGATGTAGGACTATCAACATCATTCTGGAGTCTTGAAATGGCACTGTAACCTGGCTCTTGAAATGGCACTGCAACCTGGCTCTAGTTTCACGCAGCCACAGTTCAGGAGCAGTTTTGCTCAACCCTGGACTTGCCTAAAAGCATGCAAGTCTGTGCCCCTTGAGGCAGGCCTGCTGACATCAGTCTCACTGTGAATTTTAAAGCAAGGACTGTAACCCAGTTTTAATCCCCGTCAGCCAGTGTCTGGGAACAGTCCTGCCCACCTAGAAACCCGGAGGGAAATATATAATGGACCCAGAGACAAAACTGAAGACTTTTAGTCTCAGTTGTGTATCCTGAAGCAGCCCTATGAATCAGTTCCAGTGGCTCTCAGGTTTGATCAGGAGTCAGTCCTGCCCATCCAGTGAACTGTCTAATGACTGGGTTAGACCAGAGATCCAGTAGGAGTCAAGCAGCCCTATAAGGGGAAACAAGTGAAATTTCTTCTCTCGGCCGGGCGCGGTGGCTCACGCTTGTAATCCCAGCACTTCGGGAGGCCGAGGCGGGCGGATCACGAGGCCAGGAGATCAAGACCACGGTGAAACCCCGTCTCTACTAAAAATACAAAAAATTAGCCAGGCGTGGTGGCGGGCGCCTGTAGTCCCAGCTACTCGGAGAGGCTGAGGCAGGAGAATGGCGTGAACCCGGGAGGCAGAGCTTGCAGTGAGCCGAGATTGTGCCACTGCACTCCAGCCTGGGCGACAGAGCGAGACTCCGTCTCAAAAAAAAAAAAAAAAGAAATTTCTTCTCTCAACAACAGCCCTAATAATAAAGATGCTGCCCCATCTTTCTAGGTAATAGACAGAATCTATGACCAATGTCCTGATAACAGGTCAGCCAGGCCGGGCGCGGTGGCTCACGCCTGTAATCCCAGCACTTTGGGAGGCTGAGGCAGGCGGATCACGATGTCGGGAGTTCAAGACCAGCCTGGCCAACATGGTGAAACCCCATCTCTACTAAAAATACAAAAATTAGCTGGGCATGGTGGTGCGTGCCTGTAATCCCAGCTACTTGGGAGGCTGAGGCAAGAGAATCACTTGAAACCAGGAGGCGGAGGTTGCAGTGAGCTGAGACTGTGCCACTGCACTGGCAACAGAGCCAGGCAACAGAGCGAGACTCCGTCTCAAAAAAAAAAAAAACAGGTCAGCCAACCATGAAACCCACTCAAGGCCAAGTAAGAAGTCATGTCATCTGGCTCCAACAAACTTAAATGCAATCTCAGTTGAAATCTCATCAACCCAGGGACCCAATAAAAGAAATTATTTATCTTTCAAAACTATTCTATACAGTGAGCCGAGATCGCGCCACTGCACTCCAGCCTGGGCGGCAGAGCCAGACTCCGTCTCAAAAAAAAAAAAAAAAAAAAAAACTATTCTATAATTAATGGAAGATTTGTTCTTTCATATTTAGGGATACAAACATAAGGCTACATAGATGAAAAAGAATCAGGAAAACAAGAGCATCACCAAAAGAACTAATAAAGCTCTAGTAAACATCTACAAAGAAATGGAGATCTCAGAATTGTCTGACAAAGAATTGAAAATAATAATCTTAAGAAACTTTGATGAGATGCAAAAGAACACAATAGATAACTAAAAAATTTTAGAAAACAACACAGAAACAAAGTGAGAAATAGAATAAATAAGTAGACCAAGCACAGTGGTTTACACCTGTAATAATAAAACTTTGGGAGGCTGAGGCAGGAGGATTGCTTGAGGCCAGGATTTCAAGACCAACCTGGACAACATTGCAAGGTCACGCATTAAAAAAAAAAAAAGAAAAAAAAAAGGAAAATAGAAACCATAAAAAACAACCAAACAGAAATCCTGCAGCTAAAGTAAAAAAAAAAAAAAAAAAAAAAAAAAAGGTAGAACTGAAAAACCATAATAGAAAACTGTAACAGGAGACTCAATTATAAAATAAAAAAAATCAGCAAACTCAAAGATAGGCTATTTGAAAGTGACCAATCATAAAGTGAACAAATCAACACATTTTAGAATTTTCAGAAGAAGGGAGAGAGAAAAAGAAAAAGAGATTGAAAGACATAATGTCTAAAAACTTCCCAGATCTAGGCCAGGCATAGTGGCTCACACCTGTAATCCCAGCACTCTGGGAGGCTGAGGTGCAGGGATGGCTTGAGTTCAGGTGTTTGAGACTAGCCTGGGCATTATAGCAAAACTCCATCTCTACAAAAAATACAAAAATCAGCCAGGTGTGGTGGCACATGCTTGTAGTTTCAGCTACTTGGGAAGCTGAGGTGGGAGAATTGCTTGAACCTGGGAGGCAGAGGTTGCAGTGCAGCCACAGCACTCCAGCCTGGCTGACAGAGGGAGACCCTGTCTCAAAAAAAAAAAACAAAAAACAACAACAAAAACTCTCCAAATTTAGAAAAAGATATGAACATCCAGTTTCATGAAGCTCAATATACTTACAGCAAAAAGAATCTAATAAGGATTGCCCTAGAACACATTATAATTAAATTTTCAGCATTCACAGATAAAGCGCAATTCCTGAAAACAGTGACAAGAGATTCTTCACATACAAGGGAACCTTTATAATGTTATCAGTGAATTTTTCAGCAGAAACCTTGCAAGCTAGGAGACTCAATAATATATTTAAAATGCTTTAAAAAGAAAAAAACCTGACAACTAAGACTATATCTAATTAGGCTGTCCTTTAGACATAGAAGAGATCAAGACATTTTAAGACAAAAAAGTTGAGGGAATTTATCACCACTCAACCTGTCTTATGAGAAATGCTAAAAGAAATTCTTCACATTGAAATGATGGAATGTTAACTAACAATACAAAAAACATTATATTAACATTAGACATAAAGTATAAATGTCACTGGAAATGGTAAGTAGTGAAGTTCAGAATACTCTATTACTGTAATGGTTTTGCATGGATCACTTTTAACTCTAATGTAAGATCTATTAAAAAGTATTCAAAAGAAAGATAGCCACAATAATTTGTTAAATGCACAATATAAAACGTTCTAAAGTGCCATATGTAGTACAAAATGTGTGAAAGGAGAAAATTTGTAGTCTTTCTATGGCATAGAAGTTAAATTGTTACCATCTTAAGCTAGGCTGTTAAAATATAAGATGTTTTATGTAAGTCCTATTATAACCACTAGGAAAAACCTGTAGTAGATACACAAAAGAAAAAAGGAAAGTAACTAAAGCATATAAAAACAACAAAAAAACCCAAAAAGTCAAGGTTGGGTGCAGTGGCTCATTCCTGTAGTCCCAGCACTTTGGGAGACAAAAGTTTCCGGAAGAATCACTTGAGCTCAGGAGTTTGAGACCAGCCCAAGCAACATAAGGAGACCATATCTCTACAAAAAATAGTTGAGTGTTGTGAAACATGCCTGTAGCCCCAGCTACTTTGGTGGCTGAGATGGGAGGACTGCTTGAGCTCAGGATGTTAAGGTTACAGAGGACTATGATCATGCCAGGCACTCAAGCCTGGGAAACAAAGCATGACCCTGTCTCAACAAAAATGAACAAAACCACAGGAAAGATAAGACAAGAAAAAACAGACAAATTTTAGATAGTCAGAAAACAACAAAACCACAATAATAACTTATTAATGATAACTTATTAATAGTAACCTATCACTATTTTACATATAAAGAGATTAAATTATCCAATAAACAGACACTGCTACAGAAAATGTCATCTCTAAATTTTAGGTTAAAATTCAATAGCCATTATGATAGTATTAAGAAGCGGGACCTTTAAGAATTGATTAGGCCTTGCCAGGCACACTGGTTTACGCCTGTAATCCCAGCACTTTGGGAGGCCAAGGCAGGTGGATCACCTGAGGCCAGGAGTTGGAGACCAGCCTGACCAACACGGTGAAAATCTGTCTCTACTAAAAATACAAAAATTAGCCAGGTGTGATGGTGGGCGCCTATAATCCCAGCTACTTGAGAGGTTGAGGCAGGAGAGTCACTTGAATCCAGGAGGCGGAGGTTGCTGTGGGCCGAGATCAAACCATTGCACTCCAGCCTTGGTGACAAGTCTGAAACTCCATCTCAAAAAAAAAAAAAAAAAACCCAGTTGCAGTGACTCACGCCTGTAATCCCAGCACTTTGGGAGGCCGAGGCAGGCAGATCATGAGGTCAGGAGTTTGAGACCAGCCTGGCCAATATGGTGACATTCCGTCTCTACTAAAAATACTAAAAATAAAAAAATTAGCTGGGCGTGGCAGCTCACACCTGTAGTCCCAGCTACTCTGGAGGCTGAAGCAGGAGAATCGCTTGAACCCAGGAGGCAGAGGTTGCAGTGAGCTGAGATTGCACCACTGCACTCCAGCCTACACGACAAAGCAAGACTCCATCTCAAAAAAAAAAGAACTGATTAGGCCATAAGCACTCTGCCTTCATGAATGGATTAATGTCCTTATCACAGGAATTTATTAATTATAACAAGAATGGGTCTGTTATAAAAGGAAGCTCTCTCTCTCCCTCATACCTTTGGCTATGTTATCATGCAGCAATAAGGCCTTTAACAGATGCCAGTGTCATGCTCTTTGCCTTCCCAGTGTCCAGAATCATAAGCCAAATATTTTTACTCTTTATAAATTACCTAGTCTGTGATATTCTGGTATGGCAGCACAAAATAGACTAAAACAGGATGAATAAATTTTTTAAAGACAAATGATATGCTGTTTACAAGAGACTAGCATTTGCTATAAGGACAACCACAGGCTGTAAGTGAAAAGATGGAAAAGGATATTCCATGCAAGTAATAACCAAAGAAGTACATTAGTAGTTATGCTTAAATTAGACAAAATTGACCTCCTGGCAACATCTATCACAAGAGTCAAATGAGTTCTCCATATAATAATAAAGAGGCTAATTTGTCAAGAGGATATTATAATCAAACATATATATGCTTGGCCAGGCACAGTTGCTCATGCCTGTAATTCCAGCACTTTGGGAGGCCAAGGTCAGGAGTTTGAGACCAGCCTGGCCAACACGCAAAACCCTGTCTCTACTGAAAATACAAAAAATAGCCAGGCATGGCAGTGCGTACCTGTAGTCCCAGCTACTTGGGAGGCAGATGCAGGAGAATTGCTTGAACCCAGGAGACAGAGATTGTAATGAGCCAAGATCACGACACTGCACTACAGTCTGGGTGACAGAGCAAGACTCTGTCTCAAAAAAAAAAAAAAATATTTATATATTCTCACTGGAGCTTCTAAATATATAAAGCAAATATTGACAGAACTGTAGGGAGAAGTAGATAGGAATACAATAATAGAAAACTTTAATACCCTATGTGAAACAGACAGATTATTCAAACAGAAATCTTCAAAAAAAGAAGTGTGCTTGTATAACACTATAGACTAAATAGATGATATAAATATAACATTTCACCCAACAGTATAAGAATACACATTTATCTCAAAAATACATAAAATATTCTCCAGGAGAGATTATATATTAAACCAAAAATAAAAAACAAGCTTTTCAAATTTAAGAAGGTTAAATTATGTCAAGTTTTTATTCTGACTATAATGGTATAAAACTGGAAACCAATAGCAAGAAGAAAATTGGAAAACTCACAAATATGTGGATATTAAACAACATGCTCCTAAACAACCAATGGGGGTCAAAGAAGAAGTCAAAAGGGAAATAGGAAAGCACCCCAATACAAATAAAATTGAGCACACAAGGATCCAAAACTTCTGGGATACAACAAAAGCAGTTCTAAGACAGAAGTTTATAATAATCAACTCCTACAGTAATAGAAAAAGAAAGATTCAAATAAACAACCTAACTTTAACTCCCAAAAAACTTGAACAAGACCAAAATAATTCCCACGTTAGCTTAATTATAAAAATATCAAGAATTAGAGAAAAAAGAAAGTAAACAGAGACTAGAAAGACAATAGAAATTTTGTTTTAATTGAGCTGAGTTGTTTTTTTTTTTTTGAGACAGAGTCTCGCTCTCTCACCCAGGCTGGAGTGCAGTGGCATGATCTCGGCTCGCTGCAAGCTCCGCCTCCCAGGTTTACACCATTCTCCTGCCTCAGCCTCTCCGAGTAGCTGGGACTACAGGCACCCGCCACCACGCCCGGCTAATTTTTTTGTACTTTTAGTAGAGACGGGGTTTCACCGTGGTCTCGACGTGATCCGCCCGCCTCGGCCTCCCAAAGTGCTGGGATTACAAGCATGAGCCACCGCGCCCGGCCTGAGCCGAGTTTTTTAAAGAACCAAAATTGACAAACTTTTGGCTATATTAACCCAGGGAACAAAAAGAGAGAGGACTTAAAAAAAATTATAAATAAAAAATTATTTCAACAGATCCCACAGAAATGCAAAAGATAATAAGAGACTACTATGAGCAATTATATGACAACAAATTTGATAACTCAAGAAATAATTATTAGAAACAAACCCACCAAGATTAAATTATAAAGAAATAGAAATACCGAACAGATCAATAATGAGGAAGAAGATTGAAGCAGTAACCAAATAGTTCCAATTTTAAAAAATCCCATGACCAGCCGGGCGCGGTGGCTCAAGCCTGTAATACTAGCACTTTGGGAGACCGAGGTGGGTGGATCACAAGGTCAGGAGCTCGAGACCATCCTGGTCAACATGGTGAAACCCCGTCTCTACTAAAAATACAAAAAAATTAGTAGGGCGTGGTGGCGGGCGCCTGTAGTCCCAGCTACTCAAGAGGCTGAGGCAGGAGAATGGTGTGAACCCGGGAGGTGGAGCTTACAGTGAGCCAAGATAGTGCCACTGCACTCCAGCCTGGGGGACAGAGCCAGACTCTGTCTCAAAAAAAAAAAAAATCCCATGACCAAATGACTGCATGGGTGAATTGCATCACACATTTAAGGAAGAACTAATGTCAGTCCTTCTCAAACTCTTCCAAAAATTGAAGAGAAAAAACACTTCCAAACTCACTTGAGGCAGCCATTAGTACCCTCATACTGAAGCCAGATAAGGACACTACAAGAAAAGAAAATTATAAGCAAATATCCCTTTGAAGATACAGAAAAAATTCTCAACAAAATACTAGACACTGAATTCAACAACATATTAAAAGGATCATACACTATGATCAAGTAGGACTCATCCCCAGGATGCAAGAATGTTTCAACAAGGCCAGGCGCGGTGGCTCACGCTTGTAATCCCAGCACTTCGGGAGGCCGAGGCGGGCGGATCACGAGGTCAGGAGATCGAGACCATGGTGAAACCCCGTCTCTACTAAAATATACAAAAAATTAGCCGGGCATGGTGGCAGGAGCCTGTAGTCCCAGCTACTCAGAGAAGCTGAGGCTGGAGAATGGCGTGCACCCGGGAGGCGGAGCTTGCAGTGAGCCGAGATTGCGCCACTGCACTCCAGCCTGGGTGACAGAGCGAGACTCTGTCTCAAAAAAAAAAAAAAAAAAAAGAATGTTTCAACATACACAAATCATTAAAAATAATATACTACTTCAACCATTGTGGAAGTCAGTGTGGCGATTCCTCAGGGATCTACTACTAGAAATACCATTTGACTCAGCCATCCCATTACTGGGTATATACCCAAAGGACTATAAATCATGCTGCTATAAAGACACATGCACACGTAGGTTTATTGCGGCACTATTCACAATAGCAAAGACTTCGAACCAACCCAAATGTCCAACAATGATAGACTGGATTAAGAAAATGTGGCACATATACACCATGGAATACTATGCAGCCATAAAAAATGATGAGTTCATGTCCTTTGTAGGGACATGGATGAAACTGGAAATCATCATTCTCAGTAAACTATCACAAGGACAAAAAACCAAACACCGCATGTTCTCACTCATAGGTGGGAATTGAACAATGAGAACACATGGACACAGGAAGGGGAACATCACACTCTGGGGACTGTTGTGGGGTGGGGGGAGGGGGGAGAGATAGCATTAGGAGATATACCTAATGCTAAATGATGAGCTAATGGGTGCAGCACAGCAACATGGCACATGTATACATATGTAACAAACCTGCACATTGTGCACATGTACCCTAAAACTTAAAGTATAATAATAATAAAATAAAAATAATAATAATAACATACTACAATAACAAAATAATGAAAATTATATAATTATCTCAAAAAATTTATTAAAAGCATTTGACAAAATTTAATATACTTCTATGATAAAAACTCCCAACAATGTACCTATAAAAGCATGCATTAAAACACAATAAAGGCCATATACATTAAGGCCTCAGATCCCATTATACTCAAGTGAAATGCAACAAATTATTCCTCTACTATCAGAAAGAAGACAAGGATATCAAATCTCACCACTTCTGTTCAACATAGTACTAAGGAATCAAGCTAGAGCAATCTGGTAAAAAGACGAAAACAAAGGCATTCAAATAAAAAATAAAAAAGTACCACATTTTCTTTGTCCAGTCTATCATTGATAGGCATTTGGGTTGATTCCATGTCTTTGCTATTGTGAATAGTGCTGAAATGAACATATGCATGCATGTATCTTTATAATAGAATCATTTACATTCCTTTGGGTATATACTCAGTAATGGGATCACTGGGTCGAATGTTATTTCTGGTTCTAGATCTTTGAGGAATAGCTACACTCTCTTCCACAATGATTAAATTTATTTACATTCACACCAACAGTGTAAAAGCATTCCTATTTCTCCACAGCCTCACCAACATTTGTTGCTTCTTGACTTCTTAATAATCGCCATTCTGATTGGCATGAGATGTTATCTCATTGCAGTTTTGATTTGCATTTCACTAATAATCACTGATGTTGAGCTATTTTTTCACATGTGTGTTGGCCAAATAAATGTCTTCTTTTGAAAAGTGTCTCTTCATGTTTTTTGCCCACTTTTTAATGAGGTTGTTTTTTTTTCCTGTAAATTTGTTTAAGTTCCTGGTAGATTCTGGATACCAGACCTTTGTTAGATGGATAGATTGCAAAAATTTTCTCCCATTCTCTAGGTTGTTTGTTCACCCTGATGATAGTTTCTTTTGCGGTGCAGAAGCTCTTTAGCTTAGTTAGGTCCCATTTCTGAATTTTTGCTGTTGTTGCAATTGCTTTATACACTGTGGAATACTATGCAGCCATAAAAAGGAACAAGATCATATTCTTTGCAGGAACATGGATGGAGCTGAAAGCCGTTATCTTCAGCAAACTAATACGCAGGAGAAAACCAAACACTGCATGTTCTCACTTATAATTGGGAGGTGAACAATAAGAATACATGTACACAGGAAGGGGAACGACATACACTGGGGCCTGTTAGAGGGCTGGAGGGGGGAGAGTTCCGATATAAATTGGGGGCTCCCATAACCTCCTTCTTAAGTTCAATAACTTGATACAACTACTCACAGAATTCAGCAAAACACTATACTTGCATTTACCAGTTTATTATGAAAGGTACAAATCAAGAAGAGCCAAATGAAAAAAAAGTACAAGGCAAGGAAAAGTGGTGGGAGAAGATGGGGTGGGTAGATAACAGCTGTGATTAAAGAAATCCCCCCATTCTTTGTGTTTTTCAAGAGCATCTTACTGCTAAGAAACATCTTTCCTGTTTTTGATATCCCAAAGCCAGAGACTCTGTAAATTCCCATTTATTTTTATTTTTTTATCTCATAAACAATTAAATAAGTTTGTCTCTAGTGGACAGAACAAAATACTTGTTAACCAAACTTTTCTTCAGTTTCTTTCCTTCCCCAGGCCCCCAAACTTCGACCCAACCTTACAACCCCTCCTTATGTCCCACTTAAGAACAGGCTGACTTCTAGGTAAAACACTCCCTGATCCAGGATCTGATTTCACCATGTTTTATCCCTTCCTCCCCCTCCCACATTTGTTTCCTCACCTTCTAGTAGTTTGCTCCTCCTTATGAAAGAAAGCCCTTTTCTGCCTAATCTTAGTTTAAAACTAATGCCCAGTGTTTAAAGAAAACAGCAAAATCACTCAAACACAATGTTTCTATAATATTATAAGGAAATAGTAAGGCACTTAAATTTTATACTTCAACAGGAAAAGCTGAAGTCTCTGTCTCTTTCAGACATTAAGCATGCCATTTACATACTTTCATGATAAATAGTTTAATAAACAACCATATATGAACATTTCTAGAAGGTGCCAAGTTCTATCTCATAAAATTTAACATTAAACTTGAACATTTAGACAACAGAATATAGAACAGAGATATCCACTGTTACAAATTTTAGACCCTGCAAAAAAGGGGGGCTGATGTTTTGACAAATATATGCACTTCATCAATTAATCTTCCACATTTTCTTGGGGAAATGTATTCACTTTCTATAGCCATGAAAAAGTGATTTTTCCTATTTTTTTCCCTGGTAGCATTCCCAAAGCAAAGCCTTGGAATTCTATTTGAAATCACCACCCAAAAAGAATGGAAATAACAAACTTACTACACTCACTCTGAGGAAGATAAAGGTAAGGAAGCGTTTTTAACAAATAAAATATATGACTAGAATTTTCTGAAATCCACCTTTCATGGTCTTTGACTTTTTAAAAAAAATTTTCAGCTCTATTGACGAAACGTAATTTACAGTTGTTGAAAAACTGAAGTGGAAACAAGTGAAAAAGTCTTTCCAAGGTGACAAACTCAGGGAGTGGCAGCGCTGATGGGAACACAAACATATGACTCAACTGTCAAGTCAGACTATGGTATCCCTCAAAACATTCTCCCATCCCCATCCTGCCCATTAAATTACTCAAGGAGTGTCCTCCTTCCCAGGAGGCACTGTAAAATGTCCTCCTGCTTGAACCTGGGAGGTGGAGGTTGCAGTGAGCCGAGATCGCGCCACTGCACTCCAGCCTGGGTGACAGAGCGAGACTTCATCTCAAAAAAATTTTTTTTTAACAGGAGACACTGGGGACCCCACTGGCCGCAACTCCTCCCACGCACCCACCGAGTCGGGATTCTGCTCTAATGACCCTCTGTCACCCTGAACAATCTGGGAAAGAGTCGGGGCTGCGGGTGCAGCGCTGCCCAGAGAGCTTCAGGCAGGTCGCGGCGCGGGAAGAGCAAGGTGAAGGGTCAAAGTCCGCTGGCTCAGCAGCCGTCTTGCGCCGCCCCCCACCCCACCCTCCGGGGGTAGTGAGCGCCCAGCTGCGCCAACCGGGACTCAGGTCGGTGGACCCTGGAGCTGACCGTGGAGAGGCCGGTTCCGCCGGTTTCAACCAGCCCACTCTCCCCTCTTGGGATGCCCAACCCCGCATACTCACCATTTCCTGGTTTCCAGGATGTCCTGGCATCTTAGCTATGCCCAGTACCTGCAGATCTCAGGGCAACAGAGGCTGTGACAAAGTCACCGAGGGCTCCCGAGGGGCAACACGCGGGACAGTAGAGATGGATCCCAGGCTCCGGCCTGAGCCAGAGACAAAGGCCCGGCCAAACGCTGGAAGCCACGCCCTCCTCCCCAACTGCGTGCCTGATAGGACGGTTCCTACTCTGACAGATTGAATAAGGCTCCAGGACCCTCCCCTACACCCACCGTCCCCAGCATTAGTGCGCTTTATGGACAGGGAAACAGGCTCCTGTAGGCGGAGCCACACGTCCCGGGTATCACAGCTAATTAAGTGAGCTGAGCCTTGAAATTCACTTGCTTTTTCCCTTACCTGGGTCTGCTTGTATAATGCATCTTATTAGCTATTTAAAAGTAGAAAGTAGAACAACTGGACACCTTTTTAACAACTTTCTAATCATTGGATAATGCAGGAAAGACTCTTATCCCATCCCCTGAGCTCCTCTCTCAGCATGCTGTACCACACTGCTGACCACAACGTGGGATGGCTATTAGAAATGGAAGGGAGCGGGGGCTGGGAACGCATAAGCAAGAATTATGCTGCCCAAATATGCTTTTTTTTTTTCTTTTTTTCTTTTTTTCTTTTCTTTTTTTTTTTTTTTTTTGAGACAGAGTCTCACTGTTACCCAGGCTGGAGTGCAGTGGTGTGATCTCGGCTCATTCCAACCTCCACCTCCCAGGTTCAAGCGATTCTCCTGCCTCAGCCTCCTGAGTAGCTGGGATTACAGGCACCTGCCACCACCCCCAGCTAACTTTTTTGTATTTTTAGTAGAGACAGGGTTTTGCCATGTTGGCCAGGCTGATTTTGAACTCCTGACTTCAAGTGATCCGCCTGTCTCAGCCTCCCAAAGTGCTGGGATTACAGGCATGAGCCACCACAATCAGGCAATATGCTCATCTTAGAAAGACTAAGGTATATTCACACACACACATATACACACACATATATATACACACACCTATATATGTGGACAAGGCCAGAGGAAAGTATATTTAGTACAACACAACCATGAGGCTGCAAATCAAACTGGTGGAAGAGAGCATACATGAGGCTTCAATGGCCAAGACACTGATGGCTATCCCTGGGTGTCACTTAAGACTTCGAGGTGAAGGACATCTTTTTTCCAATTGGCACAGGGAAAATAACAGACATTAGAATTGGAATTTGTTGTTGTTGTTGTTTTTAGAATTTCTAAAACATGATGGACTCTCTAAACACTCCAAAAGGCATTGAACTATATATGTGGCTCAGGACCTGCCTGCTCTGCAGAGGGATAGCTGAGCAGCAGCCACCAGCTGTAATGAGCCTTAAACTCCCCCTCTCATACGGACAGGCCACCTCCACACACTCCCTCTTACATCACAGGCTCTGTCCCTCAGGTTCACCTGAGGTCAGGTACCCTCGAAGATACCTTGACAAGGGCAGGTACCCAGCCAGTTAGATGTTCAGGGACCTCACAGGTCCAACATGCCCAGGGTTTAGCCCCACAGCCTAGCACCCCTTCCCCACCAGCCTTTTTCCTTTTGTCACCAATGACAGGTTCACCTGTGCCACACCCTTATAAGTCTAGTAACTGGAAGGTGGGTAAACCCCAACTGAGTGCCTGTGACTCCACCCTCTTACTTTCCACTCAAGTGGCATTATAAGAATAACCTTAAATTTGATCTAATTTATACATATTCCTCTCTTAGTAACATTTCCAACAACAGCACTCACAATCAAATCCAGTTTGATTGTGAGATTGGGTTAAAGAACACACAGGTGAGGCTGGAGCAGCAGGTTTTTAAAACTTTATTCTAATGTGATATAAAGATGCGATGGTTTAAAAATAAGAAACGCATATTTATCAGCTGTGGTGATGCTACACTTGCTAGCTTGCATCCATTCTTCTTGAAACAAGGTATCTGGACAGACCATACCCATAAGTAGCTCTTTGCAATACCCCAGGCAGAAGCTCCAGTCAGACACAGCTCCCTCAGGCTCACAGGGTGGCAACCTCCTCCTTCATGTGGGCTCTGAAGGGCAAGGGAAGGAGCACAGGCAGCAGGGGACAGGGAGCAGCCCGGGGCTGTTGGGATTCCCAATCACCGCAGAGCTAGTCTCTGTAAAGGTGCTGTGTGGCAATGACCAGGTAGAGAGCTGGGCTCCACAGAGAGGTGAAAACCACTCCTGTATCTTTAACTTTCCCCCAGGATCCATGATTCTGCCCTGGTTCCCCCAAAGCCCCTCACCCATCCTATCTCCACGGTGTGTTAGGCAGTTCGGATTAAAACGGGAGAAAAATACATTCAGATTGTAGCCTCCGAGTATTCCCATCTGGGGTGCAGGGAGTAGGGAGGCAAGTCAGGGCCTGTGGTTGTGCCTTTTGCTGTGCCTGAGGGCAGACAGGCCAGTGCTGGGCACATGGATGTCTGGGGGACCACCACTGCTGACTCCCTCCCCCTCACCCGGAGCTATAACCAGGCCAGGCCAATCACAATTAATAAAATCACTGCAGCTCTCATCCTGCCACAAAACTAAAGTGCACCCCAACCCCCAGGGATCTCTGACTTCCCATCACAGGACACAGGAAGCCCTCCACCTTTTTTACCTAAAGCCTAGACTTTAAGACAGGTTGGGCCTAGGTGCAGCGGCAGCAAAAGCAGCAGCCATAATGTCAAACATACAAATGACCTGAGAAATCTCATCTGCATGTCCTTCACTCAGAACTGACCTGGAGTTGTGTACAAGTTAAGAAGGACAGATCACACACCATGGGCATGGACACATTCCACACTTGCTGGGGAAGATGAGATACCTGAGAGGCACCTGTTTCCCAGCTGCAAGCTGATCTCCACAAAAAACGACTTATGTGTCTTCATTTTAGGCCTCTGCATTGTATATTCATTGAGCCAGTGCAAACACATTTTGGGGGGGTCAGCATTCAACGCAGCACCAGCCCCCACTTGTTCTGGGGGGCAGTCAGGAAGGATCTGGTCAGTTCCTAATCCCCCAGGACAAAGGTGCTCCTGCCTTTCCAGCACTAACATCCAGCAGCGCCATCTCAGGATAATTTTTTCACACAAGAGCAGCATGAGGTAGCAAGCATGGTGTGACAGGCCCAGGGCCATGGACAGCTGGCTGCTGGTGAAGCAGCACAAGACAGGTGCATCTGTGGTGGGGCCATGACAAGCCAAGGCAGCCACGGCCCCTGTCTCCACACAGCCCCAGCCACAGATGGCATTCAGATCGTCCTGGATGGTATTGGGGTGCTTGAGGCCCATTACTAGCCTGCTCATTAGCACTGCCTTGTGTTGTTTACACAGGGCCTGGGAGAGGGAGTGGGGGTTGTAGATCCAGGATGGGCACGACCTCACACCCATAGTTCACCTGGCCGCAGGCCAGCAAGGAAGCCCAGGCAGCACGGCTCTAGACACTGAGCCTTGTCACCTCTGGCTGCACTTCCTATATATACTTTGCGCAAAGGCAGCAAGAGAAGGTCAACATTAGCGTTTGTGACATGGAAGTCTATGCCCCATTGAGAACTTCTAAAAATGTTCTTTTCATTTTCTGTTTTTTTTTTTTTTTTTTTTTTTTCTGTCAGATAGAGTTTCACTCTTCTTGCCCAGGCTGGAGTACAATGGCATGATCTCGGCTCACCGCAACCTCTGCCTTCCAGGTTCAAGCAATTCTCCTGCCTCAGCCTCCGAGTAGCTGGGATTACAGGCATGCGCCACCATGCCCGGCTAATTTTTGTATTTTTTTAGTAGAGACGGGGTTTCTCCATGTTGGTCAGGCTGGTCTCAAACTCCTGACCTGAGGTGATCCGCATGCCTCAGCCTCCCAAAATGCTGGGTTACAGGCATGAGCCACCACGCATGGCCAAAAATGTTGTTTCCTTAAGCCCTCTTCTTTCTAATAAAATCTATACAAATACATACAAGCTTGAAACTACTATAAATGAAATCTTAGGTTTTTTAAAACCCATAAATAAACAAACACCAAACAGAGACACTGTTTGATTGAGGAAAGAGTGGGAGCCTAAATCAGCTGACCCCCAAACAGCCTCACCAAGCCCCAGGCCAGGCGGTCTGAACACTACAAGGCCACGTGATGGTTACAGAGGATGACAGCTCCCACGAGTACTTATCAGGCACTGTGCTAGCTTCTGATTCAGAGTCTCAGAATGCCTCCTTGCCAATACCCTGTGAGGGGAGGCCCTGCCTCAATGGAGCACAAGAGGTTCCTCAGCTCTCCCAAGGAAATGGTTATCAAAGGGTGGAGCTGGGGGACGCCAGACAGAACAAAAGTCTCCCCAGGGTCCCCCTAGACTCCCTCCGCTCTTCCACATGGGCCCGGGGGGGGGGGAGTGAACAGCCTCCTAACCCCCTCGATAGGGTTCCAGTCCTGTAGGCCTGGACGCTGTCATTTCCTGCTACCATGTGGGGTGACAATGCAACCCCAGACCCCTCATTTGCCATCCTTCAATCCCAGGCCAGGCCCAAAGGCCTTTGCTGATACAGCCCAGAGGGTGCTCGACACCCACCTTGGCACAGTCACTCGTAATGTGGTGGGATGGTCAAGGAGGTGCATATAGGTGCAAATCCCCATAAGCATGGCCTCAGGCATGTTCCACAGGCTCAGGACCTCACTGAGGAGCCCACAGCCCTCCTTCAGGAGGCTGCAAACACAGTCCCAGGGAGCAGTGCTCAGATGGGCAGACAGGCCCGCCAGCACTGAGGACCCCAGACCCCCCAGGGTGGGGCTCTGTCCAACTTTGCAGGGCTTTTACACTGGCTGGTCCCCATTGCTTCCCTGGTTAGATGTCTGAGTTGAATTGAATGTTGAAGGCCGTGCATCTGATGGAGCTGACTGCTTCTGCACACACTGTAAATCACCTCCTGGCTCCAAGGGTGGGCTGTGGAGACACAGCCTGATGGGAGGTAGTTCCACTCCACCATCGGTGGGGCTGGGCTGCCCTGAGCCACAACCCCCCAGCTTCCTGCAGAGATGTCTGCCTGCTTCTCTCGGAGGCTGTTATGAGCCATCCCTGGCAAGGACCGGCTGCCAGGACAGGCTGGGAACTCTCCCCCAGCATCCTCAGCAGCCCCGCCTATGCTGTCACTGGTGCTGATGATCTCCATGATAAGATTATGGACTGGCCTGGTTATAGCTCTGAGTGAGGGGGAGGGAGTCAGCAGTGGTGGTCCCCCAGACATTCATGTGCCCAGCCCTGGCCTGCCTGCCCTCAGGCACAGCAAAAGGCACAACCACAGGCCCTGACTTGCCTCCCTACTCCCTGCACCCCACAAGGGAATACTCGGAAAGTAACCTTCCCCCCATCATTTCTCTATCTCAATAACAGCACTGATAACTTTTAAGTTCTAGTAAGCTGAAAGTGTAAGATAAATGAGCTCCTGCCTTAGAAGGGGCATGGTTAGGCAGTGTGTGCCCAGGTGAGAGCCCCATGCTTGTTAGTAGAGGGTGGGAAGCTGGATGGCCCTGGCCACTCAGCACAGTGGAAGTAGAGTCCTCCCCTTCCAGGGAATCAATGTATCAAAGAGGCCAGAAAAAGGTGCATGTGTGGCCTGCCAGGAAGCAGAAGGCTAGAAGGCCTTGCAGGAAACCCTAGACAGCATTCAGGGTGCCTGAGAGGGCTTGGCTCATTCCAGCTTTCCTTGCTTTCATCCTGTCCACAAGAAAGCCTGCCTGCAGATGGCAGGTGGGCCTGAGGCTGCCAGTCAGTCAGCAGGGGCTATAAGCACCTTGATTATGGTTCTTTCTTGAAGCAGCCGCTTAGGCCAGTTCTGGCAGAGCAGTTCGCTCATTATCTGCAGCTCCTTCTTACAATCCCAGGTCTGCAGAGGGACCAGGAAGACAAGGGCTCAGGCTGTGCCCCACAACCTGCTCTGAGAAGTCTCTTTTTTTTTTTTTAACCTCTTCATTGATAGCCTTAGACTTCCAAATGAACTGGCCAGCATGGAGCCTCCAGAAAAGGGCACAGAATTCTTTCTGGCACTCAGGAGGAAGGGGGTTCCCAGTGAGGGCAGGGCCAGTCTGCATGCACCTGTTCAGGAATGTTCTCCTCATAGCTCAGCCTCAAGGTGTAGACATCCTCTGTGAGCACGCAGTGTCATGGGAGCCCCTGCCTGGGGAGCAGTCCAGCTGCACACCTGGAATGGGAGGGTTTTCCTCTTGAATGGGTGGTGTTAGGCCCCATGGCAGGCAGTGGAGAGGGAGATACACAGCCCACCAAGCTCAGAGCCCTCCCACAGGCTTCTTCTCTGAGACCTCTACCTGCTTTAGGTTCTTCTTGGCACTGAACTCAGAAGCAGATGGGGTCCCTCCCAGGGCTGCTCTCTCCCACATTGACTGACAGCTCCCTAGAAGGGGACTCAGGCAGTGGGGGCAGTTTTTTGGGCAGAAGCACTGGAGTTAGGCTGGCCAGTTCATCCCATACCCCCACATGACATGACACAAGGCAGGGGCAGTGAGACAAAGCCATCACCTTTTTTTCTATGGCATGACAAAGGGTTTTGTGAAGTTCAGGCTGATGTGGTTGAGCAGCTCCAGTGGGAATGGCTTGGGAAGCCGGGGCTGGTGGGCTTGGGTTTGAGTGATAGGCTATGGGCCTACAAGGAGTGGGTGGGCACTAAGTAAGTGCCCTGGTTCTCTGTCCACAGACCCAGAACAAGTGGCATCCCAGGAGCCTGTGGGGTGCTGGCAGAGACTTACTGGTTCCAGTAAAAGCCCCATGTGGATGCAGCGATGCTGCCTTACTGGCCCTTGGCTGTAATTACAGACAGGTACATGAGTCTCCATGCATCTTCCAGTTCCCAGTGGGTGGGTTCCTGCTGCTCATGGTAGGCACTGGAAGTGCTTCGGGAATGGCCAAGCTTGAATAAACCAGGCTTGTTGGTGTGTGGCCCTCCACCCCAACGAGGACCCTCTTCCTTGCTCCCCGTGGGAGTTCCACCTTCCAGTCATGGTTCTAGAGACACAATGGCCCCTCCTGGGTCCCTGGCAGGATGTGCTCAGTGACCCACAGTTGACAGGGCCCATCTCCAAGCCATTCTTCCAATTCCCACTGTTTGAATATCTATGATAACTGTATATCTGTGAGGAACCCGAGGCTGGTGGTCAGCACAGGGCCACCCAGGGCCAGCTGTCTTTCTACCTAAATGTGACCCTGGTCTGGGTGTCTCAGGGCCAGGCCCCTCCAGGTTGGAAGGCCTGGTCCTCAGCCCCTGGCCTCCATGCTCCTTTTCCCTCTGTTCAGTCCTGGCACCAATACCTCCCACCCCTCTCAGGTCACCATTGGAGAAAATGCTCAAGAAGGACAAGCAGCTTCAGTCAACTCTGCTGAAGGTGGCAGATGGGTCCAGGCTCTTGAGCAGGGCTTGGACATGGTACCTGTGGATTCAGGCCTTGAGCAGTGTGTGTAACTCTTTCAGGAAGGGAGAAAGAAGGGTGTTACCAGGACCCTGCACCCTGGAACAACCCAGCCAGCACAAAAAATAGTTTACAGCTATCATGGGTGATTTTAATTTTCAACTTTAGGCTTCCATTTTCAAATTCCACAATGAACACATAAGGTGGAGTTCTGGTTTCAACACACACATACACACACACACATACACACACACACACTTCTGCCTCCTAGTGGGCAGAGATTTTTGTTCACAAAGAATCTTCTGCCAAATGCCTCTGAGGTACACGTAAGTCTTGGGGAGCCCACGGGCCAACTGTTTTCTGTGCACTCCTGTCTTCAGTAGGCAGGGTCTTCAGAGCTTTGAGACCTCCACAACCTTGCACTGCTCTCCTGGGGCAGCCTTCATGCAGGGGTGTCCTGAGGACTTCCCAGGGCACCCAACTTCAGCGCTGTCATCCAGCGTGTGTTTCACGGAATTTTTTTTTCCCAGGAGAAACAACTTTATTTGAACTGAGAGTTGGAGAATGAGACAAGGACTTGAGACAGCATGAGTAGAGGTGAGGTTCCAAAATGGCAGTCAGAGCTCATCCACCAAACGGACTCCACTTCCCAGCAACCTTGCAGTTAGTGCCACCAACAAAAGGTCCGCTGGGAAATGTATTTGCCACAAAATTACCCAAGTATGCCAACATTACAAAAAAGATATAGATTTTTCTTTTTTTTTTTTGAGATGGAGTCTTGCTCTGTCGCCCAGGCTGGAGTGCAGTGGCACAATCTCGGCTCACTGCAAGCTCCGCCTCCCAGGTTCACGCCATTCTCCTGCCTCAGCCTCTCCGAGTAGCTGGGACTACAGGCGCCTGCCACCACGCCCGGCTAATTTTTTGTATTTTTAGTAGAGACGGGGTTTCACCGTGGTCTCGATCTCCTGACCTCGTGATCCGCCCGCCTCGGCCTCCCAAAGTGCTGGGATTACAAGCGTGAGCCACTGTACCCAGCCAAGATATAGATTTTTCATCGTAATTAAATTTCCACAAAACTCCCAAATCACAAGTGTTTTCTGTTTGTTTGTTTGTTTTTTTGAGAGGAGTTTTGCTTTTTTCACCCAGGCTGGAGTGCAGTGGCACAATCTCGGCTCACTGCAACCTCTGCCTCCCAGGTTCAAGCGATTCTCCTGCCTCAGCCTCCCAAGTAGCTGGGATTACAGGCACCCACAACCACATTGTGGGGAAAAGAAAGGGAGATCAGATTGTTACTGTGTCTGTGTAGAAAGAAGTAGACATAGGAGACTCCATTTTGTTCTGTACTAAGAAAAATTCTTCTGCCTTGAGATGCTGTTAATCTGTAACCCTACCCCCAATGCTGTGCTCCCTGAAACATGTGCTGTGTCAACTCAGGGTTAAATGGATTAAGGGCTGTGCAGGGTGTGCTTTGTTAAACAAATGCTTGAAGGCAGCATGCTCATTAAGAATCATCACCACTCCCTAATCTCAAACCACTCCCTAATCTGAAGTACCCAGAGACACAAAACACTGCGGAAGGCCGCAGGGACCTCTGCCTAGGAAAGCCAGGTATTGTCCAAGGTTTCTCCCCATGTGAGAGTCTGAAATATGGCCTCGTGGGAAGGGAAAGACCTGACCGTCCCCAAGCCCGACACCCATAAAGGGTCTGTGCTGAGGAGGATTAGTAAAAGAGGAAGGAACGCCTCTTTGCAGTTGAGATAAGAGGAAGGCTTCTGTCTCCTGCTCATCCCTGGGCAACGGAATGTCTTGGTGTAAAGCCGATTGTATATTCCATCTACTGAGATAGGGGAAAACCGCCTTGGGGCTGGGGGTGGGACATGCGGGCAGCAATACTGCTCCTTAAGGCAATGAGATGTTTATGTATATGCACATCAAAAGCACAGCACTTTTTTCTTTACCTTGTTTACGATGCAGAGACATTTGTTCAGGTGTTTACCTTCTGACCTTCTCTCCACTATTATCCTATTATCCTGCCACGCCCGATAATGATCAATAAATACTAAGGGAACTCAGAGGCCGGGGCCAGCGTGAATCCTCCGTATGCTGAACACCTGTCCCCTGGGCCCCTTTTTCTTTCTCTATACTTTGTATCTGTGTCTCTTTGTTTTCCAAGTCTCTCGTTCCACCTAACGAGAAACACCCACAGATGTGGAGGGGCAACCCACCCCTTCACACATCAGGCTAATTTTTCTATTTTCCGTAGAAACAAGGTTTCACCATCTTGGTCAGGTTGGTGTCGAACTCCTGACCTCCAGTGATCCACCCGCCTCGACCTCCCAAAGTGCTGGGATCACAGGCGTGAGCCACCACACCTGGCCCCAATCACAAATATTAAAAAAAGCAGTAAAAAATAACATTTTACAGATCTTAAACTTGTCTTCAACATTTAGCTCATCATCTTTGGAAAACAGCTCCCCTGCTAAATTCATCAGCTGTATGATGTATCCAAGCAGCAAGAAGATGGTTGTGCCATAGCAATCCTCTTCCCATTTTCTCTAGACACTCAAGGCTGAACTGCAGGGTGAGGACCGGGCAGGGGCAGGGATGGGGAGCACAGGGGCTACTTTCCTCCAGTACAACATAGGATCTGAAGCTTGATGGGAGAGCAGAACTGGTGCGACTTGAGGGTCTGAATACAGGGTCCAGGGCCTGTATTCAGTCAGGTCACTGCTGGAAGAGGAGGAGGAAGAGGAGGAATGGTGGCCATGCTTCTGGTTCTTGTGCATCTTTTTATGAGCTTTCTTCCTTTTCTTCTTCGTCTTTTTTTTTTTAGACAGAGTCTTGTTCTGTTATCCAGGCTGGAGTGCAGTGGCGCCATCTTGGCTCACTGCAACCTCCTCCCACCAGGTTCAAGCGATTCTACTGCCTCAGCCTCCCAAGTAGCTGGGATTACAGGCACCCACCACCACACCCAGCTAATTTTTGTATTTTTAGCAGAGACGGGGTTTCACCATGTTGGCCAGGCTGGTCTCAAACTCCTGACCTCAGGTGATCAACTCACCTCGCCTTCCCAAAGTACTGAGATTACAGGTATGAGCCACTGTGCCCAGGCTTCTGCATCTTCTTGTCCACTATCAGTCCTTGTCCTAACATGTCAGGAGCCAAGGGATTCACAGAAGCCATTCCAGGGGCAGGTGGTGGGTATAAAGGAGGGTAGGGACCTTAGGGTTGGCATCCTGGATACCCTGGCTACAGCACAGGATGAGGGGGCCCACCTGGAGGGAAAGCTGGATTTCCCTGGGAAGCTCCTGGTTGGGGAGAAAAGGGGCCTGGAGGAAAGATTGTATTGGTAGGTGGTAGGTTGGCATGATTGGAACCTCCAGGGTACCTGATGTTGGGGGGATACGGATTTGGACCTGGCAGCTGGGCTTTGGGATTGCACATGTTTAGGTGTTTCCTCCAGCCTTTCCACCACAGCCTGGGTGGTGATGCCTCCTTCTTCCCAGTCTCATCATGGGATTTTAATGGTGGTCTTGCTGTGTCGCCCAGGCTGGAGTACAGTGGCATGATCTCAGCTCACTGCAACCTCCGCCTCCGGGGTTCAAGTGATTCTCCTGCCTCAGCGTCCTGAGTAGCTGAGATTACAGGTGCCTGCCACTGCACCCAGCTAATTTTTGTATTTTTAGTAGAGATGTGGTTTCACCATCTTGGCCAGGCTGGTTTCGAACTCCTGACTTTGTGATCCACCAGCCTCGGCCTCCCAAAGTGCTGGGATTACAGGGGTGAGCCACCGTGCCCGGCTTAATGGTGGTTCTTTTAGGAAAGAGGAAAGGTTCTGTGAACAGCTATAGACACCATTGAGCTACAGATCTTTCCCACAACTGCTCTTAACAAGCAGGTAGGTCCTAGGAACACAAGTGGCTCCTCCCCAGGGAACTTGAGTACATGAGAGCTTTTGCTTTACACCCAAGCCAATCTCACCACACCAGTTGGTGGTGCTGTGCTGCACAGACTTCCTCATTAAAAGACTGAAACTTTTAAAGTTTTTTGGTTTTTGTGGTTTTTTTTGTTTGTTTTTTACAAAACATCATTTATCCTTACAAATTTTGATTGGGCTGATGTCAAGCCCTGATTCAGTAGTGCCTGATTTTTTTTTAGAATCACAACTCTGTTCTTTAAGTCATGGGCCATGAAGTCAGAAGGTGCTGGTGTGATAGCCTGAGATGCAGACCTGGGCCCCAGACCCACCTTCATGTGCTCATCTGTGACACAGAGACCCCAGAAGGGGTGGTGAGGTGCTGCCTGGCCCTGCTTCTGGGGGCTCTCCCCAGGACAGACCACCTAACTTCCAAACCAACCCTCCATCGTGCACAGTGCTGAGCCCTCCTGCAGCTCCTCAGTGCTGCACAGCTCTGAGAAGTGGTCCAGCATGTTGCTGTCCAGGTGCAGTGACAAGCAGGTGCAGTGACACATGTCATCAGGTGCAGTGACACCATGAGCACTGGGTAAATCTCCTGCACCATCTCCTTGGGGGACTCCTGAAGTGAGAAGGCTGCAACAACTCTGATGAGAAACCACATGGCGGGAAGCAAGGACTTACACTTTCCCCAGCCCAAAGTCCTGAGAATTATGCCGAAAATTCTGTTTCCCACTTTTAGGAAATATAAAAAATTTTTAAATTCCAGGTTTTATTCATACACACCATGCCAACTTGCACGTGTGTGTGTGGGTGTGTGTGTGTGTGTGTGTATGTATGCATGTGTGACAGGACATACCCTGGACCTGTTGACTATTCCTGCAGACCAAGAAAAATTCTGATGGGGGAGATGGAAGAACAGGGGGAAAGAAAATGGCAGCTTTGCCTGCTCCCTTGCCCAGTGCTAAGGTCCCCAGGGCAAATGGATTTTTGCCTTCAACTTCATGTTAATAGTATACAAAATGTAGCCGGGCGCGGTGGCTCACGCTTGTAATCCCAGCACTTTGGGAGGCCGAGGCGGGCGGATCACGAGGTCAGGAGATCGAGATCACGGTGAAACCCCGTCTCTACTAAAAATACAAAAAATTAGCCGGGCGTGGTGGCGGGCGCCTGTAGTCCCAGCTACTCGGAGAGGCTGAGGCAGGAGAATGGCGTGAACCCGGAAGGCGGAGCTTGCAGTGAGCAGAGATTGTGCCACTGCACTCCAGCCTGGGCGACAGAGCAAGACTCCGTCTCAAAAAAAAAAAAAAAAAAAAAAAAAAAAAAAAAAAAAAAATAGTATACAAAATGTATACTTTAAAATTTTTCCCACTTTCTTACTAACATCACAATTTATATTCTTATATATTGTGTGTATATTAACAGAGATTTAACAATTCTTTTTTTTCTTTTAGAGACAGAGTCTCACTCTGTTGCCCAGGCTGGAGAACAGCGGCGCCATCTCAGCTCACTGCAACCTCTGTCTCCTGGGTTCAAGTGATTCTCCTGCCTCAGCTTCCTGAGTAGTTGGGATTACAGGCGCCTGCCACCACACCTGGCTGGTTTTTGTATTTTTAGTAGAGATGGGGTTTCATCATATTGGCCAGGCTGGTCTCGAACTCCTGACTTTTCAAGTGATCGGCCTGCCTCAGCCTCCCAAAGTGCTGGGATTACAGGCATGAGCCACCATGACAAGTTGAGATTTAGCAATTTTAGGCACCATCATTATTATTGCAGAAAATTGTATATATCTGCATCTATATTTACATTCAACAGAGAGCTTAATATTTTCATATGGTTTTATGATGCTGTCCAGCATCATTTCATTTTTCAACATAATGAACTCTCTTTAACATTTTTTCTAGAAATATCATGGTGTTGAACACCCTTAGCTCTTTTTTTTTTAATCTTTAAAAGTCTTTCTTTTTTTCTAATTTTTGAAGTACAATTTTTCTCGCATCAATTATTCTTGGTTGGTAGTATTGTTTGTTTCATCACTTTGAAATGTGAAAATTTATCAGAACCTCCCATTTTTTCCAACTAACTTCTAAGCCATTTCTCCCTATATTCTTTTATTCTTTTTATAAGACTCTTTTTTTTTTTGAGACAGACTTTCAGTCTGTCGCCAGGCTGGAGTGCAGTGGCATGATCTCAGCTCAGTGCAACCTCCACCTCCCAGGTTCAAGCGATTCTCCTGCCTCAGTCTCCCCAGTAGCTGGGACTACAGGCACACACCACCATGCCCAGCCACTTTTTGTATTTTTTCTTTCTTTTTTTTTTTTTTTTGAGACAGAGTCTCACTCTGTTGCCCAGGCTGGAGTGCAGTGGCACAATCTCGGCTCACTGCAAGCTCCACCTCCCGGGTTCACACCATTCTCCTGCCTCAGCCTCCCAAGTAGCTGGGACTACAGGTGCCTACCACCACGCCTGGCTAATTTTTTTGATATTTTTAGTAGAGACGGGGTTTCACTGTGTTAGCCAGGATGGTCTTGATCTCCTGACCTCGTGATCCACCCGCCTTGGCCTCCCAAAGTGCTGGGATTACAGGCATGAGCCACCATGCCTGCCACCTTTTGTATTTTTAGTAGAGATGGGGTTTCACCATGTTGGCCAGGATGATCTCGATCTCTTGACCTTGTGATCTGCCCACCTTGGGCTCCCAAAGTGTTGGGATTACAGGCGTGAGCCACCGCGCCTGGCCATAAGACTCTTTTTATAAATATATTGGTCTACTTGATGGCATCCAGTAAGTCTCATATTTCATCCTTATTTTTTTCATCATTTTTAAAAATTGGCTTCCAGGACTCAATACTTGTGAATAATGTTCAATTTCCTGATTCCTTCTTCTGCTTCATTAAGTTTGCTGTTGTGTCTGTAGTGAATTTGTAAAACTCAGTTATTGCATCTTTCAACTCCACAATATCTGTTGGCTTTTTGAAAATAATTTTTATCTCTTTATTGACATCTCATTTTGCTCATTCATTATTTTAAAATTTCATTTAGTTGTCTATTTGTGTTTTATTTTTTGTTCATTGAGCATGCTTAAGATGATAATTCTGAATTCTTTATCAGATATGCAAAAATCTTTACTTCTTAAGATTCAATTTCTGGAGATTTATTTTGTTCCTTCAAGTGGGGCCTATTTTCTGCCTTCTCTATATGCCCTGTGATTTTTTTTAAATGAAATCTGATGATTTAATAACATAAGAAAGTGCTGTGGCTCACATCTGTAATCCCAGCACTTTGGGATGCCGAGGGGGGCGGATCACCTGAAGTCAGGAGTTCAAGACCAGCCTGGCCAACATGGTGAAACCACCCCCCCTACTAAAAATACAAAAATTAGCTACGTGTGGTGGCGGGCACCTGTAATCCCAGATACTCAGGAGGCTGAGGCAAGAGAATCACTTGAACCCGGGAGCCTGAGATTGTAGCGAGCCAAGATTGTGCCACTGCACTCTAGCCTCGGCAACAAGAGCAAAAGTCCGTCCAAAAAAAAGAAACAAAGAAATTCCAGGACACCAAGAACAGATGACACATTTTCTGCTATATAATTTCAAGTCCTATGGAGGTTTAAAACATAATTCTCCAAAAAAATTAGACTAAAAAATTTTATGTGCACAAACTGTCTTATTAAATTATTTCACTTAAAATTTTTCTCTTTCCTAGTAGGACCTAATCTTAGAAATTTATATTCTATATGCCAACAGCCTGTACTATAGGGAGTTTACTGTATGTACTCATTTCATAGATTTCCTGCAAAAACTTTTGTCATAAGAAAACTTAGAACATTGTTATACATATAGTAAATTCCCAATTGTTACCTTATTTCTCAATTATTATTTTATACTTCTGTCTTCTTTAATATGAAGATTACCATGGCTGTGTTTTCACTTTCTGAATTGTCATATGTCACATTTGTCTGTAATTTTGGTTTCAAAAGTTCTAAAATAACATGCTTGAACGTATATGTTAAAATGAAGTAACATATAATTAATAATTTATTAAGATATTTGGCTTGTATGTTTAATTAACTATAGGCAGAATATTATTATTAGCATTTCCATCCATGTTCCTAAACCTTTATCTGAATGTTAGTACAACTTATTCCTCAATTTTTATATATCAATGTTTTATACCCTACATACTATATTTATATTGTCCTCGTATTTAGAAATGTAAGACTTTTCTTCTAAAGGCTAGATTACAGCCTTACTATTTTATGTAAGAACAGCAGCAATGTATCAATAGCATAATTTAAGTTTCTCTAGTATTATTTACATTTTTATTCCTTAAAACTTTCTCATCAAAGCTCTTTATGAATAATTATAATGTGTTTTCTCTGAAATGTTGTTGCCCTAACTGTAGGCTAATGATTCAAAATTCATGCTCTTCCTGGCTGCACAGGCAAAATTGAAAATTGTAGTTATCTGGCTGGGGTGACAGCTCACGCCTGTAATCCCAGCACTTTGGGAGGCCGAGGCAGGTGGATCGCTTTAGGTCAGGAGTTCGAGACCAGCTTGGCCAACATGGTGAAACTCTGTCTCTACTAAAAATACAAAAATCAGTTGGGCGTGGTGGTGGGTGCCTGTAATCCCAGCTAGTCGGGAGGCTGAGGCAGGAGAATCGCTTCAACCCTGGAGGTGGAGGTTGCAATGAGCTGCAATCCTGCCACCACACTCCAGCCTAGGTGACAGAGCAAGACTCTGTCTAAAAAAAAAAAAAAGTAGTTATCTAGAATAAACACTATGTTTACTCAGGATTTTATGGGTTAAAGTTTATCTTAATTATGTTTTGTAATTTTATATTTCTGTATTTTTTTTTACAGTAGGCTGCCTCGCATCAGTTCATTGTGTTTCTGGTTTCTACAAATTACAGTATACAAATCAGAATTTTTTGGATTAATGTTTGTTTTAACTCTATTTTGCAATTTTGTATTTCTGTATTTTGTGTTTTAGGGTAGGCCACTTCACATCAGCTTATTGTGTTTTTAGTTTTAATTTATATATTATAATTTTGTATGACAATATTCAACTCTGTACACCTTAAGACAGTGTGGGACAAAAGTCAAATATGAATCAGCCCTATGTCTATTGTCAATACAATTATCTATGTGTTTGTTTGCTTGTATAAATATTACCCCATTTTGTTTATGATTTGTATATTTTTATTCTTGGCTGGTGGCCAATAATTGTTTGATTCTGTCTAGGTGAGTAGTCATGGAAATTGTCTCAATTTTAAAATCTATTGTTTATATTATTTTAGTGTGAGAAAAATACTTTTGTGGTTTGTAGGTAAATTTTGAACAAGTTTATAACTCTTTTAACTGTCATTTTAAATTGTGATTGTGGTAAAAATACATAACATAAAATTTAGAATCTTATATTTTATTATACAGTTCAGTCATGTTAAGTGTATTTACATTGCTATGCAACATATCTGTAAAACTTTTTTCTCTTGCAAAACTAAAACTCAACACACATGAAGTGATAGGAGTTTGAGACTATCCTGAGCAACATCTTAGATGACAACTCTATTAAAAAATAATATAATAAAGTTAAAAAAGAAATATATATGCCCAGAGCCTGGACAACACTGCAAGATCACATCTCTTCTAAAAAGATAGATGGATGGATGGATAGGTAGGTAGATAGGATAGATAGATAGATAGATAGATGATAGATAGATAGATAGACAGATAGATGATAGATAGATAGATAGAATTAAGCCAGGTGTGGTGGCTTATGCCTGTAATCCTAGCACTTTGGGAGGCTGAGGTGGGTGGATCATTTGAGATCTGGTGTTCAAGACTAGCCTGGCCAACATGGTGAAATCCCGTCTCTACTAAAAACACAAAAAGTAGCCAGGTGTGGTGGCACACGCCTGTGATTCCAGCTACTCCAGAGGCTGAGGCAGGAGAACTGCTTGAACTGGGAGACCGAGGGTGTAGTGAGCCAAGATGGTGCCACTGCACTTTAGCCTGGGCGACAGAGCAAGACTCCGTCTCAAAAAAAAAAAAAAAAAAAAAATATATATATATATATACACACACACACACATATAATAGTTGTGTATAAATGTGTGTGTGTGCACATTCATCTGTGTGTAGCTTAATTTATTCAATTAGTCTATTATTAAAAAACACTTAAATTGCCTCCAAACATTCATTACAATGAGCAAGGTTTCAGTGAATTTTCCTTATTATAGGTTTTCTTTTCTTTTCTTTGTTTTTTCTTTCTTTCTTTTTTTTTTTTTTTTGAGGCAGTGTCTCCCTTTGTTGCCCAGGCTGGAGTGCAATCGTGTGATCTCAGCTCACTGCAACCTCTGCCTCCCGGATTCAAGCGATTCTCCTGCCTCAGCCTCCTGAGTAGCTGGGTTTACAGGCGCCTGCCACCACGCCCAACTAATTTTTGTATTTTTAGTAGAAACAGGTTCTCGCCATGTTGCCCAGGCTGGTCTCGAACTCCTGACCTCAGGTGATTCGCCCGCCTCCCAAAGTGCTGAGATTACAGGCGTGAGCCACCGCGCCCGGCTTTATTATCTGTTTTTAAACTCTCAACCTAAACAACAAACAGAGAAAGGCTCTCTCAAAGAAAAGATGTTTATTTGGGAGTAGGGCATTGCAACGGGAATACATGAGATTCACCACTACCTACCGCCCAGGACTGCCGCACAGCTCAAATAAATTTTTGAAAAGCACCTCTGCACTCCAGACTGGGCGACAGAGCGAGACTCTGTCTCTGCCTCAGAAAAAAAAGAAAAGACAAAGGCAAAAAAGAAAATCGCCTCAAAAAATTTTTTAAAAGTGCCCCTCGAGGCCTTGTGCACAGGGAGTGACATGACCTGCTGAGATCAAGGCAAGCTTTCCACCCTCCGTGGCTGGGAAATCTCCTGCCTAGCTTCAGGATGAATCAAGGCCAGGGCGCCTCCCACCTCTCGGGAGGGAACCTGACGCCTGACCGCTTAATGGGTGTGTCCACAAGTTGCCACCTAAGGAGGAGGGGAGGGGGAAGCTACGCAGCCTTGATAGCAGCCGGGAACCCTGAGTTCCGGACCCGCAGAGCGCAGAGGACCCCAGCAGCGCCCTTGTCCCTTTCGCCCTGGCCTTGCCGCGGCGGCGGGGAGAAGAGGGTGGGACGGTCTGACCTCCGCAGCCAATGAAAGCAGCGAGTTCCTGGTCCGATCCCCAGCGCGACTCCTCCGTGGTCACCTCCCGGGCAACGGGCCACCGACCCTCGGCGCCCGGAGACAATTGTCAGGCGGAGGGCGAGCCCCGGTTCCTGGGCGGCGGGTGCGGATTGGGACGGGCGCGGAGCCAGGTGGCGTGAGCCTGCAGCCCTCCCTGCTCGGAGTGCGCGCGGCACAGTGGAGCCGGCCGCGTCGCTGGCCGGGTGCGCGCTGCTCTTCCTGCTCTGGGTGCGTGGGAAGGGGCTGGGTGTCCGCGCGCCCCTTCCTCCTGCCGCTCTTGGTACCTTCCACATCTACCAACGCCTGTGCGCCGGGTGGTGTGGAAGCGCAGCAGCGCCAGCGGGACAGCCAGAAACAGAAGAGCACGCCTGGTGCGGCCAGGGCCCAGAACCACGGGAACACGGGTGACAGGGACAGCGGGACTTAAGGCAGCAAGGGAGGTGCGGTGCAGGCGGGAGCCAGGACTTCATGAAGAGCTGGCATTGGAGGGCGATTGGAACCAAATAAATTAAAAAAAAAAAAAAAAAGGTGCGGGGGGAATAGAACAGGCAAAGGCAACAGAGGGGCACAACATTGCCCCGATGTTAGCTGTATGCAGGGCATGTGCGGGTACCTGGGGCAGATATAAAGAATGCTAAGATAGGCCGGGCGCAGTGGCTCACGCCTGTAATCCCAGCACTTTGGGAGGCCGAGGCGGGCAGATCACGAGGTCAGAAGTTCGAGAGCAGCCTGGCCAACATGGTGAAACCCTGTCTCTACTAAAAATACAAAAATTAGCTGGGTGTGGTGGCGGGCGCCTATAATCCCAGCTACTCGGTAGGCTGAGGCAGGAGAATCGCTTGAACCCGGGAGGCAGAGGTTGCAGTGAGCCGAGATCACGCCATTGCACTCCAGCCTTGGCAACAGAGCGAGAATCCTCAAAAAACAAAACAAAACAAAAACAAGAATCTTAAGAGAAAGATGCCCAACAGTCAAGTAACTCACCAGGCCCGAGCGTCTCAGAAGGAGGAAAGGCTTCCGGGAGGCGGAACTGGGCCTAACGATTGAGAAATGGAGGAAATGATTGGGCGAAGGTGTGTGGGTGGAAGGAATGGTATGAGCAAAGGCTGGGAAAGGAGAAAGCGTAGGACAGGAGGGGGAGAAGATTCGAAAGCCAGCTAGGTTGGAGAGGGGCCTTGCTGCCAGGTTTGAGTTTTGAGCAAGGTGCTTCTGTCGGGTTTAGAGGAGAGGACTAAAGTAAAAAGGTGGAACTCAGCCCAGGATCCGGAGGGAAGAGCCTCACAGTCTCTGGTGTCGGAGGGTTCACTCCTTGACAGGTGCAGTTGTTCCATGTCCCAGTTGGAGCCAATTCTGCGTCCAGGGCTGGCCTGGTTGTGGGGTCTGGGCTGTTTCTTGGCTCCCGCTGCCCCTCATTCTGTTCCTTTCTTGCTGGCATCAGGTTGCAGAGAGCTTCTGTTTCCTGCTGCCACCCTTCCATAGGCATAGCAGCCTCTGTATTCTGTCAGCTCCCTTCGGGTGCTGCAGCAAGAGCATGAACATGGATGGGGAGAACCGCTCCTGTGAGGGATGAGACCTCGGATCTGGTGGGCGGAAGGCAAAGTCTCGAAGCGCTTTGCCTGCTGCCGTTGGTTCTGCTGGTCACAGTCTTAGCCCCAGTGCCCTGCCTACCCTTTCTCCTCAATTGCATCCTCTTTCCCAGCTATTTCCACGAGTTCAGATCCTCCATTTTTCTTCCTGTCTCCTCCATCAGACTATGAGCTCTTGAAAATCAGGGACACTTATCTGACTCACCTCTGGCCAATGAGGCCTGGCTCCAAGCAGCCTAGTCAGCACTTCTTAACCTCAACTAAACTGCAGGGTTCACTGTGGGCAGGAAGACCAGAGGCGCAGCTGGACTAGCCCCTACCCTGGACCTGCCATGAGCCATTGATGTCCATTATTTCTAAGGCTCACAGCAACCCTGGTAGGTCTTGTGCCGGGTTTACAAATGGGGAAAATTGAGTTTCTGGCTGTGAGTCGTGTGTCCAGGATGGCCTAGCTAGTCAATGGGTCTGGAATCCGGATTACCCCGATTTCAGAGCCAAAATTCTTGACGATGTTTTCCCATCCATTCTCTTCCCTCCTGTAGTTCTGGTCTTGTTGCCTCATCCCTGGCCTGTTGTAATAGCTGTCTGACCAGTTGCCCTTTTTCCAGGTACCTCTCCCCTCTCTTTGACCTACACATAGTCCCAAGAGTCGGCTTTCATGGCATTGGCTCCCTGCCTAAAATCTTGGCTGGCTCTAGTCAGGATCCAATCCACCCAGTGCCTCAGGCTTTCTGACTTCTGCATTCACTTCATGTGACTCTCCAGCTTAAATACAGTGCCCCAACTCAGTCCCTCCCACCTCTGGGGTTGTATCAAGTCCTGGGGCCACAGAGTTGGGAAGGGAGGCATGTTTGGCCATGGAATTCGACCACGTGTTCCTTCACCCCTTACTCACAAGAATCCCTTCATCAACACCTGCCCCCTCCCAGCTCCCTGGCCTCTTATAGTAGGAAAGCCCTTTTCCATGTGGAGCTGTTTGCCTGGCCAGCTCCAGTGCAATTTACTCTAGGAGGCCTGACCAGTATTTGACCAGACTTTTGGTTGCAAGTAAAAGAAGCTCAAATCCTACTTGCTTGAGGAAGAAGGGATTTTAAATTCCAGGAGTAAAACTGGATCAGGCATGGCTGGATCCAGGATCCTTCTCTTCCCCATTTCCATCTTTTCATACATCTGCCATTTCTTGTCTCTGCTTTTCTCTAGGTTGACTTCATTCTTTGCAGCCTCTCTTCCTGTAGAGGCCCCAGAAGTTTTCCGGCTTACAGTCAACCAGCTTAGCAACTCCCACAAAGGCAGAGTGCCTTTCCTAGAACCAGTCTTGTTGGCTTGATTTGCGTAATAGGCCCATCTCTAAACCTGTCTCTGTGGCCAGGAGGATAAAATCAGCCTTTAGTCATGTGCCTTCTGGGGCATAGTGAGTAGAATTAGCCTTACCTGAGCCAAAGGAAGACAGAGATTGTTAGAAGTAGATGAAGAGGGGCTGGGCGCAGTGGCTCACACCTGTAATCCCAGCACTTTGGGAGGCTGAGGTGGGTAAATCACTTGAGGTCAGGAGCTCAAGAGCAGCCTGGCCAACATGGAGAAACCCTGTCTCTACTAAAAATACAAAAATTCGCCAGGCGTGGTGGCAAACACCTGTAATCCCAGATACTCGGGAAGCTAAGGAAGGAGAACCTCTTGAACCTGGGAGGCAGAGGTTTCAGTGGGCTGATATCACCCTACTGCACTCCAGCCCGAATGACAGAGTGAGACTCTGTCTCAAAAAAAAAAAATGGGTGGTCACAGGTCAAAACAACAGATCTCCTCCACTTTTCCTGCTCTTGTTCGTCTCAGTAGGAAGGGAACACTTCCTTCCGTGTTCCTAATGGGCTTATCATCCTGGGACATCTGTTCTCTGTGTTTGAGCTCTAGTCACTTACATTAGAGGTTTTGCAAAAGCTCTTTCTTTCATTGGCTTAGTGGTCCTTCCTTGCCCCTTTTCTTTCCCTCAAGGTGATACATGAGTTAACACATACAAATGTTTAGAACAGGGCTTGGCGTGTAATAAGCCTCAATAAGTGTTAGCTATTATCCTATGGACTATTACCATGAGCCCATCAATTCTTCCAGACCTGAAATTCAACAATCCTGGCTATGAATCTGGGCTTTGCCATTTACTAGTTATGTGACCTTGATCAAGTTATTTTGCCACTGAGTTTCCTCATCTACAAAATGGTGTCATCCTAACTTCCTGGGATTGTTGTGAGAATCAAACAAGACAGTGTGCAATAGACACATAGCATAGCGATGATACCCAGTAGTGGTAATGATTTTTTTACAATCACTACTATCACCATTACAAAACCTTTTTCAAACTTCCCAGTTAGGATTTATGTTTTCAGGCTGGGCGCCTTGGCTCACACCTGTAATCCCAGCAATTTGGGAAGCCGAGGCAGGTGGATCACCTGAGGTCAGGAGATCAAGACCACCCTGGCCAACATGGTGAAACCTCATTTCTACTAAAAATACAAAAAATTACCTGGGCTTGGTGGCACACGCCTGTAGTCCCAGCTACTCAGGGAGCTAAGGCAGGAGAATCACTCAAACCCTGGAGGTAGAGGTTGCAGTGAGCCGAGGTCACGCCATTCCACTTCAGCCTGGGCAACAAGAGCGAAACTCTGTCTCAAAAAAAAAAAAAAAAAAAGGAATTAATGTTTTCAAAACACCTTGCTCCTATATTCTAGTTCTTTCTTCATTCTGCCTTGTGGTGTAGCAACTTTTTAGCTTTTCTGCAGGCCTCATTAGCCAAGGAGGTAACAGGGGGACTCTTCCTTGTTTTGTTTCTCCCAGTGCCTGGATTTGGATTTGTTTCCCAGCTCCCTCTTCCTGAAAGCAGGGCTGTGAGCTGCTCTTGGGATCCCTTGTGGGGCCAGCTTAGGCTCTGTCCTGTGATTGTAGGTGTTTGGAATGGAAAAAATGGGACAGTGAGACCTTCATGTACATAGGGTGCCCCAGCCAGCTCACCATCTCACTGTGGGTTGGGAAGTACAAGAAGATGTCCAGAAACATCATAATCAACCCGATGGGCGTTCTAGAGGTGGACACCAACAAACGGGGGAGAACAGCACTGTTCCTTAGTTGTGGGAGCAGGTGGTGCACTGCCCCTGGTGCATGAGGCTCACAGGGAGCTGATTTTAGCCAACGGCATCCCAGAGTGGACTGGACCAAGGCCCATGTCCTCATGGAAGGCTCTGCCCACTACTGCTGTCCTCATGCCTCACAGCTACCAAGGAGAGAGATGGGTCATAAGCTCATCTCACAGGCTGGCAAACTAAGAGCTCAGAGGGACCCTTCCATTGCCTGTATTTCCACAGGAAGTCAGGAATGGGGAAATCATGGGCAAAAATAAGAGATAAAAGGAACTTATTTACCCCTTTGTGGTAAGGAAGTGTTCAGGTGGAACATGGGCTAATGAAAGGAACAGATGGCATGGTCTTGCTACAAGCTTCCTGGAGACCCACGTGTTTAATAGCCTTAGAAATGTGCATACTCTTTGACCCATGTAGTAATTGTACTTCTTGGAACTTGACTTAAGGAAAAGGGAAATAGGTTTCAATATAATTAAAGATACCAAACAGCTAGAGAGATTGCATCACAGTTTTATTTCTAATTGACAAAATGTCTATACCCAATCATAAAGGACTCATTGAATGTGGTGAATCTGGCCAGGTGCAGTGGCTCACACCTGTAATCCCAGCACTTTGGGAGGCTGAGGTGGGGGGACCACAAGATCAAGAGATTGATACCATCCTGGCTAACACGGCAAAACCCCGTCTCTACTAAAAATACAAAATTTAGCTGTACATGGTGGCACACACCTGTAGTCCCAGCTACTCAGGAGGCTGAGGCAGGAGAATCCCCTGAACCTGGGAGGCAGAGGTTGCAGTGGGCTGTGATCACGCTACTGCACTCCAGCATGGACGACAGAGCAAGACTCCGTGTCAAAAAAAGAAAAAAAAATGTGGTGAATCTACTCTATGGCATTTTGTTTTAATGAGATTTTGGCCAAGTTACTTAATCTCACCGTACCCTTGTAAAAGCAGCTTTATTGATGTATACTTGGCATATGATAAACTATGCATATTTAAAGTATGCCATTTGGTCTGGGCATTGTGACTCATGCCTGTAAGCTCATGCCTGTGAGCCATGATTGTACCACTGCACTCCAGCTTGGGCAAAAGAGTGAGAGCTTGTCTCAAAAAAAAAAATAAAAATAAAAATAAGCTAGGCATCCTGGCTCATGCCTGTCATCTCCCAGCACTTTGGGTGGCCAAGGCAGGAGAATTGCTTGAGCTTAGGAATTTCAGACCATCCTGGGCAACATTGTGAGACCTGGTCTCTACAAAAAAATTTAAAAATCAACCAGGAGTGATGACACATGCCTGCAGTCCCCGCTACTGGGGAGGCTGGGGTAGAAGGACTGCTTGAACCCAGGAGATCAAGGCTGCAGTGAGCTATGATACTGCCAGTGCACTCCAGCCTGGGACACAGAGTGAGACCCTGTCTCTAAATAAACAAAGAAACAAACAAAATAAGGAGTATACTTTAATAAGTTTTGACATATATGTGCACCCATGAAATTATTTCCTCAATTATGACGGTGAGCATGGCCATCATGTCCCCAAATTTCCTCATTTTCCTTGGTAATCTCTTCCTCAAGCCCCTCCTTCCCTCTTCCTTTTACATCCTTAGGCTAACACTGATCTTTCTGTCACTATAAATCAGTTTGTTTCTAGAGTTTTATATAAATAGAATCCTGTAGAACTCTTTTTCTGTGGATAGCTTTTTTCACTCAGTATAATTATTTTGAGATTTATCTTTGTTGAAGAGTGTATCAATAACATGCTTTGTTTCACTGCTGAGTCATATTCCATTGTATGGTTATGTCATAGTTTATTTATTCACCTGCTAATGGACATTTGGCTGCTTCCAGTTTGGAGCTTTAACAAATGAAGTGGAACATCTGCGAACAGTCTTGTGTGGACATATATTTTTATTTCTCCCTTTCTCTTGGGCAAATACCCAAGAGTAAAATGGCTAGATCATATGGGAGTTGTATGTTTAAATTTTTAAGAAGCCGCCAATGTTTTTTCAAAGCAGTTGTAGCATTTTACATTCCCACCAGCGGTGTGATTGTTCTAGTTGCTCACATCGTAATCAACTTGGTGTGGGTCATCTTCTTAATTTTAGCCTTCTGATAATGTATAGTACTTTCTCATTTCCCTGATGACTAATGACGTTGGGCATGTTTTCTTGCACATATTTGCCATTTATATATCTTCTTGGAGTGGACTATTCTAATCTTTTATCAATTTTAAAAATCAAGTTGTTTTCTTATCTATTCTAAAAACATATCCTTGACTAGATACATGATTTGCAAATTTTTTCTTCCAGTTTATAACTTGTCTTTCAAAAAACAAAAGTTTTTAATTTTGGTAAGGTCCAATTTAATAATTTATTATTTTATACATTGTGTTTTTGGTGTACTATTTAAGAAATCATTGCCTAATCCAGTGTCTTAAAGGTTTTCTTCTGGAAGTTTTATAGACACCATTAAAGTGAAGCTACCTGGGCCTGGAGTTTTCTTTGTGAGCAAGTTTTTAACTAGAAATTCAATTTTTAAATAAATATCGAGCCCTTTAGTAATTTTTCTTCTTAAATGGGATTTGGTAGTTTGTCTCTAAGGTATTTGTCCATTTTTCCAAGTTGTATAATTTATTGATGTAAATTTGTGTATAATATTTTTTATTGCCCTTTTAATACCTATAGCTATATCACATCTTTTATTCTTAATATTGGTATTTTTTGCCTTTTTTTCTTGACCAGTCTGACTAAAGGCCAATCAATTTTTTTGATCTTCTAAAGAAAACTAGCTTTATTTATTTTATTTTATTTATTTATTTTTTTTTGAGACAGAGTCTTGCTCTGTCGCCCGGGCTGGAGTGCAGTGGCGCAACCTCGGCTCACTGCAAGCTCCGCCTCCCAGGTTCACGCCATTCTCCTGCCTCAGCCTCCGAGTAGCTGGGACTACAGGCGCCCGCCACCGCGCCCAGCTAATTTTTTGTATTTTTTAGTAGAGACGGGGTTTCACCGTGGTCTCGATCTCCTAACCTCGTGATCCGCCCGCCTCGGCCTCCCAAAGTGCTGGGATTACAAGCGTGAGCCACCACGCCCGGCCAGAAAACTAGCTTTAATTTCGTTGATTTTTCTCTTTCTGTGTGTGCTTTGTTTTCTATTTTATTGATTTCTGCTTTGGTCTTTATTATTTACTTTATTTTCTTACTTTGGATTTAATTTTACTTTTCCTAGTTTTTTGAGGTTAAAGTTTAGTTCATTGATTTAGCCTTTTGTAAAACAAATATGGATGTTGATGCTGTAAATTTTCCCTTAACCACCGTTATAAGCTAACAAATTTTACTTTTCTTTTTATTTTCATTCAGTTGAAAATACTTTCAAATTCTCTTTTTATGTCTGCTTTGACCAATGGATTATTTAGAAGCATGTTAATTCTTCATCACTGGATTTGAGCAATTTTATTGTGATGTGCCTTAGAGTTGTCATCCTAATTCTTGTGCTTGAAATTTGTTATAATTTTTTAAATCAAATCTGGAAATATTTTGGCTGTTATTTCTTTAAATACCTTTTGGTCCTCTCCTCCTCCTCCTCTCTTTTTGGGACTGCTGTTACATAAATGTTAGGCAGCTTCAAATTGTTCCACAGTTCAGCTCACTGATGCCCTATTGATTTTTAAAGAATTCTTTGTTCTCTCTGTTTCGTTTGGATAGTTTAATCTTCTGGATATTTTTAACTAACCCTTTCTTCTGCAATTTCTAATTTGTTATTAGTCTCATTTGGTGTATTTTTTTACTTCAAACAATGGGATTTACGTTTTCAGAAGGTTGATTTTGTCTTTTAACATATCTTTTAAATGTCTCTACTGCCTTCCTCCCTCCCTCCCTCCCTCCCTCCCTCCCTCCCTTCCTTCCTTCCTTCCTTCCTTTCTTTCTTTCTCTTTCTTCTTTCCCTCTCTGGCCCAGGCTACAATCTACTCGGCTTGCTGCTGCTGGCGCCGCGGACTGCCTGGGTCTGCCGGCACGCGCCACCGCTGCTCCTTTGGATGCAGGCACGCGTTCGCCATCTTGGCCACGCTGCTCGCCAGCTCCTGACGCCGAGTGCTCTGCCCGCCTCAGCCTCCCAAGGTACTGGGACTACAGACGGAGTCTCGCTCACCCAGTGCTTGGTGTTGCCCGGGCTGGAGTGCGGTGGCGTGGTCTGGCCTCGCGGCAGCCTCTACCCCCGGGCCGCCTGCCTTGGCCTGCCAGGGTGCTGGGATTGCGGCCCCTGCCCGGCCGCCGCCCCATCTGGGAGGTGGGGAGCGCCTCTGCCCGGCCGCCCCGTCTGGGAGGTGAGGAGCACCTCTGCCCGGCCGCCCCGTCTGGGAAGTGAGGAGCGCCTCTGCCCGACCACCCACCGTCTGGGAAGTGAGGAGCGCCTCTGCCCGGCCACCCACCATCTGGGAAGTGAGGAGCGCCTCTGCCCGGCCACCCACCGTCTGGGAAGTGAGGAGCGCCTCTGCCCGGCCGCCCCGTCCGGGAAGAAATGAGGAGCGCCTCTGCCCGGGCGCCCCATCCGGGAAGAAGTGAGGAGCGCCTCTGCCCGGCCGCCCCGTCCGGGAAGAAATGAGGAGCGCCTCTGCCCGGCCACCCATCATCTGGGAAGTGAGGTGCGCCTCTGCCCGGCCACCCACCGTCTGGGAAGTGAGGAGCGCCTCTGCCCGGCCGCCCCGTCTGGGAAATGAGGAGTGCCTCTGCCCGGCCGCCCCATCTGGGAAGTGAGCAGCGCCTCTGCCCGGCCGCCCCGTCTGGGAAGTGAGCAGCGCCTCTGCCCGGCCACCCCGTCCGGGAAGAAGTGAGGAGCGCCTCTGCCCGGCCGCCCCGTCCGGGAAGAAGTGAGGAGCGCCTCTGCCCGGCCGCCCCGTCTGGGAAGTGAGCAGCGCCTCTGCCCGGCCACCCCGTCCGGGAAGAAGTGAGGAGCGCCTCTGCCCGGCCGCCCCATCCGGGAAGAAGTGAGGTGCGCCTCTGCCCGGCCACCCACCGTCTGGGAAGTGAGGAGCGCCTCTGCCCGGCCGCCCCGTCTGGGAAATGAGGAGCGCCTCTGCCCGGCCACCCATCATCTGGGAAGTGAGGTGCGCCTCTGCCCGGCCACCCACCGTCTGGGAAGTGAGGAGCGCCTCTGCCCGGCCACCCACCATCTGGGAAGTGAGGAGCACCTCTGCCCGGCCGCCCCGTCCGGGAGGAAGTGAGGAGCACCTCTGCCCGGCCGCCCCGTCCGGGAAGAAGTGAGGAGCGCCTCTGCCCGGCCGCCCCGTCCGGGAAGAAGTGAGGAGCGCCTCTGCCCGGCCGCCCCGGCCGGGAAGAAGTGAGGAGCGCCTCTGCCCGGCCGCCCCGTCCGGGAAGAAGTGAGGAGCGCCTCTGCCCGGCCGCCCCGTCTGGGAAGTGAGGAGCGCTTCTGCCCGGCCGCCCCGTCTGGGAAGTGAGGAGCGCCTCTGCCCGGCCGCCCCTTCCGGGAAGAAGTGAGGAGCGCCTCTGCCCGGCCGCCCCGTCTGGGAAGTGAGGAGCGCTTCTGCCCGGCCGCCCCGTCTGGGAAGTGAGGAGCGCCTCTGCCCGGCCGCCCCGTCCGGGAAGAAATGAGGAGCGCCTCTGCCTGGGCGCCCCATCCGGGAAGAAGTGAGGAGCGCCTCTGCCCGGCCACCCCATCCGGGAAGAAGTGAGGAGCGCCTCTGCCCGGCCACCCATCATCTGGGAAGTGAGGAGCGCCTCTGCCCGGCCACCCATCGTCTGGGAACTGAGGAGCGCCTCTGCCCGGCCGCCCCGTCCGGGAAGAAGTGAGGAGCGCCTCTGCCCGGCCGCCCCGTCCGGGAAGAAGTGAGGAGCGCCTCTGCCCGGCCGCCCCGTCCGGGAAGAAGTGAGGAGCGCCTCTTCCCGGCCGCCCCGTCGGGAAGAAGTGAGGAGCGCCTCTGCCCGGCCGCCCCGTCCGGGAAGAAGTGAGGAGCGCCTCTGCCCGGCCGCCCCGTCTGGGAGGTGAGGAGCGCCTCTGCCCGGCCACCCATCGTCTGGGAGGTGAGGAGCGCCTGTGCCCGGCCACCCATCGTCTGGAAAGTGAGGAGCGCCTCTGCCCGGCTGCCCCATCTGGGAAGTGAGGAGTGCCTCTGCCCGGCCACCCATCGTCTGGGAGGTGAGGAGCGCCTCTGCCCGGCCACCTATTGTCTGGGAAGTGGGGAGCGCCTCTGCCCGACCACCCATCGTCTGGGAAGTGAGGAGCGCCTCTGCCCGGCCACCTATCGTCTGGGAAGAAGTGAGGAGCGTCTCTGCCTGGCCGCCCCGTCTGGGAAGTGAGGAGCCCCTCTGCCCGGCCGCCCCGTGTCTGGGTAGAAGTGAGGAGCTCCTCTGCCTGGCCGCTCCATCTGGGAGGTCTACCACGGAGGCCAGAAGCAATGTGGGGGCTGGACGTGGTGGCTCACGCCTGTGGTCCGGGCACTCTGGGGGGCGAGGCGGGTTGATCACTTCGGGCTAGGAGTTTGAGACCAGTCTGGCCAACTTGGCGAAACATGAAGAATACAACAGACAAACCAACCAACCAACTCAATGACAACAAAACAGGTCTACCCTGGAGTCATACTCTAATTTTTTCTATTTTCCTCCCTTTCTGATCCTTTATCCCACTTTCTTTTTCTTCCTCTTCCTTCTCCCTCTTCTTTGTCAAATAGAGGATTGAGTTATTATCGCTGATCCATATAAAGTCCCTCTCTCATTTATTTTAACTCCCACCCCCATTTCTATTCCCCGACTTCCCATGTGCAACCTTCCTAATATGTTTGATACGCATCTTTTTGTTTGTATGTATTTTTAGAAAATGTTTATTGTTTTTGTATGCAAAAAAATTAATTAAAAAAAATGTCTCTACTAAATTTTTTAAATATAGGAAATAAAATTGTAATAACTGTTTTGATCTTCCTGTTTGCTAATTCTAATATTTGCCAGTTCTAAGTCTGTTTTGATTGATTTGTCTCCTCATTATGTGTAAATTTTTCCTGCCTCTTTGCATGGGTGGTAAACTTTGATTGGATTCTAACATTGTGACATTATGGCATTTTACCTTATTGGGTTCTGGATATTTTGTATTTCTGTAAATTTTGAGTTTTGTTCTAGGAGGCAGCTAAATTACTTTAAAACACTTTGATCCGGTGAGGTCTTTATTTTTATTATTTTTTTTGAAACGGAGTCTCACCCTTGTCACCCAGGCTGGAGTGCAATGGCACGATCTCAGCTCACTGCAACCTCTGCCTCTTGGGTTCAAGGGATTCTCCAGCCTCAGCCTCCCAAGTAGCTGGGATTACAGGCGCCCACCGCCACCCCCAGCTAATTTTTGTATTTTAAATAGAGACAGGGATTTACCATGTTGGCCAGGCTGGTCTCGAACTCCTGACCTCAGGTGATCCACCTGCCTCAGCCTCCCAAAGTGCTGGGATTACAGCTGTGAACCACCGTGCCTGGCCTCTGCTTTAAGAATTTGTAAGGATTTTGTTTGCTAGTAAATCATCAACTCTTCTGAAAGTATCTGTTTGGGTCCACTATTTCATTTCCAGTTTGAAAAGGTGTACACACACATAGGCATGCATAAATACATTTTTTCTTCTATATATCTCTTATAACTAAAGTTTATCTTTAGCTTAATATATTGGTATATTTCATGCAATGTAAATCAAACCAAACAAATTTATGTGTTCAATTGGCTCAGAAATAAAAAATATGCAAAGAAAAGTATTGGATACAATTTTATAACTAATGATTCAGAATTCGGAAACCATGGCTTCTAATTCTACTTCTACATAATCTTTATTGTAACTATCATAATATCCCAGTAGTTATAGCAGGGAGAAAACAATGTAAAATATATCTCTTGAGAACATTAGTCTCCAAATGATTTAGGGTTTCAATTTTCTTTTAAAAAGAAACTTACTAAAGAAGTAATTCCATTGTGTTACCTAATAGTATATTGTTATTATCTGTTACCTCCAATGTTAAGTAAAGTAGAATAGGTTGCCACGGAAAAGATAACATTTGATTCATTGCACTTCAGTGTTAAAACATGAGAAACCATTTAGTTTCATAGTTAAATTAAGCTCACACATTGTCTAAATAAGATATTTTAAAATTCACTATATGCTACTTGGTCAAAACACAGTTACAAGCACGCAAGAAGCATTAGTTTTTTTCTGATTTAGTGATCTTAGAGATTTTGTTTTCTTTTTTTTTTTTTTTTTCCTTTTTTTGAGACGGAGTTTCACTCTTGTTGCTCAGGCTGGAGTGTAATGGTAAAATCTCGGCTCACTGCAACCTCCGCCTCCCAGGTTCAAGCGATTCTCCTGCCTCAGCCCCTCTAGTAGCTGGGATTACAGGTGCCCACCACCATGCCCAGCTAATTTTTGTATTTTTAGTAGAGATGGGGTTTCACCAAGTTGGCCAGTTTGATCTCGAACTCCTGACCTCAGGTGATCCTCCCGCCTTGGCCTCCCAAAGTGCTGGGATTACAGGTGTGAGCCACCACTCCCAGCCCGATATTTTCTTTCTCCATTTTTAAATGCTGAGGTTAATTATTTAGAAAACGTTGATTTAATAAGACATTTAAAACCTTTCATAGGCCTGGCACAATGGCTCATGCCTGTAATCCCAGCACTTAGGGAGGCTGAGACGGGTGGATCACCTGAGGTCAGGAGTTCGAGACCAGCCTGGCCAACAGGGTGAAACCCATCTCTACTAAAAATACAAAAATTAGCCAGGCATGGTGGCGAGTGCCTGTAATCCCAGCTACTTAGGAGGCTGAGGCAGGAGAATTACTTGAACCTGGGAGGCAGAGGTTGCAGTAAGCTGAGACAAAGCCACTGCACTCCAGCCTGGGTGACAGGGTGAGACTCTGTCTCAAAAAAAGAAAAAAAGAAAAAAAACCTTTCCTAGAGGAGTTATCTTCCCTTTTCTCTGATATCTGTACTCTTAAAACTTTTATTACATCAATTAATACTTAAGACTTTAAAATATTGTTAAAATACATTGGCATTTTAGGGGATTGCCTTTTTTTTTTCTTAAGGAGAAATTGGTAAAATTATATATTCAAAGATTTAGAATGTTTCTTTCTTATGTTAATAGAGATTGATGCCCTGAACAACTACCTCATGCTGACTTTCATCACTGTCTTGTTTTTTTGTTTTTGTTTTTGGGTTTTTTTTGAGACAGAGTCACTCTGTCACCCAGGCTGGAGTGCAGTGGTTTGAACCTCTGCCTCCCGGGTTCAAGCGATTCTCCTGCCTCAGCCTCCTGGGTAGCTGGGATTAGAGGCGCGTGCCACCACAACCAGCTAACTTTTGTATTTTTAGTAGAGAGGGGTTTCACCATGTTGGCTAGACTAGTCTCCAACTTCTGACCTCAGTTGATCTGCCCACCTTGGCCTCCCAAAGTGCTGGGATTACAGGCTTGAGTCACGGCACCCAGCACATCACTGTTAAGTCAACAACAAAGAGCATCCTCCTACATTTCCCACTAAGCTTCCATAAAAAAACTGATGCTAATGATGCCCACCTAATACAGAATGGCCTCTCATATCTCCGAGGCAGCAACAGTGGGCCACATGTTTTCTTATAAACACAAGGAATTTAGGCATTTCACCAACCAATTTTTGAGAGTTTAATTACATAATAATTGAAAATTTCCAATACTGTCAATACAAAACCAGTATTCATTGAATATAAATACATCTATCTAAACATCAAAGTCTTGCTTCTTTATTTATTTACTTAATTTTTTTTTTTTTTTTTTTTGATACAGAGTCTTGCTCTGGTGCCCAGGCTGGAGTGCAGTGGCTCGGTCTCAGCTCACTGCAACCTCTGCCTCCTGGGTTTGAGCGATTCTCCTGCCTCAACCTCCCAAGTAGCTGGGATTATCAGCGCCCACAACCACACCCAGCTAATTTTTGTATTTTTAGTAGAGACGTGGTTTCACCATGTTGGTCAGGCTGGTCCTTGAACTCCTGATCTCAGGTGATCCACCTGCCTCGGCCTCCCAAAGTGCTGGGATTACAGGCGTGAGCCACCAAGCCTGACTTGATTCTTTAAAACATACAACTAAATTATCTTATTGTTTAGACTTTGAGTTCCCTATTTTAAATACCCCTGTTTAACATAAAACTTTAAAGTGTTAGTACTTTTTTGTGTAATCCTCTGATGTTTATTTAGACTTAATTTTTTTTTTTTTTTTTTTTTTTGAGACAGAGTCTTGCTCTGTTGCCCAGGCTGGAGTGCAGTGGCGTGATCTCGGCTCACTGCAAGCTCCGCCTCCCGGGTTCACGCCGTTCTCCTGCCTCAGCCTCCGGAGTAGCTGGGACTACAGGCGCCTGCCACCGTGCCCAGCTAATTTTTTTGTATTTTTAGTAGAGACGGTGTTTCACCGTGGTCTCGATCTCCTCACCTCGTGATCCACCCACCTCGGCCTCCCAAAGTGCTGGGATTACAGGCGTGAGCCACCGCACCCAGCCTTAGACTTAATTTTTTATAATACTTTTTTTCCCTTTTGTAGAGATGGGGGTCTTGCTATGTTGCCTAGGCTGGTCTCAAACTTCTAACCTTAAGTTACCCTTCTGTCTTAGCCTCCCAAAGTGCTAGAATTAGAGGCATGAGACACTGAGCTTGATTTTTTCTATTACTTTCTCAAATTTATTGCATCTGTAAAGCTTCTTTTTCTGTGAATACTGGTAATTTCCAAGGTGTACATTTTGAATAAAACTCTTTCCACATTCATTATAGAGCTTTTGTAGTATATAGAATGTGGTATATAGCTTCCGTAGTATATAGATGTGTATAGAGCTTCTGTAGTATAAGTTCTTTGATGTTCACTAAGGCAGTAGTCCCCAAGCTTTACGGCACCATGGACCAGTTTCATGGAAGACAATTTTTTCCATGGACTAGGGCTGAGAGAAATGAAACTGTTCCACAGTCAGGCGCGGTGGGTCATGCCTGTAATCCCAGCACTTTGGCAGGCCGAGGCAGGTGGATCACAAGGTCAGGAGTTCGAGACCAGCCTGGCCAAGATGGTGAAATCTCGTCTCTACTAAAAATACAAAAAGTAGTCTGGCATGGTGGCATGCACCTATAATCCTAGCTACTCGGGAGGCTAAGGCAGAAGAATTGCTTGAAACCGGGAAGCGGAGGTTGCAGTGAGCTGAGATCGCACCATTGCACTCCAGCCTGGGCAACAAGAGAGAAACTCTGTCTTAAAAAAAAAAAAAAAGGAAAGAAAAGAAACTGTTCCACTTCGGATCATCAGGCATTAGTTAGATTTTCATAAAGAGCGTGTAACCTAGATACCTTGAATGTGCAGTTCACAATAGGGTTTGGACTCCTATGAGAATCTAATGCTGCTGCTGATCTGACAGGAGGTGGAGCTCCTGGAGCTCATGACTGAATTGTCTATGTAGTAAATCCAAAATAGTCAACGTAAAAAAATCTATAACTAATAAGTGATTATAATAAGGGAGCAGAAGTAAATTCTTCTCTATATACAAGCAATGAACAAGTCAAATTTGAAATTTTAAATGCATTAACATTTAAATTAGCACTTTTCAAAATGAAACACGTATAAATCTAACAAAATACATTCAAGATCTATTTGATGAAAACTACATAACTGTGATAAAAAATTAGTAACTAAATAAATGGAGAACTAGTTCCTTCTCATATATAGGAAGAGTCAGTATTGTCAAGATGTCATTTCTGTCTAACTTCACCTATAGATTCAACACAATCCTAATCTAAACAAAAAAAATTATTTACGGATATTGAGAACACTTTCTAACATTTATATAAAGAGAAAAAACCAAGCAACCCACACAGTATTGAAAAAGAACAAAGTAAGAGGACTGTTATTACTCAACTTCAATACTTATTATAAATTTATAGTAATCATGAGAGGTTGTATTGGCAAAATCATCGACAAATTGATCAAAGGAACAAATGCAGATCTCAGATATAGATCCACACGAATATAGTTAAGTGATTTTTCACAAAGAATCAAAGACAATACAATGGAGAAAAAATAGTCTTCAACAAATGGTACTGTAACAACAAGACATCCACATGCAAAAAAATATATATAAAGATATAGTCATTACACCCCTCTCAAAAATTAATTCAGAATGCGTCATAGACCTTAATGTAAACACAAAACTAAAATTAGAAGAAAACAGGAAAAGATCTAGATCTCCGAATACAGCAATGATATGCCACCCTTCACTGAAATTTTAAAACAAAGAAATAAAAACTGTGAAAGACATTGCTTCTCATTTAAATAAGAAGACAAGACACAGACTGGAAGAAAAATATTTTCAAAATATCTATCTGGAAAGAAATATTATCTAATGGCCAGACGCAGTGGCTCATACCTGTAATCCCAGCACTTTGGGAGGCCAAGGCAGACTGATCATGAGATCAAGAGATCGAGACCATCCTGGCCAACATGGTGAAAACCCATCTCTACTAAATAACAAAAAAATTAGCTGCGCGTGGTGGCAGGCACCGGTAATTCCAGCTACTCGGGAGGCTGAGGTGGGAGGATTGCTTGAACCCAGGAGGCGGAGGTTGCAGCGAGCCAAGATTGCACCACTGCACTCCAGCCTGGCGACAGAGAGACTCTGTCTCAAAAAAAAAAGAGAAAAAAGAAAAGGAAATATTTTCTAAGATATATAACAAACATTTAGAAGCCAACAAGAAATGAACAAGAAAAAATATATGGTTTACATATATTTTACATTACATATATTATTTATTTTTTATTTTTTGACACGGAGTCTCACTCTGTGGCCCAGGCTGCAGTGCAATGGCATGATCTCCATGCTCACTGTAACCTCCACCTCCCAGGTTCAAGCGATTCTCCTGCCTCAGCCTCTTGAGTAGCTAGGATTACAGGCAGCTGCCACCACACCAGTCTAATTTTTTTGTATTTTTAACAGAGACGGGGTGTCACCATCTTGGCCAGGCTGGTCTCAAACTCCTGACCTCAAGTGATCTGCCCACCTCGGCCTTCCAAAGTGCTGAGCCTCAGATTACAAGCCACAGGTTGCAAACCACCAATTACAAGCATGAGCCACCGCTCCCGGCCACGTGTATTACTTTTTAGAATCCCCAACAGAATGAAATCCTAACATACCCAAATTATAATTTCTGAACACTCTTTAAGTAACATATGTAAAGGCACAAGAAATGCTAAAAGAGGCCAGGAGTGGTGGCTGATGCCTGTAATCCCAATACTTTGAGAGGCCAAAGGGGGTGGATCACCTGAGGTGAGGAGTTCAAGACCAGTCTGACCAACTTAGCGAAACCCTGTCTCTACTAAAAATACAAAAATTAGCTGGATGTGGTGGCAGGCATCTGTAACCCCAGATACTCGGGAGGCTGAGGCAGGAGAATCACTTGAACCTGAGAGATGGAAGTTGCAGTGAGCTGAGACCAAGCCACTGCACTCCAGCTTGGGCAACAGAGGGAAACTCCGTCAAAAAAAAAAAGCTAAGGCTTTTTTGTATTCATGGTCTACTTCATTAAGATGTAATCTTTGAAGGGTGTTGTAGCCATAGCCAGCTCTTTGGGCTGCTAGAGTTATAAGGAATGTATTGCTTCCCTCCAGGGCAAAGAGTAGCACTGAAAAATAACATAATAGTTGTGACATGAATTTTTCAGGCATGGCTTCAATTCGACACATCAGAATATTTAAGAATTCTAAAGACTGCTCTATTGCCACTGCACCAGATTTTTTTATGTTGCTCCACCGACTGTAGGAAATTTTTACTGAAATTAAGGTTTAATAAAATAACTGACTTATAAACTCTAACAAGGGGACAGAAAATTCGCCAGAGATATCAGTTCCTCCTGAAAAAGACTCTTTTCTCAATAAAATTTTTCTGAAGATACATTACTGATTTCAGGTGGAATTTTAAATTCTCCTTAAAGATAGAAGCAAACAGAAGGACTAACTGACAAAAACGAATCAAAGTGTGCTCAAATTTACTGACAGGATCATGAGTACATTTAAATAATTAGACCCTACTGGTTTTAAGTAAAAAAGAAAACACCTTAAATTTCAAAGGGGTCTTTATTTTGGGGGAAACAAAAAGCCACTTTTGACCAGCTGTCCCCCATATACACACACCCTGGTCCCCCAACCACCCGTCAAGAGGGCCATGTCAAGGCTCCTAAGAGAGAGGAGACTATGTGGTCTCGGCGGTGCGGGGCGCAGGCTCTGGAACCGCAGGGTCTCGATTGGTCTCCTGCCAGCTCTCCTGGACCCGTAGCCAGAGGGACAGGGCAGGCGCAGAGGGGCCGGGGTGTTCCGCGGGCTGGTCCTTGCGGAGGGGAGGCTGGGGCACGAGCTTCCTGCTCTGGGAAGTTTGTTTCCGCTGCCCAGGAGGGCTCTGCAGCCGCCAGGGAGGGAACGCAGCGGGGAGGAGGCGCCACGCCAGGCGATCCAGGAGCCCTGGGTGGCGCGGGCTAGGTGGCGGGGGTAGGAGAATAGGGGAGCAGGAGCCCGGCCACGCCAGCTTCTGTCTCTGCCCGCCTACGTAAGGAGCCGCCCTCTTTGCCCACCAGATTCCGGGAGGCGCTCTCTTCCCGCCGGTGCCGGAGCGGGGCGCGAGGGTCGCCACCCTCTGTTAGACTGAGGACGCCAGGACACCCGCCCCTGCAGTGGACGCGCCGCCCCGCCCTCGCGCTCAGCCTGGCGGTGACCGTGGTGGCCGGCACCGCCTCGGAGCCCTGAGCAAGGGCAGCGCGGTGTGTGGAGAGCAGCAGGCGGGGAAGGAGGCCGCGGGCACCGAGGAGGGTACGGGGCCCTGCAGGGGACGCTGGGGAATTGGACACAGGGGCCTGGGTGGGGAAAAGGCGCCGCGTGTAAGTGGCACTGCCAGGTTAGTCCCGGCTTCTGTTGCTACTCCTCCAGAAGATCACTGCTTGAGCCGGGACAGCGGTTGTGTGGCGCCAGGAGTTGCAGGGCCACCACCCAAGCGCGACGCCCTGGCGGGGAGCCTGGCCCGTGGCGTCCACAGACCCTGCCCCTAGGCCCCAAAGCCAGAGGCTGGAATTTGGAGGGTGGATGTGCGGGAGTCAACTGAAGCCCAGCCCCTGCCCGCAAGTGGCCAGGGTGATGCGATGACACTCTAGTGCCACCACTGCCCCTACCCTACTCTCAAGCCTGGTGGGCTAAGGGATTTGTCTGCCCCATGGGGTGTACACCCATCACCAGGGAGAGGTAATGGGGGAGATGTCCCAGGAGTGTGGGACCGCCGGCACTCAGGGGCCTGCGAGAAAAGGAGGGCATTCTAGGAGGCGCCCCGAGGCCAGAGAAGGAGAGGGTGCTCCAGGCCCGCCTTGGAAAGTTGACGCTGTCCCCGAGGTGTGGCGCTGGCGACTCCCAATCAAATCTCCAAGCTGTCTGTGTGCTATCTGCCCTGCACACGCGCTACCATACTCCCCGCTACCAACTAGAGAGGAGTGGCCTGGAGGGCAACTGCCAAGAGCCTGTTCCCCTGCAAACAGGCAACCCCCATCCTGGGCAAGGGGGACACGGACACCCCCATCCCCAGCCTATCAACCATGCATAGGGAGGCCCTCCACGGGTGAGCGAGGTGGATTGGAGTGGAGCAGGTGGCCCAGGGGGTCCCTGAGTGATTTAAAGGTGATTAAGCTGGGAGTGGAGCCGTCCCGTTGTCGGAGAGGTTGGGTGTGGGTGGGCTTGGAGGGCGATGTCTGTGGGGACCTCTAGGGCTCCAGGCTGCCAGTTGCCTGGCTAGACTCTTGGTGTCCACCTTGAACCTCAGTTTTCTCCCTTGTCCCAGACAATGAATATGGCAGAGCTGTTTTGATTATTAGGCCAGATATTCCTGGTGAGCATTTATTAGCCGGCCTGGTCTCTGGATTTTTTCTTTCCTGACTTTGTAAGGAAACTCTACTGCCCAATGTGTACTCTTGGGGAGTGAGTTGGGGAGGCAGGAAGACAGGACTGTCACCTTTGGCTTCAGAGTCCCTTCTGGCTGCCCCCTCCCCTTAGGCTCAATTAAAGCACATAGCTGGCAACAAATCTCCTACCCACGACAGCTGAAGAAGAGTCCAAAACAAGATGGGCTCCTTTCCTGACCCCAGGGCCTCATCTCACCTCCAAATTAAAATCCCTTAGGGTGGTGAGCTTCAGACAGCAGTCTAAATTTGATTTTTGTTCTCTGGGGCCAACCCAAAGCCCTTATGATGGAGTGTTGCTCCCCCTCCATACTACCCCATGCCTCCCCCAATGCATTGGAGGACCTTAACTGTAGTGACCTGGAATCGGGAACAAGTTTCCCCAGCAGAAAATGTGATCCTCCCCAGCAGGCTGGCCTGGCATAGCCTCATGGACATCAGTCTTAGGTCAAGAGACTCAGGGCAGGGAGAGACTCTCACCCCCCTACTTTCACATGCTGCAGGGTGCTTCCTCGCTCAACCCGTTACAGTGGTGGAGGCTCCAGTCATGGCTGGCCGCTGGGCTGCTCCATGTCCCTTCCCAGATCCCAGGAGAGGAGCAGATCCTGAAAGAGGATCTAAATTTCTCAGCTCAGCTGAGCCCTCGGCCACTACCCTGGAACACACACTCTGGTTTTCTCGCCCTGAGTCCCTTCTTCCTCCTGCCCATCTGGCTATCCCAAGCAGGTGATTGGGTTTCTGCCTCATGTCTGGTTGGGCTGTGAGGGTCAGTGGCAGGCCACCTTTCAGAATGCACTGTCTGGCAGTGGGCAGATTGTCATTGTGGTCTCTCAGGTCCAGAAATAGTCTCTGCCACAGCCTGCTGGGCTCCCTCCATCACCCTGTGGGTCACCACCCACCCTGGGAGGCCTGGGAGGGCAGCTCAGAGCTCTGGGAGGTGCCTCTTCCCAGCTTCTGCCCACATTGCTCCCACCTGTGCCTCAGTGTCCTCCTCTGAGGGATGGATGTGTCTCTGCAAGTAGATGACAGTGAGGTTACCATGGGGAGGGGCTCCCTCCCTCCTCTGTCCTGGGCCCCTGGTGCCTCCCTCTGACAGATGCTGGCCCAGACACCCTATGAATCTTCACAGGAAGGCAGCTCCCACCACAGCCCCCAAGAAAAAGGAAAGCCAACTGGTCTGTGCGGGAGGGGATGGCAGCAGCCCTAGACACCAAGATGGGCAGGAGGCCAAGCTTCTAGAACTCTATCCTTATTAGGTGCCCACCAGGTCCTGAAACACTGCATAGGGTGGCCTAGGGCCTCAGATTCTAGTGGGCAGACCACCCCACTGCTTTCTAGGTTCTCCACACTGTGTGCATCTTAGTTCACCCTCCTGGAAAACTGCTACAAATGCCTGTTCTGGCTCATCCACCCAGCTGGGATGCCCGCTGGGTTCTGGACCATGCCCCTGTGGGCCTACCTCTGTGTGCCTCCTTTGGAGGGTAGGGGCTTCCCTGGAAGATGCCCTCATGGCTTGAAGTTCTCCAGGTCAGATTGGAGCACACTGGGCATCTCAACAGGAGTAGCAGCTTGGAGGAAGCAGACAGAGAAGAGAGGAGACACACAGCCCGGCCCTGAGAATGCCCAGGGTTTGGGGGACATGGTGGTGATGCTCGTGGGAGTCTAGTCCAGCCCAGGCAGGAGTCCTCAAAAAGCCAACACTCTCCCTCCACAGAAGGGGAAACTGAGTCTGGAGTTAGCCAGAAGGACCCATTGAAGGGGTCAGGTCAGATGGGCCTCTGTTCCTCACCTCTGTTGTGGTCTTCATGTGCCAGGGTTCCCCTACTGGACTCGGCCCCAGCAGATGGACAAAAAGCTGCTGGCCACTCCAGCTGTTGAACCTATTCACTTTTGCTGTGTGGCCACCAGCAATCCAACACTATCCATTTCCTGGCTGGAGAACCATAAGGAAGTCCATGAAGTGCATCACATCAGGGCATCAAGGTCAGCCTGGTGGTGGAGGCATGACCTTTGGACCTGGGCGAATGTGAGTGTGAGGTCCAGGGTGGAAGGCTCTGCAGGGCAGGGCCTGTGATCCAGTCCTCTCACCTGAGGATCCACCCACAGTAGTGGCACCAGCTGTGGAGCCTGGTCATGGAGAGCCTAGTGGAGAATAAGCTCCCCATTGTGTTAGCTCATTCTGACACTGCTATAAAGAACTACCTGAGACTAAGTAATTTATGAAGAAAAGAGATTTAATTGACTCACGGTTCTACAGGCTATACAGGAAGCATGGCTGCGGAGGCTCAGGAAACTTACAATCGTGGCAGAAAGTGAAGAGGAAGCCGACCTATCCTACATGGATGGAGCAGGAGGAAGAGAGAGTAAAGAGCGAAGTGCCACAGACTTTTAAACAACCGGATCTCATGAGAACTCACTATCACAAGAACAGCAAGGGGGAAGTGAAGTTCACCCCCATGATTCAATCACTGCCCATCAGGCTCCTTTTCCAACACGTGGGGATCACGATTTGACATGAGATTTGGGTGGAGACACAGAGCAAAACAGTATCAGGCAGCATCCTTCAGGCATATGCCCTGGACATGCTGGGCGAGGGCTGCAGGCAGAGTCAGGCAGTGAGGAATCTGTCCAGCTATTGTGTGCCCCTACACATTGCTGTCCTCACTGGCCCATCCTACATACATGGCTGCTGCTCAACCAGATGGTGGTGCTGGGCAGTGAGGTGGAGCTCCAGTGTGTGGTGTGAAGTGGCTTAGCATGGGGAGGTGAACAGCAGGAAGGTGGGCACCTATAGCATGCCGTACCTCACCATGCTCAAGGTGGACATCACTGCTGGATGGATGCAAGGGGTGGGCAGGCTTGTTACCAATGGAAGAGATCTGAGTTACTGGGGGGCGAGTTTGTGTGGGTCTCCAGCAACTTCAATTTTTGCCTCCCCAGAAGAAAGAATTCAACTGAAGGAGCAGAAAAAGAGACCAAGGCAAGTTTCAAAGCAGGAATGGAAGTTTATTTAAAAGGCTTTAGAGCAGGAAAGAACAAATTGAAGATGGTAAATGTGAGATATTTTATTGCCAATCAAAGTGGCTCTCAGGAGGAAAGGGAGCAGAAAAGGATATTGAGCAAGATTATCTTCCCCTGAAGTCTGGTCATCCCTGGCCAGACTTTTCTCTGAAATTATTCCATCATGCTTTCTCTGTGAAGTCAAGCTCCTTCTCTCTAACGTCCAACCATAGTCTCCAATGTCCAGCTGCTTCTCCTCTCTCTGCTGGCTGAGCCTGGGGTTTTTGTGGGCACAAGAAGTGGGGTGGGGTGGGACATGAGTGGTTTTGGAAAAGGCAACATTCAAGCGGGAAAACAGAGATGTAAATTTTCACTTTGAGCAGTGTTATCAGGCTTTTTGTCATGAGGGTGGGGTCCTCACCAGGGATCTGCCCTCCTAAAATTTCTCTGCCTCCTGTACCTATCGTTTGAATGCCTCTGACATTAAGATCCACTACAATATTATGGGAAAAGTCTACTGGAATTATAGTCAATGAGAAATGGAAGAATTAGAATGGGCTATTCTGAAAGGCGTAGCATTAGTTACATTTGTGTTTACAAGTTTTTTATTAACCTATATTTGTTACATACGAATATATATCGTGTTTTATTCTATCTACTTTAAACATATACACTAGATAATAAAAGTGGTCCCCACTGTGAAAGAAAAATAAACCTCTGGACCCCCAAATCACTAAGCCAATGGAAAAGTCAAGCTGGAAACTATGTCAGGCAAACCTGCCTCCCATTTTATTTCTAAATAAGACAGCTACAAACATAAAGAGCTACATATTTTCCTCCCAATTTGCCCATAAGGAAATTCCTTGTCAACAAAGGGCAGACAGAACTCAGAGTCATCCCTCTGAGGCTCATCTGAGACAAATGCATATCTGATTGCTTCCTCTACCCTATTGTTTATGTAAAAATGCAGATTCACTGAGGCAGACTAAATTTTGTATTTAGTGAAGGGCTTATCAAGGACTCAAAATAATGTAATCTTCTGTCTCTTATCTACTTATGACCTGGAAGCCCCCAACTCCAGTTGTCCCACCTTACCAGATCGAACCAATGTACATCTTACACATATTGATTAATGTCTCATGTCTTCCTAAAATGTATGAAAGCAAGCTCTACGTCGACCACCTTGTGCACATGTCATCAGGACCTTCTGAGGCTGTGTCACAGGCATGTCTTTAACCCTGGCAAAAAAAAAACTTTTTAAATTGATTGAGACCTGTCTTAGATACCCTTTAGTTTACACAGCCAAAGCCCTGCTAGCTGGCCACTACCACACCCAACTGATGCATCGCTATTGCATGGGCTCTGGTTTCTTGATAACAATTGTTTTATTTGGGTAGCAGATGGGCAGATGTGTACCTGAGACTGCAGTACTGTGCTTTTAGGTGATGTGGGATATTCCAAGCATCAACTTCCAGCCAGTCTATCTTGTGACTGTTTAAAATGCTTTAGTGTAGTGTGAAAATGGTAATAAACAGCTTCTGAATGCTAACAATGGCTGTTAGCATATTTTAGGGTGCTCTAAGAAGTTCTGGGTCCTTTTGTGGCTCTTCTCTCAGCGGCTGGTGGAGTGATATTCTTGGTCTTGTGATCCAGGTTGTATGTATGTAAGGGGGGTTGAGGTCAGGGTGGGGAAAAGAGAAGAGATCAGAATTCTAGAGGGCACATCCAGACATTCATTATTCTCCTGGCTTGGTGAGTCTCTTATTTAAATATTTTTCTTATTAATGGTTCATGTGTCCTGAACAAGGAGGTGAGAGAAGAAAAATATCTCAGAACAGTCTCAGGTCTGTGAGGGCTGCAAAATTTATCAAGCACACAGAAATGAAAGTATGGGACTTCAGTCTCACCCCACACCTGTGCCTAGGGACAATTGTTTAAAAAAGTTTCATTTTGGACTAGCTGTCTCACCCATTATTTCTCTTTCTGGGAATCTGTAAAACAAAGAAAAACATATAGCCAATCAATAGCTTATGAATTCAATGTAAATTACTGGTAAACAACTTAGAAACTGCCTTGTTTTTTTCAAAAATACCCACTTTTAACGGTTCTAATTGAAATATATATTCAGGACAACTTAAATCTATTCTCCTTGTGGCCACCCTCAATATTTTACCTTGAAGAAATTATTTTCAAATTAGATTCTGACCTTTTTGATTATTTTAGGCTCACTGGGGCCTGACCTGGAACACCCTCCTAGGTGTAAATAGCCCAGCCATCAGCCACCTTCTTAGCAGAGGAGGTGAATCAACAGCAGGTCAAAGACACATGCAGTGAGTAGCTCTCTGGGACCTGAGTGCTAATTACAAGGAGAGTCACACAGGTATTCCTGAATGCTTGGACAGCCTGACCCTTCCTGAACCAACTCCTACACCAGCTTTTTCAAGCACACCTTGACCTCTTGTTGGTCAGTCCTCTGGGGGAAAAACTGATCTTCAGGGTTGTCTCCAACAGGAGAGAAACATCAGGTTATTAAAACCTCAGGAATGGCTGGTCATGGTGGCTCACGCCTGTAATCCCAGCACTTTGGGAGGCCGAGGCGGGTGGATCACCTGAGGTTGGAAGTTCAAGACCAGCCTGACAAACATGGAGAAACCCAGTCTCTACTAAAAATACAACATCAGCCAGGCGTGGTGGTGCATACCTGTAATCCCAGCTACTTGGGAGGCTGAGGCAGGAGAATCGCTTGAACCCAGGTGGCAGAGGTTGCAGTGAGCTGAGATTGTATCATTGCACTCCAGCCTGGGCAACAAAAGTGAAACTCCATCTCAAAAAAAAAAAAGAAAGAAAGGAAAAAAAATAACCTCAGGAACAGGAATTAACAAAAGACTGCTGAAAGAAATTTTAATTGACACAAACAAATGGAAACACATCTCATGTTCATGGATGAGTAGAGTCAATATTGTGAAAATAATCATACTGCCAAAAGCAATCTACAAATTTAAGGCAATTCCCATTAGAATAACATCACAATTCTTCACAGAACTAGAAAAAACAATCCTAAAATTATATGGAACCCAAAAGAGCACACATAGGCAAAGCAAAACTAAGCAAAAAGAACAAATCTGGAAGCATGACATGACCTGACTCTAACCTATACTACAAGACTGTAGTTACCAAAACAGCATGGTACTCATATAAAAATAGGCATGTAGACCAGTGGAACAGAATAGCAAACAGAGATAGAAAGCCAAATACTTTCAGCTAACTGATCTTTGACAAAGTAAGCAAAAACATAAAGTGGGGAAAGGACACCCTATTAAAAAATTGTGCTGGGATAACTGGCAAGCCACATGTAGAAGAATAAAACTGAATTTTCATCTCTCACCTTACACAAAAATTAACTCAAGGCTGGGCGCAGTGGCACATGCCTGTAATCCTAACACTTTGAAAGATGGAAGCGGTCAGATCACTTGAGGTCAGGCATTCTAGACCAGCCTAGCTGACATGGCGAAACCCAGTCTCTACTAAAAATACAAAAATTAGTTGGGCGTGGTGGTGGGCAGCTGTAACTCCAGCTACTCAGGAGGCTAAGGCAGGGAGAAGTGCTTGAACCCGGGAGGGGGAGTTTGCAGTTAGCCAAGATCACACCACTGTACTCCAGTCTGGGTGACAGAGTAAGACTCCCATCTGAAGAAAAAAAATATATACAAAAATTAGGTGGATGTGGTGGCACATGCTTGTAATCTCAACTACTCAGGAGGCTGAGTCATGAGAATCTCTTGAACCCTGGAGGCAGAGGCTGCATTGAGCTGAGACCCCACCACTGCACTCCAGCCTCGGTGACAGAATGAGACTCTGTCTAAAAAAAACTTATATTAAAAAAAAATCAACTGAAGATGGATTGAAGACTTAAATCTAATACGTGAAACTATACAAATTTTAGAAGATAATATAGAAAAAACTCTTCTAGAGATTGGCTTAGGCAAAGAGTTTATGACCAAGTTCCCAAAACCAAATGCAACAAAAACAAAGATAAATAAATGTGACTTAATTAAACTAAAAAGCAGAGCAAAAGAAATAATCTGAAGAATAAACAGACAACCCACAGAGAGGGAAAAAAATATTCACGACCTATCCATCCAACAAAGGACTAATATCCAGAATCTGCAAGAAACAAACAAATCAGCAAGAAAAAAACAAATAATCACATTAAAAAGTGGGCTAAGTACATAAATAGACAATTCTCGAAAGAAGATATACAAATGGCCAAAAAATGTATGAAAAAATGCTCAGCATTACTAATTGTCATGGAAATACAAACCCAAACAATGTGGGCCAGGCACGGTGGCTCCCGCCTGTAATCCCAGCACTTTGGGAGGCCAAGGCGGGTGGATCACGAGATCAGGAGATGGAGACCATCCTAGCTCACATGGTGAAACCCCGTCTCTACTAAAAATATCAAAGAATAGCCAGGTGTGGTGGCAGGCGCCTGTAGTCCCAGCTACTCGGGAGGCTAAGGCAGGAGAATCGCTTGAACCTGGGAGGTGGAGGTAGCAGTGAGCCGAGATTGCACTGCTGCACTCTAGACTCGGGTACAGAGCAAGACTCTGTCTCAAAAAACAAAACAAAACAAAAAACAAATAAAAAAACAAACAGAAAAAAATGTAATACCACCTTACTCCTGCAAGAATGGCTATCATTAAAAAATCAGGCTGGGTGTAGTGGCTCATGCCAGTAATCCCAGCACTTTGGGAGGCCAAGGCAGGCAGATCACCTGAGGCCAGGACTTTGAGACTAGCCTGGCCAACATGGTGAAATCCCATCTCTACTAAAAATGCAAAAATTAGCCAGGCAATGTGGTGTGCACCTGTAGTCCCAGCTACTTGGGAGGCTGAGGCAGGAGAATTGCTTGAACTTGGGAGGCAGGGATTACAGTGAGCCGAGATCTTGCCACTGGACTCCAGCCTAGGTGACAGAGTGAGACTCCTTCTCAATATATATAAATATATATTTATATATAATATATTATGTATATTTATTTATATTATATAATATATATAATATATTATATAACTATATATAATATATTATATAATATATAATAATATATTATAATATATTTAATATATAATATATAATATATTATACATGTATAATATATTATATATTATATATTATATTATATATTATATCTACAAATATATAATATATAAATATGTTATATATTATATAATATATAAATATGTTATATATTATATAATATATAAATATGTTATATATTATATAATATATAAATATGTTATATATTATATAATATATAATATATAAATATGTTATATATTATATAATATATAATATATAAATATGTTATATATTATATATTATATAATATATAAATATGTTATATATTACATAATATATAATATAAATAAATATGTTATATAATATATAATATATAATATAAATAAATATATTATATAATATAAATATATAAATATATATTATATAATACATATTATACATTTATATATTATATATACATTTATATATAATATATATTATATATTATATGATATTATATGATACATATTATACATTTATATATAATATATATTATACATTTATATATAATATATATTATATATTATATAATATAAAGTATACATTTATATATAATATATAATATAAATAAATATACATAATATATTATATATAAATATATATTTATATATATTGAGAAGGAGTCTTACTCTGTCACTTAGGCTGGAGTCCAGTGGCAAGATCTCGGCTCACTGCAATCTCTGCCTCCCAAGTTCAAGCAATTCTCCTGCCTCAGCCTCCCAAGTAGCTGGGACTACAGGTGCACGCCACATTGCCTGGCTAATTTTTGCATATAATATATTATATATTATATTTTATATATATATTATATTTTATATATAATATATTATATATTTTATTTTTTTTTATATATTATATATACTTTTTAAAAAGTTGGTATAGATGTGATGAAAGGGAACACTTTTCCACTGCTGATGTGAATGTTAACTGGTGCAATAAACACGGAGAACAGTATGGCGATTCCTTAAAGAACTAAAAGTTGAACTACCATTTGATCCAGCAATTTCAGTACTGGGTATCTACACAGAGGAAAATAAGTCATTATATGAAAAAGACACTTGCACACGCATGTTTATAACAGCACAATTTGCAATAGTAAAAATATGGAAACAGCCTAAATGCCCATCAACCGAGTGGATAAAGAAAATAGGGTATATTTATATATGCCATGGAATACTACCCAGCCATGAAAAAGAACAAAATAATGGCACTCACAGCAATCTAGATAAAGTTGGAGATCATTATTCCAAGTGAAGTAACTCAGGAATGGAACACCAAGTGTTGTATGTTCTCACTTTTTAGTGGGGGCTAAACTATGAGGATGTAAAGGCATAAGAATTATGTAACATAATGGACTCTGGAAACTTGGGGATAGGGTGGGGGGTGGTGAGGGATAAAAGACTCCCCACTGCTGGGGAGATGATGCACCAAAATCTCACAAATCACCGCTAAATAACTTATTCATGTAACCAAACACCACCTCTATTGAAATAATAATGATGAAAACAAAAAACACAAACAACTCCATAAGTTTAAGTTTATATGTTTTGGCCATTTTTTTTTTTCCAGAAAGGATCTCCCTCTGTCACCCAGGATGGAGTGTAGTGGCTTGATCATGGCGTGCTGCAGCCTCAGCCTTCTGGGCTCAGGCAATTCTCCTTCCTCAGCCTCCTGAATAGTTGGTATCACAGGTTCAGGCCACCATGCCCACATAATTTTTGTATTATGTGTAGACATAGGGTTTTGCCATGTTGCTCAGGCTGGTCTCATATTCCTAGATTTAAACAGTCTTTGTGTCTTGGCTTTTTAAAGTGCTGGGATTGCAAGCATGAGCTACCATGCATGACTAGAATCTTATTTTTATACGATATAGAAAAGTTAAATATATTTAGATCTGTTAGTTAACAGAAAATTTGAGAAAATATTTTTATTAAAATACGAAATGGTTTTTATCTAAAAATACTGATACAAAACAGTTCAAAATTACTTCCTGGAAATTTCACTAAAAATTTGGTTGCTCAGAGTTAATGTAATTAATATGTATAATTAAAACTACTAGATTTAAGGAATGACAATTTGGTATAGAGAGTGTATAAACAAAAACAAAGCATGCTTTCATGAAGAAAGTTAGAAACATTTTGTCTAGTTTGAAATTACTTAAAGGTTGTCTCAAATTGAAAAAATAAGATGAATGTAGAACAAAATATTAGAAGTTAAAAATATTATAAAATATGTACAGAAATCTAGAGTGGACAAAAATAATATATTTGATGGATTTATTTTTAAAGTTTCACCAGAATTAACTTTAGTATTGATAATATACTAATACAAAAGTAAAAGCTGATTTTCTTTTAAACAAAATTTTATGTAGTATTATTAATATGACACAGTAATGTATTTTTGTTTACCTTGTGAATAAATTTTAAAAGAGAGGTAAAATTTTTCTCATACTGCCTTTTTTCAGGTTTTTGATTGAAAAAATCTCCTGTATCAAACAGTAAAATGTTTTGTTTTTTAAAATCTTTTAATTATCACTTTGGCTAAATGAATGACTATTATTTTATGGTGACCTGTGATCCTATTTTGGTCAAGTATTTTAACCCTCTGACATATTTGACAGTCTTTCTAAAATCAAATTTCAGCTTAAAAAGTGTCCATTTTTGGCCGGGCATGGTGGCTGATGCCTGATATCCCAGCACTTTGGAAGGCCGAGATGGGTGGATCTCCTGAGGTCAGGAGTTTGAGACCAGCCTGGGAAACATGGTAAAACCCCATCTCTACTAAAAATACAAAAGAATTAGCTGGTCATGGTGACAGACACCTGTAATCACAGCTACTCAGGAGGCTAGGGCAGGAGAATCACTTGAACCTAGGAGGCAGAGGTTGTAGTGAGCCAAGATCATGCCACTGCACTCCAGCCTCGGCAACAAGAGTGAAACTGTTTAAAAAAAAAAAAAGTCCTTTTTTTTTGACAGAGTCTTGCTCTGTTGCCCAGGCCGGAGTGCAATGGCCTGATCTCAGCTCACTGCAGCCTCCACCTCCTGGGTTCACGAGATTCTCCTGCCTCAGCCTCCCAAGTAGTTGGGATTACAAACGTGTGCCACCATGACTGGCTAATTTTTGTACTTTTAGTAGAGACGGGGTTTCACCATGTTGGCCAGGCCAGTCTCGAACTTCTGACCTTGAGTGATCCACTGGCCTCGGCCTCCCCAAGTACTGGGATTACAGGCATGAGCCACGATGCCCGACCTTAAAATTATTCGTTTTTGACCCTTAACTTTTAGATTCTATAGAGAGCCAATGCAACATCCAAAAGAGTGATAAACAGGATTATTTGATATGTTAAATTGCACGAGAAGCACTGTCAAATTAAAAATGATGTTTGGGCCAGGTGCGGTGGCTCACACCCATAATCCTAGCACTTTGGGAGGCCGAGGCAGGTGGATCACAAGGTCAGGAGTTCACGACCAGCCTGGCCAACATGATGAAACCCCATCTCTACTAAAGATACAAAAAATTACCGGGACATGGTGGCACATGCCTGTAATCCCAACTACTGGGGAGGCTGAGCCAGGAGAATCACTTGAACCCAGGAGGTGGAAGTTGCGGTGAGCCGAGATCAAGCCATTGCACTCCAGCCTGGGTGATAGGGCGAGACTCCATCTCAAAAAAAAAAAAAAAATGATATTTGACCTCCTTCAACTTATATTTTAATGAACGTTATTAATATTTATTCCAAAATTTTATAGAATTTCTAAAAATCTAATATATATCTCTTTATATGCTATTAGTCATAATTATGTTTATCATAAAAAATATTATAGGCAATAGAGATAATCAATTTTTTTATTTGTTTTTTCATAACCGTTTAAGTAATTTTCTTTTTTTTTTTTTTTTTTTCAGTGATAATAACTCAATCCTCTATTTGACAAAGAAGAGGGAGAAGGAAGAGGAAGAAAAAGAAAGTGGGATAAAGGATCAGAAAGGGAGGAAAATAGAAAAAATTAGAGTATGACTCCAGGGTAGACCTGTTTTGTTGTCATTGAGTTGGTTGGTTGGTTTGTCTGTTGTATTCTTCAGGTTTCGCCAAGTTGGCCAGACTGGTCTCGAACTCCTAGCCCGAAGTGATCAACCCGCCTCGCCCCCCAGAGTGCCGGGACCACAGGTGTGAGCCACCACGTCCAGCCCCCACATTGCTTTTGGCCTCCGTGGTAGACCTCCCAGACGGAGCGGCCAGGCAGAGGAGCTCCTCACTTCTACCCAGACACGTGGCGGCCGGGCAGAGGGGCTCCTCACTTCCCAGACGGGGCGGCCAGGCAGAGACGCTCCTCACTTCTTCCCAGATGATAGGTGGCCGGGCAGAGGCGCTCCTCACTTCCCAGACGATGGGTGGTCGGGCAGAGGCGCTCCCCACTTCCCAGACGATGGGTGGCCGGGCAGAGGCGCTCCTCACTTCCCAGACGATGGGCGGCCGGGCAGAGGCGCTCCTCACCTCCCAGACGATGGGTGTCCGGGCAGAGGCACTCCTCACTTCCCAGATGGGGCAGCCGGGCAGAGGCGCTCCTCATTTTCCAGACGATGGGTGGCTGGACAGAGGCGCTCCTCACCTCCCAGACGATGGGTGGCCGGGCAGAGGCGCTCCTCACCTCCCAGACGATGGGTGGCCAGGCAGAGGCGCTCCTCACCTCCCAGACGGGGCGGCCGGGCAGAGGCGCTCCTCACTTCTTCCTGGACGGGACGGCCGGGCAGAGGCGCTCCTCACTTCTTCCCGGACGGGGCGGCCGGGCAGAGGCGCTCCTCACTTCTTCCCGGACGGGGCGGCCGGGCAGAGGCGCTCCTCACTTCCCAGACGGGGCGGCCGGGCAGAGGCGCTCCTCACTTCTTCCCGGACGGGGCGGCCGGGCAGAGGCGCTCCTCACTTCTTCCCGGACGGGGCGGCCGGGCAGAGGCGCTCCTCACCTCCCAGACGATGGGAGGCCGGGCAGAGGCGCTCCTCACTTCCCAGACGATGGGTGGCCGGGCAGAGGCGCTCCTCACTTCCCAGACGATGGGTGGCCGGGCAGAGGCGCTCCTCACTTCCCAGACGGGGCGGCCGGGCAGAGGCGCTCCTCACTTCCCAGACAGGGTGGCCGGGCAGAGGCGCTCCTCACTTCCCAGACGATGGGTGGCCAGGCAGAGGCGCTCCTCACTTCCCAGACGGGGCGGCCGGGCAGAGGCGCTCCTCACTTCCCAGACGGTGGGCGGCCGGGCAGAGGCGCTCCTCACTTCCCAGACGGTGGGCGGCCGGGCAGAGGCGCTCCTCACTTCCCAGACGGTGGGTGGCCGGGCAGAGGCGCTCCTCACTTCCCAGACGGTGGGTGGCCGGGCAGAGGCGCTCCTCACTTCCCAGACGGTGGGTGGCCGGGCAGAGGCGCTCCTCACTTCCCAGACGGGGCAGCCGGGCAGAGGCGCTCCTCACTTCCCAGACGGTGGGTGGCCGGGCAGAGGCGCTCCTCACTTCCCAGACGGGGCGGCCGGGCAGAGGCGCTCCTCACTTCTTCCCGGACGGGGCGGCCGGGCAGAGGCGCTCCTCACTTCTTCCCGGGCGGGGCGGCCGGGCAGAGGCGCTCCTCACTTCTTCCCGGACGGGGCGGCCGGGCAGAGGCGCTCCTCACTTCTTCCCGGACGGGGTGGCCTGGCAGAGGCGCTGCTCACTTCCCAGACGGGGCGGCCGGGCAGAGGCGCTCCTCACTTCCCAGACGGGGCGGCCGGGCAGAGGCGCTCCTCACATCCCAGACGGGGCGGCCGGGCAGAGGCGCTCCTCACTTCCCAGACAGTGGGTGGCCGGGCAGAGGCGCTCCTCTCTTCTTCCCGGATGGGGCGGCCGGGCAGAGGCGCTCCTCACTTCTTCCCGGATGGGGCGCCTGGGCAGAGGCGCTCCTCATTTCTTCCCGGACGGGGCGGCCGGGCAGAGGCGCTCCTCACTTCCCAGACAGTGGGTGGCCGGGCAGAGGCGCTCCTCACTTCTTCCCAGACGGGGGCGGCCGGGCAGAGGCGCTCCTCACTTCTTCCCGGACGGGGCGGCCGGGCAGAGGCGCTCCTCACTTCTTCCCGGGCGGGGCGGCCGGGCAGAGGCGCTCCTCACTTCTTCCCGGGCGGGGCGGCCGGGCAGAGGCGCTCCTCACCTCCCAGACGATGGGAGGCCGGGCAGAGGTGCTCCTCACTTCCCAGACGATGGGTGGCCGGGCAGAGGCGCTCCTCACTTCCCAGACGGGGTGGCCGGGCAGAGGCGCTCCTCACTTCCCAGAGAGGGTGGCCGGGCAGAGGCGCTCCTCACTTCCCAGATGGTGGGTGGCCGGGCAGAGGAGCTCCTCACTTCCCAGACGGTGGGTGGCCGGGCAGAGGCGCTCCTCACTTCCCAGATGGGGCGGCCGGGCAGAGGCGCTCCTCACTTCCCAGACGGTGGGTGGCCGGGCAGAGGCGCTCCTCACTTCCCAGATGGTGGGTGGCCGGGCAGAGGCGCTCCTCACTTCCCAGACGGGGCGGCCGGGCAGAGGCGCTCCTCACTTCCCAGACGGGGCGGCCGGGCAGAGGTGCTCCTCACCTCCCAGACGGGGCGGCCGGGCAGAGGCGCTCCCCACCTTCCAGATGGGGCGGCGGCCGGGCAGGGGCTGCAATCCCAGCACCCTGGCAGGCCAAGGCAGGCGGCTGGGGGGTAGAGGCTGCCGCGAGGCCAGACCACGCCACCGCCCTCCAGCCCGGGCAACACCGAGCACTGGGTGAGCGAGACTCCCTCTGTATTCCCAGTACCTCGGGAGGCCGAGGCGGGCAGAGCAGTCGGCGTCAGGGGCTGGCGACCAGCGTGGCCAAGGTGGCGAATGCGTGCCTGCATCCAAAGGAGAAACGGCAGGCAGGGGTGGGGCGCTCCGGCAGTCCCAGGCAGTCCGCGGCGCGGGCAGCAGCAAGCCGAGTAGATTGTAGGCTGGGCCAGAGAGGGGAAAGAAAGAAAGAAAGAAAAGAAAGAGAGAGAGAGAGAGAGAAAGAAAGAAAGGAAGGAAGGAAGGAAGGAAGGAAGGAAGGAAGGAAGGAAGGCCCGTTTAAGTAATTTTCACAGTTAATGGTTTCTTATTTAGTTTCTAAAAACCTCAAAAGCACACAAAATCCTAGAGTATTGTGTCTTTAGGAGGTTCATAAAAAGATGGAAAGTGACCAGACAAGTTGAGTCCTGTTTCTGATAATTTTAGGATCATATTGTTTGAACTGGGTAAGGATCATGAGAATTCCCATGAAGAGACAGAATCATAAAACTGTGAGCCCAGGCAAGACAAAAATTAATTGAATATCAGAAAAATACTCTGCCACATTTTTTTTTTTTTTTTTTTTTTTGAGACGGAGTCTCGCTCCGTCGCCCAGGCTGGAGTGCAGTGGCGCAATCTCGGCTCACTGCAAGCTCTGCCTCCCGGGTTCATGCCATTCTCCTGCCTCAGCCTCTCCGAGTATCTGGGACTACATGTGCCCGCCACCACGCCCGGCTAATTTTTTTGTATTTTTAGTGGAGACGGGGTTTCACCGTGGTCTCGATCTCCTGACCTCGTGATCCGCCCACCTCGGCCTCCCAAAGTGCTGGGATTACAAGCGTGAGCCACCGCGCCCGGCCACTCTGCCACATTTTTATGCTAAATCAGCAAGTACTGAAAATTTTAGATGTGCTCTTTAAATAAACTCTGCGGTCCAAGTAAAATTACCTATAAGAACCACTCAGTTATCAGTGCTATGCACATAAATTGGAGAAAAAGTCCTGGTATGTAAGATGACATAATTTTTTTTTTTTGTCTTTTTTTTTTGACACGGAGTCTCGCTTTGTCGCCAGGCTGGAGTGCAGTGGCACGATCTCAGGTCACTGCAACCCCCGCCTCCCAGGTTCAAGTGATTCCCCTGCCTCAGCCTCCCTAGTAGCTGGGACTACAGGCATGTGCCACCATGCCCAGCTAATTTTTGTATTTTTAGTAGAGACGGGGTTTCACCATGTTGGCCAGGATGGTCTTGATCTCTTGACCTCGTGATCCACCTGCCTTGGCCTCCCAAAGTGCTGGGATTACAGGTGTGAGCCACCGTGCCCAATCAAGATGGCATAAATTTAAAGTTAAGTGTAGACTCTTGGAGAACCTAGACAGCCATTTGTTCATCCCAGAGTTCTTAAAGTTTCCATTATTAAAAGCTCTGCATTCTATTACTCATCACAGAAAATATCAAATAATCTAAACTAAATATAAATTAAATGTTTTTGTGTGTAGTGCCTAAATTATTAAAATAATTTAAGACCAATTTTAAGTAGACAATCAAAACTTTATGTACATTTCTGCTACCTGATAGGTTATTTAAACATTTATACATAATTTTTATTCCGTTGTCCTGTTTTTTTTGTTTGTTTGTTTGTTCGGTTTTTTGTTTTTTTTTTTTTTGAGACAGTGTCTTGCTCTGTCACCCAGGCTAGAGTGCAGTGGCACGATCTTGGCTCACTGCAACCTCCACCTCCTGGGTTCAAGCCATTCTCTTGCCTCAGCCTCCTGAGTACCTGTGACTACAGGCGCCCGCCACCACTCCTGGCTAATTTTTGCATTTTTAGTAGAAACCGGGTTTCACCATATTGGCCAGGCTGATCTCAAACTCCTTATCTCGTGATCCACCCGCCTCGGCCTCCCAAAGTGCTGGGATTACAGGTGTGAGCCACCACGTCTGGGCTCAGTTGTCTTTTATAATGCATGTTTTCTGGTAGTATAAAAGCTTTCTCATGTAAGAAGGCTGACATTCTAACAGTAGCTAAAAGGATATTAGAAAATGTGTTTTCTTCATGGGACATTTCTGAAAAACTCTCCAATAATAAAACACTTATTTTGCTAGAAAGGTTGTAAAACTGTTAAAAAAGTTATTATAGACACATTATTATTGAGCAAAGCTAACTAAAATGACTGGATTGCTTTTGTAATTCCAGATTGATGATAATCAGATCCACTTAGAGTGGAAAGAATGTGTTGACCGTTATAAAATAGTCATTGGAAGGCCTATGCGCCTAATAATAGAATCTCATGTATCTTCCAGTACTGAAGTCTAATATGACTAAATGCAGCAAGGCCTTAATGCATTATGGCAAAGCATATTTTCACCAAGTAAAGAAAGCTTTTTCTTTTTGAGGCAGTCTCACTCTGTCGCCCAGGGTGCAGTGGCATGATCTCTGCTAACTGCAACCTCTGCCTCCCAGGTTCAAGCAATTCTCATCCCTCAGCTTCGGGAGTAGCTGGGATTACAGTTGTGTGACACCACACCTGGCTAATTTTCCATATTTTTTGTAGAGACAGGGTTTTATCATGTTGGCCATGGTAAGCCAATCTCAATCTCCTGATCTCAAGTGGTCCACCCACCTCCGCCTCCCAAAGTGCTGGGATTAAAGGCATGAGCCACTGTGCTCAGACAAGAAAGCTTTTAATAGTCTACTGACTGAGGGCAATAAAACCTTTTATACTGTAGAACCAAGAGGTTAACACTGCTTGCCAGCTACAGCGCAGCATGACTTTGGGATCCTGTGCCTTGGTTCATAATCTTACAACTCAGAAGGGCCCCTCCAAACTCTTGCAATTGTATACCCATTGGAGATCTTAAGGTAAAGCTAACCAGTAAAGTATCTCCTCAAAAGCAAATGGCAATCTTGATGTAGATAGCTTTGCACACAAGATCAAAAAATCAAGATATCTCTGCTATCATGGAACTCATCATTCACAGTTTTTTCTTATGGCTCTACACACAATAAAAATTTTAAAAAAGATCTCTTGTGTGCACTTACATGAGGTATACATTTATATGTAGAGAATTTTGCAGCCAACCTTATATATGAACAAACTTATGCCTTGGTAGATAAATGATGAAGGGCCAATGTGGTTAAAAAATTCTAATGGGATATTTGTTTTCTCATAATATCAGAAGCAGAATATAGGTCCACTGCTTTTAACCTACTTCATAAGTTAAAGATAATTTATTCAGAATAGGTTAAAGAGCGTTGCCAGGAGGCCATTGCTATTCTAAATAAGCATCATTTGTTTGGTCTTTTTTTTCACGGTTTAGAGTAAATCAGGCACCGTTAGGCATTTATTCTTCATAATATTCTCTAGAGCAGATTCTACTGTAAAGGCTGTGGTTACACAATAGACTTTAAATTTTTTACTAAAGTTGTGCTAAATAATATAATTTTTTTAGATTACTTACTGGATAAACAGAAAAGTATTGTGTAGTTGCTAAGACATGTAGTTGCACATGGAGAAATACATCAGGTATTACAGAGATTTCATTATAGGGGTTTAAGAAACAGGCTCGGCTGGTCGCGGTGGCTCACACCTGTAATCCCAGCACTTTGGGAGGCCGAGGTGGGCGGATCACAAGGTCAGGAGATCAAGACCATCCTGGCTAACACGGTGAAACTCCATTTCTACTAAAAATACAAAAAAATAGCTGGGCATGGTGGCATATGCCTGTAGTACCAGGCACTCGGGAGGTTGAGGCAGGAGAATCACTTGAACCCGGGAGGCGGAGGTTTGCAGTGAGCCAAGATCATGCCACTGCACTCCAGCCTGGGCAACAGAGCAAGACTCCATCTCAAAAAAAAAAAAGAAAAAAGAAAAGAAAGAAGAAACAGACTCCTTGGTTGAAATGAGTAGACCACTTATTGAGCTAATTATTTGATCTATTTAATTTTAGTTGGTTTGTTCATGGGGACCCTGGTTAAAAAGCATACTTCAAACTCTTGGTGTTATCCTCCTGATAGTCAAAATAGTAGTCTCCCTACTGCACTGTATTCTCTCAAAAGTTATAAATGTTTGCATGCAGTCATCTCTAGAATGTCAAATGGTCTCTCTTTAATGGGAATGATGAAAATTCAAAGATATATGTGACCATGAGGACACCATAACCTATGAATGACATGATAAGGACAAAAACCCAGAATAATGGAAACTGAGAGAGGCACTAAGGCCCTAAGTTTTGGTCACACTCTGACCTATGTGAAAACTTAACCAAAACGGGGGAATTTTTAAAAGAAATTACTGGAGGCTATTATTCTAGACTGAGCTTATGCATTAGGCCCAAACAGACAAAACCAAACCAAACCAAAATGGAGTCACTCATGCTAAATATGACATACTCAAACTAAAAATTTAAGAAAATAGGTAGATGTTAAACAGGCCAGGTTTTGTTTTTATTCTTTAAGCAGCAAATTTTAATATAAGGAGGTCCCCCTACCATAATTCTTTAAAAAATTAATAACCTCAAGTCCTCGTTTCCACTTTACAAAACTCACAGTTCTGCCATTTCACAATGAGATTTGAGACTAACTAAGTATATTTTTGATGATGGCAGAATACAATATATAAAGTTTTGGTCTATCTCTCAAAATTGAGAAGATAACCAAAAGCAAGAAATTGTTAAATTAGTTATAGCCTGAAGCTGTCCCCTTTCATGTTTAATTTTGGTCAATAGTTTTTTTTCTTTTTGTACATAGTAAACTGAAACCTAACTGTAACCCATTCCTGTACTGACCACTGTGATTTTCCCAATAAAAGGATATCAAATCTTCAAACCATGTTTAAATAAGGCAAATCCCAAGCTGTAACCAATCTGGCTGTTTCTGTACCTCACTTTCATTTTCTGTGTGTCACTTTGCTTTTTCTGTTCATCAATCTTTTCTTACCATGTGGCTGTGCTGGAGTTTCTCTGAGCCTACTCTGGCTCCACAGGCTGCCTGATCTGCAAATCATTCTTTGTTCAATTAAACTCTGTAACATTTAATTTCTCTAGAGTTTTCTTTTTTAATTTTCAATTTTTTTCTGTGATAAAAAATAAGTAATGTATGGTTTGGCTTTGATTTTCTCAACTCATCCCTCAGCTACTTTTTCCAAATTATTCTATGTCCTTTTCAAATGCTCCTGCAATTTCTCTCTTTTTCTTCTTCTTCTTCTTTTTTTTTTCTTTTGAGACAGAGTCTGACTCTATAACCCAGGTTAGAATGCAGTTGTGTAACGAATCATGGATTACTGCAGCCTTGACCTTCTAGGCTCAAGTAATCCTCCTACCTCTGCTATCTGAGGAGCTGGAACTACAGGCATGCCTCATCATGCCTGGCTAATTTTTTTAAAAAAAATTTTATGGAGACAGGATCTTACTATGTTGCCCAGGCTGCACTTGAGCTCGTGAGTGCAAGTGATTCTCCCATCTCAGAATGCCAAAGTGCTAGGATTACAGGTGTGAGCCACCATGTGTTTCTGCAATTCCTTAAGATTATTTATTTATTTATTTTCACCCAGGCTGGAGTGCAGTGGCGTGATCTCGGCTCACTGCAACCTCTGCCTCCCAGGTTCAAGAGATTTTCCTGCCTCAGCCTCCCAACTAGCTGGGACTACAGATGTCCACCACCAAGCTCGGCTAATTTTTTTTGTATTTTCAGTAGAGACGGGGTTTCACCATGTTGGTCAGGCTGGGTCTCGAATTCCTGACCTTGTGATCTGCCTGCCTTGGCCTCCCAAAGTGCTGGAATTACAAGTGTGAACCACCATGCCCAGCCATTTTAAGATTATTCTAATAATAAATAGTACTATATGGGCACAAATCTAAAAGAAATCTGACTTCTATTTTAGAAATGTCACTCTCCAGGATTTCAGGGGTCACACGGAGTTGATCCTGAGTCCCAGCCCAGCCAGTTAGTAGCTGTGGATCTTTGGACAATTTATTGATGTGGAAGAGTTCTATAAACTACATACGCAAAAAAAGGCAGAATGATGCTGATTGCAAAAATGGTAGCAATTTTTTTTTTTTTTTTTTTTTTTTTGAGATGGAGTCTTGCTCTGTCACCCAGGCTGGGGTGCAGTGGTGCGATCTCGGCTCACTGCAAGCTCTGCCTCCCAGGTTCACGCCATTCTCCTGCCTCAGCCTCTCTGAGTAGCTGGGACTACAGGCGCCTGCCACCACGCCCGGCTAATTTTTTGTATTTTTAATAGAGACGGGGTTTCACCGTGGTCTTGATCTCCTGACCTCGTGATCCGCCCGCCTCGGCCTCCCAAAGTGCTGGGATTACAAGTGTGAGCCACCGCGCCCGGTGCAATTTTTTATCCCTCCTGTATCCATGCCCATTGCCAGGTGCTTTTACAGCTGTTCCCATTGAGATCCAGAATCTGTTTTCCAATCCCTGGATCTGGCTGGCCTTATTTGCTCATGGCAGTGGAAACCTGCGAACATGACAGTGTGCTAGTTTGAGGCGTAGGCTCAAAAGGTCTTGAATGCTTCCGTTTTTCTTTCAGAATGCTGCCATCTCCATGAGAAAAAGCCCATGTAAGCCAGACAAGATACCATGGGGAGGAGAAGCAAGTTGCCTCTGTTGACAGCCCCAGAAGCAGCTCACTCCTAGAAGCACAGCTGCTTAGTCAACAAGCAGCTGATAATACATGTCTGAAAGAGCTCAGTTGAGACCAGAAGAATGGTCCCACTGAGCCCAGCCTAAATGCCTGACCATCTCAATTATGACGCTAATAAGTTTTGGATGGTTTGTTACACTGTAATAGCTAACTAATACATGCACCCAGTGCAGATAAGATGCCAGGCTTTAATGACAGGCTGTAACAGTAAGTTACCTTCTAATAGTGGGCACCCTAAAAGTACTAATTTTTTCCCCCTGATTTAAAGTTGAATGTCTTGTAAGATAATGTTGAGAAATGCGGAAATACATGTGGACATGTATACATGTGATTGGTGATTATACTCACACAGCACCACATACAACAGGAGAAAACAGAAAACCACAGCCTGACCATTAGGGCCGAGGCCAAATAGCAATACGAGTTTGCCTTTTTCTACTTTCTCTGTTTCTAAACATTGGAGGTCTATACTGTGTACAGATCTAAAGACATAGAGTTTTCTTATCCTGTGACCTCATCATTCTTTGTTCACTGTCTAATCTCTTGAAGAAAGGTGAGCAACTGGTGGCCAGCAGTGCTTGTAACCTCAGTACCTGAGGTAATTTTATTCCTGCTGTCCTCTGCTCTTTTTATGGCCACTATCTGTTTCATCCTTGGAACTGAAGAGAGATGTTGGTAGGGAGAGGCTCTTGCCTCACCTTTGGCAGAAAAGGGATGTTCAGGCCCTTCAACCCCCTGACATCAGAGCTGCACTTCAATGTGGTGGCTATTGGCCATGTGTGGCTACAGGATGCCTGGAATATGGCTGGTCTGAACTGCGATGTGCTAGAAAGGTAAAATACAGAGTTAGATTTAAAGATTTAGTTCCAAGAATATATACACTACATTAATAATTACATATTGCTCATATTCTAAAATAATATTTTGGATATATTGGGTTATTAAATGGTTAGAATGAATTTCACCTGTTTCTTCTTTCTTCTTAACTACTAGAAAATTTAGAATTCACACATGGCTCACATTTTATTTCAGAGGGTTGCCTTACAAGGCAAATGCCGTCTGAGGAGGGCCTGGGTCAGCTCAGGGAGGAAGCTCTGCCTGAAAAGGCTTAGGGTTCACTCTACATTCAGCCCAGCATCTGAGCACGTCTTCTGTCAATCAAGGCCTGAGGGGGTGGGGCCCTAAACATTATCCAATCAGGGACGCTGGGCTGGGACCCGTCCAATCAGGCACTCAGTTAGAGCAGACAGGACGGCTTCCGGGTTTGGCGGGGCCTTTGTCTCTGGCTGCAGCCGGAGCTCCTAGTGTAGTCTTCACTGGTCTGCGTCTTCTGCTCCTGGAGGCCCAGCCTCTGTGGCCCCGTTACCTGCAGGTATTGGGAGATTCACAGCTAAGACGCCAGGACGCCCTGGAAGCCTAGAAATGGTGAGAGTGCCGGGTCCGACATCCCGAGAGAGGGGGCGGGGCTGGTTGGAACTGGTGGGAAGTGGCTGTGCCGGGACTCTGGCCTCCCGGCAGTTGGCTCCAAAATCCGCGGCCCCGAGTTCTCCTTGGCGCAGCTCGGCCCTCAGTCCCCTTCAGCCATAGGATGGCGGCCGGGCTGACAGCTTGGACCCCGGGCGTCCTGTCTCCTCTCTGCGCAGTGACTGTGCCTTGGCCTGGAGTCCTCTGTGGGCAGCTGTGCCCCCACTGCCGCATCTCTCCCCGATTGTGCAGGGACCACGGGACGGTCGTCAGGGGAGAATACTGACTCGGGCTGCAGAGTTCATGAATGGGAAGAGCTTTGGTCTGCGGGGTTCCCAGTCCCCCTTTTTTTCTATTAAAAATTTGTGGAAGTCTCCGCAAAAATATTAAAGAATTTAATTAAAGAGTAATTCAGGAATTGTGGAGCACCAAGCTATGTTTTGTAGTTTGTGGTTTATGGAAGGGCCTTGAAGAAAACACTTTTATAACGTGCATGACAAAGGAAAGCAAATTCAATAATTGGTTAGGTAAAGTTATGTAGTTTCTTAACTTGTACGATCAAGGTAGAAACCTGGTCATGTAATGAGAGGTTAATTGGCAGTTTATAGTTGGTTAAGCCTGAGTTTTATTTTCCCCCAATGTAATACTTTAGAAAAAAAAGCATTCGAGTTAGATTTTTTTGAAAGTAGCAACCCCAGGACTGGAGCCACCTCAGTCTAATTGCCTGCCACTTAATTATTTTCACACTCCATCGGGCACTGATTTTCCCCTGCATTTTTCGCTTCTGTCTCAAGCAGGGTCTCAAGACTCCTCCCCATTTCCCATTCCTCCAGCCTAACTCTGGCTTGCAGTAAAATACTAAATTTCCAGTTCCTTCTGACATTCCCAAATGCCAATTTCCCCTCCCTAATTCAAGTTATCAATTGTTTGTCCTTTAATGTACACTTTAGTGAACATTTTAGGTACCATATTTTAATTAATCATTTTTTGACAAAGCATTGGCTGGCATTTTAAAAAAGATTTGTTTTCTGTTTGTAAATATTTCCCAAGAGAAGAAAGAATAATCCCCTGACACTGTATTGTAAAAAATGTTCTGTGCCTCCTTTCCTTTTATTGCCTCTAGGCACAGAAACCTTATCAGAATATTTTTGGGTCAGAGTTTCCCTTTGGAAACTTTGTAAGGTAATGTGTCCTCAGCCACCCTTCAGTTTTTTCCCTGGTTCTGGGTTTCAGTACTGTCTGGGGATAAATCAAGATATCCACTGTGGCTGTGTATGCTAGAATGTCTAGTAAATTTCAGCTCCTGGCCTGGAATGAAACTTCGCATATCTGGGAATGGGAGACAGGACAGCCTGAAGTTGGAGTGTAGCCTCTCAAGGGAGCAGGTGGATGCCCTGGGGCTGAGAGGAGTCTCCTGGGGTACTCTTCCTTTGAAAAGCAAACCCTTAGAGAAGTTAAGATTGTCTTCAAGCAACCCGGCTTCCATTTCTCGAAGACACATTGCTGGTCAGCCAATCAGATAGTGGTACTGAGGGAAAAACACAAATAATTACTGCCACCTGGATTCTCCAAGAATTGTGAAAGAGAAAAATAGTATCCCAAAAGACAAAAAAAAAAAAAAAAAAAAAAAAAAAAATCAAACCTGGCCCCAGTGAGATGGTGCAACAACTTGCAAAGTGAAATGCACTTTGGGGCACTCACTGGGGCCTAGTACAGTGTCTCTGGAGAGGGTGGTCACTGAGCACTTAAGTGAGCAGGATGGGAGTGGGAGAATCTCTCAAGGGATTGGGTGGCCTGACTTGACACATGAGTCAGACACACCTGTTTTTTAATGAGCACCGCCGCTCCCTGGGTTCGTCACCTTGAAATGATTTTTTCACTTATTTTGACTACAGTTTTTTAACTGTAACTTGCATTTTATTAGTAGGGCTTAAAAGGTAAGAAAATATTTACAAAGGGCATAAAAGAGGTGGGGCTCAGAAGAAAATCAATGTCTAATCCTATATTCCATTCTTAAGAATACTCATTTAAGGAAGACTCTGTCTCAAAAACAAAAACAAAACACATTTACCTTTTTTTTTCTCAGACCGAGTTTAGAGAATTTTCTCAGGTGTGTATTTTTATTTTTTGTTTTGTTTTGTTTTGTTTTGTTTTGAGACGGAGTTTTGCTCTTGTGGCCCAGGCTGGAGTGCAATGGCTCAGTATCGGCTCATTGAAACCTGTGCCTTCCGAGTTCAAGCGATTCTCCTACCTCAGCCTCCCAAGTAGCTGGGATTACTGGCATGCGCCACCATGCACCAGCTAATTTTTTGTATTTTTAGTGGAGATAGGGTTTTTCCATGTTGGTCAGGCTGGTCTTGAACTCCCCGCCTCAGGTGATCTGCCCGATCTGCCCGCCTTAGCCTCCCAAAGTGCTGGGATTACAGGCGTGAGCTACCGCGCCCATCCAGGTGTGTTTTAATGACTAGGTGACATCCAACAGAATTCCAAGGCTTAGTTTTTAGAGTGCTACAAAGGAAAAGAATAGGGAAAATCTGTCTTCCATTTTGGCTGTAGAAAATGAATACATTTCCATAAGAAAATGTGGTAGATAATTGGTGAGTTACATTCATGAAAACATCAGTTCCTCTTTTTGCAGGGTGCATTTGTTACAGGGAATACCTCTGTTCTATACTCTATCATCTTGATATGTGATGTTAATGCTAAATTTTATGAGAGGAAACTTGGTATCTCCTAGAAGTGCTCCCATATGACTAATTGTTTATACATGATTTTTAATGGAAATAATAATATATTGTCTTAAAGGAATAAATGCTTTTGTATTTGTTATTGAGGTATGATATGTAAGTACCTTAAAATTTCCTTCCCTTATATAAACAATGTGTTTGAGTAATTTTTCTGAATTTTTCAGTTTCAAAAACCAAGTGAATAACTATGACATGGAAATTAAAGCTTGTGCTCAGTGACCCCAAGCTAATGCTAATATTGAGCCTGCAAAAAGCGGGGAGGTTCTTTCTTTCTTTTTCTTTTTTCTTGGCAGAGCCTTGCTCTGTTGCCCAGGCTGGAGTGCAGTGGTGAGATCTTGGATCACTGCAGCCTCTGCCTCCCGGTTCCAGCAATTCTCTTGCCTCAGCCTCCCAGGTAGCTGGGATTACAGGCAGGTGCCACCACACCCAGCTAATTTTTGTATTTTTAGTAGAGATGAGGTTTCACCATGTTATCCAGGCTGGTCTCGAACTCCTGACCTCAGGTGATCCTTGGTATCCCAAAATGTTGGGGTTACAGGTGTGAGCCACTGCGCCCAGCCGGGGAGGGAGGATATTAAAGGCCCAGTTCGTTCTTTCCAGGAAACCTTCCCTGCAGATGTCCCAGCCTGCTCACTCTAGCCATGGAAGAAGCCTTTATACTGAGAGAAGCTACAGAGCCCTGGAAAGCTGGGGACCCACAGGCAGATGCAGTTAACATTAAGATGGAATGGGATTGCGAGGGTCTTACTGAAGATGAAATTGTTACTGTTTTGAGGCAGTTTCTAGACTTTGTAAAATGAGCTAAATTAGGTTTATGGAAAAAAAAATTGAATTCTAAAAGAGTTGCAACAGAAGGAAGTACCAACTATAAAAGTTTTAAGGATTGCAAAGTTTAAACAGATAAAGGCTTTCTTTCTTAGGGAGGAGCAAAAAAGATTAGGTCAGAGGGGAATAGCAAATGGAGGATGAAAAAATCAGATTTTAGATCAGAAATCGTTTTACCATGAAGTCAGCAAGTTTTTAGGAGGAACATAAAATGGGGTTGTATGTTGGCTCAGACTGAGAGTAGCTCAAAGTTCAGGAGCCTGTGGAAAGGAGATAAACTTAAGTAAAGTTTGATTAAGAAGTATTTTAGGCTGGGCACGATGGCTCACGCCTGTAATCCCAGCACTTTGGGAGGCCAAGGCGGGTGGATCACTTGAGGTCGGGAGTTCGAGAACAACCTGGCCAACATGACGAAACTCCTTCTCTACTAAAAAAAAAATATAAAAATTAGCCAGGCATGGTTGCATGTGCCTGTTATCCCACCTACTGTGGAGGTTGAGGCAGGAGAATTGCTTGAACCTTGGAGGCAGAGGTTTCAGTGACCCAAGATCATGCCACTACACTCTAGTCTGGGCGACAGAGTGAGACTCCATCTCAAAAAACAAACAAACAAAAAAGCATTTTATTTTGACCACTGAAGGCAAATTTAGCTAATTTTTTAATACAAAAAAGAAGAAAATGTGCAGAGTCAGTGTCTGGTTATGTGATAAATCGGACAAGAGAGCACCATCTAAGTCATAGTGGAAGGATGTTTCTTTCCATAAACTGTTCCTGGAGAACACAAAGGATAGAGAATTTTATTAACGCTATTTACCAGGATTATCTATGTGCTTCATCTTTCCCCACGTCTTTTCTTTGTCCTATACATTTCTTCCACTTGAGTTTTCTGGGTTGTATTTTGTATAATAAATGGGTAAACATAACTATAATGTTTTGCTGAGTTCTGTGAGTACTCTATAAAATTATTGAACTTGAGAGATTTATGGGAGTCCTGAATTTTTAAACAGTAGCTCAAAAGCATGGATGGACCCATAGGGTTTGTGACTGGCGTCTGCAGTGAAGACAGTGTTGTGAGATTGAGCCCTGGATCAGGGTCTGTGCTGACTCTTGAGTGGGGTCATAATTCAAATTTTAGACAATGTGTTGGTTTTGAAGAATTGCTTGGTGTTCAGCAAGCATTACAATTTTGGTGCCAGAAGAAAGACATCTCAGAGGCCTGGCCTGGAATGGAACTCTGGGTATCTGGAAATGAGAGACTCTGCTCTCCTGTACGCAGGCTGTCACACTGCCCATTGTCCTGGGATTTGAGGTCTCCTCCCACTCCCACTGTGAGAGAGGACTGAAAACTTAGAGGAAAGGAGCTCTTATAACAGACCCCCTTTTCCCACTGCTGCCACCTCAGGATTTCCACCCACTCACAAACATACCCACGAGACATTGATGTGTTCACACCCCTCCCAGGACTAGGCACCACCTTAGGAATTTCACCACAGCATTTTTCATCCTGGTGTTTCTTGCCAAAAACCCACAAAAGTGTCTACAAGTCTCCTGACATATCCCTATTCCCAGACACCGAATCTGCAGTAGCAGCCTGCTCTCTCCACCAATCTAGAGTTCTGGACCACCTGTTCATAATCTCATCTGCCTGCATGGACACAGAAATAAGTCAGAGGACAATCCCACCTGGGCCACTATCTGTAGCACAAACCAGTCCTTACACATACATTATGCTATCCCCCACCCAGGAATTTTTTATTTTTGGTTCAGGGGTACACATGCAGGTTTGTTATGTGGGTGAAATTGTGTCACGGGGGGCTTGGCATGCAGATTATTTTGTCACTGAGGTACTAAGCATAGCACCAAACAGGTATTCTTTGATCCTTTTTGTCCTTTCACCCTCCACCCTAAACTAGGCCTCAGTGACTGTTGTTTCTCTCTTTGTGTCCATGTGTTCTTATTATTTAGCTCTTACTTAGAAATGAGAACATGCATTTGGTCTTCTGTTTCTGCATTAGTTCTATAAGGATAGTTGTCTCCAACTCTGTCCATGTTTCTGCAAAGGACACAATCTTCTTTTTTATGACCACACAGTATTCATTGTATTTATGTACCGTATTTTGTTTTTATTAAATATTTTATTTTATTTTATTTTATTCATTTTTGGAGACAGGGTCTCACTCTGTCACCCAGGCTGAAGTGCAGTGATGTGATCTTGGCTCACTGCAGCCTCAATCTCCCTGGTGCAAACAATCCTTCTACCTCAGCGCCCCCCAAGTTGCTGGGACTGCAAGTGCATACAATTATGCGTGGCTAATTTTTCTTTTTGTACTTTTTGTAGAGATGTGGTTTTGCCACGTTGCCCAGGCTGGTTTCAAACTTATGACCTCAGGCAATCCACATGCCTTGGCCTATGAAAGTGCTGTGATTGGCCAGATGCAGTGGCTCACGCCTGTAATCCCAACACTTTGGGAGGCCGAGGCGGGCAGATCACGAGGTCAGGAGATCGAGACCATCCTGGCTAACACGATGACACCCCATCTCTACTAAAAATACAAAAAATTAGCCGGGCATGGTGGCAGGCGCCTGTAGTCCCAGCTACTCGGGAGGCTGAGGCAGGAGAATGGCATGAACCCGGGAGGCGGAGCTTGCAGTGAGCAGAGATTGCGCCACTGCACTCCAGCCTGGGCAACAGAGTGAGACTCCATCTCAAAAAAAAAAAGAAAGTGCTTTGATTACAGGCATGAGCCACCGTGCCATACCATACTTTCTTTATCCAGTCTACCATTGATAGGTGTTTATGGTGATTCCATGTCTTTGCTATTGTGAGTAGTGCTGCAGTGAATAATTTATATTTTTTTGGGTATAAACCCAATTATGAGGTGCCTGGGTCAAATGGTAATTCTGTTTTTAGTTCTGTAATTGCCACAGTTCTTTTCACAATGGTTGAATTAAGTTATACTCCTACAGGCAGTGTATATGAGGCAGGAAATATAAAAGGAAAAATAAGTAAAGGGAAAACAAGTCCTTCCCTGATCAGTCTGACTTACTCCAAAGTCCTGCTGGAGCTATGATAACATTATCTGCAAGGCCAGGCAGGGACCCCGAAAGAATGGGCTCCAGGAGCAGGGATGAGAAAAACAAGTTCTCCTTATCAGTTTCCCCCTTTGAAATTCTTTCCCCATGCCATTATTCTTTGTTCTGCTCTCACAACTATTTTTGTAACTATTTCTGCAAGTTTGTAAAGATTTCATAAGTTCCTGTTTTTCTTTCTGTAGCACAGCAAGGTCACAAGACATGTTTAAGTAAGATAGGGTCATGTTACAAATCCTGTTGTAAAACCAGTCACAGTATGATTAACTGCCTTTGTTCTGCTTCTGTAAGACTGCTTTCCCGCCTCACAGGTTTCATGCCAAAAACCTGACCCGCCGCTGTTGGTTGCATGTATAAAAGTCAAGCCCTGTCTTTGTTCAGGGCTCAGCCTTTGGATGTTCATCTGCTGGGCCAGTGGTCACCTAAATAAAATCCTCCTATTCCACCAAGTGGTCTCTCCAGCCTCCTGATTCCCGCAACATTTTGGCGAGCCAGCCAGGAGGGGAGACTACAGGTTTACTGTCTCTTTTGGCTGTGGGACTGGAGCCCCGGGCCGGGGAAGACCCATGACCCAAGGCACCATTGGGAGACCTTCAACCCGGAGGGGAGATTGGCTCTCCCACGACCCAGCGCCCCTCTCTGACAGTGCAATGGAACCTAAGGGGCTACAGGACGATTCTAGGACTTCACGCTACAGGACTGCAGTAAGATTTGGGCCCAAGGCAGGACCGGTCCCATAAGGGTGGAAGGGGAGCCTGATCACCTCCTGGGGTGTACCTAGTAATCCGACTGAGGACGTGAGAGGGGCTGGCAAAGTCGGAAGAAACTTACACCCTAACTGACCCGGGACATGAGAGTGGCTCGCTAAGTTGGTTAAGAAAGGAAACTGGAAGTGGGGACGTGTGTGAATAAATGTGAAAGAGATGGTTCCAAAAGGAACCAACATGCTGAGTGACGTGTGTGGAGCTACAGGTCTCTTAGCATAGACTGTGCCATCTCAGCGAAGTGTGGAACCGACCGAGACTAGTGGCAAACATCCTTGGAGGCTATGGCATATGGCTTAGGGAGGTGCCCCACAATTTATAGATTGTGGTGGTCCGGGTTCAGGACTCATACGAACCCTCCATTAAAGCTAAGCAGTGTCTGAAATACTCCCGCAAGAGACACGGTCTAATCAGTCTGAAGTGAAAGGAAGAGGGAGTGGGTTGTGCCATAACTGGGAGGAAAGTCGTCGAAACCCATCCCATTAGAATGTGTGTTAAGGAACTTTAAGTAAGATTATACAGGGGATTATGAGATCAAGTTGACCCCCCAGAGGTTGAGAACTCTCTGTGAAATAGAATGGCCCTTTTTCAGCGTTGGATGGCCGGCCGAAGGAACTATAGATAGATAGGGAAAAAATTGGCCATGTATTTAAGGTGGTGACTGGGGTCGGAGGACAGCCAGGGCATCCAGACCAATTTCCTTATATTGACTCATGGCTAAATAAAGTCCAAACTCGACCTGCATGGCTGCAGCCTTGCCAGGCTTCTTCTTGCAAAACACTCATAGCACGAGACAAGCCTAAAGTAAAAGAAAAATTAGCTTCACTGTCAGCTAAAGAGACAAAAGGAAAGCCACAAGAAAAACCAGTTTTGCAGGAACCACCAGAGGAGATAGAAACCCCTCTTCCCTATGTGCCAATCTATCCCCCTTTACCAAGGACAGCCCCTGAGCAGCCAGACTCAGATGGTGACACACCCCAGGCTACACCTCAAAGGGGGAAGTCTGAGCCCCCGCCTCAGGAGGTCAAGAAGGAAAGTCAGGATGATCAAGCAGGCCGCCTTCGATCTGGCCACACCAGAGTGTTGCAGATGCCCCTCCGTGAAACACGGGGACCTATGTATTATGATGAACAGGGGCAGGTCCAAGCGGGGGCAACCGACTTCTATTTACCAGCCTTTTTCAACCACTGATCTCCTAAACTGGAAACACCACACTCCCTCCTACACGGAGAAGCCCCAAGCCCTCACAGATCTGATGCAGTCCATTTTTCAGACACAAAATCCAACTTGGCCAGATTGCAAACAGCTCCTCCTGACGCTGTTTAACACCAAGGAACGCTGAAGGGTGACCCAGGCAGGCCTTCACTGGCGAGAACACAATGCACCAGAAGGCACACTTAATGTCCAGGCATATGCTCAGGGCCAATTCCCAGAAGCCAACCTACACTGGGACCCAAATGGTGCAGCCCAATTACAGTACCTACAGAGGTACTGGGAGGCACTCCTACAAGGGCTAAAGGAAGGTGGGAAAAAGGCAGTCAACATGGGGAAAATCTTGGAAGTGCTGCAGGAGACTAATTAAAGTCCTAGTCAGTTTTATGAGAGACTCTGTAAAGCATTCTGGCTTTACACCCTGTTTGACCCTGAGGCTACTGAGAACCAGCGCATGGTGAACGCAGCGTTTGTAGGGCAGGCCCAAGGAGACATCAGGCGAAAGCTGCAAAAGCTAGAAGGTTTCATGGGCATGAATGCCACTCAGCTTTTAGAAGTGGCCACCAAGGTGTACGTTAACCATAACCAGGAGACAGAGAGGCTGATCCGACTTAAGAAAAAGGCCAATCTGCTAGTGGCAGCCCTCACAGGAAGGGAAACTAGCATCGCGAGAGGGTGCAGACATAGCCACGGACATGGAGGGGTTCAGGCCAGGCAGATACCTGAAAGCCAGCCAAGACTATGTAGGAATCAATGTGCACAATGCAAAAAGAGGGGACACTGGAAAGGTGAATGTCCAGAGGGCAATGAAGAAAATGACAGAGACTATAAAACTGGAAAACTGCCAGCCAAGGGCTATCGTGTCCCAAGGGAGTCAGATACCCTCTTGATCAGGCTGGCAGGAACTGAAGAATATGAAGACTAGGCCAGACTGGCCTCCTTCTCTTTAGGCCCCCAGGAGCCCATGGTCACATTAGAAGTAGGGGGCCAGCTAATGAACTTTATGGTAGACACTGGGCTGAACACTCGGTAGTGACCCAGCCCATAAGGCCATTATCCAAAGATCATACAACTATTATTGGGGCTACAGGGGTCCCAGGGAAGAGGCCCTTTTGTCAGCCAAGGAGGTGTGTCATTGGAGGATGAGAGGTCCAACATAAATTCCTATATCTCCCCAATTATCCAGTGCCTCTACTAGGAAGAGAGCTCCAAAAATTGCATACACAGATTACCTTTGGGTCACAAGGAGATATTACTTTAAGCCTAACTCAACCGAAGGCCATGGTGTTAACCTTCATCATCCCGCAGGCTGAGGAATGGAGACTATACACGAAGTACAGGCACCAGTGCAGCCTTGTACGCAGGAGGAAGATAAATTATTATTTAAGCTAATTGATAAAATTCCTGGAGTATGGGCTGAAGACAACCCACCTGGGCTGGCTGTAAATCAGGCACTGGTAGTAGAATTAAAACCAGGAGCAACTCCAGTTCGGGTTTGTCAGTACCCACTTTCCCAAGAGGATATTTGGGGCGTTTATAAGTATTTAAAGTGGCTCTATGACCATGGGATCATAATCCAATGCCAGTCACCCTGGAACACTCTACTTTCGCTGGTACGAAAACCATTGCCTGGACCATGATCTGATGAGTATAGACTGGTGCAAGACTTGCATGCTGTAAACGAAGCCACGGTGACCATACATCCAGTAGTACCAAACCTGTATACTTTAATGGGACTTACTCTAGCAAGTGCCACCTGGTTTACAGTCCTGGACTTAAAGGATGCTTTCTTCTGTCTCTGCCTGGTACCAGTTAGTCAGCCCATCCTTGCATTTTAATGGGACGATTCAGTTACAGGCACGGGGAGACAGCTCAACCTGGACTAGACTCCCACAAGGGTTCAAGAATTATCCCACAATCTTTGGGGAAGCACTGGCCTCAGACCTCAAGGCATACACCCACCAAATGACAACTGTGCCTTGTTGCAGTACATAACCTTCTTTTGGCAGCCCCAACCCAAGAGGACTGTTAGTGGGGAACCCAGGACCTCTTCCATCTCTTAAGGAAAGCAGGGTATAGGGTATCCAAAAAGAAGGCCCAAATTTGCCATGAAAAGGTTAAATATTTAGGCTTCATAGTAAGCCAAGGGGAATGCCAGCTTGGCCATGGATGAAAGCAAGCCGTTTGTGCACTTCCAGCTCCAACCAGCTGGCACCAAATAGGGGAATTCTTACGGGCAGCAGCGTTCTGCCATATCTGGATCCCAAATTTCTCACTTATGGCCAGGCCCTTATATGAAGCCACAAAGGAGGGTGAAAAGGAACCCCTCCTCTGAAAGGCTGACCAGGAGAAGGTGTTTAAACAAAGCAAAGAAGCCCTAACTCAGGCTCCAGCCTTAGGACTGCCAGATACAACTAAGCCTTTCTTTCTATATGTCCATGAATTAAAGGGAATGGCTATAGGGGTCCTGACTCAAGTCACAGGATCATGCCATTGCCCAGTGGTGTACTCATCCGAACAGTTGGACTCTGTGGTGCTAGGGTGGCCTCCTTGCTGTAAAGCAGTAGCCGCTACTGCCCTATTGACACAAGAAGCTGACAAACGGACCCTGGGGCAACAACTGACCATCCAGGTACCACACTCGGTTATAACTTTAATGGATCAGAGAGAGCAGCATTGGTTATCAAACCCAAGGATGACTTGATACCAAGGGCTCCTATGTGAAAATCCCCGCATAACTTTAGAAACAGTGAACACCCTTAACCCAGCTACCCTGCTCCCAGTCGAACCGGGAATCACCTTCCATGACTGTAGCAACAGTGGACGAGGTATTCTCCAGTCGAGGAGACCTTACAGACTAGCCTCTCAAGGACCCAGATGTAGAATACTTCACAGATGGAAGCAGTTTTGTGCTGGAAGGGATCTGCTGGGCTGGGTATGCAGTGTTGACCTTAGACTCAATGGTGGAGGCTTAGCCTCTGCCTGCTGGAACATCAGCCCAGAAGGCAGAGCTAGCAGCCCTAACGAGGGTTCTCCAGCTGGCAGAAGACAAAAAGGTCAATGTTTACACGGATTCCAAATATGCTTTTGCCATACTGCGTGTTCATGGAGCTATATATAAAGAAAGAGGACTTTTAACTGCCATGGGCAAAGAAATAAAATAGAAAGAATGAATTCTTCAGCTCTTAGATGCTGTATGGGTCTCAGAGAAAGTAGCAGCTATGCAATGCAGGGGACACCAGAGGGCAGGGACGTCAGAGGCAAAAGGAAACAAAAAGGCAGACAGGGAGGCAAAATGGGCAGCAATGGTTACATCTCATTTTAAAAAAGAAGCCTTAGCTATGCCCCTCCTCCCAGAGCCTCCCCTCCAGGAGGTCTCAAGTTACGCTCCGAATGAGAAGGCCTGTTTTGCCCCAAAAAACTGGAAAATATATTGAAGGAGGATGGTGGAAATTTTCTGATGGGAGATTGGCCATTCCCAAAATGGTGGCCCCCAAATTTGTAAAGCAATTCCATCACGGAACTCATATGGGAAAAATGGCACTAGAAACACTACTAGGACGCCATTTCTACATGCCGCAACTCACTGCTACCACCCAAGCTGTTTGTGAACAATATTTAACCTGTGCCCAGAACAACCCATGACAAGGGCCCACTCGGCCCCCAGGAATTCAGGAAATAGGAACCATGCCCTGTGAAAACCTCCTTATAGACTTTACCAAGTTGCCCCAGGCAGGGAGCTATCGGTACATGTTAGTACTTGTCTACACCTTTTCAGGATGGGCCGAGGCTTTCCCCACCAGAAGCGAGAACTCATGAGAAGTGACTAAAATACTATCAAGAAACATTATCCCCAGATTTGGACTGTCCCTCACTCTAGGGTCAGACAACGGACTGGCATTTCTAGCTGAAATAATTCAGGAACTAACACGACTGTTAAAAATAAAATGGAAATTACACACAGCCTACCGGCCGCAGAGCTCAGGAAAAGTAAAGTGCATGAACCGGACACTCAAACAGCTACTGAAGAAATATTGCCAAGAAACCCCTCTGAGATGGGATCAAGTCCTGCCCATGGTCCTCCTTTGAGTTAGGTGCACCCCCACCAAACAAACTGGGTATTCGCCCTATGAAATACTGTTCGGCCAGCCACCCCCAATCATAAGTCAAATTAAGGGTAATCTCAGTGAACTAGGGGAATTAACTTTAAGGAGGCAAATGCAGGCTTTAGGGACAGCCATGTGACGTGTCCATGGCTGGGTACAGGAAAGAATGCCCAGAAGCCTGATAGATCCAATACACCCCTTTAAACCCAGGGACTCTCTTTGGGTCAAAAAATAAAACTGAACCACTCTGGGACCCATATGGGATGGGCTCCATACTGTAATCTTGTCTATTCCCACTGTTGTTAAAGTTGCAGGAATTGTGCCTTGGATCCATCCATCCAGTCAGCTGAAACCATCAGCCCAGGACAAGTGGACCAGCCAACAGGACCTAGACCATGCAACCCAGCTGATCCTACGACGGAACCAAGGTGCCAGTGAGATGACAACAGCCCTGCTCTGGTCACTCCGGAAGCTGACCAGTCCACGCACGGCTGAAGCTTGAGGAGACAACAGCCCTGCTCTAGTCACCCCGGAAGCTGACTAGTCTACGCACGGCCGAAGCTTGAGTCATCATCAGGGAAGTAAATGTGGTTAGAAATCTGAAGTCCAGTAATTTTCCTTGTAATATTGATTATTTTGCTATTAAGCTGTCACTTTGCTCAGCCTTCTCCCCCTGGGAAAAAGCCTTTTCTGTCCATGCTGGGTATGAACATGCTACTCATCACTTTGTTCTTGCTACTCCCCTTATCCATGTTAAAAGGAGAACCCTGGGAGGGATGCCTCCACTGCACCCACACTACATGGTCAGGGAACATCATGACTAAAACCCTGTTGTATCACACTTATTATGAGTGTGCTGGGACCTGCCTAGGAACTTGTACTCACAACCAGACGACCTACTCAGTCTGTGACCCAGGAAGGGGCCAGCCTTATGTGTGTTATGACCCTAAGTCTTCACCTGGGACCTGGTTTGAAATTCATGTCAGGTCAAAGGAAGGGGATCTTCTAAACCAAACCAGGGTCTTTCCCTCTGGCAAGGGTGTCATATCCTTATACTTTGATGTTTGCCAGATAGTATCCATGGGCTCACTCTTTCCCGTAATCTTCAGTTCCATGGAGTACTATAGTAGCTGCCATAAAAATAGATGTGCATCCCCTGCTTGTTCCACCGATTCCCCAGTAACAACTTGCTGGGACTGCACAACGTGGTCCACTAACCAACAATCACTAGGGCCAATTATGCTTACCAAAATACCATTAGAACCAGATTGTAAAACAAGTACTTGTAATTCTGTAAATCTTACCATCTTAGAGCCAGATCAGCCCATATGGACAACAGGTTTAAAAGCACCGCTAGGGGCACGAGTCAGCGGTAAAGAAATTGGGCCAGGAGCCTATGTCTATCTATATATAATAAAGAAAACTCGGACCCGCTCAACCCAACAATTCCGAGTTTTTGAGTCATTCTATGAGCATGTTAACCAGAAATTGCCTGAGCCCCCTCTCTTGGCCAGAAACTTATTTGCCCAACTGGCTGAAAACATAGCCAGCAGCCTGCACGTCGCTTCATGTTATGTCTGTGGGGGAACGAACATGGGAGACCAATGGCCATGGGAAGCAAGGGAGCTAATGCCCCAAGATAATTTCACTCTAACCGCCTCTTACCTGGAACCTGCACTGTCAAGTCAGAGCATCTGGTTCTTAAAAACCTCCATTATTGGAAAATTCTGTATTGCTCGCTGGGGAAAGGCCTTTACAGACCCAGTAGGAGAGTTAACTTGCCTAGGACAACAATATTACAATGAGACACTAGGAAAGACTTTATGGAGGGGCAAAAGCAATAATTCTGAATCACCGCACCCAAGCCCATTCTCTCGTTTCCCATCTTTAAACCATTCTTGGTACGAACTTGAAGCTCCAAATACCTGGCAGGCGCCCTCTGGCCTCTACTGGATCTGTGGGCCACAGGCATATCAACAACTGCCAGCTAAATGGTCAGGGGCCTGTGTACTGGGGACAATTAGGCCATCCTTCTTCCTAATCCCCCTAAAACAGGGAGAAGCCTTAGGATACCCCATCTATGATGAAACTAAAAGGAAAAGCAAAAGAGGCATAACTGTAGGAGATTGGAAGGACAATGAATGGCCTCCTGAAAGAATAATTCAATATTATGGCCCAGCTACCTGGGCAGAAGGTGGAATGTGGGGATACCGCACCCCAATTTACATGCTTAACCGCATTATAAGATTGCAGGCAGTACTAGAAATCATTACCAATGAAACTGCAGGGGCCTTGAATCTGCTTGCCCAGCAAGCCACAAAAATGAGAAATGCCATTTATCAAAATAGACTGGCCTTAGACTACCTCCTAGCCCAGGAAGAGGGAGTATGTGGAAAGTTCAACCTAACTAACTGCTGCCTGGAAATTGATGACAAAGGAAAGGTCATCGAAGAAATAACTGCTAAAATCCAAAAGTTAGCCCACATCCCAGTTCAGACTTGGAAAGGATAGTCTCCAGATTCCCTCTTCAGAGGTTGGTTCTCATCCCTTGGAGGATTTAAAACCTTAGTACAAATAGTTCTAGCCATATTGGGAGTTTGCCTTATACTCCCTTGTCTCTTACCTCTCATTGTCAAAAATATCCAAACAGCCATAGAGGCTCTTGTGGACAGACAGACTACCACATGACTAATGGCCCTAAGTATTAACCCCTGCCAAGAAAAGAGCTACTTCCTCTTGAAGAACTGAATGAAGATAGTGATGCTTTCTATTAAACTTTACTTATAAAAAGCATCAAAGTGGGGAATGAAGCAGGAAATATAAAAGGGAAAACAAGTCCTTTCCTGACCAGTCTGACTCACTCCAAAGTCCTGCTGGAGCTATGATAATTATCTGCAAGGCCAGGCAGGGGCTCCAAAGGAACGGGCTCCAGGAGCAGGGATGAGAAAAACAAGTTCTCCTTATCAGTTTCCCCCTTTGAAATTCTCTCCCCATACCATTATTCTTTGTTCTGCTCTCACAACTATTTTTGTAACTATTTCTGCAAGTCTGTAAAGATTTTGTAAGTTTTTGTTTTTCTTTCTGTAGCATGGCAAGGTCACAAGACATGTTTAAGTAAGGTAGGCTCATGTTGCAAAGCCTGTTGTAAAACCTGTCACGGTATGATTAACTGCCTTTGTTCTGCTTCTGTAAGACGGCTTTTTCACCTCACAGGTTTTGTGCCAAAAACCTGACTTGCCCCTGCCTGATGCATGTATAAAAGTCAAGCCCTGTCTTTGTTCAGGACTCAGCCTTTGGATGTTAATCCGCTGGGCTGGTGGCCACTTAAATAAAATCTTCCTGTTCCACCCAGTGATCTCTCCAGCCTCCTGATTCCCACAACATATAAGCATTCCTTTTTCTCTGCAACCTAGCCCTCATCTGTCATTGACTTTTTAACAATAGGCATTCTGACTGGATGAGACGGTATCTCATTGTGGTTTTTCTCTGCATTTTTCTAATAATTAACAATGTGAATTTTGTTTTCATATGCTTGTTAGCCACATGTATGTCTTCTTTTGAAAAGTATCTGTTCATGTTTTTGCTTACTTTTTAATTAGGTTTTTGGTTTTCTTGTTGCTATTGTTGTTGTTTTCTGAGACAGTCTTGCTCTGTCACCAGGCTGGAGTGCAGTGGCATGATCTCGACTCACTGCAACCTCCGCCTCCCAGGTTCAAGTGATTCTCCTGCTTCAGTCTCCTGAGTAGCTGGGATCACAGGCGTGCACCACAAAACCCAGCTAATTTTTGTATTTTTACTAGAGATGGGGTTTCACCATGTTGGCCAGGATGGTCTTGATCTCTTGACCTCGTGATCCATCCACCTCAGCCTCCAAAGTGCTGGGATTACAAGCGTGAGCCACTGCTCCTGGCTTCTTCTCCTTTTTTTTTTTTTTTTTTTTTTAATAAATGTGTTTAAGTTTCTAATGGATGCTGGATATTAGACCTTTGTCAGAAGCATAGTTTGCAAATATTTTCTTCTAGTCTGTAGGTTGTCTGTTTACTCAGTTGATTGTTCCCATTGCTGCGAAATAGCTCTTAATTAGGTCCCATTTGTCAATTTTTGCTTCTATTGCAATTGCTTTTGGTATCTTCATCATAAAATTTTTGCCAGTTTTTATGTCTAGAATTTTCTAGGTTATTTTCTAGATTATTTTCAGGTTTTTTATATATATATAATTTTAAGTTCTATGTTTAAGTCTTCATCTTGAATTGATTTTTATATATCGTGTAAGGAAGGCATCCAGTTTCAATCTTCTACATAGTGCTAGCTAGTTATTCCTGTCTCATTTATTAAGTAGGGAATTGTTCCCTCATTGCTGTTGTCAGCTTTGTTGAAGATCAGATGGTTGCAGGTGTGTGGCATTGTGGCATTATTTATTGGCTATCTATTCTGTTTCTTGTTCTATGAGTCTTTTACATATGTGTGTGTGTGTGTGTGTGTATGTGTATGTGTGTGTGTGTGTGTATTGCCTTGGGTATTCGGGCTCTTTGTTGGTTCTATATGAATTTTAAAATAGTTGTTTTTAGTTCTGTTAAGAATGTTTTGGTAGTTTGATAGGAATGACATTAGATCTGTAAATTTCTTTTGGCAGTATGGCCATTTTAATGATATTGATCTTTTTTATCCATGAGCATAAAATAAATCTCCATTTATTTGTGTCATATATGATTTATTTAAGCAGTGTTTTGTAATTCTTGTTGTAGAGGTCTTTCACCTCCCTGGTTAGCTGTATTTCTAGACGTTTTATTCTTTTTGTGGCAGTTGTGAAGGGGATTGTGTTTTTGATTTGGCTTTCAGCTTGGATGTTATTAATGTACAGGGATGCTACTAATTTTTGTACATTTGCTTTGTATTGTGAAATTTTGCTTCAGTTTTTCAGTTTAAGGAGCTTTTCTGCGGAGACTGTAGGGTTTTCTATATATAGAATTACGTCTGCAAAAAATGGGAAGTTTGACTTCCTTTCTTCCTATTTGGATGCCTTTTATTTTGTCTCTTGTCTGATTGCTCTGGTGAGGACTGCCAATTCTATGTTGAATAGGAGTGGTGAGAGAAAACATCCTTGTCTTGTGCCAGTTTTCATGGAGAAATGCTTCCAGCTTGTGTCCATTCAGTATGTTTGTTGTGGGTTTGTCATAGAGAACTCATTATTTTGAAGTATGTACCTTCTATGCCTAGTTTGTTGCAGGTTTTTAACGTGAAAGATGTTAAATGTTCTTGAAAGCTTTTTCTGCATCTATTGAGATAATCTGGTGGTTTTTATCCTTATTTTTGTTTTTGTGATGAATCACATATATTAATTTGTGTATGTTGAACCAGCCTCATATCCCAGGGATAAAGCCTACTTGATCATAGTGGATTTGCTTTTTGATGTGCTGTTGAATTTAATTTGCCAATATTTTGTTGAAGATTTTTGCATCAATGGTCATCAAGGATATTGGCCTAAAGTTTTCTTTTTTTATTATATCTATGTCAGGTTTTGGTGTCAGAATGATGGCGTTCTTATATAATGAGTTGAAGGAGTGTTTTTTTCTCAATTTTTTGGAATAGTTTTAGAAGGAATGGTACCAGCTCTTCTTTGTACGTCTGGTAGAATTCAGTTGTGAATCTCTCTCATCCTGGGCTTTTTTTGGTTGCTGGCTATTCATTACTAATTCAGTTTTGGAGTTTGTTATTGGTCTACTCAGAAATTCAATTTCTTTCTTGTTCAGTCTTGGGAGGATATATTTGTCCACGAATTTACTATTTCTTTTTTTTGTCTTTTATTTTTTTTTCCTTTTTTTGGAGAACAGGATCTCACTATATTGCCCAGGCAGGTCTCGAACTCCTGGGCTCAAGCTATCCTCCCACCTCTTGCCTCCCTGAGAGCTGGGATTACAGGCGTGAGCCACCACACCTGGCTGAATTTACTATTTCAGATTTTTTAGTTTGTGTTCATAGAAGTGTTTATAGTAGACTTCAACAGTTATTTGTATCCTTGTGGGGTCAGGGTTAACGTTCCTTTTGTCATTTCTAATTGTGTTTATTTGAGTCTTCTTTCTTTATGAATCTGGCTAGTGGTTTATTTAGCTTATTAACTTTTTCCAAAGATTTAACTCCTGGATTTCTTGATCTTTTGTATAGTTTTTCACATCTAAATCTCCTTCAGTACAGATCAGATTAGTTATTTTTTGCCCTCTGCTAGTTAGGGATTGGTTTTGTCTTGCATCTCTCATTTTATTTATGATATTAGGTTGTTAAATTGAGATCTTTTTAACTTTTTTATGTGAGCATTTAGTGCTATAAATTCTTCTTTTAACACTGCCTTAGCTGTGTTGCAGAGATTCTGGTATGTTGTACTTTGTTCTCATTTGTTTCAAAGAACTCTTTGATTTCTGCCATAATTTTATTATTTACCCAAAAGTTATTCAGATGCAGGTTGTTTAATTTCCACGTAATTGTATGGTTTCAAGTGGTTTTCTTTGTATTGATTTATATTTTTATCAAGTTGTGGTCAGAGTGTGTGGTTGGTATAATTTTGGGATGTTTGAATTTGGTGATGATTGTTTTATTTCTGATTGTGTGGTCAATTTTAGAGTATGGGCCACGTGGTGATGAGAAGAATGTATATTATATTGCTTTTAGATGGAGAGTTTTGTAGATGTCTATTACGATTATTTGGTCAAGTATTGAGTTTAGGTCCTAATATCTTTGTTAATTTTCTGCCTCAAAAATGTGTATAATAGTTTCTGTGGGGTGTTGTAGTCTCCCAAAATTAGTCTGTCAGAATCTAAATATCTTTATAAATCTCTTAGAACTTGTCTTATTCATGTGTACCTGTGAAAGAAAATTAAATCTTCAGAGCCCAAACTCATTAAACCAAAAAGAAAAGTTAGGCTGGGAACTGGGTCAAACAAACCCACCTATCCTTTTGGTTCTTAAATAAGATGGCTACAAGATGAAAAGTTACATGACTCCCTCATATTTTGCCCACAAGACAATTTCTAGTGAGCTGCAAGATCTTTACCCTAAGGTGTTTCTGTTAAAATTATACCATGGAAATGTTAATTGATGGCTTATCTTTACAGGTTCCACCAGACACAAATGCATATCTGATTGTTCCCCTCCCCATTTTGTCTATGTTATCTTATGTAAAAATGCAGATTACCTGCATTTTTCATCTGCCCCATTTGTCTGTGTCATCTTATGTTAAAAAAAATGCAGATTCACTGACAGACAATGACATGAATGACTGTTTTTCCCTACCTCCCTCTTACATAAGAGTTTTATACTTCTCAGTATCTCATCCTTTCTCCTTTAAATTTGGAGCCCCCAAAATTTTCTCGGGAGAAAAACATAGGCCTTTTTCCTGGCTGTGCATTCTTAACTTTGGGAAATAAGCCTCCTAAAAGGATTGAGACTTTCTTGTCATTTTTCTTGATTGATACACCCATGGATTTTTTTTTTTTGTAACACCTTTCTTTCTTCTGCTTTTTTTCCCATAAACATTTCTCAAGTGCACATGGCATACAAAATTAAGATGTCCAATAGTTCAAAAACATGTCCAGAGACCTGGCTGTTATAGTGGAAAATACAAATTAGAAATAAAAAGCTTTATTCTCCACATGAAAAAAGGGAGGATATTTTCTTTCTTTCTTTCTTTCTTTTTTTTTTTCTGAGACGGAGTCTCGCCTGGTTGCCCAGGCTGGAGTGCAATGGCACGATCTGGCTCACTGCAACCTCCACCTCCTGGGTTCAAGCGTACTAAGCCTCCCGAGTAGCTGGGGTTACAGGCACACACCACCACACCTGGCTAATTTTTTGTATCTTTAGTAGAGATGGGGTTTCACCATGTTGGCCAGGCTGGCCTCAAACTCCTGACCTCATGATTCACCCACCTCAGCCTCCCAAAGTGCTGGGATTACAGGTGTTAGCTACCGCACCCTGCCAGGAGTATATTTTCTTAATTTATTTTTCCTTAAAGCATTTAAATTTTATGTATATTTTTTCTCTGTTGTTTGAAAGATATGTAAATCATATTAACAGTTAAACCTTTTGTCACTGTTTTTGACTTGAGATTATCTTTGTCTAGGACCTCAGGTTCATTGCTTTGGCAAAGGTTTATTTTCCCCATTTGTTGTCTTTTAAGGTAGACACAGATTTGTTTAGATTAAAGTTTGTTTTAAGAGCACACAAAAGTTGAGCATGAAGATAGGATTAAATTTAGCAATAAAAAATGATAAAGACTAAAAGATACTAAGTTCCTTTGATAGAATACAGATTATCCAAGGTAATCAGGTAATATTTGCAGGCCAAAGTACTTTTATTGCAAAAGCATGGTTCAGTGTATGAACTGAACAGTGAAGTCTGTAGTGCTTTGGCTTATATTTATTGAGTACAATTAGCATAGTTATATGTAGTGTTTGTAGACAAACTGCATTCATATAAACAGTATTTTATACACTAGTGTGAATATAACACTACAATATTTACTTTGAATGAATCCCTTAGTCATTTTAATAATGTTATATTCAGCCGGGCATGGTGGCTCATGCCTGTAATCCCTGCACTTTGGGATGCCAAGGTGGGTGGATCACCTGAGGTCAAGAGTTCAAGACCAGCCTTGCCAACATGGCGAAACTCCACCTCTACTAAAAAATACAAAAATTAGCCGGGCGTGGTGGCACGTGCCAGTAATCCCAGCTACTTGGGAGGCTGAGGCATGTGAATCGCTTGAACCTGGGAGGCAGAGGTTGCAGTGGGCCGAGATTGCACCACTGCACTCCAGCCTGGGCAATAGAGCGAGACTCTCTTTCAAAACAAAAAAACAAACAAAAAATAATGTTATATTCATACTTTTGAAATATAAACTTTTAATTGAATTATGGTTGTAGACAATTTTTTAAAATCCTATGTACATTATGACTAGTACAATATTTATACTTAGATATTTATATCTAATATCCAAAGGAAATTTACTACCAAACTATTACAGTAGTATTAGTATGACATGCTTACTAATTTATCCAGTAGAGTTCATTATAGGTAAGCATGATTTTAGTGTCTATCATTTCACTAAATTGGAATGCTGCTATTACAGGAAAAGTAAACAAGAATGATTTGGCCACCTGAAAACCATAATAGCTCTACAGTTCACCATGATGCAAACTCAAATGTATTCCACTATATGAATGAAGTAATATTCTAATTCTTCATCAGAAAGTTATGGTGGTGGGAGGTCCAGGCAGGTGGATCATTTGAGATCAGGAGTTCAAGACCAACCTGGCTAACATGGTGAAACTCTGTCTCTACTAAAAGTACAAAAATTAGTTGGGCGTGGTGGCACATGCCTGTAATCCCAGCTACTCCGGACGCTGAGGCATGAGAATCCCTTGAACCCTGGAGGTGGAGGCTGCAGTGAGCTGAGATTGTACCAACACTCCAGCCTGGATGACAGAGCAAGACTCCGTCTCAAAAAAAAAAAAAAAGTGTTCTTTGGAAATTGTCAAGTGTATTCCATTATAGATCTCTCATTTAATGGCTAGGAGAAGAGAGAGCAGCAGAGATGGAAGAGAATCCTTATAAAATTCTGCTGAGAATATGACCCCTTTCTTCATAATGCTCACGTTTCTCATGCTGAGAGTAGCTGTGCACTTCGGGTGTTTAAAAAAATTGATTAGGGGAATATTTTCTGGCTGACTTGATCAAACTTGTATCTAGCCTGCATTTTTAAAAGATGCTTTTAACTGTTTTTCTCTCAATGCAATTTTTCTCAGACTGAGAGCTGTTTTTCTCTCGAATGCTTTTGGTTTCTGTTTTAGAGGTCCCATTACTATCCCGTGGTGTCTGTGAATGAGGTGGGCTGTCAGAGAGTTCTTGGAGCTATCTCTGTCTGGACTCATACTGAAAATCCAGCAGTATTTTTTCTTTGTCTCTGTTATAAATACAAACTGAGGCTGAAACATTGCTCCTATTCCCATTATTATGAGGTGCAATCCTACCTGGGAAGCCTGCAGGCTCTCCTGCCGCTCAGGCTTCACTCTCTGATGTGGCACTGGAGTGCTGCTGTGGCAGTTGATCATAACCTAAGATGTGTTCTGCCGGCTGTGAGCTCTGTGCTGTGGGTTGTGCCTCAGGGAAGGATGGTAGGAGTCAAAAGAGGACACCAGCCACCAGGACAGAGCAAGCAGGAGTGCTGTAGCCCAGTGCTCAGGGAGTAGAGAGCCATTGCTTTTAAATGAAAATAGCCATAAAGATATTCAACCCTATTCAACAATTTCTGTAGGAAAGAGAGAGCCTACCTTCGGCAGGCACGTGGCTTCAAGTTGCAAAATTACCTTTTGTCATGAAGATGTGAAAAGTTTATTTTGTCATTGATTATAACCAGTTAGCATACAAGTATGTCTTTGCAATCTCTTAAGCAGATTGACTGTGATGCATTCTGGTTTAATTATGTAATGAAACAGTTTTCTTTCTGTTTTATCATTGTGGAGTTACTCTGGGGCTGGATAAAACTTTTCTTTTAATTATATTTTCCAAGCACTGTTTTAAATTACCACACGTGATATAAACATATAAGGTGCCAATCAAGCTTTAATCTAGATGGGCCTTTCCGTCTCAGGCTTCCAGTCAACTCAACGATTGTGCTGCAAAATGCATCCTGTCCCCTGAATATGCAGGCTGAATCGTGCCTCTGCCTATTTGGTATCTAGTCCTGTATAATCACATCTAGAGAGTCTAGACCTGATTTCTAAATACTTCATAGAATAGCAACCAACCATTTTACCTCTTTCAATGACTCTTGTATCTTTAGACCTTGAGCTGATTCATAGACTACCAGGCCCAGAAACCCAATTAGATTAACGTGCATGCATTGAATAGACATGTAGGCATGAGAATCTCACTTTCCCCTTTCTCCTCTTTTTAAAATGCCCACAAATGTGCAGATGACACCTGCTGCTACTCCACCCATCCAGGACCTAAGTTTGCAGCTCCAAATTCTGAATCTAGGTCTTGAGATTTGGGGGAAAAAAAGCCTTTATTTGAGAAATGCAAATTCTTATAGTTATAAGGCTCAGAGACATTAAAATTAGACCACAGTTTTGTCTGTCTCCCTTCTTGGAACTGTGTATTTACTTGTTAAAACTGCTTGCTATTGCCACAAGTAGGTATAAATTAGACTAATAATGACATGCTGCACACCATAACCCACACCCTATAGCTTAACAATGTATATCCAATTAGTAATCAATGTTATTTTTTGTGAATAAAAAGAATTTCTGACAAACCAATATGTATCAGCCCACTCTCTGTCCTCTCATTTTGCCTTCACTGATGCAGTTGTAACTGCTGCTAATCCAAGTGTAGATTCCAGGCATCTTGAATTTTTGCTCCCAGGTTACAATCCTCAAGGTTGGCTCAAATGAACTGTCTACTTATATTCATGTTGCCTCAGTGATTTGCTTTTAGGTAGACATATCATTTAGAATGTGCTAGAGCAAGGTCAGGAGATCGAGACCACGGTGAAACCCCGTCTCTACTAAAAATACAAAAAATTAGCCGGGCGTGGTGGCGGGCCCCTGTAGTCCCAGCTACTCGGAGAGGCTGAGGCAGGAGAATGGCGTGAACCCAGGAGGCGGAGCTTGCATTGAGCCGAGATCGCGCCACTGCACTCCAGCCTGGGTGACAGAGCGAGACTCCGTCTCAAAAAAAAAAAGAATGTGCTAGAGCAACCTCTATGAGGCAATCTCTTTTTTGTTGTACTCTTCTTGCTGTAACACTCAAGAAAGAATACAGAGCCAGGTTGATTCGACCTAGAATCTGCATAAAAGAGCTGGCTTCTGCCTGATATTTATAAAGCACGGTCAGATCGAGAATGTACAGGAAACCAGCAAGTGGCAGGAAACCAGCAGGAGACATTTTCTGCATTGTGAGATTTCAACATAGACATCTTAAAGCACCCCTTTAAGAGCGTGGCTCTTTGAAATTTTCAGATCTTGTTCAGTGACCTGCTACAGTAATGTAAGAGGCTCCAGATGTAAATAGAATCTGATGGTAAAACTGTAAGTGTAAACGGGCATCTTAGGAGTGAGAGATCAAGGTCACAAAGTATCCAGAGCCATGATCACAACTATACCTACCTGTAAAATATGATACTGGAGTATTCTTGTCCTTCCTACCCAAGAGCTAGCCAATCAAGACAGGTGATCCAGGTTCTGGAGGTCCACCAGGGCATTTCCATTTTCTATTTAGAATCAGCCTGAGTCTGCCCTGCTTGGCTTATGCTTAAGCAATCAGCCCAGGTCACTGGGAATCTTCTCACAATCACCTAGGCATCTCTCAGACATTTGAGGATGTCCATGGCAGAACTGTGTCAGGCTGACAAGAGCGGTTAATTCTGCTTCTGTCTCAGTGTAAGAGAAATAAGTCATCCTGTGTCTGTCCCTCCCCTAATATAAGAGCTGTCTTTGCTTGGTACCCAGATGAGAGTTTCTCCAGTTTCCTGGTACTTCAGTGAAAAACAAGGAGGAGGTCTGGAGACTCAAACAGATAAACCAATTGCTACCATTTCATATGGCCAATAGAAAAATAGATGAAGCACCATTGTCCCTACCATCCAGGAACTGTTAGTCTAGACAAGCAACTGAATTCAACATGGTTGAATTAAGCATCATGTGGTTAGCACAATGAATAGATGTGTGAAAGAAAAAACTGGGCTTTATTTGGGCAACTTTCTTTATATTTTTGTAACTTCTGATGTCATCATTTGAGTGGATGTTTATGGACACAAGCGTTGTTATTATCCTTCTTATTTCTTATACCTTGCTAAGAATACATATTTATCTTCTAATAAAATTACCCTACAAAACCCTAAGAGATTTTTTTAAATTGCTTATTAGCATATGTTATAAAGTTGACAGGGCAGTGGCTAAAAAAGATTAAAATTTCACAACTGTGTGATTTAGTTTTCTTTTAGGTAAACTTAGGAAAAACAGAACTGGAAATACCCCAGTGGCATAGAGAGCAGAATTCTACATAGGGTCCACTCTCTGCCCCAGCCCTGTTCAAATTCACCCTTTTTGGAGGCCTTATTTAGATCTGGCCCCACCCTGGAGCCTTGTCTCACAGAACTGATTAGAAGAGATCAGAGTATTGGATGGTGAATCCTGCAGCCTTTCTAGAGCCAGTGCGCACAATTTTCTGAAACCCAAAAGCAGATAAATGGAAAAAATGTGAGTCTTAATTTTTAAATTTTTACTAAAACTGGTGCTTGCAGAGAGATATTCCATTTAGCAACCTGTTTTCTATTCCTGCAGATGCAATAGTTGCTCCACAAGTCACAAAAAATTAAAATAAACACAATTAAAATTTCTTTAAGCTACATTAAACTTTTCCTTTCTGTATCCCTCTCCTCTGTCTATATTTAGCTTTTTATTCTGTACATATTTAAATAAAATCAGTGACAGAGAAACAGAACAAATAAAAATGCTGCACTTTTAATCTAAATCCTGAGAATTATTAAACACTTAGTACCAGCTCCCAAGGTGTTATGAGGATTAAATCACATAATGTGTAATTCCCAGTAAAGTGCTCTGTAATATCCTCTTCAGCACATAGTACCTGCTTTATAAACATTGCATTCGTACATGTGAAAATGTTTTTCAAATGCAGATTTATTCAGATATGGCTGCCTTCTGTTTGTTCTGTAAACTTTAAAGAGCCAGCAAAGAATATGAAAATTGATTGTCTTCATTTGAACTAGAAGTATTTGTGTCGTGACGAGAATGCTGAGTGTAAGGGACTCTGCTGTGCCTGCTTTCTCTAACTAATGCTAATAACGAGCCCAGGAGGAGCATTCACAGGGGACTTGTTTGAAACACCCATTCATGGACCCTTTCCAAACCTGCAGAATCTCATTACATAGAGTGGGGCCAAAATCACCAAGTGATTTATAAGCTCATTAATGCTTGGAAGGCAGTGCTTACCTAAGTGGTTATTAGCCCAGGCTTCTAATTAGGATTACATGACCAATTTGCAGAAATCTCTTTACTCTTGCCCTTTCCACATGTTTATTACTCTGGGTGGAAGCATCCATGTTGTTTTAGTTAAGTTTCTCATGTGACTCTAAGGTGAGGACAGAATCACGTATGAGTTGTTCAAGATACATTCATGTGAATTGAGTTGTGTTTTGTTTTGTTTTTTGAGACCCACTCTTGCCCAGGCTGGAGTGCAGTGGCATGATCTTTGGTCACTGCAACCTTCACCTCCCAGGTGCAAGTGATTCTCCTGCCTCAGCCTTTCGAGTACCTGGGACTACAGGCATTTACTACCATACCGGTAATTTTTTTGTTTTTTTGTTAGAGATAGGGTTTCACCATGTTGACCAGGCTGGTCTTGAACTCCTGGCCTCAAGTGATCCACTCGCCTCTCCCTCCCAAATGCTGGAATTAGAGGTGTCAGCCGCCATGCCCAGCCTGACAGTTAAGTTTTCTTTTTCAGTAAAGGGTGTTCACAGGGCTGGACCTATTTGGATTTGGTAAGGAGAGGGCAGTGTGGCCCATATTTCCATTACTGTAGCAGAAATTACTGGTGTCTGTGGCAGTGGAGGGCACATTAGGACAGCAACGAGGAAACTTATTTTCTTTTTTTTCTTTTTTTTGACACGGAGTCTCGTTTTGTTGCCCAGGTTGGAGTGCAGTGGCGCGATCTCCACTCACTGCAAGCCCCGCCTCCCGGGTTCTCGCCATTCTTCTGCCTCAGCCTCCAGAGTAGCTGGGACTACAGGCCCCCGCCACCACGCCTGGCTAATTTTTTGTATTTTTAGTAGAGACGGGGTTTTGCCATGTTAGCCAGGATGGTCTCGATCTCCTGACCTCTCGATCCGCCCGCCTCGGCCTCCCAAAGTACTGGGATTACAGGCGTGAGCAACCACGCCCAGCCGGAAACTTTTTTGCGGATTGGGGGAATGGAGTCTTGCTCTGTCACCCAGGCTGTAGTGCAGTGGTGTGATCTCAGCTCACTGCAACCTCTGCATCCCGGGTTCAAGCGATTCTTCTGCCTCAGCCTCCCGAGTAGCTGGGATCACAGGCACGCACCACCACGCCCAGCTAATTTTTGTATTTTTAGTAGAGAGGGGGTTTCACCATGTTAGCCAGGATGGTCTCTATCTCCTGATCTCGTGATCTGCCCCCCTCGGCCTCCCAAAGTGCTGGGATTATAGGCGTGAGCCACCGCACCCGGTTGGAAACTTACATTTTTATCTCCATGGAGCAGCTTATTTTTCCTGAATCTCTTCTTTACAAAGGACAAAAATGGGCAGACTTTTTCTGCAGGTCTTGGACATTCTGCCTGTGGGTGTGGTGGTGGCAGGTAAACAAGTGGTGCTGACACCTTTAAAAGCATATTGTCAACATGCAGGTGTAACTTGTCCGTAGAATCTCATCTTAAAAGGAATCCCAGAGAAAGAGGAGAAAGAGGAAGACATGGCCTCTTTTTTAGCTTAATGTGTCTCAGATAGAGAGCTGTGTCCACTCTGCCTCCTGGAATGCCATGCGTTTAGTTCTTGCAAACCTTTACTTCTCTAATGAGTTTGTCTTAACTACTTTTTAAAATTCTTATGATAGTCAAGGGTCTCTGAAAAATATTTTTTCCTACATACCAGAGGCTTCTCTACATCTCTACATCATAGCTCTTTATATGCCATGTAGATATCTCATTATGAATTTATAATCTGCAACATGAAAAATGTTCCCTCTGTGGCTGTTGAACATGGGAAGGTGTGACTACTCAAGATTCCTATTGGGGAAAAGCTGGGGTCTTTAGTAAAGAAGGAGAACATGTAATGTTGAGGATCCATCTCTGTTCTCCATTAGCTCTATGCAGAACACAATTAATAAAATGCTTTTTCGAACAGAATGGTATTTATTACCCAGAAAGTTCTGAAACAAATTATTAGGAGATAGATACCTGCTCTTTAGGGTGCTAAAGAAAGACTACTTAAAATCACTATTAAAAATTACAGAACATACGAATTATCTGTATCTTGAAGTTTCCATAAAACTCATGTTTTTTTATGGTTAAATTCAAACTCTGATTTACTTTTGAGATTGATATCACAGCAGCGATGCTGCATTTTTCTGTGTGCATCAGCACATTACAAAAATTTGTCCTAGTGCGGTTGATGTTAATGATTCAATTGGTTAAAGAGCTCTTGGACAGATTTCTTTACTATAATTATTTTTGTCTTCATTATTAAGTATCTTTTTGCTGCTGATGTGCGTGTAAACCATCACATTTAATCTGGCAGCTGCCTTTCTTTCTTAGGTTTTCTGTGCATATATCTGCCTTAGGAAAATGAAAGCTGTCATCCCTTTTTACAGGCCAGAAAAACTGGGAAAAACACAGGCTCATCCACTTACTGGATGTTTGACAAAATACTCTTCTTGGGCCAAAAACATTGACATTATTGGTCAGCTTGTTAGAAATTTAGAACATCAGACTGTTCGAGATCTTCTGAAAAAATAATCTGCATTAACAAGATCTGAAGTTTATTGTACACATTAAAACTTGCGAGGTACCTTTTAACTCAACATATCTTTTTCATCTCAAAAATATACACAGCTCATTCTGTATGATGCAGATATAGCATTTAAAAATAGACATGTTTGAGTTTATGCCCTAATTTATACTGTATTATCCAGAAAAGTACCATATATACACAGATGTTGTGGCTCTTTTTTTTTTTTTGAGACGGAGTCTTGCTTTTTCACCCAGGCTGGAGTGCAGTGGCACGATCTCGGCTCACTGCAAGCTCTGCCTCCCGGGTTCACGCCATTCTCCTGCCTCAGCCTCTCCGAGTAGCTGGGACTACAGGCGCCCGCCACCACGCCCGGCTAATTTTTTGTATTTTTAGTAGAGACGGGGTTTCACCGTGGTCTCGATCTCCTGACCTCGTGATCCGCCCGCCTCGGCCTCCCAAAGTGCTGGGATTACAAGCGTGAGCCACCACGCCCGGCCTTGATGTTGTGGCTCTTATGCCACTTTCTTTTCTCAGGGTTAGATAATACATTAGAAAATATTTCTGTGTTAAAAATGAATTTATGAATAATTTCATTCACTCCTATGTCAGAACCAGTTTTCTTTACTGTTTTATTTTACTTTGAAATTTAAAATTACGCCCATGACCACTTGGTAAATGTATGTGATTTTGTATATGTATGTGTTTTTGTGTTTTTCAGGGACCATTGATATTTATGGATGTGGCCATAGAATTCTCTTTGGAGGAGTGGCAATGCCTGGACACTGCACAGCAGAATTTATATAGGCATGTGATGTTAGAGAACTACAGAAACCTGGTTTTCTTGGGTGAGGGTAACTTCAATACACATTTTCTAATATACCCTAAAGGTTTTATTTCTCTTTTTTGTAGAATGTTTTTGGTGATTTATGCTTTGCATAAATTGAGTTTCAGATCCTTGTTTTCAAAAAAATCTTTTAGATTTGTCATTGTAGAAAATAGTTTATTCAAGACATTTCATCTTTACCATAACTTTCCACATTCCTGAGCTGATCTTTATCATTCAGTCTTGATTAGTGGTAATTTTAGAAATTTATTGGCATAAAATATTGTTGCACACACCTTAAAATCTAATTCCCGACAACAATTGTTTTGATTCAGTAGTACCAGGTAGTGAAATTAAGAAACTACAAATTTAAAATATTTTCTAAATCTCTAGTAATTTTTGTTATAAATTAGCATTTGGGGATTAATTTACTAGAATATTCTATTACATTATCTTTACTGAGCACATTACTAGGTTGGTAATTGGAGAATATGTGCAATATTTATGTTATTTATTTTCAATAAAACAGATATTGCTGTCTCTAAGCCAGACCTGATTACCTGTCTGGAGCAAGGAAAAGAGCCCTGGAATATGAAGAGACATGAGATGGTAGCTAAACATTTAGGTAAGTGAGAGTGAATACACAGATGGCACAGAGAAGAGGTCAAAGGCCAAGGAGAAGGCCACAGCTTAAAATGTGATTTGGTAAGCTGTGTTCTAAGGAAATAGTTTCTGGAAAGCCTGAGTTTTTTTTTATTTTTCTCTCACAAAGGACATATTTTGTATTGTTTTTCAATTCTCTAAAGATTCCTCTTTCCCTTTAGTGATCTGTCTTCAATTTCACAGTGAAAGCCAACGTCCTCTTCATGGGATATAAAAGACTGCACAATCTGACTGGTTTTTTGTTGTTGTTGTTTTGGGGGACACACAAATATGCATAATTTTGAGAAACTCTATGTTAAACAGTTTTTTAAATTCTGTTTTTGCATCAAGTCTGAAATGTGTGAGTAGTGGTTTCTGTGCCATTGGTTTTTTTGTTGTTGTTTATTTTTCTCCATATTCCATTCTGTTTTTGCTACTATAATTTTGAAATATAGTTGCATATGTAAGGCATATGCAGTGCCAATATACCTTTTCAGGATTTGGCTATTTTGGATTGGCTTTTTCTTTTTATTTGGCAGGACAGATTTGCTGCTGGTATTGTTCTCACTTGACAGCTATTTTCTTCAGGACTTTGACAATGTCACACAGTTCCCTTCTGACCTGCAACATTTTCTTGAGAAATTCACTCATTACCTCATAAGACTATGCTTATAAATAACATGCCACTTTTATCTTGCAACTCACAATATTCTCTTGTCTGTGACTTTTAAAATTGTGCTTACATATGTTCTTGTAAATATTTTTGTGTGTATTCCAGTTTCTTTGTTAACCATTTTCATTTTTACATCAGTTTTTCTTATAATTTTTCAGTTCCTTTTTTATATTTTTTACCTCCACAATTTCTGTTTTTCGATATTTTTAGTATTTTTGTTATCCCAATTTTTATGATTTTTAATAGTTGTCTGTGTTTCTTTTTTTTTTTTTTGAGACTGGAGTCTCGCTCTGTTGCCCAGGCTGGAGTGCAGTGGCGCAATCTCTGCTCACTGCAAGCTCCGCCTCCCAGGTTCACGCCATTCTCCTGCCTCAGTCTCTCCGAGTAGCTGGGACTACAGGCGCCCGCCACCACGCCCGGCTAATTTTTTGTATTTTTTTAGTAGAGACGGGGTTTCACCGTGGTCTCGATCTCCTGACCTTCGTGATCCACCCGCCTCGGCCTCCCAAAGTGCTAGGATTACAAGCATGAGCCACCGCGCCCGGCCAGTTGTCTGTGTTTCTATTTCATTCATGGCGTATTATTCAATTTATGTTAACTTTTTAAAATTAATTTATTTTTTTAATGGTTGCTTTCTGAAAATTTTATAGTATTTGATAGAGCTATGTTGCCCTAAAATTTTGTATACATTGTAATCTTTAATTGAAATTTGAACATTAAAAACAAGCTACCTGTCACAGTGTCTATAATGTAGCTTTGTCCTGGCAAAGTCTGAAACCATTTGTCTTAGCTAGAGATCCATAGAGTCTTTCAAACATGTTCTTAGGATGTGTCTTGTCTGAAATGTTCTAGTTGTTTTTTAGTTAAAAGACTTTATTCATGTTTCTTCTTAATAGTCATCACTTGCTACAACTGTTCCCTCTCTGTAGTACAGCCTCTTTCCTGCTGTAACATTTACCTTTGATCTCAGCAGACTCAAAATGTCACTCCAAAGTATATCACTGTTAATTTCAGCACTTTATGTCATTGGAGACAGAAACCAGTGTCAGCAAAAGCACCAAATAAAGCCAGAAATAAAAATGTGGGTGTGTTATTTTTCTTGTCTTTTGAAAAAGAAAGCAAAAGTTGGTAATGTACTTCTAAAGACACTATGTTATACTGAGGAGCAAAAAGAGCTGTGTTGGGTAAATGTAATAAACTTTTCTTTTCCTTCCATGTGGCTTTTGGAATTGTGCTAACCTGGAACACTGCACACACTTAACTCATTTATAAATTTTCTTTTCTTTTCTTTTTTTTTTTTTTTTGAGATGGGGTCTTGCTCTGTCACCCAGGCTGGAGTTCAGTGGTGCAATCTCGGCTCACTGCAAGCTCCGCCTCCTGGGTTCACGCCATTCTCCTGGCTCAGCCTCTCCAAGTAGCTGGGACTACAGGCGCCTGCCACCACGCCCAGCTAATTTTTTTGTATTTTTAATAGAGATGCGGTTTCACCATGGTCTCGATCTCCTGACCTTGTGATCCGCCCGCCTCAGCCTCCCAAAGTGCTGGGATTACAAGCATGAGCCACCGCTCCTGGCCCCATTTATAAATTTTCTACAAATGCATTTTGGTCAATATGCTTTGGTTACATTTATATGTCTATGAAGGAATTCAAACCTGTGGTATTTTGCTATGTCATCTTGCTTACGTAGTTTGTGTAACTTTATGGGTTAGATTTGTAAAGTATATTCATCTGAGTCGAGCAAGTGAAGTAATTTGTTATTTTTATTTCTTTCAGTTATGTTTTATTATTTTGCCCAACACCTTGGGCCAGAGCAGAACATAAGAGATTCTTTCCAAAAAGTGACCCTAAGAAGATATAGAAAATGTAGATATGAGAATTTACAGTTAAGAAACGGCTGTAAAAGTGTGGTTGAGTGTAAACAGCACAAAGGAAATTATAGTGGACTTAACCAATGTTTGAAAGCCACCTTGAGCAAAATATTTCAATGTAATAAATATGTAGAAGTTTTCCATAAAATTTCAAATTCAAATATACAGAAGATGAGACATACTGAAAATAAACATTTTAAATGTAAAGAATGTGGCAAAATATTTTGCATGCTTTCACACCCAATTCAACATAAAAGAATCCATAATAGAGTGAATTTCTACAAATGCGAAGCATGTGGAAGAGCCTTTAACTGGTCCTCAACCCTTAATAAACATAAGAGAATTCATACTGGAGAAAAACCTTACAAATGTAAAGAATGTGGCAAAGCCTTTAACCAGACCTCACACCTTATTAGACATAAGAGAATTCATACTGAAGAGAAACCCTACAGATGTGAAGAATGTGGCAAAGCCTTTAACCAGTCATTGACCCTTATTACACATAATATAATTCATACTGGGGAAATTCCCTACAAATATGAGAAATGTGATAGAGCTTTTAACCAAGCCTCAAAGCTTACTGAACATAAGTTAATTCATACTGGAGAGAAACCCTACAAATGTGAAGAATGTGGCAAAGTTTTTAACCAGTTCTCAACCCATACTACGCATAAGATCATTCATACTGGAGAGAAACATTATGAATGTGAAGAATGAGGCAAAGCTTTCAACCTATACGTAAACCTTACTACACATAAGAAAATTGATACTGGAGAGAAACCCTACAGGTGTGAAGAATGTGGCAAAGCTTTTAATCGATCATCAAACCTTACTGAACATAAGAAAATTTATACTGGAGAAAAATCCTACAAATGTGAAGAATGTGGCAAAGCTTTTAACTGATCTTCAAACCTTACTAAACATAAGAAAATTCATACTGGAGAGAAACCCTACAAATGTGAAGAATGTGGAAAAGCTTTTAGCCAGTTCTCAACCCTTACTACACATAAAATAATTCATACTGGAGAGAAACCATATAAATGTGAAGAATGAGGCAAAGCTTTCAACCTATATGTAAACCTTACTACACATAAGAAAATTGATACTGGAGAGAAACCCTACAAGTGTGAAGAATGTGGCAAAGCTTTTAACCAAGTGTCAACTCTTACTATACATAAAAGAATTCATACTGGAGAGAAACCTTACAAATGTGAGGAATGTGGCAAAAGTTTTTATCGATCCTCAAAACTTACTACACATAAGAAAATTCATACAGGAGAGAAACCTTACAAATGGGAAAAATGTGGTAAAGCTTTTAACCAGTCTTCAACCCTTTCTACACATAAGATAATTCACACTGGAGAGAAATGCTACAAATGTGAAGAATGTGGCAAAGTTTTTAACTGATCTTCAAACCTTACAGACCATAAAAAGATTCATACAGGAGAGAAATCCTACAATGTGAAGAATGTGGCAAGGCCTTTAACCGGTCCTCAACGCTTACTAAACATAAGGTAATTCATACTGGAGAGAAACTATACAAATGTAAAGAATGTGGTAAAGCTTTTAAACAGTTCTCACACATTGCTATACATAAGATAATTCATACTGGAGAGAAACTCTACAAATGTGAAGAATGTGGCAAAGTTTTAACTTATCCTCAAACCTTGCTGCACATAAGAAAAATCATACTGGAGAGAAACCCTACAAATGTGAAGAATGTGGCAAAGCTAACCTATCATCAACCCTTACTCCACATAAGACAGTTCATATTTGAGAGAAATCCTGCAAATGTGAAGAATGTGGCAATGCTTTTAACTAAATCTCAAACTTTACTAAACATAAGAAAATTAATACTGGAAACTTACAAACCTGAAAGATGTGACAATGATTTTGACAACACCTTCAAACTTTTCTAAACATAAAGGAAATCATACTGGGGAGAAATCCTAAAAATATGAAGAATGGTACAAAGCCTTTAAATGGTTGTCATGCTTAATTGTAGGTAAGATAATTTATACTGGAGAAAACTCCCAGAAGTGTGAAGAATGTGGCAAAACTTTAATTTTCACACCTTATAGCACAGGAAGGCACTTCAGAAAAATTATACAAATATAAATGTGGAAAAGCCATTAATATCTGCTTACATCTTACTCAACATTAGAGAGTTAGTGCTTAATAAAAGCATTATAAAAGCAATTAGTGTAAAATCAGAAAATGAAAGTTTTTTTTTTTTTTTTTTTAAATGGAGTCTTGCTCTGTCACCCAGGCTGGAGTGCAGTGGTGTGATCTTGGCTCACTGCAACCTCTGCCTCCCAGGTTCAAGCAATTCTCCTGCCTTAGCCTCCAGAGTAGCTGAGACTACAGGCGCACACCACCACGTTTGGTTAATTTTTTTATTTTTAGTAGGGACTGGCTGTCACCGTGTTGGCCAGGCTGGTCTTGAACTCCTGACCTCAAATGATCCACCTGCCTCTGCCTCCCAAATTGCTGGGATTATAGGTGTGAGTCACTGTGCCTGACAAATATAAGCCTTTAAAGAGAAGAAGGTTTTCATTTTGAAGACAAACATTAGGAACATAAAGAGGGTTGTAGTGTCTTTACTTGTATCACAGATTTTATTGTACACGTTATGCACTAAAGGAAAATCCTGAAGCAGTGCTCAAACTTTGATCAACATCAGGGAGTTTATATTGGAGAAAAACTGCAAATGTAATATATTTGGAAAAACGTTTTTCAAAAACTACTGCTTAGAAAACACCAGGGGACTTATACTAAAATATATTTTTGCAGATTCAATAAGTATAAAAGAAATTTAATCAAAAATTAAGTGTGTGTAAATATCAGAGAATTCACAGTAGAAATATCTAAGGCACTGACACTTTAGACATTGCACTTAATGAGTGTGCTGAGTACAGAAAATAATCCAAAATTAAAGTTGGTAGATAAATTATTTGTATATAACTTTAAAAGAGGTAGAAATATTTTTAGTTATAATTACATTTAAAGTATACTTTTTTCTTTGAAAAAATTACAAAATTTTTAAAAAGTGAATGATGTAATTCAACTCAAATTACTTCATGCTCTTCATTCCTATTGTATTCACATGTGAAAGCATGTGATCAATTGTTGCCTCATCAAAGATATGAGACATTGTTTTTTGTTAGGTGGGCAATATTTTTTACCTTTTCTATGGAAGAGTAAAGACATTACAGTGTAGGGTGCATGATAAAAATCTAAGTGGAGAGGCTCTTTGTGTTTAATTTATAATATTGAATGATGTATGAGGGAGGCGTTCAGAGGAATATTCTGCATTCTAGTGAAAATATCTTTTATTTTAGTTAAAATTAAATTAAAATTAGTAATATATCATTTTACTAATTGTACTTTTATGTATTAAAATGCAGCACATTTTAAAAATTTTAGATTATTGTGAACTTAATTTTTTAATTAAATTTTTTTTAACATGTTAAGACCATTGTGCATTCAATGAAGTGTTATTATGCCACTAACTTTAACCTATCCCACCTTACTCAAGGGTATTGGTAAAAGATAGTAACAATGTACTATTTAATCACATAGTGGACTAACATCTCTAATAATTTCTCTTGCCAGTGACTTTAAACTAAAGAACTTAAAGAACATTGTTCCCATAGGTTAAATTTTTATTCTTTTTTCTTATTTAAACATATTTTTCTTAACTTTTGTGGGTACATAGTGTGCGTATATATTTATGCTATATATGGCATATTTTGATACAGGCATATGAATATGTATTAATCACATCAGGGCAAATGAAATATCCATCAACTCCAGCATGTATCATTTGTATTACAAACCAATTCTACACTTTTAGTTACTTTAAAATGTACAAGTAAATTGCTATTGACTATAGGGTCATTTTCATGGGTATAATAAAAATTATATACAAGTATAAATAAAATCCTGAGTCTTAAAATTCTGAGTTCTGCTTAAACATTTTAAAAATTTTGTTATGTATTTTTCTTTGAACATGTCTCTCTGCCTGCAAACATAACAGAATTTTAATATTGGTTTACATAGAGTTAACTATACCCATATATTACTCTAAAAATAAACGTTAGGTGCAAGAAAGTTATGGACTCTTTTTGTGTGAGTGTGAGTTTGTACCTATTTTCAAAAGAAAAGAGTAATATTGGAACAAAACAAATATTTTAATAAAGTAATGTACTAGACAACTGACAACTTCAAAAATGCTGAAAGTAAATCTATACTCTGCTTTGTGTTGAATTCATTACTGCCAAATCTTCTGACTTATGATTCAGAATCTCTCCATGCAAATTTTGTTTTTACTTGCCTGTTAGTCATGCTAGACCTATAATTTTCTTGTTTCTTATCATTTTTTTCTTTTATATGTTATGAGGTATTTATTATGTGAGCTGTTCATGGATTATAAGAATGATTTTTATAAAATTTAGTACTGCACACAAGATAAGTTTTAGATATATTTCCAAAATTGTTTATTAATTGTATTTAGTTAGAACATTCCATTTGTTCTTTTAATTGGAGAATCCTATATAAGCCTATATTTCTTATTCTTTTCTCTTGTTATAATTGACATAAGTAAATTTATTTATTTATTGGGCCAATTTGTTCAGGTAAGAACTAGGAATGCTTCATAACTCATGAGGATGTTTTTATATATAAATGTGGCAAACAAATATGACAGTGCTTGCTGTGTAACAGATGCTCCATAATAACCTGTAAACATTCCTGCTGGAGTTAGTTTGTAACTTCAAGTCAGAGATGGAAAATACCAATAGTGAAGAAATAACATTGATTCTTCATGTGCAGATAACATTTTTTTTCCATGCTGCAAAGCTAAATCTTGCTGAATTTAAAAAGAAATTTGGTTCTTTTATTTCCTAATTACTTTTAGTTTTGTTTGTCTTATTATGTGACTTCTGTGTATTCATCGCAGCCCTTCTTCTTTTTCTATGTGATGGCTACACTTTTCTTACTGTTGTCTTCATGCCATGTCATTTTATACGGTATTTTGTAGATTTTGATGAGAAAGTTGGTATTTTTAATGCACTCAAAAATTGCTTTTTATTGGAGAGTGCTTATCAATATAACTTTCTGATCAGTTAACTAAGATAAAAGGCATACATTGTCCATAGGTGAGAGGATTAAATCAGTTAGCATTGTTTTTTTTTGTTTGTAAAAGGGAAAACTTATTAAGTTTTTAAACAGAGTTATTAAACAGAGTTTCACTCTTATTGCCCAGGCTGGAGTGCAAATATATTGTGGCAAATATAAAATTTGCTAGAAAATACATCTTAGAAATTAAATTATAAGAGAGCAAATGGTAAGTGAAGAATTTTAAATTTAATTTTCTATGATATAGCATAACATACATTTCCATGTAGAATCTTTTATTTTTAAGTGTGAATTTAAAGGTTGCAAAATAATAAAATAACTTCTGTTGATGTGATGTTTGGAATAATATTTCTTTTTTACATTGATATTACAATTCCGAGGAATTTTTCACTCATTATTTTTTTAGTGGGTGAAGGTGAATGTACAGTTCTTGCTTTTTGTCACCTAACTATAGTCAGCTTCTTGGTCATTTTCTCTAGAAAACTTTTGAAGATTATGGCAACTTTTGGATTAAACATTTTCTGTTATTTTTATGCAAATTTGTTTATTGTGCTCACAGGGTGGCCAGTCATGAGACCATAAGCAACAGCTGCCCTTTTAGTGTCTTTCATGCCATTATCATTTGTAATAAATAAATGTATACTTTATTCTGCAAAACATGATGTTTGGTAATTCTAGGTAATTAAGGCTTTACCTCACATCATTAACAATTTTGTGGTCAGAGTATGTGACATTGTCAACGTTTTTCAAAAGCACAACTACATTATTATGATCTGTAGTCACTATACTGTACAAAAAGATCTCTTAAACTTATTCCTTGTATTAAACTATAATTATATATTCTTTGACCAACATCTTTCAAAACCCCCCTTTTTTCTAAATACCTTGGTATCTGGTGGTCATCACTTTACTCTCTACTTTAATGGGATTAAGTTTTTTAGAATCCCTGTGTAAGTAAAGTCATGAAAAATAATCTTTGTGCCTGGCTCATGTAGAAAAATATAATGTCCTCTAGGTTAATTCATGTGATTGAAAATAATAGAAATTTCTTTTTTAAAGACGAAGAGTATTCCATTGTGTATATATGCCACATTGTCTTTATTTACTCATAAATTTTGAACTGTTGGTTGTACATTTTGGTAATTGTGAAGAATGGTGCAGAAAACATAGAAGCATAAATGTTTCTTCATTCTGATTTCACTTGTTTTGGATATATAACAGTAAAATTGCTGTACTGTGGTTTAATTTTAAATTTTTTGACAAATTTTTGTTTTTCATAGTGACTCCTCATTCACATTCAAACCAACAGTGTGCAAGCATTCCTTTTCTTCCTACTTTGACTAACACTTTCTTTTCTTTTTAATAAGAGTAATTCTAACAGGAGGGAGTTGATAATCTCCTAGTTTTTCTTTTTACTGTCCTCATTATAGTTGATATTGAGCATTTTTTATATATCTCGACCATTTGTCTTTTCTTGAAAAATATTTAAGCTTTTGCTCATTTTTAATAGTTATTTGTCTTTTGTTGTATAGTCATTTAAGTTTTTTATGTGTTTTTGTTATTAACCCCTTGTCCCACGTGTGATTTGCAAATATTTTCTCCCATTTTTTTCAGTTGTCTCATTTTGTTGATTGTATCAGATTCCATGAAGCAGCTTTTTAATTTCAAGTAATCTAACTTATCTATTTTTCTTTTCATTTCCTTGGATTTTGAGGTTAAATAATAAAACTCACAGCCTAGATCAATGTAATGGGCTTTCACTCTATATTTTTATAGTAATTTCTGAGTTTTAAGCCTTACATTTAAGTATCTAATTTTAGTTGATTTTTATATATAGTGTGAGAAGAGGGTCTCATTTTATTTCTTTGCATGTGGATATAAAGTTTTCTCAACCTCATTTATTGAAGAGACTGTCCTTTTTTAAAGAAATTATAAAATAAATTAGCTTAAATACGTGGATATATTTCTGATGTCTTTTCTGCTCCATTGGTCTATGTGTCTGTTTTTATTCAAGTACCATACTGTTTTGGTTACTATACTTTGTAGTATATTTCAAAGTCAGGTATAGTGATACCTTCAGCTTATTTTTATTTTTTTATATTTTTTCTGCTTGGTTGCTTTAGCTATTCAGGGTCTTTTGTGGTACCATATAAATTTTAGGATTGTTTATTTATTTATTTATTTATTTTTTGAGACAGTTTCACTCTTGTTGCCCAGGCTGGAGTGCAGTGTCATGATCTCAGCTCACCACAACCTCTGCCTCTCGGGTTCAAGCAGTTCTCCTGCCTCAGCCTCCCTAGTAGCTGGGATTACAGGCATGTGCCACCATGCCTGGCTAATTTTGTATTTTTACTAGAGACGGGGTTTCTCCATGTTGTTCAGGCTGGTCTCGAACTCCCGACCTCAGGTGATCCGCCTACCTCAGTCTCCCAAAGTGCTGGGATTATAGGCATGAGCCACCATGCCCTACCAAATTTTAGATATTTTTTTAAAATTTCTATTAAGTATGTCATTGGTATTTTGATAGAGTTTGCATTGTATCTGTAGATCATTTTGTGTAATAACAGTTTTAGCTGTACTGATAAGGCCAATTCGTGAATAAGTACTATTTTTCCATTTGTTTATTATTTAATTTTTACTTTAATGTTCTTTAGATTATAATGTATGGTGTTTTAACATTTTGATTAAATTGATTTCAAAGTATAGTTACTACAGTTATTGTAGATGGGATTGTTTTTTAATTTCATTTTGAGGTAGTTAATTTTTAATGTATAAAGATGATACTATTTAATGTTGATTTTAAATTCTGCAAGTTTAATACATTTGTTTATTAGTTCTAGTGGTTCTTAGTGAAGTGTTAGTTTTTTCTATACTGTAGATTATATTATGTGCAAAGAGGGATAATTTAACTTTTTGGTTTTTTCAATCTGGATTCCTTTTATTTTATTCTCTAATTTCTCTGTCTTGAATATTTAGTACTACATTCAGTAAGTCTGAAGGAAGTGGGCATCCTTGTCTTGTTCTAGCTCTTAGAGTAAAAGCTTACAACACTTTCCTGTTTAGTATGTTGTTAGCTTTGCATTTTTTTGTTATACATGGCATTTATTGGCTTGAGATGCATTTGTCCTGTACCTATTTTTTTCAGAGATTTATTGTGAGGGAATGTTGAATTTTTTTGAAACTTTTATTCTGTATTTGAATGTTAGATTTGTGAAATCACAACTAATCCCATATAAATACAGAACATCCTCAGATACTACTATAAATATCTCTATGCATGCAAACTAGAAAATTTTTTTTTTCTTTTTTTTAGATGGAGTCTTGCTCTGTCGCCCAGGCTGGAGTGCAGTCGCGCAATCTCGGCTCACTGCAAGCTCCGCCTCCCAGGTTCCTGCCATTCTCCTGCCTCAGCCTCTCCGAGTAGCTGGGACTACAGGCGCCCACCACCACGCCCGGCTAATTTTTTTGTATTTTTAGTAGAGACGGGGTTTCACCGTGGTCTCGATCTCCTGATCTCGTGATCCGCCCGCCTCGGCCTCCCAAAGTGCTGGGAATACAAGCGTGAGCCAATGCGCCCGGCCGAAAATTTTTAAAAAATAGATAAACTGTATACACACAATCTCCCAAGACTGAACCAGGAAGAAAGAGAAGTCTTGAACAGAAGAAAAATTTATAATAAAATTAAATTTGTAATTAAAAAAACCCTACATAGTATAAAAAGCCCTGGATCAGATGAATTCACAGCTAAATTCTACCACGTATACAAAGTTGAGCTTGTACTAATCCTTCCTAAGTTGTTATATTAAGTCAGCATCATCTGGATACCAAAATTTAGTTAAGACAACAAAAAAAATCTATAGTTCAATATGCGTGATGAACATTGAAACAAAAGTCATGAAGTACTAGCAAGCTGAGTTCATAAATCAAAAAGTTATTTTGCCACAATCATGTGAGTTTTATTTCGTGAATGCAAGGGTGTTTTATCATATGCAAGTCAATAAGTGTGACTCACCATATAAAGATAATTAAAATGATTAAACCATATAATTATTACAATAGATGTGGAAAAATCATTAAAGGAAATTTAATGTTCATTCATAAAAATATTCTCAACATACAAGGCATTGAAAAAACATACCTCACAATAATAAGAGCCATCTATGACAAATCCTCAGGCAACATTATACTGAACAAGAAAAAGCTTGATGCATTCTTATGAATAAAAATAAGAACAATGTCCACTCTAAATATTCCTATTCAACATAGTTCTGGAAGTCCTAGCCAGAGCAATCCAACAAGATAAAGAAAAAAGAAAAAGAGATCCAAATAAGAAAAAAGGAAGTCAAATTATCTTCACTGATGATATAATTCTCTACTTGAAAAACGTTAAAGATTTCTCCCAAAGACTCCCAAGCCTAAAAAATGATTAAGCAAAGTGTCAGGATACCAAATCAATGTACACAAATGACTGGCATTTCTATACACCCTGAATAACATTCAACACTTGAATAACATTTAAGCAGAGAACAAAATCAAGAGCACAGCTCTATTTAAAATAGCCACAAACAAAAATAATATACGTAGGAATGGATTGAGTCAAGGGGTAAAATATCTTTAGAAGGAGAACTACAAAACACTGCTGAAAGATATCAGGGACAACACATACAAATGGAAAACATTCCTTGCTCATAGATTTGAAGAATCAATAGAATTAAAATGTCCATGATGCCTAAAGCAACCTGTAAATTAAATGCTCTTTCTATCCAACTATCAATGCAACTTTTTGTAGAATTAAAAACAATGGTTTTAAATTCATATTGAAGAATAAAAGAGCCCAAATAGCCAAGGCATCTTTAAACAAAACGAATAAACCTGGAAGCCTCACTTTACCTGACTTCAAACTGTATTACAAGCGACAGTAACCAATATAGCATGGTTCTGGTACAAAAATAAACATGTAGAGCAATGAACAGAAAAGAGAGACTTGAAATAAAGCTACACTCCTACAACCAACTTATTTTTGACAAAGTCAACAGAAACAAACAAAGGGGAAATAACTTTCCATCTAATAAATGGTACTGATAAATAATGGACTATATAGTTAGTCATATGCAGAAGAAAAAAACTGAACTCCTACCTCTCAGCATATAAAAAATGTAACTCAAGATAGATTAAAAACTGAACATGAAGCTTCAACCTATGAAAATCCTATATGGCCTTCCTTCCTTCCTTCCTTTGAGACGGTCTCCCTCTGTTGCCCAGGCTGGAGTGCAGCAGCATAATCTCGGCTCACTGCAACCTGCCTGCCTAGGGCTTCCGTGATTCTCCTGCCTCGGCCTGCCGAATACCTGGGATTGCAGGCGCACACCACCACGCCTGGCTGGTTTTTGACGTTTTTGGTGGAGACAGGGTTTCACCGTGTTGGCCAGGCTGGTCTCCAACTCCTGACCTCGAGTGATCTGCCTGCCTTGGCCTCCCGAAGTGCTGGGATTACAGTCTCTCTCAATGCTCAATGTTGCCCAGGCTGGAGTGCAATGGCGTGATCGCGGCTCGCTGCAACCTCCACCTCCCAGCCGCCTGCCTTGGCCTCAAAAGTCCTAAGATTACGGTTTCTGCATGGCCGCCACCCCGTCTAGGAAGTGAGGAGCGTCTCTGCCTGGCCGCCCATCGTCTGGGATGTGAGGAGCGCCTCTGCCTGGCTGCCCGGTCTGGGAAGTGAGGAGCGCCTCTGCCCGGCTGCCTATCATCTGGGAAGTGAGGAGCGCCTCTGCCCGGCCGCCCATCATCTGGGAAATAAGCGTCTCTGCCCGGCCGCCCCGTCTGGGATGTGAGGAGCACCTCTGCCCGGCCGCCACCCCACCTAGGAAGTGAGGAGCACCTGTGCCTGGCTGCCCCGTCTGGGAAATGAGGAGCGCCTCTGCCTGGCCGCCAATGGGTCTGGGAAGTGAGGAGCGTCTCTGCCCGGCCACCCCATCTGGGAAGTGAGGAGCGTCTCTGCCCGGCCGTCCCATCTGGGATGTGAGGAGTGTCTCTGCCCGGCCGCCCCGTCTGGGAAGTGAGGAGCACCTCTGCCCAGCCGCCTGGTATAGGAAGTGAGGAAAGACTTTACCCGGCCGCCCTGTCTGGGAAGTGAGGAGCACCTCTGCCTGGCTGCCCTGTCTGGGAAGTGAGGAACACCTCTGCCCAGCCGCCTATCATCTGGGAAGTGAGGAGTGCCTCTGCCCGGCCGCCCCATCTGGGATGTGAGGAGCACCTCTGCCCGGCTGCCACCCCATCTAGGAAGTGAGGATCGCCTCTGCCCGGCCGCCCCATCTGGGAAGTGAGCGCCTCTGCCCAGCCGCCAATGGGTCTGGGAAGTGAGGAGCGTGTCTGCCCGACCACCCTGTCTGGGAAATGAGGAGTGTCTCTGCCCGGCCGCCCCATCTGGGATGTGAGGAGCGCCTCTGCCCGGCCACCACCCCGTCTAGGAAGTGAGGAGCGCCTGTGCCCAGCCGCCCCGTCTGGGAAGTGAGGAGCGCCTCTGCCTGGTGGCTGTGCAAACTTCCAAGTGTGAAGTGACAGCCTTTGTAGTAGAATGAGTGAAGACACTGGCACTGATAATGTAACACCTTGACAGCTATCTCAAGTCATTGATGGTGGAGGTATTGGAATTATAGAAGAAAGCAAACACACAAATTTGACTAAAGGCGATTTTGTGACTTCTTTCTATTGGCCCTGGCAAACCAAGGTTATTCTGGGTGGAAATAGCCTTGAAAAGTTGAATATATATATGAACGTATCTGACTTTTTTTCCCCATATAGTTCTTACTTTGTGCATTTGATATTCAGTTGTGTTTGTAATCACGGAAAAATAAAAGCATATATTAAAAAAAAGAAAATCCTATATGAACACCTAGAAAATACTCTTGTAGACACTGGCCTCTGAAAAGAATTTGTGACTAACACCTTAAAAGTAAATGCAACAAAAATAAAAATTGACACCTAATTAAACTAGATCTCCTGCACAGCAAAAGAAATTTGACAAATAGACAAGCTACAGCATGGAGAAAAATATTTGCAAACTGCATACAACAAAAAAATTAATATATAAAATCTATAAGAAATGTAATAGGAAGAAACCATAGAATATATCAATAGATACTTCTCAAAGGAAGATATAAAAGCTGTCAAGAAACATGCAAAAAATTGCCCAACATCTCAAGCCATTAAAGAGATTAAATCAAAATGACAATGTGATAGCATCTCACACCAGTTAAAATGGCTGTTACTAAAAAGTCAAAAAAAATAGCATGTTGTGGAGAACAGGGAATGAATGTTTACACACTCTGTGAGAATGCAAATTAATTCTGCCTTTTGTTGATTACTTCAGCCTTTTGTTGGAGCCTCTACTTCAACAAAAGATGCCATGAATTTCAAGCTATTATGCTGACACATATATTGTCTCTAGAAGGGTTCTGGTTTGTTTGCAATCAAGGTGTAGCATTTCTGGCTTCCCTTGTGCTGCTTTGTTTGTGTGAAATAGGAAGGTAGGAAGTAAAGCATGACATTTCTATTTTCTACAGCCACAGCATGTGAATTCTAGTGTTATGTCAACTAGAAACAATGTCAGTATTTCAAAACTGACAAAAAGAAATTGATACTTTATCTTTTTAAATGTTTTTATAGATTATAAAAATTTATAGTTTCTGAATTATATAAGTTAAACAACCTGAACATGCAGATACCTAAAAGTTTTACCTAGATAATAGTATTAATATTTTAATAGGTTATGATTGTGAGTCACAGCTGCCCCATTGAGTTTACTGGAAAGCAGTTATTTATCTTCTAAGTGTATATAGAGAATAGGCTTTCATAATCCTAAACAAAGAGATCTTTTAAGATTAGCACTATATTTAGATTTGAATAAAATTCATAGGCTTGTAGTAACAGAAATTTTAATATATTTTCTAGTAGAAAAAAGTCAATAGAAATAAGTTATTCAAATGAGTTTTAAAAAAGTTCACGTGTTCATTAAATAACATTTAAAATTACATTGTAAGTGACTGATTTGTAATTCCAATCTATTTCATTTTAGTCACTGAGAAAACAATACCGTAAATTATTCAATCAGAAAAAATATTCTTATATTAGTGTTTCTGAAACTTTCAGAAACTGTAGACCACTCAGTGGATGGGGAGGCATGTGCAGACCACAAATTTTCCATGTAATAATAGGCTCATCTTAGCTTTAATATAAAAATTAAATATATTTCAAAAGTAAAATTAGTGGCTTTTTTAAGTCATGAGAGACATTATTGTTAGAACCCATTTGCCAAATTATTTGTGTTAGGCTTAGTAATAAGTGCTTTGAACCAAAAATCAAGTTCTACATACTATCTCAGGGTAAAAAGAAAGTGGTTTTTGTCTTATTTATTTTTACCAATGAAATATTTTTATTTTTAAACTGTTATTTTAGATTTAGAGGGGGTACACCTAGCCTTTCTAGACTTCCTTAGTAATTGGTAAATTTCTCTTTATTTTGTCATTATTACTTTTTCTGCACTCAGGCTGGAGTGCAATGGTGCAAACATTGCTCATTGCAGCCTTGTACTCCTGGGCTTAACATATTCTCCCTCCTCAGCCTCCCGAATAGCTGAGACCACAGGCACAAGCCTGTGTGCCCAGCCCATTATTATTACTTTTAATGTCTGCTAGTTCCTGGGGTGCACAGAGATTTAAAGGTCACATTCTTCCACGGTTTGCACATAACATGAGCACTGGAATTAAATAGGTAGGTCCCACAGGGAAGGCAGTGCCCAGGAGAATAGAATCTAGGTGTGGGTGTGACCATTCTCCTTCTCAACTTGGCTCTTTCTTGTTGTTTGAAGAGACAGAGTAATACTGGGAGGCAAAAAAGGACCTTGGGCTTGGGGTCGGAGGGTGTGATTTGAGGTCTGGAGTTGATCTCTTAAGGCTATGTGAAGTTGGCACTGTCCCCAACCTCTCTCCTGCATATGCAAAATGAGAAAAACAAGGCTGGATGAACTGAATTCCCTTTCAGTCTTTTTTTTTTTTTTTTTAAGTTTTTTATTTCCATAAATTTTGTGGAACAGGTGGTATTTGGTTACATGAGTAAATTCTTCTTTTTTTTTTTCAGAATTAAATTTTATTTCACATTGATAGGAATCATGAAAAACATTTACATTTTCCCATGTTACAGCACAACATTTCAACGGAATATTTCTCGACAGAAATTATATCTTGCTGATTTGTAGAAGTGAAATGTTTATGTTCTTCAAGGTAAAGAAAAATGACATAGTAAATGATTGTTTAAAATTTTTAAATCCAGACATAAACATGTGGCTTCATTAACATCCTATGTAGTCCATTACTAAATTATTTCCATTATTGATTAGCACCCATTTATAAAGATGCATTCTTAATATTGTTTTGGTCAGCTGGAATACAGAAGAAAAATTAACGCAGTTCAGAAATATCAAGCATACATTTTTGCTACATATTAATCTGTATGGTAACTACAATTTATGTATAGGGTTCTGACTAGCCTTTATTACCCATAAGTTTGTTTTCAAATAATTTTTACCAGTAATCTGGTAAAATTTAAAATTGACAATTTAAAATGATTGCTATTTTTATGTTTGCATGAAAAACTAATACAAAAAATAATTTGACTAACGTGAAAAATTCCAAATAAGTCCACTGGCAGATGAAAATAAAGCAAAAAATTACAATAGATTCCTCATCTTCTACAGTAGTTGGTTTCAAACGTGTACAAAGTAAACTCTATGCTATGAGAAGATGAAATCATCTTAGAAGTTAGTTTTTAAGATCAGTCTTAAAGATATTTCAGAACATACTAGAATATGATCTAATTATTCTTTCAGTTGTTTACAGAAAAATAAAACCACAGAATTATTCCTGTTACCTGGGTTGAGGATCATAATAGCTAGGTGTAAATTTGGATAACGTACAGTAATTTGAAATAAGTAGTGCATGAAGTTTTAATGTCTGGTTTCTCTATAAATCATAAATAGATTTTAAATACCTTATATCTGTGACCCAGAATGTCAAATTACAGCATGTATTGACAGTAGCTGTCTATGGCAGAGAGGCAATACTTGGTCTGCTATGAAGGACAATAAAGAAAAAACAAACTTTTTTTTCCTTGAGAGAAAAGAGTATTAAATAGAAATAATATCAGGGAAAATAAAAGCCTGGTCCCAAAATAAAAGGGCCATTAATTGAAGAGAACAATTTTACTTTTTCTTGACAATAAACAGCATTATCCCTATTATTAGGAATAATGTAATACCACCTCATTCTTATTATGTATTAGAATCTATGTATATATGAACACATATATAAAAATACAGACACTGCATGGTGACTAAGAAATTTTGGAATAAATTCATAGACTAAGTCACAGCATGCATAAGTTGTTTATATCTTAACTGCTCATTTATACCTGAACAAATTTTCATTAAGCATACTGCTAATTTTCAAATGATGTAATAAAAAATCTGGTGGCAGTACTGTATTATTTTGATGAATTACATTTGAGAAAAAAGAAGCTACCTGCTTCATCTATTCTAATATAGTATATCCTGGGTCTTCTTATAAGAATACATGCATAGAAACTTAAAAGATCATAAATTTCTCATGAGGAGACATTATTTGATCTGTGTCACTGGCATGTATTTGCAAAACATTTTAACACTGCAAAACATTAGAAATTTGAAGACTGGGTATGGGAAAAGGTTTATACTCTACTACAGTGATGCTGGTGTACTTCTACACAAGGCCTCAGTGACGTCAATCAATTGGAGGTAGGAGTTTATCAATGAATTGCTTGACATCCATCATTTCCTGTTGACACGAACTGTGCATCATACCTTCATAGGTTTTAAAGGTCATATTGGCTGGATTCACCAATGTTTTTAGTTTTTCAACCTTAAGAGAACCAAACATCAGGGGAACTAAAAGGTCACAATCCCCGTGGCACTGGAGAACAGAAATATCTCTATTAGCACCACCGATAGGACCCTGTGGAAAGGAAGCCCGAAGTGGAAGCCAGCAACTGAGTGCAGTAACACCTGACAGTTTCTGCTGCATGGTAAGGGCAGTATATAAAGACAAAGCTCCTCCCTGAGAAAACTCTCCCCAAATAATTCTGTTAGAAGGAATGCCATTCTTCACTGCTTGATCAATCAAAGCTTTTATATTTTCTGCTGCCTGTTTAATCCCAGATTCATCCTCCTGTGAATCTGGTGAAAGCCCAATAATATCAAACCATGAAGGTATAGCCATGTTCATATTTAATGTAACAGGCCTAACAGGCCTGCAAAGGCTTCTGCCCATCCATGCCCAGTATCTCCCAATCCATGCAGGAAAATTACCTTGTAGGACACTCAATCTTCAAACTTCTTTCATTGAGGACAAGAGTGCGAGGTGACAATAAGGCGATTTCCTGGCGGACTTAGGTTTCCCTCACCCACACACCAGGCAGAAACACGCTGCAGAGGCTGACTCCGTTCCCTAGGCCTACCCGCGGGGTCCCGGGGCCGCACTTCCTCAGCAATGCAGGAAGGAGCTGGGGACTGAGTAAATTCTTTAGTGGTGATTTCCGAGATTTTGGTGCACCTATCACCTGAGTAGTATACACTGAACCCAGTTTGTAGTCTTTTACCTGATGCCTTTACATCCTTATAGTTTAGCTCCCACTTATGAGTGAGAACATACAATGTTTGATTTTCCATTTCTGAGTAGTATTCAATTATATATATATATATATATATATATCTCCACAGTTTCTTTATCCACTTGTTGATTGATGGGCATTTGAGTTGTTTCCACATTTTTGCAATTCCAAATTATGCTGCTATAAACATGCATGTGCAAGTATTTTTTTTTTAAATAATAACTTCTTTTCCTCTGGGTAGATACCCAATAGTAAGACTGCTGGATCAAATGGCAGTTCTCCCTTTAGTTCTTTAAGGAATTCCCACACTGTTTTCCATAGTGGTTGTACTAGTTTACATTCCCACTAACAGTGTAGAAGTGTCTCCTTTTCACTCCATCCACACCAACATTTATTATTTTTTTATTTTTTTTATTATTGCCATTCTTACAGGAGCAAGGTGGTATCACGTTATGGTTTTGATTTGCATTTCCCTGACCACTAGTGATGCTGAGCATTTTTTCATGTGTTTCCTGGCCATTTTTATATCTTCTTTTGAGAATTGTCTATTTATGTCCTTAGGCCACTTTTTGACGAGATTTTTTTTTTCTGGCTAATTTGTTTCAGTTTGTTGTAGATTCTGGACATTAGTCCTGTGTCAGATATATAAATTGTGAAGATTTTCTCCCACTCTGTGGATTGTTGTTTACTTTGCTCACTTCCTTTGGCCATGCAAAAGCTCTTTAGTTTAATTAAGTCCCAGCTATTTATCTTTGTCCTCATTGCATTTGCTTTGGGGTTCTCGGTCATGAAATCCTTGACTAAGCCAATGCCTAGAAGGGTTTTTCTGATGTTATCTTCTAGAATTTTTATAGTTTCAGGTCTTAGATTTAAGTCCTTGATCCATCTTCAGTTGATTTTTGTATAAGGTGAGAGATGAAATCAAGTGTCATTCTTCTACATGTGGCTTGCCAATTATCCCAGCACCATTTGTTGAATAGGGTGTCCTTTTCCCACTTTATGTTTTTGTTTGCTTTGTCAAAGATCAGTCGGGTGTATTTGTGTTTATTTCTGGGTTTCCATTCTGTTCTGTTGGTCTATGTCCCTATTTTTATACCGGTACTGTGCTGTTTTGGTGAGTGTGGCCTTATTGTATAGTTTGAAGTTGGGTAATATGATGCCTTTTGATCTGTTTCTTTTGCTTAGTCTTGCTTTGTCTATGCAAGCTTTCTTTTGGTTCCATATGAATTTTAGGATTGTTTTTTCATAGTTCTGTGAAGAATAATGTCAGTACTCTGATGGGAATTGCATTGAATTTGTAGATTGCTTTTGGCAGTATGGTCATTTTTAGAGTATTGATTCTACCCATCTATGAGCATGGGATGTGTTTTTATTTGTGTCATCTATTTCTTTCAGCAGTGTTTTGTAGTTTTTCTCGTAGAGGTCTTTCACTTCCTTGGTTAGGCATATTCTTAAGTATTTTATTTTTTGTGCCGCTATTGTAGAAGTGGTTGAGTTCTTAATTTGGTTCTCAGCTTGGTCACTTTTGGTATATAGCAGAGCTACTAATATGTGCATGTTGATTTTGTATTCTGAAACTTTGCTTAATTTATTTATTGGTTCTAGGAGCTTTTTGAAGGAGGCTTTAGTGTTTTCTGGGTATACAATTATATCATATGGAAACAATTAGTTTCAGCTCCTCTTTACTGATTTGGATGCCCATTATTTCTTTCTCTTGTCTGATTGTTCTGGCCAGGACGTCCAGTACTATGTTGAATAGAAGTGGTGAGAGTAAGCATTTTTGTCTTGTTCCAGTTCTCAGAGGAAATGCTTTCAACTTTTCCCCATTTAGTATTATGTTGGCAGTAGGTTTGTCATAGATGGCTTTTATTATATTAAGGTATGTCCTTGGTATGCCAATTTTGCTGATGGTTTTAATCATAAAGGGATGCTGGATTTTGTCAAATGCTTTTTCTCCATCTGTTGAAATACTTATGTAATTTTTTTTTTAATTTCTGTTTCTGTGGTGTATCACATTTATTGACTTGGGTATGTTAAACCATCCCTGAATCATTAGCTATAAAACCCACTTGATTATGGTGGATTGTCTTTTTAATATGTTGTTGGATTCATTTAGCTAGTATTTTGTTAAGGATTTTTGCATCTATAGGCTGGGCCCTTTGGCTCATGCCTGTAATCTCAGCACTTAGGGAGGCTGCAGCAGGACAATCACTAGAGGTCAGAAGCTCAAGACCATCCTGGTCTACATGGTGAAACTACATGTCTATTAAAAATATATGTATATTCTGCAGTTGTTGGGTAGAATGTTCTGTAAATATCTGTTAAGTCCATTTGGTCTAGGGTATAGCTAAAGTCCATTGTTTCTTTGTTGACTTTCTCTCTTGATAACCTGTCTAGTGCTGTCAGTGGAGTATTAAAGTTTTCCACTGTTATTGTGTTGCTCTCTGCCTTATTTTTTAGGTCTGATAGTAATTGTTTTATAAACTTGAGAGCTCCAGTGTTGGATGCATACATATTTAGGATTGTGGTATTTTCCTGTTGGAAAAAGTCTTGCATCATAATAAAATGTCCCTCTTTGTCTTTTTTAACTGGTATTGCTTTAAAGTTCCATCTGATATAAGAATAGCTACTCCTGCTTGCTTTTGGTGTCCATTTGCATGGAATATCCTTTTCTTCCCAATACCTTAAGTTTATGTGAGTTCTTATATGTTAGGTGAGTGTCTTGAAGGCAACAGATAACTGGTTGTTGAATTCTTATCCATTCTGCAATTCTGTGTCTTTTAAGTGGGGCATTTAGGCCATTTACATTTGATGTTAGTATTGAGATGTGAGGTACTATTCCTTTTATTGTGCTATTTGTTGTCTATATACCTTTTTTATTGTATTTTGGTTTTATAGATCCCGGGAGATTTATGTTTTAAAGAGGTTCTGTTTTGACGTGTTTCCAGAATTTGTTTCAAAATGTAGAGGTCTTTTTAGCAGTTCTTGTAATGCTGGCTTGGTAGTGGTGACTGCTCTCAGTATTTGTTTTTCTGGAGAAGACAGTATATTTCCTTCATTTATGAAGCTTAGTTTCACTGGATTCAGAATTTTTGGCTAATTATTGTTTTATTTAAGGAGGCTGAAGATAGGGCCCCAATTCTTTTTAGCTGTAGGGTTTCTGCTGATAAATCAGCATTAATCTGATAAGTTTTTCTTTATAAATTACTGGTGATTTTGCCTCACAGCTGTTAAGATTCTTTCTTTCATCTTGAGTTTAGATAACCTGATGACAGTGTTCCTAGGTGATGATCTTTTTTAGATGAATTTCCCTGATGTTCTTTGAACTTCTTGTATTTGGATGTCTAGGTCTCTAGCAAGTCCAGGAAAGTTTTCCTCAATTATTCCTCCAAATATGTTTTACAAACTTTTAGATATGTCTTCTTTCTCAGGAATACCAATTATTCTTAGGTTGGCCACTTAACATGTCCCAAACTACTTGGAAGTTTTTTTATTTGTTTGTTTATTTGTTTTCTTATTCTTTTTTCTTTGTCATTGTTAGATTGGGTTAATCCAAAAACCTTGTCTTTGAGCTCAGAAGCTCATTCTTCTGCTTGCTTGATTCTATTGCTGAGACTTTCCAGAACATTTTGCATTTCTCTAAGCAAGTTCATTATTTCTTGAAGTTGTGATTGTTTTTTATTTATGCTTTCTATTTGACTGAAGATTTCTTCCCTCATTTTTTATGTTTTCTGATTTCCTTAAATTGGACTTCATTTTCTCTGGTGCCTCCTTGATTAGTTTAATAACTGAACTTCTGAATTCTTTCTCAGATAAACCAGAGATTTCTTCTTGGTTTGGATCCACTGCTGGTGAGCTAGCATAATTTTGGGGGCATATTAAAGAATCTTGTTTTTTCATATTACCAGAATTGTTTTTCTGGTTCCTTCTCATTTGGGTAGGCTATGTTAGAGGGAAGTTCCAGGGCTCAAGGCTATTGTTCAGATTATTTTGTCCCATGGGGTATTCCCTTGATGTAATGCTCTCCCCCTTTTCCTAGGGATGTGGCTTCCTGAGAGCTGAGCTGTAGTGATTGTTATTTCTCTTCTGGATCTAGCCCCCAAGCAAGTCTACCAGGCTCTGGGCTGGTAGTGGGGGTTGTCTGCACAGAGTCTTGTGATGTGAATTGTCTTCAGGTCTCTCAGATGTGGATATTAGCACCTGCTTCAGTAGAGGTGGCAGGTGGTGAAATGGACTTCTTGAGGGTACTCAGGTTTGGTTGTTTAATGCACTATTTTTGTGCTGGTTGGACACCTGCCAGGAGGTGGTGCTCTTAAGGGAGCATGGCTGTGGTAGTATAGGGAGGATCAGGTGGTGAGTGGGGCCCTAAGACTCCCAAGAGTGTAACCTATTTGTCTTCAGCTACCAGAGTAGGGAGGGACCATCAGGTGGGGGATGGTTAGGCATATCTGAGCTTAGACTCTCTTTGGGTGGGGCTTGCTGCAGCTGCTGCAGGAAATGGTGGCGTGGTTCCAGGTCAATGGAGTTATTTTCCCAGGAGGATTATGGCTGCCTCTGCTGTCATGAAGGTTGTCAGGGATGTGGGGAAAGCCAGCAGTTACAGGCCTCACCCAGCTCCCACACAATCTGAAAGACCAGACTCACTCCCACCATGCTCCACACCAAGAGCACCGAGTTTTCTTTCAGGCAGTGGGTGAGCAGGGCTGAGAACTTGCCCCAGGCTACCAGCCTCCTACCTGCAAAAGCGAGCAGGCCTTTTGTGCCTCGCTGACTTTGCAGTCTGCACACCTGATTCATGCCGTCCTGCAAATTCTGGCCAGGTGAATTCATGTTTGGTTAGAATTGTTAGAAAGTTCAGCTGGAAGTTTCCTTCTCCCTGTGGTCTTTTCCCACTTCCCTTGACAGCCCTCTCCAAGGACCCCTTTGAAACAAGTCTTTAAAAGCTTTCCTGAAGACACAGAGAGCCCACAGGGCTTTTTCTGCCTCCTCTACCTCTGTATTTAGCTCATCTCTAAATTGACTTAGCTCGAGGTAAGGTCAGGTCCTTATCCCATGATCCAGACTTTCAGGTTCCCAAGTGAGGGTGTGTGTATGAGAGCAGATGATTCCTTTTTCCCACTTTCACATCTTGGGCACTCATAGTGTTTGGGCTACCTCTGAGATCCTGCAGGAGAAATTTGCTTCCTTCAGAAAGTCTGTGGGTTCTCTCAGCTTTCCTGGTTCATTCCTGCAGTAGTTCTGAAGCAAAAGTTCATGATGTGAGTTTCCACACACTGCTCTGAGTGGGAGCTGCAATCTGTTTCTGCCTCCTGTCTTATTTTTGTCAAAAAACTGATTTTAAAATTCCTCTTTATTTCTACTAAATTAGAAAATTAAAAGCCAAAATGTGAGATCAGGAATAACAATTGGATGAGAGGGTGTTGGGCATATGGTTAAGATTGAAACTTAGAATCAGGTGGTTTCTGATTGCATTCCCGTTCTGCCATTTATGGGCTGTATGATATGAATACAGTTTCTTGACCTCTCTGTGCTTGACTCTTCATCCGTACAGTGAGTATCATACTGCCTAAATCCTAGGGTTTTGGTAAAATTAAAGCAATTAGTACAAATAAGGGTGCCCAAAGTTTGCCCAGCACATAACAAGTGTACAGGAAATTTATTAACTCTTATTTGTTGATTCTGTTAGATCATGAGCAATATTAAGCCTGAAAACAAGGTGGCTACATCAGTGATTTGTAACTCATGTTTATTCTAGTCAGTCTGGGGCTGTAATAGTAGTCAAATGTTTATGATACTATCTTTTTTTTAAAAAAACTATTAATATTTTTATTGGCAAATAAGAGTTGTATACATTATGAGGTACAATGTGATGTTTGAATATATGTACATAATATGAAATGATTATGTTGAGTGAAATAACACATCAACTCACCTATCATTTTTTGCGGTGAGACACTTGAAATTTACTCTTAGTTATTTTAAAATATACAGTAACTATTGTTTACTGTAGTCACCCTGCTTTACAATAGATATCAAAACGTATTTACCCTGTCTATGTGAAACTTTGTATTCTTTGATCAACAACTCTCTGTTTTCTTCCCACCACACCCAGCCTCTGGTAAAGATTATTCCACTTTCTACTTTTTTGAGTTAAACTTTATTCTTGCAGTATTTGTCTTTCTGTCCCACGGTTATTCCATCTAGCATAATGTCTTCTAAATTCATCTATATTGTTTCAAATGATGGGATTTACCCATTTTTAAAGGCTGAACAATATTCCATTGTGTATCCAATATTTTTTTAAAAAAATTAATTTAAAAGGCCAGGCGCGGTGGCTCACACCTGTAATCCCAGCACTTTGGGAGGCCAAGGGGGGTGCATCACCTGAGGTCAGGAGTTCGAGACCAGTATGGCCAACACGGCAAAACCCTATCTCTACTAAAAATAACAAAAATTAGCTGGGTGTGGTGGTGGGTGCCCGTAACCCCAGTGACTTGGGAGTCTAAGGCAGAAGAATCACTTGAACCCAGGAGGTGGAGGTTGCAGTGAGCCGAGATGGTGCCATTGCACTCCAGCCTGGGCAACAAGAGTGAAACTCCATCTCAAAAAAAAAAAATTAAATATATTTATTGATTGAAAAACTCATGTTATGGAAGGATATTTCTGTGTTAAAGAACATATTAATGTAATTCAGCATATACATATCTTAATAGCTAATTTGTACAGAGCACTAACCATAATACTACTTACGTGTTAATAAATTTAATTCTCACAGTAACTGAATAACATAGGTATTACACTTATCCTCATTTTGCAGAGAAAGAACCAGAGCCACGGATAGAAATGACTTGCTCATAATAGTAGAATATTAAAACACAGGCAAATATGTCTGCAGAGATAACACTCCTGAGTACAACAATAAAAACCATCTTTAACCAAAAAAGAAACAATTAACACTCACTTTTAATAAAAATTAACAAAAATTGAATAATTAGATACATTTTCATTGTTCTGTGTGTTTGTGAATGTATCAAATGGTACATAAGAAATAAGCCAGAAAAAATGTTAGTTAATATTTTAATGAATAAAATTGGAAAGTAGTTAATTATTATTTGCAGATGATATCTTTGTTTGCTTTGCTTACAAAAGCAACTAAAAGACGATTTTAAAGGTCTATTCAGGTGGGTAGGCAAAATTTTAAGATATTCCCCAGGATTGCCAGTCTGTTGCACACCTGCTGTGGAATCCTTTTTCCTTGATTGTAAAAGAATGTGTGACTATGTTGGAAAATCATTCATAAAATTTGGTTGTTAATGTGTTGCTTTTGGGTTCATCAAAAGAGAGATTATCCTGATTGGGCCAAACTAAATCAGAGATGCTTTTAAGAGAAAGGGACACATGATAGAAAAACATCCCAGGTGGCCTGGAAATAAGTGACTCCTACGTGGGCCATGCTGTAAGCTGCTTATAGAGGCCGCATGGCAGGAAGCATATTTGCATATTGTCATCATTTCTGCCTCCCACATGTTGTTTCCAGTAGGGAGGACAGGAGAATCCCATTGCAGAGGAAAAAAAGGGGGGTCTTAGTCATGCAATAAATAATCACCTTATCTGAGATAGCTTAAGATAAACAGAGGAGACCACAACACAACCACATCAATTAGAGGAAAAAGGCAGTCTGGTTGAAAGAGCCCACTGGCATTGAAACGGGAGAAGTTCCCTTGTCCCCCTCACAGAGTGTGTGATGCGGGTGTGATTCACTTCTTCGGTGCTCCACTGCGCTAGGGAGGCATACAGACAGGCAGACCGACCCCACCAGCAGTGTCTAGGGGTAAATGTTTACAGTTCCTGAAGCCCCAGTGGGCATGTGTTAGAGGGCGCTCTATTAGTTTGCCGTCTATAGACAGCTTATATTAACCAGCTCAATTAGACCCCCTTCCTTATCACCAGGACAGGGTGATTTCTGTATCCTGGGGTTTCTTGCCTTGCTGTACCAGAATAATCGGATCACACGTGGGCTTGGAGAATGAGTGTAAAGTTTTATTGAGTGGCAGTAGCTCTCAGCCAATGGGGGAGGCAAAAGGGAGATGTTCTTTCCCTGGAGTTGGGCCGCTTGGTGGCCCTGGCTCTCCTCCGACTGCCTGTACCAAACTCAGCCTAGTCCTACCAGTTGATGGCCTGCTGGTGTGCTGGTGCCTGCGGGTGTGCTCTTCTGCCAGCGTGCTCCTCTCGACGTCATCTTGATGACCAGCCACTTGCATCTTCTTCTACCGATGTGCTCCTCTCTAAGTCTGGTCACTTGTGTCTCTGCCTTGGTAGAGTCTCGGGTTTTTATAGACCCAGGATGGGGGCATGGTGGGCCAGGGTGGTCCTGGAAAATAAATTTGGGCACAAGGGCGGAAGTGCCTGTCCTCACTTAGGTACGTGGGGGTGGAGCCCTGGCCGGTGACTGCGCCCTCCTCTACCCAGCAGTTCCCTTCCCCACTTCCATATTATTTAAAGGGACCATGCTCTTCCCTTCCCAGCACTCCTGTATCAGCCTTATGAGGCAACATTTAGTAAGCTGTAGTGAATGGTCAGCCTCTTGGATACCAATAGTCTACCAAAAAGGCTGAACTCATTCTAATTAAATCAGCATGTCTGCATCATTCTGGTGACCCTGTTTTATATTATCCTAGGTACCCTCCTAGAATTAAAATTATCATGAAAAAGCATACCTAACTTTTCATTTTCACAATTGAAAAATTTTGAAAACAATAAATTTAATAATGAACTTCTGCTAATTTTAGAGGGTTCTACTATACTGTAATCCAACATATATATTTCTCTTTTTTTTTTGGAGACAGTCTCACTCCGTCACCCAGACTGAAGTGCAGTGGTGTGATCTCAGCTCACTGCAACCTCAACTTCCCAGATTCAAGCCCTTCTCCTCCCTCAGCCTCCAGAGTAGCTGGGACTACTGGCATGCACCACCACACCTGGTTAATTTTTGTATTTTTACTAGAGATGAGGTTTCATCATGTTTGCCAGGCTGGTCTCAAACTCCTGACCTCAAGTAATCCACCCACCTTAGTCTCCCAAGGCTGGTCTCGACCTCCTGACCTCAAGTAATCCACCCACCTCAGCCTCCCAAAGTGCTGGGATTACAGATATAAGCCACTGCACCTGTCCATAATATTAGTATTTCTTGAAAGCATGAACAGTTATGTGGATATTTACTCTTAGATTAACATAATAAAAGTAACAAAACATTTAAAATTGGATAAAATTAGTGGAAACCACATCTTTTCAATGGCTTAGCATAATTGCCATGCTTTTGAAATGGCCAGATTACTAACAAGAAGCAAAGACCAGATTTAGGATTTGCTCCGTTATTAAGTTCTTGATATTTCAGGGCAGTACAAGAATTTCTTTTTTTTTTTTTTTTTTTTTTTTTGAGACGGAGTCTCGCTCTGTCGCCCAGGCTGGAGTGCAGTGGCGCGATCTCGGCTCACTGCAAGCTCCGCCTCCCGGGTTCACGCCATTCTCCTGGCTCAGCCTCTCCGAGTAGCTGGGACTACAGGCGCCCGCCACCACGCCCGGCTAATTTTTTTGTATTTTTAGTAGAGACGGGGTTTCACCGTGGTCTCGATCTCCTGACCTCGTGATCCGCCCGCCTCGGCCTCCCAAAGTGCTGGGATTACAAGCGTGAGCCACTGCGCCCGGCCCAAGAATTTCGATAGGTAGGAAAATGCATACAATATACACACATGGCTTTTCTCTGATTTGCTTTAACATTAAAAAATTGAAGATCGCAAATCTAATCTCTTAATTTACAGTAAATTTAAAAAGGATTTTTCCGCCAAGAAAATAATTATATAAAATTAATGGGTAACAGATGCCTTTAGCTGCCAGAAAATAGCATGACTAGATTCAGTAAGTATGTAGCCATGCAAATAACAGTCCATTAAATTAAGACCCTAATAGGTGCATGTGGAAAACATTTCTGTGCAATGTTGTGCACCTTCACTCTGCACTTTGTTCTGCCTGTTTACAGAGATACCAATTTCCCCTGAGTGACTCAGAGTGAATACTGGGAATTGAGAATGCTGTGTTCAGAGGGATTACTAGAAACATCATTAACACATTTTCCATATTATAAAGACATTTTGTAAATCTTACTCTGCCTCACAAAGGCTTTTAGTAAAAAAAAGTTGCTTTACAGTGCTCAAATTGGATTCATGAAAAATTTCAACATTCTAGGTAAGTCAGAGACACTTAAGTGTCAACAAAATTTCATAATACATACTTGAATAAGATAAACTCTTCTTAACTAAGAGTTTTATTTTATTTTATCACTACATTTAGAGAAGTATAAAAAACCAGTACTTTGAGCCAAATAACAGTGTTTGGCACGTGAGTACCACCCAAACAAGTGCTCTTCATCATCATCATTAAAATGGCAATCCACGTGCTTTCCTGGCACCAGGTGGCCTGTTTTCCACTGATATACAGTGGAGAAGGCATTGAAATAAGGCGGGTGATATAAATTGAATACCTGTATGAAATACAGCTTATAATAAAAAGTAGAAAGAAATCTTACCACTAATGCATCTCCTATAAAATATCACCAGAAATTAACTGGTTATTATCCTCAGTTTTCCTTCCATGAAAAATGGCAGGGATGCATTGTAAGGAACATCAAAAGAGAATAGATGAAGTAGCCAAAGGAAACAGGTTATCTGATCAGACAGCTAAGTCAAAGGTGAGGAAGCCTCAAAGAATTAACACACTTCAAGCCCTTCGAATATAGGAAGGCTCTATAAGAGAAATTAAACCTCAGTATTTCTCTGCGGAAATAGAATGGGCCGCTTCTTGAGGGTATATTTTCATCTCTCAGGATGGCTACAGTCAGAGGACAGAGGATGGCAAACTCCATTTGCCAGCCTCAAACCAATGGAAAGTCCTTAAAATCCTTCAACAAGCTTTTCACTTAGGAAAGGATAAATCTTATCATTGTGTTCAGAGATTCTTTTCAGGCAGAAAACCTCTAAGTTGGTTAAGCATGTAACCTCTCTAGCTCACTTCCAACAGGAATTGACACAACTGGCAGAAGCCCAACCCCAGGAAATAGGAACACCTCTGTTTAACTCAAGAGATTTGGTATTAGTGAAAACTCTCTCCTTCCCTAAACTCCAACTGGGAAGGGCCCTACACTGATTTTCTTTCAAGTCCCTTGGCAGTAAAATTTACAGGTATCAAATTCTGAATGCATCACCCTCAAGTCAAAGCCTGAAGAGCTGAGGGAGCAACCTCTGAGATCCCAGAGGAATGTCCTGAATATCAATGTGGAGAAATAGGAGATCTTAACCTGAAAATCATAAAAGATAAGTAACTGAGTGAGAGCTACTCATCTTAATCCCATCTACCTCACCAGATACTTTTAAAAAATATACATTTCCTCTCAAAATTCACCACCAAATATTAGAACTTCTTTTTAATGCATATTTGCCAGAAATTTCAATTATACATAGAATTGCATTTGTAACTTCATAAATTCCCAAAGGAAAATGTTATCTCTTGGCAAGTAAAGTTTTAAACAGAAACCATTTACTACATCAATTTTGCAGGAATTGTTATATTCACGCTATTATTTGCAATAGAACTGTACACTGTGGCACCCACAATGTGGAATTCCAGTTGTAAAATTCTAATTGCTGAAATAATTTGCCTAATTATTATCTTTGTAAAAGGATTAGCAGTTGCAGGAAATATTTAGTCAAGGTTGTTTTGCTTATAGCAGGAGTAATAGTTATGGATAGGAAGTAAGAATGAAAGTTTTACTATTGTTAAGTTTGATAGGACTTTGTATTAAAGATTAGTAATATGGTGCACTCTAAGCTATGGAAAGAAGGTTATAAAAAGATTTTATATAAGAAAATATCTTGTATGGTAAATTCTTGTCCTGAAAGGAAATGACTGGTTGTTTAAAGGAAGGATGTTTAGGACAAATCAGAAATTTTAAGAATCTTGTAAGAGGGCCTGTCATGAAAGAATTTAATAATTAAAGGAAAGAAATTGCTCAGATTAACACTAAAGTTATTTTAGCCACCCAATAACGTATTCTCCCAATGATATTGTAAGTTATAAAAGATGGCCTAAACCTAATATCATTCCCTAATATCAAGTCATGGGGGAAATGTATGTTTTCTCTAAAGAAATGTTACTTTTATATTAACATTTCTGGCAATGTACAGCAACATCTAGTGGAGGCAAACTGGTATTACAATCCATTGGTGTAGCTAACAGCTAACAAACTCTGCTGTCACAGTTATGGTCTATAGGACCTCTACTAACAATGGTAAGCTAAATACTCATATTTTAACCCAATATTTCAAGCCTTCTTGAAAAATTTATCTCTTTTCACCTAGAAACAATTAAACTTCAAATGGTGCTATGAACAGAGCCACACAAGAACACACCATTCTTTTGAGAACCCTTAGATCAACTTCAGAAGGAGCCCCAACTGCTGTCCCCCTGCCACAGCACTCCTTTTCTTTCTTTTCCTTTTTTCTCTTCTTTTTTTTTTTTTTTTTTTTTTGAGATGTAGTCTCGCTGTGTCACACAGGCTGGAGTGCAATGGCGTGATCTCAGCTCACTGCAACCTCTGCCTCCCAGGTTCAAGTGAGTCTCCTGCCTCAGCTTCTTGAGTAGCTGGGAATACAGGCAGATGCCACCACGCCTGGCTAATTTTTGTATTTTTAGTAGAGATTGGGTTTCACCATGTTGGCTGGTCTTGAACTCCAGACCTCATTATCCACCCACCTTAGCTTCCTAAAGTGCTGAAATTACAGTTGTGAGCCACTGCGCCTGGCCCACAGCACTCCTTTCCAACAGGAAGTACCCAGAGTTATGTTTGCCAAGACCAGCTCAGTCATGGCGACCCTAACCCAGCAGCACTAGAGGAATTAAAGACACACACACAGAAATATAGCATGTGGAGTGGGAAATCAGGGGACTCACAGCCTTCAGAGCTGACAGCCAAGAGCAGAGATTTACCCACATATTTATTGACAGCAAGCCAGTGACAAGTATTGTTTCTATAGATTATAGATTAACTAAAAGCACTCCTTACAGGAAACAAAAACATGGGCCAAAACAAAGGGATGGTCTCTGGCTGGTTATCTGCAGCAGGAACTTGTCCTTAAGGCACAGGTTGCTCATACTATTGTTTGTGGTTTAGAAATGCCTATAAGTGGTTTTCCACCCTGGATGGGCCAGGTGTTCCTTGCCCTCATTCCAGTAAGCCAATAATCTTCAGTGTGGGCATCATGGCCATCATGAACATGCCACAGTGCTGCAGAGATTTTGTTTATGGCCAGTTTTGGGGCCAGTTTATGTCCAGATTTGGGGGCCTATTCCCCAGCATGTCCCCCTTCTTGTTTTTGCAGGGCAATAAAAGAAAAGGCAGCTTTATCACGGTGAGCTACTTCTCGCAAGAGTCAGGATCTGCATCTGCAGACTACACAAAGACAAACAACACAGATTAATAACACAATCATCATTGAAATCACAGAGCTTCCAAGCGTTTTTATCCATTTTAATGGGTTACTGGCTGCTAATCCATCTGCAGCTCCTTCAAGCACTCCAGTTCCTGGTATTAAGCCCAGGGTGCCTGGGATGCTTTAAATATTTGTTCTTTTAACTTTGCAATATCCAAAGACCAGTTTGTAGAGTGTCCTTCTAGATGCTTTTTTATTCGTTCCCAAATTTTGATCTTATTAAGAGCCATTAATAGTTTCCACAAATCCTTATGTTAAGCTCCTACAGCGGGCCATATCATTTGAGGTTGAGGTGCCACTATACTGCCAAGTTTCCAGATAATAGGAACTCTTGCCATACTTCTTACCATTTCTACCATCTGACTGTTTTGTTCAGACCAGCTGAACATAGTGTGGCCGTGGCACACAGACTCAGAGGTGCAATTCAAGCTCAACATCCCCTTAGGAGACCAATCAATAATGATTCCATAGGAATCATTGTGCAGCACCTCTGCCTGTTCTGCAATGCAGTCTTCCCAAACAAGTACATTGATTTTTTCTGGCCAGGTCCAATTCTGTTTACAAATAGGTTTTTGAGGGTGGTATGCCTTAATTATAGGAGCAGATTCATTATGGTAAATACTGAGATCAGAAAGCATGTGTAGCTGTGTCATAGAGTGATTACATCCAGGCATTATTGCCAGCCAAGATTGATAGATACGCCCAATAAGTATAATTGTTCTCTGTGTCAGCCCTTGCTGAAGGAATACTCACAGCAATGGTGATCACCGCTCTCGTAGCTATCATTAAATTACTCGTTGTGACTGGTTGTCCCGCTTTCCTCAGGTTTTCTTCCACCATCTGTGACAGCTTCTTGATCTTTCCCCAAGTAGGTGGCTGTGTTGGACGGGTGTTGCTCGTGACAGTTGGGGTCCTCCTCAGCGTCAGTCTTGACATGGCTGCAGCCGGGGGGTCCTCAGGATTCTCCCAGAATCTCTTCCTCAGCATCTGGCTCATGATAAGGTTTTAGGTGTCTTGATGGTATCCGAATCGGCTGCTGGTTCTGGCCTGAAGAAACACAAGCATAACCTCTACCCCAAGTTATTATTTTACCTATTTCCCAACTTTTTGTTATCAGATCTCTCCACCAAGCAAGTTGTTCTGCTTCTGTCTTTGCAGCTGGTTTCTGTAGATGCTGTTCAGCTGCTGATAGCATCTGGCCTTTAGGCAGGCTCAAAAAATTTAAAGTCAATAATGCTAGATTCAAATGTATATGCAGTGTCCCATAGTCCCTGTTTCCCCCCGCCCCCTCTGTTTTTGCAACTGCTGTTTCAGGGAGAGATTCATTCTTTCCACTATGGCTTGTCCTTGAGAATTATATGGGATAGCAGCAATGTGTTTAATATTCCACATAGAGAAAAATGTAGCTAGAGCTTGGCTAGTATAGCCTGGGGCGTTATCTGTTTTGATAGACGCTGGAATGCCCATCACCTCAAAACATTGCAAAAGGTGACATTTAACACAGGCAGAAGACTCTCCTGTTTGGCATGTAGCCCAGACAAAGTGAGAAAAGGTGTCCACACATACATGTACATAAGATAGTCTCCCAAATGAGGGAACATGTGTGACATCCATTTGCTAAAGAGAATTAGGTTCAATCCTTGAGGATTAACTCCTCCTGTAAAAGATGAGGAATGCACCATTTGTCAAGTTGGGCATCACTGGATAATAGCTTTAGCTTCATTCCAGGTAATGCTGTATCTGCGTTTCAGACCAGAGGCATTAACATGGGTTAAATTGTGAAAGTGTCTAGCATTCGATATTGCAGTAGCAACTAGGCGATCAGCCATTTGATTCCCTTCAGTCAAAGGTCCTGGAAGAGGTGTATGAGCCCAAATGTGAGTGATGTAAAAAGGGTGCATTCTACTCCTAACTGCTATTTGCAATTGGGTAAATAAAGTCATCAGCTGTTCATCTGTATGAAATCATAACTGAGCATTTTCAATTAATTGTGTGGAATGAACCACGTATGAAGAATCAGAAATCACATTAATAGGCATATTAAAAGCAGTCAACACCTCAATTACAGCTATAAGCTCTGCTTTTTGAGCTGAAGTATAGGGCATCTGAAAAACTTTACCTTTCCAGCCAGAATAAGAAGCTTTACCATTACTAGACCCTACAAGGAGCCCAGAAACCCCAAAGCAGGGAGCAAAGGATGTTTCTCCCACCTGGAGCGCAGCCCTGTTGCAGAAGGCGCAGTCCCAGCTCGGGGAGCCGGGCAGGGATCCAGGCCTGGTGGAGGAGGGGACGCCCTGTCTGAGCTCACCTGCCGCAGTGGGTCGTAGGGTCCCCGACTTGTGGAGAGAGGCTGGCGCTGTTCCTTGGCTCCGCTCCCCAACCGACAAAGCGCCAGGAAGTCGGGCTCCCGGCGTCTCCAGGCTCTAGCCCACCCGCGCCCAGGCTGCACCCACCGCGTCCCCTCCGCCCCCACACACGGTGCGGAGTGTCCCGACCCCGCGTCGGCCGGCGGGCCCTGCAGCTCCTGCGGACGCCCAGAAGCGCGGAGCCCCTTCCCACTCTGGCCTGGAGACCACTCCAAACTGGCTCAGCGGCCCTGGGACTCGGGCTCCGGCTCGCATGGTCTAACCCCTCCTGGAGACTGTGTCCTCGCGGGACGCCAGGTCGCTGGAGACCTCTGGGTCGCCCTGGCTCCTGGCGGCTCCTGGTGCCACGCGGTCCGGAACTGGCTTGTCTGACCTGAGAGCGACAGAGCGATGCGGCTGGCGGGGCTGGGGGTCCCCGCTCGGTGGGAGAGCGGCGGGGCTGCTGCTGACTGGAGCAGCCTGGGTCTGTTCGGAACCGTCGCCCTGAGGCCCCTCCGCCCCGCAAGCCCTCTAGGTGCGGTTTGGGAGTGAAGCCAGACACCAAACACCATCCACGCTCAGCCCCACGGGGGTCCAGGAGTCCCGAGCCCAAGTCCCTGCACCTGTATTTTAATTTTTTTAAAAAACCTGAGGGTTAAAGTCAGGCAAGTCAGCTGACTCAGTGTTTGCCTCCTGCTGCCTAGATGTGACCAGCGTCTTTTGCTGGCAGTCAGAGACCAAGCCCCCCCTGGCCCTCCAAGACCCCCTGATTGGTGAGGACATCCTCTGCAATTATGAGCAGCACTGAGGTGCTCCCTACCCAGGGTTACTGCCTAAGCCGGCTAGAGGCCCAGCAGGGGGCACTGGAGCTGTGAGACCCAACCTCCCAGAACCTGCCTCCTCCTGCCCAACGAGGCTGCGCATCCTCACTCAGGGCTGTGAGGGGGAATCAGGGCAGCTCACAGGCTAAGGGACCACTGAAGGCAGTTTTTGTGGACAGGTGACTTTGGAGCCTGGAGGAAGAGTTAGGGTGTGTGTGTGTGAGAGAGAGAGAGAGAGAGAATTATTTCATTTGAAGACATCTACGTGTCTCAGTAGAGTAGGAGTGAACAGCAGCATCCCTGCAGAGGAGCAGCATGTGGACAGAGTCACAGGCTGGTTGGATCACAACAAATCCTTGTGGGTTAAGGAGAGCGGGTTCCCTGGTCAGCTGCGGTCTGGGTTTTGTGTTTGCCTTTTCCTGCTGTTCCAATAAGCCAGGGCACTGGGGCCAGATTGCCCTCAGCCATGGCCAAGTGTCCCCTGACAAGCTGGGGAGGACGAATTCCCTTCCCAGCCCAGGGGCACAGGTCAGAGCAGCCTCTTCAGTGTGGATCTGAGCTCAGAGAGGGGAAGCAACTGCCTCAGAGTCACAGAGCAGGTCAGTGGCAGGGCCCGTGTCCCTGACCCCCAAGCTCTCTGTCTGAGGAAATATTCCACCCAAGAGTATGAGAGTTCTCTGAGCATGGACTCCCTGGCAGGTGAGGTCATTTTACCCGTTATCTCTTTTCATCCTCATTGTGTGTGTGGTTTGTATCAATGTCCCCATTGTATGGCAGGAAACTTAGGCACAGTGAGGAGCAAAAGCTTGTGCAAAGCTACAGAGCTCAGAAGTGGCTGAGCTGATCAGACAGGCTTCCTTCACCATTGCTCTGCTCCATTTGGAGGTTGGACAATATGCCTTGGGACCAACAGCCACAGCTTGTGTGGGCTCAGGGAAGATATTCATAAAAAACTAGAATCCATGAAGCTTCCAGCCCCACTCATTTCTGCAGGGGCAGGTGGCTGTGCTTGGCACGGGCTCCTTCTTGCTCAAAATAGAGCCTCCTCTTCCAGATAGAGCCTGTTGTCCCGAAGGTGAATGAGGTTGCAGCCCAACCTGGGCAGGGTGATATCTTCCGGGCTAGACTGGAAACTCAAGCCTTGCAGCTGGACAAGTTATGACTTCTGTCCTGCCTCAGTCACTCCTAGGCTGAATGACTCTGGCCACATCGCTCTCTAAGCTGCTGTTTCCTTATCTTTAAGATGGTGACAATGACATCTCTTTCCCACCGTAGCTATTGGTGTTTAATAAGACGTCAGCCTTAGGAGTTGCCCTGCTATTCTCTGGCATTACCCAATGGCTGTGAGTTTTCCCTGGTCTATGGGGACCTTCCTGAGGGCAGAGGGCAGGGACCAGGTGTCACTTGACTCAGGACCCAGGCAGACATAGCACAGCCAGAACCAGAGCGGGCAGGGCCTGGGTATGGGTTGGAATCCAGGCATCTGGCCCAGTTTTTCTGGCTCTGTCTTCTTCCCCACCTTTTCCAAACTGATCTGAGGATCAGATTTGCCATGCTGCCCAGGCATCCTGGTGGCCCTGTCTGAAGAAGCAACCTCAGAATTTCTCTGGTGCCAGCTGGACGACTCAGAGGGAAAAACTGGTCACCAATTTCTGCTTCAAGTGGGTAGGGAAGAAAGCTACCACGTGCAGCTACTTATTATGTATCACCAGCCAGGCACTTTTCTTATTTAGTGGTCACCTCAGCTAAGTCATAAAGACACAGAAAGGAGTGCCTTGCCCCAGGTTCACAGCTAAGTGGGGTGTGGGAGAGGAGGTGCTGAAATCCACATTTATCTAAACCTTTCAGACTCGTGCATTTCTCCATTTTTACCACATTGTCCCCTCCTTGGTGACAGCCTGGGCTGCTGCTCCTGCCTCTCACTGGCCTCTCTGCCTCCAAGCTGCCTGTGCCTTAGGAAGCTCCATGTTGTGCTTTCAAACCAGCAGCCCAATCCATCCCTCACCTACTTGTGCCTTTCGATGACTCTCATTGTCCTCAGAAAATGACCCTGGCTTCTAGGTGTCCACACCTTAGTGGCCCTGGGCACAGTGGCTCACACCTGTAATCCCAACACTTTAGGAGGTCGAGGTGGGTGGATCACCTGAGGTCAGGAGTTCAAGACCAACCTGACTAACATGGCAAAGCCCAGTCTCTACTAAATATACAAAAATCAGCCAGGCATAGTGGCGAGCACCTGTAATCCCAGTTACTCGGGAGGCTGAGACATGAGAATAGCTTGAACCTGGGAGGCGGAGGTTGCAGTGAGCAGAGGTCATGCCATTGCACTCCAGTCTGGGCGACAGGGCAAGAGTCCATCTCAAAAAAAGAAAAAGCAAAGAAAAATGAAAAAATGAAATAAGGTGATCTAAACCCCTTCTTTCAGAATCCTGAACCTGATAATCCTGTTGCTATTTGGTGTTAAAAAATGTGCTTTGAGATGTTTCTTTTTCGGGGGGGGGGGCGGGGGGATGGAGTCTCACTCTGTCACCCAGGCTGGAGTGCAGTGTCACAATTCAGAGATTTTTCTTTAATGATAATCTCAGCCTCTTTAATGATAATTCACCGGCCTTTGCTGCACTGCCAGGAAACCTTGAGATGTCTCCCTTCCCTCTTTATGAAAATGTGCTATATTTCTAGACAACATGGAAAAATAGAAAAGTACAATTATAAATAAAAAAGCAAGTCACAGATGAAAACTTATGGTAGACTTTAAACCCCCAAAACAGGCAACACTCAAATGTATATTGTTTATAGATAAAATTGCATAAAGTAAATGATAATACAAAATTCAGATAGTGGTTACATTGGAATAGGAGGTTAATAGGAGACTTCGGAGGTATCCACTTCTCAGGAGTGTGTGAGGGTTTTATGTAGCCAGACTGAAAGTTTCATGAGAGTAGAGACCAATATTTTCTTTTCTTCATTTTATTTCCTAAGCCTAGCAAAAAGGATGGCACATCGTGTCTGCTAACACACACTTTTCAGTTAAATGAATAAATACACGCCCTTGTAAACGGTCAAGCTATGCAGATCAAGACTTTATTATTATTAGTTACTATAGCTAATTAATAGATTCAAATAGAAGGTAATAAACCATAGGATTCAGAAAGTAAATTAAAACTCTTAGTTTCGGGCCGGGCGCGGTGGCTCACGCTTGTAATCCCAGCACTTTGGGAGGCCGAGGCGGGCGGATCACGAGGTCAGGAGATCGAGACCAAGGTGAAACCCCGTCTCTACTAAAAATACAAAAAATTAGCCGGGCGTGGTGGCGGACGCCTTGTAGTCCCAGCTACTCGGAGAGGCTGAGGCAGGAGAATGGCGTGAACCTGGGAGGCGGAGTTTGCAGTGAGCCGAGACTGCGCCACTGCACTCCAGCCTGGGTGAAAGAGCGAGACTCCGTCTCAAAAAAAAAAAAAAAAAAAAAAAAAAAAAAAAAAAAAAAAACTCTTAGTTTCTAAATTTGTGACCATTATAATTACATTTAAATTGCCACGAGTATGAAACATGAAATCTGACTGAAGGCAAGCATAATTTAGAGGAAAAAGCAAAAAAAAGGAAAAAAAATGAAAACTGACCAGGTCAGATCTGCAAGTTCTACTCTGTGCTGTTTTTTTTTTTTTTTTAAAAGACAGTCTTGCTCTGTCATCCAGGCTGGAATGCAGTGGTGCGATCTCGGCTTTGCCTCCTGGGTTTAAGCAATTCTCTGCCTGAGCCTCCCGAGCAGCAGGGATTACAGGCGCCCACCATGTCCGGCTAACTTTTGTATTATTAGTAGAGACGGGATTTCACCATCTTGGCCAGACTGGTCTCGAACTCCTGACCTCGTGATCCACCTGCCTCAGCCTCCCAGAGTGCTGGGATTACAGGCATGAGCCACCGCGCGGCCTCTGTGCTATTTATTTTATTTATTTATTTTTGTATTTTTAATAGAGACAGGGTTTCACCATGTTGGTCAGGCTGGTCTCGAACTCCTGACCTCGTGATCCGCCCGCCTCGGCCTCCCAAAGTGCTGGGATTACAGGCGTGAGCCACCGCGCCCAGCCCTCTGTGCTTCTTTTAAGGAAATAGTTCTCTCTTCTCCTGGTGGAGAGGGAGGCTGGCTGGAGGACCCTGGGCCCCTCTGTCCTCCCAGAGGTGGCAGTCGCTGACCTCTGCTCAGGTGTGAGGGGCGCCGCGATGCCCTGGGCCTGAGGCTGCCAGGCCCCGCTCCTCCTCACTCCCCTGGACTCTTCCACGGTGGATGTCTCTGTGCCCCTGCGTCTTCCCGTGCGTCCTTCTGATGAAAGGGGCGGTGGCAGCATGAAGCTGGTGGGAGGAACTGGCCGCAGGCTGAGGAGGGCTCGCCCAGCTGCGGGAAATGCTCTGATTGACCTTGGCTTTCTGTGCACGGAGCTGGGTCTCGCCCCAAGGTTGCAGCCGAGGCGTCCCGGGGCTGAGCGACCCTGGGCGCGGGTACTCGGGCTGCTGCTGCGGTTCCTGCTGTGCTCGGCTGGGCGGCGGCTGATACCAGCGCCCACCAGAAGTGCAGGAGCCATCCCGCAGGCGGGAGGAGGTGCTAGCTAGCCATGGTCCCTGAAAACCAGGCTGTGCTGACAAATCTCAGACGCCAGGAACAGAAGAACCCAGAGAAACTGCCCGAGAAACTTGAGCCAAACGGATGGACTGTTGGAGTAGCTGAGGGTGAAGCTGCGGTAACTCCTCTAAGTGGAACAGCAAAGCCAGCACCAGTGATAGACAAGAAAAATAAAATTTCAAAGAAAATTAGAAGAAATCAAAGGCAGATGCTAAAGCAGCGAAAAACCCTCCACACCACAATAGAAACGGAGTTGATGAAGGGGTCTGAGAAACGAATCTTAGTCACGAAGGACAGCAGTGAACATGGTCAGGTGCTGAGGATTCTGGTCCACTGGATCCCACCATCCCTGGGACAGTAAATACCATCCCAGTCATCACCCAGCAAGTTACCACCACAGCATTTCCTGTGTGTTCCAAAATGAATAAAGGTGATTCTCATCACAAGTGCAAATAAAAAGTCATTTATCATGTTTTTAATCTAAACTGTCACAGTTTACTATTTTGTTCTTTTTGTGCTAAAACATTTGTTTTTCATTGAGACAGTCTCGCTCTGTCACCCAGGCAGGAGTACGGTGGTGCAATCTCAGCTCACTGCACCCTCTGCCTCCCAGGTTCAATTAATTCTCCTACCTCAGCCTGTCCAGTAGCTGAAAACTACAGGCGTGTGCTACCACACCTGGCAAATTTTTGTATTTTTAGTGGAGACGGTTTTTCACCGTGTTTGCCAGGCTGGTCTCAAACTTCTGACCTCAGGTGATGCACTTACCTCGGACTCCCAAAGTGTTGGGATTACAGGCGTGAGCCATCCCATCCAGCCAAACATTTGTTTTTCATATATTTTTATTTTTTTAAGGCAGAGTCTCACTCCTGCCCAGGCTGGAGTGCAGTGGCATGATCTCAGGTCACTGCAGCCTCTGCCTTGTAGGTTTGAGCAATTCTCCTGCATCAGCCTCCCAAGTAACTGGGATTACAGGTACCTGCCACCACGTCCAGCTAATTTTTGTGTTTTTAGTAGAGACAGAGTTTCACCATGTTGGCCAGCCTGGTCTCGAACTCCTGACCTCAGGTGATATACTTGCTTTGGCCTCCCAAAGTGCTGGGATAACAGGCATAAGCCACCACGCCCAGCCACATTTGTTTTTTAAAAGTGGCAGTCACAGTTCCTGTCTAGATATATTTTGAACTTTTGTATGTTAAGTGTAACATAAAAAAACTGTTATGTTTTAGGTAAGATTGGTGTACACAAACTTTACAGATTACTGTAGGGTTCAGCAAATGATGTATATAATGACATTTATATCTCTAGTTTTTGATGTATAAATCTTCCTTGAGAAAAGATTGGCTTCTTTAAAAAATGACTCCACAAATTCAGGTTTATTTTATAAAATGGCACAGTAGTAAAAAAAAAAAAATTATTTATTTATTTTTTTGAGACAAGGTTTCACTTTTTTTGCCCAGGCTGGAGTGCAATGGCATGATCTCAGCTCACTGTAACCTCCACCTCCCGGATTCAAGTGATTCTCCTGCCTCCTCTTCCTGAGTAGCTGGGATTACAGGCATGCACCACCGTGCCCAGCTAATTTTTGTATAATTAGTAGAGACAGGATGGTTAAGCTGGTCTTGAACGCCTGATCTCAGGTGATCCGCCTGCCTCAGCCTCCCAAAGTGTTGGGATTACCGGCGTGAGCCACCGCGCCTGGCCTAAAAATGGATATTTTTAATTAATAATTTGTGTTTTCAAACATGCTGAAGTCTTGTTTTAGTAAGTCTGGGGATAGCTGACTAATTTTTTGTTTTTTTATGGGGTGTTCAAAAATTTTGATTGATGAGTAAACAAATCATTTTTTTTCAAATTTCATAGATCTATGAAAGTGTCAAATATATTTTTAATTAAAAAATGTCTTTCAGTATTGTTTCAGGGATTTAGGTCTAGTTGAATCTGCTCAACCTGCTAATCATTGTCTCCTGCCAGATTCCAAATCACTGTCAGTGTGCCTGTATGACTCTTCTTTCCATAGTCTTTGAATTAAATTTGTGTTACTTCTTTGAATGTTATATAATACAGCTCATACGTTTCAAATGAAACCACAAGGTAAAATAAAATGAGTTATGACTTAGTATAGAGAAGCTGTTAGCAATTCAGTATTACGTATACAGATGGATGTGGCTCAACAAGAATTTAGACAAAAATATTGAACTATAACAGGTTGCCATGACTTAGTCTCTAATGAGTTTATAGATAAATATATATTTCAGCACATATATCCAGTGGTGTTCAGTACCTCTGAAGGTGGTGTATCAAGAATTCCTATGTTACTGGCTGAGAAAACAGACTCTGCTGTTACCTAAGAAGTCAACCGGAAGGCGGGCCGGGCGCTGTGGCTCATGCCTGTAATCCCAGCACTTTGGGAGGCCAGGGCAGGTGGATCACCTGAGGTCAGGAGTTCGAGAACAGCCTGGCCAACATGGTGAAACTCTGTCTCTACTAAAAATACAAAAATTAGCCGGGTGTGGTGGCACACGCCTGTAATCCCAGCTACTCAGGAGGCTGAGGCAGGAGAATCGCCTGAACCTGGGAGGCGGAGGTTGCAGTAAGCAGAGATTGCACCATTGCACTCCAGCCTGGGCAACAAGAGCAAAACTCTGTCTTGGGGGAAAAAAAATACATCAACTGGAAGGCATTTTTATAACCTTGCACCACATAGCTAAAAGCTGAAAGGTAGTACTAATAAATGCAAACTACATCACCTGGAAAACGGTAATCCAGAATGTCACTTTCGATATTTAAGTATTTGAACTTTTGATACAAAAATTTTGGTAAAATGAAGCTTTTGGTAAGCTTTGTGTAGCTTGACATCAGCATAAAGTAGGAAAATATCTTAAAAACAAAAACCTACACCAAAAAAAACTAACCAATGCTTATATATTGACCTTTGTGCTGTGGGAGTCCAAAGCAAAACATTTGGTGAACTTGATATTTATTTTGAGCATATTGGCATACTGATAAAATTATTTGAGTGATACATGTCCACATCTCAAAAATACAGCCTTGTACTATGAATAATAAATGCAAAGTCTTTTTCCTCAAGAGGATCCTGATTTTCAACCCAATATACATGGTAATGCTTTCTATTGGTTCCTCCAAACTGAGGCCTCATTAAGGCTCAAATATGGAGTGAGAGGGACCCAGCAACAGACAATGTGAAACAAGAAGGATGAGGTAAGATGGTCAGCTCTTAAGGCTCAGGAATTGCCTGGGGAATCCCAATGTAGTGATGTCAACTATAAAGCTTACTGGGTTAAAAAAAAAAAAAGCTGAAAATTCCATGAGTTGACTTTGGTGGGAAGGAGACTCTAGAATTTTAAGCAGTTGTGCCAAAAGGATTGAGTCAGAATGACATTTATCTAAGGATTATTAAGGCAAAGGTTTACAAACACATAAGTATTTGTTGCAAATCTTATTACCATAGCAATATTCTTTTCTGTAATGTCAGCTTCCCCAAGCTAGGGATGCCATAGACAAACTAAGACAAGTGCCTAATATGTTGTAGGTAATTAGTTTCTAATTTCAACAAACTTTCAATAAACTCTGTTTCATGTATAAATCTCACTGAAAAGCACTATGCAGTAGCTATTTCTCTCAGTGATTTCTGGGATTTTCTGTTGCTTGATTCAAAACCAACCTTATTTGAACCCAATCATTTCTAAAGTTCCAAATGTAATAACAAAGGAGAGTAGAAATGAAACCAAGTCACCCCACGCACTTCATGTCCAATATATTTGGTTCTGCAAATGAACCAAAAACCACACAAGCTAAATAGTGAGTTTAAAATTCAACCTAATTTCAATTGTAGCAGTCAAAACCATATGCTAAAATTAGCAAAGCCACAATGCAGAATCCCTTAGGCTGTTATTCCAGGAAAAATAATAAAATTCTCATTTTGGCATTTTTCAGAAAGAATACACTAAATATGACAAAATATACCGTTATTAAAAATCTTTGAAATATAAACTCTTATTCTTAAATATTTGCTATATTTAGAAGAGCCTTTCAGTGAAAAATGCTTATAGCTACTATGTATAAATTAAAACAGCCTTGGAAAAATAGTATCTTTTATTAATAATGTAGATTGAAGCTCCAAGGATGTAAAATAATTTCTTTTGGGCACATAGCTCATGTCCCAAATCAAGCTCAAATGAAGATATGTAACAGTCATAAGTTATATTATTAAATTAAAATACTTCTAGAAATAAAAATAAAAGCAGAGTTATAAAAACAAAAACAAATTTAAAAAAGTGGATTCCTCACAATTACTCCTAAGGTATGAACTAAACCTAAGTGTTAATCAACTGGTGAATGAATATAGAAAATGTGGCATATTTACACAATGAAATGCTATTCTGCCCTTCAAAAGAAGCAACTCTTGTTATTTGCAACAACATCAATGAACCTGGAGGACATTATGCTAAGTAAAATAAGTCAGTAGAGAAAAGAACCCACTTAATATTATTTCTTTTCTTTTCCTTTTTTTTTTTTTTGAGACGGAGTTTTTCTCTTGTTGCCTAGGCTGGAGTACAATGGCGTGATCTTGGCTCACCGCAAACTCCACCTCCCGGATTCAAGCAATTCTCCTGCCTCAGCCTCCAGAGTAGCTGGGATTACAAGCATGCGCCACCATATCCGGCTAATTCTTCATTTTCAGTAGACAGGGTTTCTCCATGTTGGTCAGGCTGGTCTCGAACTCCTGACCTCAGGTGATCTGCCCGCCTGGGTTTCCCAAAGTGTTGGGATTCCAGGTGAGAGCCACCTGCCCGGCCACATAATATTATTTTCTATGTAGAGTGTACAAAAAATTTAAACCATAGAAGCAGAGAGTAGAATGATGATTGCCTGGAATTGGGGGTGGAGGAGATGTTGGTCCAAAGTAATGGGTCTTCCTTATGTCTCTTACCTTAACATATAAGCTATTCTTCTCTGTTTCGATTCACCAGGGAATGGAATTATATCCTGAAAATCCAAACTGAAGGAATTATGTATTTGTTAAAGCAATGCAGGTTGTATACTGAAATTTCAGAGGCTTAGAAAAATAACATATCTTCTGCTCACATCACCATCCCCTGTGGTTTTCTTTTTTCCTTTCTTTTTCTTTTCTTTTCTTTTTTTTTCTTTCTTTCTTTCTTTCTTTCTGGTTAAGAGGACTTCTTCGTGATCTTTCAGGAATCACATTATATTTTATTTACTATCTGCATTCTTTTTCTTCAGTGACTACATTTAAAAAGAGATGCAGAGAAGACACATTTGCTTCTTATCCACACATCACTTTCACTCACTATTAGTCAATGTTGGTAGAGCTGAGAATAGCAGTTTCCTGGCAGGACAGCCACTTCTTAGCAATATAGAAATCACTGAAAGAAAAGTATAAGTCTTTCATAAAAAGCTAATGTATTTTAGGCAAAATAAGCATATGAATCATAGTAAAATGCTTCTGGTAAAATAAAGACTCATTTTGTTGATTTCTATTGCGCCAGGTAATATTTCAGCAAAGGCTGGCAAATGTATAGCCAAAAAAGTAATATCGTTTAAAATAAGAATATTGTGAATAAAGTTATTCTGTCAATAGAACAACATTACGACTTCATACAAGTCTTACCTGTAGCTGTACAACATCAAATGCTTTTCATTAAAAATTGTATTTTATACAAGTATTCAATTTCTATCACCTTTCTTCTCTATTTCAATGCCTTCTTCACTTTACACCAATAAAAAACAAGCCAGCTGGTGCCAGGAAAGCACATGGTGCTATTGCCATTTTAATGATGACAATGAAGAGCACTCATTTGAGTAGCACTTGTGTGCAAAACACTGTTATTTAACACAAAGTACTGGTTTTCTATTTTTCCCTAAATTTACTGATAAAATTTTTAGCTAAGAAGACTTTATCGGCCAGGCGCGGTGGCTCACGCTTGTAATCCCAGCACTTTGGGAGGCTGAGGCAGGCGGATCACGAGGTCAGGAGATCGAGACCACGGTGAAACCCCGTCTCTACTAAAAATACAAAAAATTAGCCGGGCGTGGTGTCGGGCTCCTGTAGTCCCAGCTACTCGGAGAGGCTGAGGCAGGAGAATGGTGTGAACCTGGGAGGCGGAGCTTGCAGTGAGCCGAGATTGCGCCACTGCACTCCAGCCTGGGTGACAGAGCGAGACTCTGTCTCAAAAAAAAAAAAAGAAGACTTTATCTCATTCAAGTGTGTTTTATAAAATTTGGTTGACATTTAAGAGTCTCTGACTTACCTGGAATATTATAATTTTTCATGAATCCAGGTTGAGTATATAAATAAACAATCTTTTACTAAAAGCCTTTCTGAGGTAGAGTAGGATACATCAAATTTTATTATAATATGGTAAAAGTGTGTTAACCATGTTCCCAGTAATCCCTCTGAACACAGAATTCTCAGTTCCCAGTACTCACATAGAGTCACTTAGGGGAAATTGGTATCTCTGTAAGCAGGCAGAAGAAGGTTCCCAGTGGAGGTGCACCACATTACATGGAAATGCTGTCCACATGCACCTATGGGGTCTTAATTTAATTGGGCTGTCATTTGCATGGCTACTTACCGAATCTGGTCATACTGTTTTTGGCAGCTAATGGCATTTGTTCCCCATCAGTTTTCTACAATTATTTGCTTTGCTGAAAAATAAATCTTTTGCTAATTGAAAGACCAGATTTGCAATTTTCAATTTTTACATGTGAAAGCAAATCAGAGAATAATAATATGTGTATGTAGCATGCATTTTCCTGCCTATCAAAATTCTTCTTGTATTGCCTTGGAAACCCTAGGAAGCCACCTAAAGAATTCTCCCTTCAAATTGTTTAGCCAGGATTTTAGATTTCAAAAGATCCAGAACTTAATAATTGAGCAAAGCAAAAATCTTGTCTTTGCTTCTTTTTAGTAATCTGGTCACTTCAAAAAGCATGGAAATTATGCAAAGCTATTGATTTTTTATCAATTTTTGATTAATTTTATCCCATTTCAAGTGTTTTCTTTAACTGTTACTTTTATCTTGTTAAACTAAGAGAAACTATCTACATAGCTGTTTATGCATTCACCCCTGTAATCCCAACACTTTGGGAGGCTGAGGTGAGTGGATCACTTGAGGTCAGGAGTTCCAGACCAGCCTTGCCAATATGGCGAAACCCTATTTCTACTAAAATGTAAAAATTAGCTAGGCATAGTGGTGTGCACCTGTAATCCCAGTTACTTGGGAGGCTGAGGCAGGAGAATAGCTTGCGCCCGGGAGGCAGAAGTTGCAGTGAGCTGAGATCATCACTGCACTCCAGCATAGGTGACAGAGCGAGACTCCGTTTCAATAAATAAATAAAAAATAGGTGCAGAATAAGCGTTTGGCAAAATTCAACATATGCTCATGATAAATCTCTGAATAAAATAGGTATAGGACAAATGCACCTCAAGCCAATATATGCCAGATATACCAAAAAAATGCACGGCTAACAACATATTAAGCAAGGAAATGTAAGCTTTTACTCTAAAAGCTAGAACAAGACAAGAATGCCCACTTCGGTCAGTCTTATTAAACATAGTATTAAACGTCCAAGTCAGAAAATTTAGAGAATAAAATCAAAGGCATCCAGCTTGTAAAAAAGGCTAAATTATCCCTGTTTACAGATGACATACTCTTAGGTATAGAAAAGCCTAAGACTTCACTTAGAACTAATAAACAAATTTATTAAACTTGCAAAATACAAAATCAACACACATGAGTCAGTAAGTGATTAAAGAAATTGTCTTTCTACACAAGAACAATTAACTATCTCAAAATGAAATTAAAAGCAATCTCATCTACAATAAATGTAATAACTACACTTTGAAATCAGTTTAACCAAAAAGTTAAAACACCTTACATTATAATCTAAAGAACATTAAAGGAAGAAATTAAATACTACACCAATAAAAAAATAGTACTAATTCATGAAATGGCATTAATATTATTAAATATCCATATTACAGAAAATAATCTGCAGATATAACACAATGTTTATCAAAATACCAGTGACATACTTAATAAAAATTAAAAATATATATATCTAAAATTTATATGGTATCCCACAAAAGATCCTGTATAGCCAAAGCAATCAAAAAAAAAAAAAACACTAAAGTTATTACCCTACCTGACTTTGAAATATACTACCAAGCTATAGTACTCAAAACAGTAGCCGGGCGCGGTGGCTCACGCTTGTAATCCCAGCACTTTGGGAGGCCGAGGCGGGTGGATCACGAGGTCAGGAGATCGAGACCACAGTGAAACCCCGTCTCTACTAAAAATACAAAAAAAATTAGCCGGGCGTGGTGGCGGGCGCCTGTAGTCCCAGCTACTCGGAGAGGCTGAGGCAGGAGAATGGCGTGAACCCGGGAGGCGGAGCTTGCAGTGAGCCGAGATCGGGCCACTGCACTCCAGCCTGGGTGATAGAGCAAGACTCCGTCTCAAAAAAAAAAAAAAAACAGTATGGTACTTGAATAAAAATAGACACATATGCCAGTGGAGCAGTAAAGACAAACCACGAAAATATCCATGTATTTACAGCTAACTCAATTTAAATATAGGTAACACTTTCTTATGGAAAGGGTAGTATCTTCAATAAATGGTGCTGAGAAAATTATAGCAACATGCAGAGCAATATAATAAGACCCTCATTTCACACTATATATAAAAATCTACTCAAATAGTTTAATTACTTAAATGTAAGGCCTGAATCTCTGAAACTACTACAAAAAATATAGAGTAAAAGCCCCATTACATTGGTCTAGGCAGTAATTCTTTTGATTTAACCTCAAAATCCCAGAGAACCAAAAGTAAAATTGATGTCAGATTACTTCAAATTATTAATAAAAAGCTGCTGAAAAAAGTCCAATACAACAAACAGGACAAGAAAAGTAAAAAATGGGACAAAATATTTGCAAACCATACATGTGACAAGACATTAATATAAAAAAATATGTAAGAAACTTGGCCAGGCTGCAGGCTCATGCCTGTAATTCCAGCACTTTGGGAGACCAAGGCGGGCAGATCACCGGAAGTCAGGAGTTAGAGACCAGCCTGGCCAACATGGTGAAACCCCGTCTTTACTAAAAATACAAAAATTAGCCAGGCATGGTTGTGGGTGCCTGTAATCCCAGGTACTTGGGAGGCTGAGGCAGGAGAATCACTTGAACCCAGGAGGCAGAGGTTGCAGTGAGCCAAGATTGCACCACTGCACTCCAGTCTGGGCAACAGAGTGAGACTCTGTCTCAAAATATGTGTGTGTGTGTGTGTGTGTGTGTGTGTGTGTGTGTATGTTATGTATATATGTATCTGTATACATATATATGTATATACATATATACATATATGTATGTATGTGTGTATATATATGAAAGTCAAATGACTACACAATAAAAAACAAATAACTATTAAAGATGAGTAAAAGGCCTAAGTAAATATTTTTCAAGAAAAGGCATACATATGGCCAACAGATACATTTAAAAATGCTAAATGTCAATTATTATTAGGGAAAAGCAAGCCAAAAAACCAAAAAAAACCTATGAGATGTCAACTTACTCCTGTTACAATTACTCCTATTAAAAAGAAAAAAAGCATTGGTAAACATAAGAAGAAAACGAAATGTTTGCACACTATTGGCTTAAATGTAAATGAGGACAGCCATTATGAAAAACAAAACAGAGATTCCTTAAAAAATTAAAAATCAAACTACTGTATAATATAGCAATTCCACTATGGTATATATATCCCAAACAAAATCAGAATGAAGAAACATCTGCACTTCTATGTTGTTTGCAACACTCTTCACAATGGCCAAAACATGGAATCAACAGTTCAACATCTAATGAGTAAATAAAGAGAATGTAGTGTATGTACACAATGGAATACTATTCACCTTTTAAAAAGAAAATTGTATTATTTTCAATCACATGGATTAACCTGAAGGACTCTATATTAGTTGAAATAAACCAGGCAGAGAAAGATTAATATCTCATAATTTCACTTACACATGCTTTTTTTTTTTTTTTGAGACGGAGTTTCACTCTGTTGCCCAGGCTGGAGTGCAGTGGCGAGATCTTGGCTCACTGCAAGCTCCGCCTCCCAGGTTCACGCCATTCTCCTGCCTCAGCCTCCTGAGTAGCTGGGACTACAGGCGCCCGCCACCACGCCCGACTAATTTTTTGTATTTTTAGTAGAGACGGGGTTTCACCGTGTTAGTCAGGATGGTCTTGATCTCCTGACCTCGTGATCCGTCCGCCTCAGCCTCCCAAAGATTACAGGCGTGAGCCACTGCATCCAGCCTACACATGCATTCTAAAAAAATTAATCTCACGGAAGTACAGAGCAAAATGGTGATGACCAGATGCCAAGGTATTTAGAAGAAAGTGAGGTTTGGAAAGATGTCTGTCAAAGAATATATAATCATAGTTAAATAAGAGGAATAAGTTCAAAAGATTTTTCTGTACAGCACGGTGACTATAGTTCATAATAATGTATTTGTATATGCTAAGACAATACTGAAAAAATGAAAAGTGCTAAGAAAATGTGAAGTGCTCTCACCACAAAATGTTAACTATGTGAGGTAAAGCACTAACCTGGAATTAAGCATTTGACATTGTATACATACTTCAAAACATCATGTTTGACAGAAAAAAATGCACATTTTATGTCACCTCAAAAAATTCATTTTTAAAACATTATAGAAAGATAACAATGTTTCAAATACTGTGTCTTTTTCATAAACTTGGCTGAATAATATCAAAAATACTTAGTTCTTGTGTGGTTTTTGTCATCTATCATAATCACAGAAACTCTGATATTTAACAGCATGTTCTGGACCCAGTACAGCCCATGGGAAAAGCCAATGTACTTTATGGTTTTTACTTCAAGCTTGGGGTACCTGGAGTTTCTGGTACAGATGGTAATGGTATGAAAGACATTAAAAGGGCAGGTGTTGCTTATGGTCCCATGACACCACTCTGTGAACGCAGAAAACAAATATGCCTTCAAAAAAATAGAAAACATTTTAATCCAAAAGTTGCCCTGATCTCCAAAAGTTTTCCAGAGAAAATGAACAAGGAGTTGGCTACAGATAGATGACTAAGAATAAAAACTGTAGACTGAACTTCACCAACCAAAAAAAATACATGTATATTAAGAAAGTGAGACCGGGCGCAGTGGCTCACGCCTGTAATCCCAACACTTCGGGAGGCTGAGGTGGGTGGATCATCTGAGGTCAGGAGTTCGAGACTAGCCTGGCCTACATGGCAAAACGCTGTCTCTACTAAAAAGTACAAAAATTAGCCAGGCGTGGCGGCAGGTGCCTGTAATCCTAGCTACTCAGGAGACTGAGGCAGGAGAACAGCTTGAACCTGGGAGGCGAAGGTTGCAGTGAGCCAAGATTGCGCCACTGCACTCCAGCTTGGGTGACAAGAGTGAAACTCCATCTAAAAAAGAAATTCCTCCAAATTGTATTATCAATATGGAAAAGAAATACTATTCCAAATTTCAAGTCAACAGAAGTCATTTTATTTTGCAATGTTTTACAGTCACACTTAAAAATAGATTCTGTGTGAAAACGTTACTCCCGCATTCAAATGATTCTCCTGCCTCAGCCTTCAAAGTAGCTGGGACTACAGGTGCACACGACCACAGCTGGCTAATTTTTGTATTTTTAGTAAAGACAGGGTTTCACCATGTTGGCCAGGCTGGTTTCGCACTCCTGGCCTTAAGTAATTCACCCAGCTCAGGCTCCCAAAGTGCTGGGATTACAGGCATGAGCCACCGTGCCCAGATTTACCATTAGCTGTCTTAAAAATTTAATTTCTGGCCGGGCGCAGTGGCTCGCGCCTGTAATCCCAGCACTTTGGGAGGCAGAGGTGGGCGGATCACCTAAGGTCGGGAGTTCACGACCAGCCTGACCAACATGGAGAAACCCTGTCTGTACTAAAAATACAAAATTAGCCAGGTGTGGTGGCACATGCCTGTAATCCAAGCTACTCGGGAGGCTGAGACAGGAGAATCAAACCCGGGAGGTGGAGGTTGTGGTGAGCCAAGATCACGCCATTGCACTCCAGCCTGGGCAACAAGAGTGAAACCTCATCTCTAAATAAATAAATAAATTTCTAACATATTTTCTAGCAAATTTTATATTTGCCACACTTTGTTAAGAATCTAGTAAGATTTTTTTTTTTTTTTTTTTACAAACAGTTAAAAAAAATGCTAAGTGATTTAATCCTCTCACCTGTGGACAGTGTATGCCTTTTATCTTAATTAACGATCTGAGAGTTATATTGATAAACAAACTCACCAATTAAAACCAATTTTTCAGTGCACTAAAAATACCAAATTTCTCATCAAAACTTACTAAATTACCATGTGAAATGACATGGCATAAAGACAACAGCGAGAAAACTGTAACCATAACACAGAAAAAGATGAGCTGTGATGCATACATTGTTGGAATACACATAAGACAAACAAAACTGAATATAATTAGAAAATAACCAGAATTTCTCTTTATATTCAGCAGAATTCAGCTTTGCAGCCCGGAAAAAAAATGTCCTCTCCACAAGAAGAATCAATGTTACTGTTTCACCACTGATATATTCCATTTCTGACTTGAAGTTACAAACTAACTTCAACAGGAATATTTATGTCTTACTATGGAGCATCCGTTATAGAGCAAGCACTGTCATGTTTGTCTGCTATGTTGATATATAACAGCATCCTCATGACTCAGGAAGCCTCCCTAGTACTTACTTGAACAAATTCAATAGATAAATAATTTTACTTATGTAAATTATGAAAAGTGAAAGAAAGAATAACTTTTAAAAAGTAGGCTTACATAGGGTTCTCCAATTAAAAGAACAAAGGGCAATATTTTAACTAAATAAATAAAATATAACTTAATAGACTAATAGTAAAATTACATCTAAAAATTACTTTTTGTGCACTACTAAATTTTATAAAAAACCCAAAACCAAAACCAAAAAAACATGAATTTGAGAGTTGAATTACATTATTATTCACTTTTCAAAAAACCTGTAATTTTTTTCCCAAGAAACGTGTACTCTGAATGTAAATATACCTCTGCAAAAAACTTGTTCACTATTGGTTATCTACCAACTTCTGTTTTGGATAACTTTCTGTACTCAGCACTCTGATTTTGTGTAATGTCTGAAGTGTCGGTATCTTAGATATCTGTACTGTGAATTCTCTGATATTTATATAAACCTAATTTTGGATCATTTCTTTCATATTTACTGCTGCATTTGCAAAAATATATTTTAGTGTAATTCCTCTCATGTTTTCTAAGCTGTTGTTGAAAAAAATATTTTTCCAAATTCATTACACTCATAGGGTTTTTCTCCAATATAAATTTCCTGGTATTGAACAAAATTTGAACAACTGCTTCAGAGTTTTTCTCTAGTACAAAATGTGTACAATAAGATCTATGATACAAACAAAGGTACTACAAACCTCTTTGTACTTTTCATGTTTCTCTTCAAAATAAATACTCTGCTGCACTTCGCAGGCTTATATTGTCTGAAAGATCTTTTGACAGTAATTTCATTGATAATGCTTTTTTTATTAAGTACCAACTCACTGATGCTGAGTAAGATATGAGCAGATATTAATGACTTTTCCATTCTTTATACAATTTTTCTTAAGTATAAATGCTTTCCTGTGCAATAAGGTATGAGAATTAATTGTTTTGTCATATTTGTCACACTTCTGGGAGTTTTCTCCAGTATGAATTATCTTATCTACAATCAAGTGTGACAACCACTTAAAGGCTGTCACATTTTTCACATTTCTAGGATTTCTCACCCGTATGATTTCTTTTATGTCTAGAAAAGTTTGAGATGTTGCCAAAAGCACTGTCACGTCTTTTAGGTTTGTATGGTTTCTGTCCAGTATGAATTTTCTTATGTCGAGTAAGGTTTGAGGACCGGTTAAAAGCTTTGCCACATTCTTCACATTTGTAGGGTTTCTCTCCAGTATGAATTCTCTTATGTTTAGTAAGAGTTGAGGACCAGTTAAAGGCTCTGCCACATTCATTACATTTGTAAGGTTTCTCTCCAGTATGAACTCTCTTATGTTCAGTAAGGGTTGAGAATGCCCTAAAGGCACTGCCACATTCTTCACATTTGTAAGGTTTTGCTCCAGTATGAATTGTCTTATGTTTAGTAAGAGTTGAGAATACACTAAAGGCTTTTCCACATTCTTCACATTTGTATGGTTTCTCTTTAGTATAAATTCTCTTATGTTTAGTAAGAGTTGTGGACCGTTTAAAGGCTTTACCACATTCTTCACATTTGTACGGTTTCTCTCCAGTATGAACTATCTTATGTCTAGTAAGGGTTGAGGACTGGTTAAAGGCTTTGCCACATTCTTCACATTTGTAGGGTTTCTCTCCAGTATGAATTCTCTTATGTTTAGTAAGAGTTGAGGACCAGTTAAAGGCTTTACCACATTCATTGCATTTGTAGGGTTTCTCTCCAGTATGAATTATCTTATGTTTAGTAAGGGTTGAGAATATACTAAAGCCTTTGCCACATTCTTCACAATTGTAGGGTTTTGTTCCTGTATGAATTATCTTATGTTTAGTAAGGACTGAAAATACACTAAAGACTTTGCCACAATCTTCACATTTGTAAGGTTTCTCTTCAGTATGAGTTTTTTTATGTTTAGTAAGAGTTAAGGACTGGTTAAAGGCTTTGTCACATTCTTCACATTTGTAGGGATTCACTTCAGTATGAATTCTCTTATGTTTAGTAAGATTTGAGAACTGGTTAAAGGCTTTTCCACATGTCTTACATTTGTAGAAATTTACTCTAGTAGCAGTTTTCTTATGCTGAGTTAGTTGTGAAAGTATGCAACATGATTTGCCACATTCTTTACATTTGAAAGGTTTCTTTCCAGTATGTCTTTTCTTATGTATATTTGAATTTGATAATTTATGAAGGACTTTAACATATTTATCACATTGAAATATTTTGCTCTGGGTAGTTGTCAAACATTGGTTAAGTCCATTACAACCTGTTTTGTGCACCTTATGCTCATCCACACTTTTACAGCCTTTTCTTAATTGTAAATTCTCATGTCCATATTTTCCATATCTTCTCAGAATCACTTTTTGAAAAGAATCTTTTAAGCCCTGCTTTGGCCAAAGGTCTTGGGCAAAATGAGAACACACAACTGAAAGAAATAAAAGTAACAATTACTCCACTTACTAGACTCAGATGAATATACTTTACAAATCTAACCTATAAAAATATACAAACTACATAAGCAAGATGGTATAGCAAAATACCACAGGCCCTAATTCCTTCACAGACATATCAATGTAACAAAAACATACTGACCAAGATACATTTGTGGAAAATTTATAAATGAGTTAAGTGTGTGCAGTGCCCCAGGTGAGCACGATGCAAAGAGCCATATAGAACAAAAAGAAAAGTCTACTGCAGGTCCAGTGCAGTGGCTCATGCCTGTAATCCCAGCATTTTGGGAGGCCGAGGCAGGCAGATCACAAGGTCAGGAGTTCAAGACCAGCCTGACCAACATGGTGAAACCCTGTCTCTGGTAAAACCACAAAAATTAGCCGGACATGGTGGCACATGCCTGTAACCTCAGCTACTCAGGAGGCTGAGGCAGGAAAATCCCTTGAACCCAGAAGGTAGAGGTTGCAGTGAGCTGAGATTGCACCACTGAACTTCAGCCTGGGTGATAAGAGCAAGACCCTGTCTCAAAAAAAAAGGAGTAAATTGCCAACTCTTGGTTTCTTTTTGAACAGAGAAGAAAAATAGTGGCACACACATATTCATTTCAGACTTCTAGGGGCCTTTCCAGACACTGGTTTCTGTCTCTCCTGACAAATGCAAAAGAAATGGTGATATACTATGGAATAACAGTTTGAGTCAGCTGAGACCCAAGGTGAATGTTGCAGCAGCAGAGAAACTGCAGTACCACAGACAAGGAACAGGTGTAGCAAGTGATTACTGACTATTAAGAAGAAACATGGCCGGGCGCGGTGGCTCACGTTTGTAATCCCAGCACTTTGGGAGGCCGAGGCGGGTGGATCACGAGGTCAGGAGATCGAGACCACGGTGAAACCCCGTCTCTACTAAAAATACAAAAAATTAGCCGGGCGTGGTGGCGGGCGCCTGTAGTCCCAGCTACTCGGAGAGGCTGAGGCAGGAGAATGGCGTGAACCCGGGAGGCGGAGCTTGCAGTGAGCCGAGATTGCGCCACTGCACTCCAGCCTGGGTGACAGAGCGAGACTCCGTCTCAAAAAAAGAAGAAACATGAACAAACTCCTTTAACTAAAAAACCCAAAAACTTTCAGAAAAGACACATTTTAAGAACATGTTTGAGAGACTACCAAAATCTCTAGCCAAGACAGTTGGTTTCAGACTATGCCAAGACAAAGATACGTTATAAAGATTGGGATGGGTAGCTTGTTTTTAATGTCCAAATCTCAATAAAAAATTATAATGCATACAAAATATGAAGGCAACATGGCCTCATCAAAAACATTATAAAATTTTCTGAAAGCAACTATTAAAGAATGAAGCTGTAAAAATTAATTTTAAAAATTTAAAATAAATTGAATAATAATGAATTAAATAGGAACACAGACAACTATTGAAAATCAGAAATATGAGGATAAAAACAAGTGTCAAAATTATCAAAAACAAATTGTTAAGGTAAAATGACAAAAAAACTAAAAAATTTTAAAAGTAGGAAAAACTGATGTAAAAATGAAGATACTCAACAAACTAGGATACACACAAAGATATTTATAACACACACATATATAAGCACGATTTCAACAGTCACAGGGAAGACAATCTTGGGAGCTGTAAGATGAAAGTGATGTGTCATTTACAAGGATAGTCTTATGAGAAAACCAGTGAATTTGTCAAGAAAATTTTGCAGGCCAGAAAAAAACTGTGTGATATAGTCAAAGTCCTTAAAAAAAAAAAAAAAAAAGCTGCCAAGTGAGAATAATACCATCAGCAAAACTATCCTACCAGATAAAAAGGAAAAGATCTTCCAAAATAACCAAATCCTGAAAAAGTATATTGGCACTCCATTTGCCCTACATATCAAAGATGGTGAAAAGGAGTTATTTCCACTGAAAATAACATGATGCAAGAAAACAACACATAATCATATGAAAATACATAACTTTCTGGGAGATATATGCACATACACAAAAATACTATTCCTTAGCATTATCATAATGGTGCAGTACACATTTTTAATTATTCTCTAGAACTTGAAAGATAAAAGCATAGAAATTATTATAAACTGTTAATGGACATATAGCATTAAAAGATATAATTAGCACCATCAATAACAATGTTGCGGGCAGATATAATGAGGAAAAAACTTTGTATGCAGCCAGGCATGGTAGCTCATGCCTGTAATTCCAGCACTTTGGGAGGCCAAGGCGGGTGAATCGCAAGGTCAAGAGTTCGAGACCAACCTGGCCAACATAGTGAAACCCTGTCTCTACTAAAAAAATACAAAAATTAGCCAGGCATGGTGGCGCGTGCCTGTAGTCCCAGCTACTCAGGAGGCTGAGGCAGGAGAATTGTTTGAACCTGAGAAACAGAGGTTGTGGTGAGCCGAGATTGTGTTACTGCACTCCAGCCTTGGCAACAGAGCGAGACTCTGTCTCAAAAAAAACAAAAACAAACAAACAAAAAAAACTTTGTATGCAACTGAAGTTAATTTTTTTTAACAGGTTAAACTATGTTGTTATATCTTTTAGAGGTTTTATGTAATCCCCAAGGTACCCCCAAAAATATCCGCATGGATACACAAATAAGAAAGAAATGAAAGCATATCACTACAAAAATCGCAAAGACACAAAGATAAGGAAAATGAGAGACAAAGATACAAGAATCAAATAAAACAACTAATAAAATGACATCAGTAAGACTTTCTCCTTCAGAAAATTATTTGAATATATATAATTAACTTTCCAATCGAGAGACATACATTCAATAAAGCGATTTATTTAAAAAATTGAAAAATCGGCCAAGCGCGGTGGCTCATGCCTGTAATCCCAGCACTTTGAGAGGCCGAGGCGGTGGATCACCTTAGGTCAGGAGTTTGAGACCAGCCTGACAAACATGGCGAAACCCCATCTCTTCTAAAAATACAAAAATTAGCCAGGCATGGTGGCGGGCGCCTGTAATCCCAGCTACTTAGGAGGCTGAGGCAGGAGAAGCGCTTGAACCTGGGAGGCAGAAGTTGCAGTGAGCTGAGATGGTGTCACTGCACTACTCTAGCCTGGGTGACAGAACAAGACTCCCCCCCCCAAAAAAAAAAAAATTGAAAAATCAAGATCCTTTCTACAAGAGTCAGCAAAGATCTAATAATAAAAAGACTGAAAGTGGCAAGATGGAAGTAACATTCCATGCAAATATTAACAAAACGAGAGCAGCAGACATCAAAATAGTATTACACAAGCTACATCTTAAGTAACTGTCATATTTTATAAAATGTACTTTAAGTCAAAACTCCAAAGAGACAAGTAAGGACATTAAACAATAATAGATTCATGAGAACCTATGACAAATTTGCGCACACGCACGTGTGTGTGTGTATGTGTGAGTGTGTGTCTCACATTAGGGTTCCAAATATATAAAGCAAATATCAACAGAATTGAAGAAACACATAAAGAACAATATAATTATAGACTATTTTAATATCCCATTTTCTATAGTAAGAATAAAACAAGACAGAATATTAGTAAGAGAACAGAGGACCTGAAGGCAGTATAAAACAAATATTCCTAACATAGGTATACAAAACTCAACATTAAGATACACACCCTTATCGATAGCTCATACAACTTTCTTCTTGATAGACCACCAAATAAGTCAAGTCTTAAAAAGTATTTTAGAACTGAAATTTTATGGATTACTTTCCATAACAAAAATGGAATGACAATATAAAACAATAATATTAAAAGCTAACAAGTTTACAAATATATAGTAAATTAAACCACATTCTTTAGCATGCTTTTGTTCAAAAGTCAAAATTAATATTGTGAAGATGTCTATACTGCTCAATGTAATCTACAAGATTTAATGCAATGTTTTCTCAATTTCTCATTGCATTTTTGAAGACATAAAAACAGCAACCCCTAAAGTATATGGAATCTCAAGAGACAATAAAGTACCTAACAATCTTCAAAAAAAGGAACAATGTTGGAAGCATTATAGTTTCTGATTTTAAAACATATTACAAAGTTACAGAATTAAAACCATTTGCTACAAGTATAAAGGTAAAAAAAAAAAGTAGACTAATAAAATAGAATGCAGCACATATATATACTTTCACATATATGGTCATATGAAAAGTCATTTTCATACCCATAATTATTATACCATTGCTACTGAAAGCCAATAGGTAAAAGCAATGCAAATTTCTGTCACCAAATCATTCAGTACATATGATCTGAAATATAAAAATACTTGGCCAGGCACTATGGCTCATGCCTGTAATCCCAGCACTTTGGGAGGCTGAGGAGGGCAGATCACACAAGGTCAGGAGTTCGAGACCAGCCTGGCCAACATGGTGAAACCCTGACTCTACTAAAAATACAAAAATTAGCTGGGCATGATGGCACTCGCCTATAATCCCAGTTACTCGGGAGGCTGAGGCAGTAGAATCACTCAAATCCCAAGGGGCAGAGGTTGCAGTGACCCAAGATCACGCCACTGCACTCCAACCTGGGTGAAAGAATGAGAATCTGTATAAAAAATAAAAATAAACACACACACACACAAAACAAACAACAACAACAACAACAAAACTGGACTGTCACTCAGTTTTCAAAAAGCAGAAGATATTCTAACAACTATAACGATACATCTTGATGACATTATGCAAAATAAAATGAGCCGCCACAAAAATACAGAGTTTGTATGAGATATATGATGCAGTTACACTCCTAGAAAAAAAAGAGTAGTGTTTGAAAAGTGCCATGAAAATGGGAAAAGTTGGTAGTTGTTTAATATGTGTTGAGACTTAGCTTTGTAAGATAAAAACACTTAGTGAAATGTTGCATAATATAATTAGTATGACTAAACTGAATATTTAAGAATATTTATTGTAAATTTTGCGATTTTCTTTTTTTCTTTTTTTTTTTAATTTTGAGACACAGTCTTGCTCTTTCACCTAGGCTGGAGTGCAGCAGCACCATCTCGACTCACTGCAGCCTCCACATCCTCAGCTCAAGCAATTCTCATGCCTCAGCCTCCAGTAAAGCTGGGATTACAGGCATGCACCACCACACCTGGCTAATGTTTTTTATTTTTAGTACAGACAGGGTTTCACCATGTTGGCCAGGCTGGCTTCGAACTCCTGACCTCATGTAATCCACTTGCCTCAGCCTCCCAAAGTGCTGGGATTACAGGTGTGACATGGACTAATCACTTGATCCCAGGAGTTTGAGACCAGCCTGGGTAACATGGCAAAGCTCTGTCTCTACAAAAAATACAAAGAAACTAGCCAGGCACAGTGGCTCACACCTGTAATCCCAGCACTTTGGGAGGCGGAGGCAGGAGGATCACTTGAGGTCAGGAGTTCAAGACCAGCCCGGCCAACATGATGAAACCCCATCTCTACTAAAAATGCAAAAATTAGTCGCTGTAATCCCAGCTACTCAGGAGGCTGAGGAAGGAGAATCACTTGAACCTGAGAGGCAGAGGTTACAGTGAGCTAAGACCATGCCACTGCACTGCAGCCTGGGCGACAGAGGAAGACTCTGTCTCGGGGAAAAAAAACCAAAAAAACAAAAACAAAGAAACTAACTGGGTATAATGGTACATACTTGTAACCCAGATACTTGAGGGACTGAAATGATAGAATCATCTGAGTTTGGAAGGTTGAGGCTGCAGTGAGCCATGATCACACCACTGCAAACCAGCGTGGTTGACAGAATGAGACCTTATCTCGAAAATAAATAAATAAATACAATTTAAAAAAAAAAAAAAAAGGAAATAGAATGCCAGAGTGGCTTAAGAAAAAAGCATAAAATATGCTGCCCACAAGAGACTCATTTTAGCATTGAGTCAAATAGGCTGAAAGTAACCGATTGGAAATATCTATGTTCCGTGAAAATAGTAACCACAATTGGGTGAGGTGGTCATAATCATATCTGACACAATATGTTTTAAGTATTAGTGGCTGGGCATGGTGGCTCACACCTGTAATCCCAGCACTTTGGGAGGCTGAGGTGGGTGGGTCACCTGAGGTCAAGAGTTCGAGACCAGCCTGGCCAACATGGTGAAACCTCATCTCTACAAAAACACAAAAATTAGCCAGGCATGTTGGTGGGGGAGTGCCTGTAATCCCAGTTACTTGGGAGGCTGAGGCAGAAGAATCACTTGAACCTGGGAGGTGGAGATTGCAGTGAGCCAAGATCGTGCCATTGCACTCCAGCCTGGGCAAGAGAGCAAGACTCTGTCTCACAAAAAAAAAAAAAAAAAAAAAAAAAAAGAAAGAAAAGAAAGCATTAGCATGAGGCAAAGATTGATATTATATAATGGTAAAATAGGTCAATTTACCAGGAATCCGTAACTATTATATGTATCTATCTGTGTATGTATGCATAACATCAGGGCTCCGATATATACATAGCAATTACTGACAAAAGTGAAGCAAGAAATACATACCAACATAATAATAGTAGACATCAAGACCTCATTTTCAAAAATAGAAAATTCAAATAAATTAATAAAACAAAGAAAACTTGAGGCTAGGTGTGGTGGCTCACACCTGTAATCCCAGCACTTTGTGAGGCTGAGGTGGGCAGATCACCTGAGGTCAGGAGTTCAAGACCAGCCTGACCAACATGGCAAAACCCCATCTCTAACAAAAATACAAAAATTAGCCAGGTGTGGTGGTGGGCACCTGTAATCCCAACTACTCGGGAGGCTGAGGCAGGAGAATTGCTTGAACCCAGGAGGCAGAGGTTACAGTGAGCCGAGATCGCAGCATTGCACTCCAGCCTAGGTAACAGAGCAAGACTCCGTCTCAAAAGAAAAAAAAGAAAGAAACCTTAGATATTATAGACCATATTAATTATTTTGCATATAGAGGAATACCTGAGAGGGGATAATTTATAAAGAAAATAAAGTTTACTTGGCTCACCCTTTAGCAGACTGTACAAGAAGTGTGTGCCAGCATCTGCTTCTGGTGAGGGTCTCAGGAAGCTTACAATCACGATGAAAGGCAAAGACTGGACATATCACATGGTAAGAGAGAGCAAGTGTGAGGTGAAGGAGCCAGGTTCTTTTAGTGAACCAGCTTTCATTTGAATTAGTAAAGTGTAAGCTTTCTGATTACCAAGAGGATGGTGCCAAGCCATTCATGAGGAATTTTGCCTCAGACCCAAATACCTCCCATCAGCTCCCATATCCAACATTAAGGATTACATTATAGCATGAGGTTTGGAGAACATGGACATTCACACCATATTATAGATCAACTAGGCTTAACAAACACATAGAAAACTTACCAGTCAAATGCAAGAGATTACACAATATTTTTATTTACACCTAGTGTATTCTGTTAGGATACATATCAACTCATTTAATTTAAGAATACCATAGCCGGGCACGGTGGCTCACGCCTGTAATCCCAGCATTTTGGGAGGCCGAGGGGGGCGGATCACAAGGTCAGGAGATCGAGATCATCCTGGCTAATACAGTGAAACCCCATCTCTACCAAAAATATAAAAAAACAATAGCTGGACGTGATGGCTGGCGCCTGTAGTCCCAGCTACTCGGAGAGGCTGAGGCAGGAGAATGGCGTGAACTTGGGAGGCGGAGCTTGCAGTGAGCCGAGATTGCGCCACTGCACTCCAGCCTGGGCGACAGAGCGAGACTCCGTCTCAAAAAAAAAAAAAAAAAAAAAAATTAGCTGGGTGTGGTGGTGTGAACCTGTAATCCCAGCTAATCAGGAGGCTGAGGCAGGAGAATCGCTTAAACCTGAGAGGCAGAGGTTGCAGTGAGCCGAAACTGTGCCACGGCACTCCAGCCTGAACATATAAATTCAATATAATTTCTATAAAAAATCCCAATAGCACAGATTTTACAGAAATATTGTTAAATTTTGATTATGAACTGTAGTCAAATATCCATGAAAAAGAACAAACAGGCATTATACTTTCTGATTTCAAAACATATTAAAAGATACAATAACCAAAACAGCATGGTACTAACACAAAAACAGATAAACAGATGAAAGAACAGAACAGGGAACTCAAAAATGAACCCTTCTGTATATGAGCAAATGATCTTCCACAAAGTTGTCATGAGCACAATAGAGAAAAGATATTCTCTTCAAAAAATAATGTTGAAAACTGGATCTCAACACTGATAACAGAAGATTGGATTATTTCCTTGAACCATATATGAAAAATATTTTAAATAAGATATTTAGAAAACTGATCAGGTGCGGTGGCTCACGCCTGTAATCCCAGCACTTTGGGAGGCCTAGGCAGGAGGATCACACAGTCAGGAGTTCGAGACCAGCCTGGCCAACATGGTGAAACCCCATCTCTACTAAAAATACAAAAATTAGCCAGGCGTGGTGGCGCACACCTGTCTACCTACTCAAGAGGCTGACGCAGGAGAATTGCTTGAACCTGGGAGGCGGAGGTTGCAGTGAGCCAAGACCACGCCACTGCACTCCAGCCTAGGTGACAAAGCAAGAATCTATCTCAGAAAAAAAAAAAAAAAAAAAAAGATACTTAGAAAAAAAAAAAAACCAACAAATCTCTTAGAAAAAAATATAGGGCAAAGACATGACATTGGTCTTGGCACCATTTTCTTGGATACGACATTAAATGCATAAGCAACAAAGGTAAAGAATAAAAAAATTTAACTACACTATATTTCAAAATTTTTGCACATCAAAGAAAACATTGAATAATGTGACAATGCCTCTTACTAAATGAGTGAAAACATTTGCAAATCACATGTGATGGGAGTTAATATTCAGAATATATAAACAACTCTTAAAGCGGAAAAATAAAGTTGAATAACTTGATTTAGAAATGGATGAATAATTGAATGATATTTTCATCAAAGAAGATACACAGGCCAGGCACAGTGACTTGTGCTTGTAATCCCGGTACTTTGGGAGTTCGAGGCAGGAGGATTATTTAAGGTCAGTAGCTCGAGACCAGCCTGGCCAACATGGTGAAACTCCATCTTTACTAAAAATACAAAAATTAGCCAGGTGTGGTGGTGCACACCTGTAATTCCGGCTACTTGGAAGGCTGAAGCAGGAGAATCTCTTGAACCCGGGAAGGCTGGAGGTTGCAATGAGCTGAGATCATGCCACTGCACTTCAGCCTGGGCAACAGAGTCCATTTCAAAACACACACATACACACACACACACACCCCTACAGACACACACACACGGGAAAAAGCATTTGAAAGGACACACAAAATCACTAATTTATAGAGAAATGCATAAAAATCACAATAAAAAACAAAATCATGTCACATCCAACAGAATGGCCACTATTAATTTTTAAAAACATCAAATCTGTTTATCATTTTTATTGGAAAATAAAACCCATGTTGATGGTTGGTGAAAAACCAGATGCAGCCATTATTTAAAAATGTTATAAATGGTCCTCAGAAAATTAAAAATGAAATAATCATCAAATACAACAATCCCATCTATGAATCTGTATCCAAAACATGCAACACAGGACCTGAAAGACATATTTGAACATTCACGTTTATTGTACCACTATTCACAAAACCCAAAAGGCTGAAGCAACCCAGATGTTCCTTGAAGACATCAAAAAATGTAACATATACATACAATGGAGTATTATTCAGCCTTAAAAAGGAAATCTTGACACATTTTAAGATAAACTTTGAGAATATTATGTCTCCTGAAATAAGCCAGTGACAAAATGATGGATACTATATGATTCCACTTATATGAGATATCTTAAGTATCACACTGTATTTTTAGTAGAGACGGTCACACTGATCAAAACAAAAAGTGGAATGGTGCTTGTCAAGGGCTAAAGAGAGAGTAAAATGGACAGTTGTTAATGGGTATTGAGTTTCAGTCTTACAAAATATAAAATTTCTAGAAGTTTTCAGCATAACAATGTGAATATACTTTACATGTCTGAAATGTACAGCTTTTTTTTTTTCTGAGACAGGGTCTCACTCTGTCATCCAAGCTGGAGTACACAATTTTGGCTCAATGCAACATCAAACTCTAAGGCTCAAGTTATCCTCCCTTCTCAATCTCTCTAGCAGCTGGGACCACACGTGCACACCACCATGCCTTGCTATTATTAAAAATTATTTGTAGAAAGGGCGTCTTCATATGTTGCCCAGGGTGGTCTCAGACATTTGGGCTCAAGTGATCTTTCTGCTTTGGCCTTTCCAAAACCTGGGATTACAGATGTGAGCCCCCACCATACCTGCCCCTGAAATGTACACTTAAATAGATTTAAGAGGGCAAATTTTATGTTATGTGTTTTTTGTTTTTTTTTTTTTTTTTTTTTTTTTTTGAGACAGAGTCTGGCTCTTTTGCCCAGGTGGGACTGCAGTGGCGTGATCTCGGCTCACTGCAAGCTCCGCCACCCGGGTTCACGCCATTCTCCTGCCTCAGCCTCCCGAGTGGCTGGGTCTACAGGTGCCCGCCACCGTGCCCGACTAATTTTTTGTATTTTTAGTAGAGAACAGGGTTTCACCATGTCAGCCAGGATGGTCTCGATCTCCTGACCTTGTGATCCACCCGCCTCGGACTCCCAAAGTGCTGGGATTATAGGCGTGAGGCACCGCGCCCGGCCTGTTATGTGTTTTTACAAGAATTATTTTTTTAAAAGAAAAACTGAAAAAAATACACAATTATAAATCTTTCCAAAAATCACCTTCAAACAACAAGTGTTTCTCTTACATAAAGAAAACATATATTCAGGCCAGGTGCGGTGGCTCACACCTGTAATCCCAGCACTTTGGGAGGCCGAGGTGGGCGGATCACGAGGTCAGGAGATCCAGGCCATCCTGGCTAACACAGTGAAACCTCGTCGCTACTAAAAATACAAAAAAATTAGCTGGGTGTGGTGGTGGGCACCTGCAGTCCCAGCTACTCGGGAGACCGAGGCAGGAGAATGGCATGAACCCGGGAGGCAGAGCTTGCAGTGAGCCGAGATCTCGCCACTGCACTCCAGCCTAGGCGACAAAGCGAAAAAAATTAAAAAAAAAAAAGAAAACATATATTCATTGTTAAAAACACATGGTGAAAAGAAGACTATTTCTATGACTACTCACCTAGATAAAACAACTATTAAAAATCGTCTAAGAAAGAATATATACAAGATAAGCCATAACCAAAATTGAGGTCATATTTATAGGCAATAACACATATATATAATCTGATTGTGATAGACATGACTAATTTATCTCTTAATTAAACCTCACATTGTCTTAAAGTATACAAACAGAATTGTAAATTGTCTAAAATTATATGTAAGTAAAAACAAAAAATGCAATAAACTGATGTTAAGAAACCAACAGTAAAATAACACTAATCTGGAATGGCAAAACAATAAGAGAAATGTTTACTCATAAACTCTGGTATGCAATATTGATGTACAATTACAAAAGAATTTGTCAGCTGGGCGTGGTGGCTCACACCTGTAATCCCAGCACTTTGGGAAGCCAAGGCAGGCGGATCACGAAGTCAAGAGTTCGAGACCAGCCTGACCAACATGGTGAAACCTCGTCTCTACTAAAAATACAAAAATTAGCTGGGAATGGTGGCAGATGCCTGAATCTTAGCTACTCGGGAGACTGAGGCAGGAGAATCGCTTAAACCCAGGAAGCGGAGGTTTCAGTGAGCTGAGATCATGCCATTGCACTCCAGCCTAGGACACAAGAGCTAAAAATTCTATCTCAAAAAAAAAAAAGAAAGAAAAAGAAATATAAAATAACAGAAAAATTTGAACTAGCAAATAGAAAGTAAAACTATGTAGGGAGAGTGACATCAGTAAGAAGCAAAAATAAAAGGTGCCTTATTCGTTTATCCGCTCACAACAAGAAAATTTGTCAGCCATCCCTGACAAAAATGCCTCTATGAGAGAATCAGACATCATGGCTCACACCTGTAAGGACAGCCGCATGGTACATTAAGGTTGGAGAATCGCATCAGGCAGGAATTTTAAGACCAGCCTGGTTTATGCAGCAACACCCCGTCTTCAAAATAAGTGCCTTTAAAGAATCTTTCAGATCCAGGGAGGGAGTTATGAAACTCTGCTAAAGCCCAAGATTGAGGAGTGTTCTTTCCAGGAGGCAGGCCCTCATTCAGGAGGCAAACTACAGGACCCCTGTTCTTTGCTACAGACCATGAAATGGCCCACCCAACTTGGTCTCACTGAGAATTCTGAACTTACTCTGTAACCATCCCAAACTCCTCCCAGCCACAGTCTGGGAGAGGTCCTGCCCTTCCAGAGGCCTGGAGGAAGACATGCATTTATAGCCATGCGGACAGGCCTGCAGACCTTGGGCTTTACTATGGTCCCGGAAGCAGTTCAATGACTCAGTTCCAGCTCCCTGAGCTACAGTTCATGGCCAGTTCTGCCTACATAGAAATCCACACAGTGACCTGGGAAAATCCTCTCTGGTACTCTGTGAAATCCATACTCACCCATATCCTAATAAAAGGCCCACCATATATAGACCCAACTGTAAAAACCTGCCCTGGTGTCTGCCCTACAAAGCAAAGTCCTGAAAGATTCAGTCTGTCCAAAAATATAATGGGAATTGCAACTACCCAAGCTCCTTGTAACAAGGCAACTAAAGGTGGACCCTAGTGCAGACCCAGCATCCTTGTGAGCAAGCTACAACCCCTCTCCACTACAAACCCAGAGGGCAAACCATCACTCTGGCGGCCCAACATAAAAAGATCTTTACCCACTGAAACCAGGTTATAAAAACTTGAAGAGGTGTTTGTTTCTTCAAATTCACAGACACCAGTGCAAAATTATATTGTGCCATTGTCAATTGCTTCTATTTTAACATAGCACTGGAAGTACGTATTAGAAGAATTAGTTTAAAAAAAAAAGAAAGAAAAATAGCCATTGAAATTGAGGACAAATAAGTAAAAAGTTGCTGTTGTAGATCATATGATCTTATCTTTTAAAAACCACAACTAGTACATGAAAACCTGTTTAATAAATACACTGAGTATATCAGCAAAATATAAAATTAACATACGAGCGTATGTTATGGTTTCATACACTTAAACTATCTGGTAAAATAGAGAGAGAAAACAATCTTATTTACATTAGCATTAAATCATAAATTTCTGAGAAGAAATTTAACCAAGCAGGTAAAAAATCTTTTTTGACCATTTTGCTCTGTTGCCCAGGATGAAGTGCAGTGGGGTGATCTCAGCTCACTGCAACCTCCGCCTCCCAGGTTCAGGTGATTGTCCTGCCTCAGCCTCCCAAGTAGCTGGCGTACACCACCACGTCCAGCTTATTTTTTGTATTTTTAGTAAATACAGGATTTCGCCATGTGGGCAAGACCGGTCTCGAACTCCTGACCTCAAGTGATCCACCTGCCTCAGCCTCCCAACATGCTGAGATTACAGACGTGAGCAGCCATACCCAGCCTAAAAAATCTTTACAATGAAAGATGTATCAATGAAAAAAATTAAGGAAGACGCAAATAAACTTAAAAATATTTTATGTACATGGATTCAAAGAATAAATATTGTTAAAGTGCCATTTATCCAAAGTGACCTACAGATTCAACGAACACCCTATCAAAATTGCAATGGTATTTTATTCACAGTAATGGAAAATATAATCCTAAAATTTACATGAAACTACAATAAATTTTTAATAGCCAAAGCAATCTTGAGGAAAAAGAACAAAGTAGAAAGCCATCATATTTTATAATTTCAAACTATATTTCAAGACTATAGTAACAAAAACAGGATTGAATGTACAGAAAAATGAACAAAACCCAATGTAATAGAAACTACTCTCACATATTTCAGACGTGATGCAAAAAGAGAACTTGAAAAATAGTTTAACACAGAGTTTCTCAAAATTATGCAGGTATCTGTGTGTCCCCCAAAACAATGGAAAAGCAGTAAGATTGTGCAGTTTCCTATATGCCAGGAATAGGACTTTAGCTTTCACCATAAACTTGAAGGAAAATCACTGAAGGGAAAGTAGAACCCTTACAGAATTTAAAAGCATAAGACAGAATATGCTCCTGTGTGAGAGCAAAGGAAAAAAAAAAAAACCCCAGCTCCCCAGAAACTACTTTTTTTGAACGCAGCTTCCCAAATCACATTTTTTTTTTTTTTTTTTTTTTTTTGAGACAGTGTCTCACTCTGTCTCCAGGCTGGAGTGCAGTGGCACGATCTTGGCTCACTGCAACCTCTGCCTCCCTGGTTCAAGTGATTTTCCTGCCTCAGCCTTCCAAGTAGCTGGGACTACAGGCGTGTGCCACCACGCCCAGCTAATCTTTGTATTTTCAGTAGAGACAGGGTTTCACCATGTTGGTCAGGATGCTCTGGATCTCTTGACCTCATGATCCGCCCACCTCAGCTTCCCAAAGTGCTGGGATTACAGACGTGAGCCACCGCGCCTGGCCCAAATCACATTTTAAGAACTGGCTTTCTCCTTGACCTTTAGACCTTCATCTATGTCATCTGTTATATTCACTATCACTCTCACCTACCTGCGGGTTTGGCTACCATCGCATGTCTCTTCATATTGCAGGGCTCTTTTCCTTGCTCCAGACAAGTGATCAGGTCTGGCTTAGAGACAGCAATACCTGTTTTATTAAAAATGAGTAACATGAATCTTGCTCATATTCTCCAATTATCAACCAGTAACGTGCTCAGTAAAGAGGATGTAATTAAGTATTCTAGTAAATTAATCCCAAAATACCTAATTAGTAACATAAATTTCTAAATATTTTGAAAATATTTTAAATTTGTATGTTCTTAATTTCACTACTCAGTACTACTGAATGAAAAATTGGTGATGGCAATTAGATTTTAAGGTGTGGGTAACTTTTATGTCACTAAATTTTTGGAATTACCATTAATCTAGAGTGAAGGATACAGAGTAGCTCAGGAATGTGGAAAGTTCAGGTCAAGATGAAACATCTTGAAGAAATTCATTTCTAAATGAACAAATCCCCAGGATTTTGTTGAAAACAGGGATTAAAACTTATTTATGCAAAGCAGAAATTTCCAAAAAACATTCTACAGAAAGGAGAAGTGAAACCTTTAAATTAGCTATTAAAATTATCCTCACCCAGGAAAACCAGGCTTCTGTAGTTATCTAACATCACATTCCTATACAAATTCTGCTGTGAAGTGTCCAGGCACTGCCACTCCTCCAGAGAGAATTCTATGGCCACATCCCTAAATGTCAGTGGTCCCTGAAAAACACACACACACAAAAACTATTTACCAACTTGCCCTGGACAGAATTTTTAATTTGACTCAAGGTGGAATGTGAAAGTAAAGAGAACTGGTTTTTACTTATAGGTGACTAAAATTATCCAATAAAATAATTTTCAAAACAGAAATATTCTCAAATGTGTTCTCTAACTCTGAAAAAAGAGTAAAATAAGATCCACAATAGCAGTTTATATATGATACTTTTCTAGATAATAAAGTATAAAATTAGTAACACAAACATAAACATGTACATTTGTGAGTGCTATATTTACATCATACAGAATGAGCTGTGTATATTTTTCAGATAGAAAAGAAATGCGGTGTTACAAGCTAGCTGTAAAATTTTAATGTGTACAGTAATAAACTGGAGATCTTTTTTTTTTTTTTTTTTTTTTGAGACGGAGTCTCGCTCTGTCGCCCAGGCTGGAGTGCAGTGGCGCAATCTCGGCTCACTGCAAGCTCCGCCTCCCGGGTTCACGCCATTCTCCTGCCTCAGCCTCTCCGAGTAGCTGGGACTACAGGCGCCCACCACCACGCCCGGCTAATTTTTTGTATTTTTTTTTAGTAGAGACGGGGTTTCACCGTGGTCTCGATCTCCTGACCTCGTGATCCGCCCGCCTCGGCCTCCCAAAGTGCTGGGATTACAAGCGTGAGCCACCGTGCCCGGCCTGGAGATCTTGTTATGCAGATTTTCTTTCCAGAAGATCTGGAATAAAGTCTGAGTTTCCAAATTTTTAACAAGCTCACCAGTAATGCCAATGTTTTTGGCCCAAGAAGAATATTTTGTCAAACATCCAGTAAGTGGAAGAGCCTGTGTTTTTCCCAGTTTTTCTGGCCTGTAAACAAAGATGAGAGCCTTTATTTTCCAAAGACAAATATATACGAAGGAAACCTAAGAAAGAAGGGCAGCTTCCAGATTAAATGTGATGGTTTATGCACATCAGCTGCATAAAGATACTTAATAAAGAAGAGAAAAATAATTAACTCCATAGTAAGAAAAATAAATCTGTCAGAGAGCTCTTTTATTTTATTATACTTTAAGTTCTGGGTTACATGTGCAAAACATGTAATGTAGGTTACATGTTCTGTTACATAGGTATACCAAGTGAATCATGAACATCAACTGAACTAGGACAGATTTGTATGATGTGCTGAGGCACACAGAAAAACACAGCATCACTGCTTCAATATTGCCCCTTGCAAAAGTAAATTATAGTCTGAATTTAACCATACAGAAACATCAGTTTTATGCCCTCTTCAAGATACAGATAACTCTTATGTTGTTGTTTTGTGTGTATGGTGTTTTTTTTTTTTTTGAGACAGTTTTGCTCCCTTGCCCAGGCTAGAGTGCAATGGTGTGATCTCGGCTCAATGCAACCTTCACCTCCCCAATTCAAGCGATTCTCCTGCTTCAGTCTCCCAAGTAGGTGGGATTACACGCACCTGCCGCCATGCCCAGCTAATTTTTTTTTTTTTTTTTTTTTTGCATTTTTAGTAGAGATGGGGTTTCACCATGTTGGCCAGCCTGGTCTCCAACTCCTGTCTGCCACAACCTCCCTAAGTGTATGGGATTACAGGCGTGAGCCACGCACCTAGCTTATGTTGTTATTTTTAATAGTAATTTTAAGTAGTCTTTAACACTGTAGAGAGCAGTTCTCTCCTAATAATTTTTTTGTTGTTGCCCAGGCTGGAGTGCAGTGATGCAATCTCTGATCACTACAACCTCTGCCTCTCAGGCTCAAGCGATTCTCCTGACTCAGTCTCCCTAGTAGCTGGGACTACAAGCATGTGCCACCACACCCAGCTAATTTTTGTATTTTTAGTATAGACGAGGTTTCACCATGTTGGCCAGGCTGGTCTTGAACTCCTGGCCTCAGGTGATTTGCCCACCTCAACCTCCCAAAGTGCTGGGATTACAGGCATGAACCATCATGCCTGGCCATCTCTGAGTAATTATTTTTTAGAACTTTTTGGGTAATAAATGTTATCCTGTTTAAATAAGCATTTTGTTAATTCTGTTCTGCATAGAGCTAATGAAGAACACAAATGAAACCCCAACATTACATGTTCTCCATATTTACAAAGGACCCCAGCTTGTTGGAAACAGGCCCCCCAAAATCTGGCCATAAACTGGCCATAAACAAAATCTCTGCAGCACTGTGACATGTTCATGATGGCCATGACGCTCACGCTGGAAGGTGCTGGGTTTACCGGAATGAACACCTGGCCCACCCAGGGTGGAAAATCGCTTAAAGGCGTTCTTAAGCCACAAACAACAGCATGGGCGATCTGTGCCTTCAGGACGTGCTCCTGCTGCAAATAAGTAGCCCAACCCATCCCTTTATTTCCCATAAGGAATACTTTTAATCTATAATCTACAGAAACAATGCTTATCACTGGCTTGCTGTCAATAAACACGTGGGTAAATCTCTGTTCGAGGCTCTAAGCTCTGAAGGCTGTGAGACCCCTGATTTCCCACTTCACACCTCTATATTTCTGTGTGTGCATCTTTAATTCCTCTAGCGCTGCTGGGTTAGGTTCTCCCAGACCGAGCTGGTCTCGGCACCAGCTTTTCCCCAATAGGAATTTTGAGTATCCACAGCCACAAAGGAAACATTTTTAATGTTGCACGTCACAAATTCATGGCGAGAATTCTGCATGGAATATAAGAAGGCACGATGTAGAGAAAGTAGAGTAGGCTCTGGTATATAGGAAAGAAGTATTTTTCAGAGACGCTTGACTATCATAAGAATTTTTTAAAGTAGTTAAAATAAACTTATTAGGGAAGAAAAATGCAAGTAGAGAAGCAAAGGTTTACAAGTACTAAACGCATGGCATTCCAGGAGGCAGAGTGGACAAAGCTCTTGATCTGAGACATGTTTAGCTAAAAAAAAAAAAAAAAAAAAGGCCATTTTTTTCCCCTTTTCTCCTCCTTCTCTGGGATTCCTTCTCAGATGAGTCTTCGGACAAATTACACCTGCATCTTGAGAGTATGCCTTTGAAGTGTCAGCACCACCTGTTTATCTGCTAGCACCACACCCACAGGCAGATGACAAGAAAAAGTCCAAAACAGATAAAGTCCACCCATTTCTGTTCTTTATAACAGCAAAGATTCAGGAACAATGAGCTGCTCCACAGAGATAAAAATAAAGTTTCTCTTTATCTGTCCTCAGGTGCCCTCCCTTGCCACAGACACCGCAATTTCTGCTACAGTAATGGCAATATGGGCTGCACTGTCCTGTTCCTACCAAACTCAAACAGAACTGGCCCTGTGACCACCCTTTAGTACAAAGGCAGAAATTAACTCTCATGAATGTATTTTGAACCCCTCATAGCTGATTCTGTTCTCACTCTAGAATCACATGAGGCACTTATTAGGTTGGTGTGAAAGTAACTGTGGTTGTTGCCAATTTTTTTTTTAATGGCAAGGTAAAAGAAATAAAAATAATAAGTAATAATAATAGTGTTTTGTTGTTTTTTTTTTTTAAATAGCAGAAACAGGCCAGGTGTGGTGGCTCATACCTATAATCCCAGCACTTTGGGAGGCCAAGGTGGGTGGATGACCTGAAGTCAGGAGTTCAAGACCAGCCTGACCAACATGGCCAGACCCCATCTCTACTAAAAAAAAAAAAAAAAAAATTACCAGGATGTAGTGGTGCATGCCTGTAATCCCAGCTACTGGGGAGGCTGAGGCAGGAGAATCGCTTGAACCCAGGAGGCGGAGGCTGAAGTAGCCGAGATCGAGCCATTGCACTCCAGCCTGGGTGACAGAGCAAAAATCTGTCTCAAAACCAAAAAAAGGCGAAAACGACAATTACTTTTTCAACAATCTAATAATTAAAACAACATATATGCTTCCATCAAGAACATTAAACAGAACTTGTGGAAAGGGCACAAGTAAAAAGATTTCTGCAAATTGGCCAGGTAATCCTCATGAGAAGCCTGAGCTGATAACCACTTAGCTAAGCATTGCCTCTCAGACTTTAACAAGCTTATAAATCACTTGGTAATTTTGACCCGACTCTATGTAATGTGATTCTGCAGGTTTGGAAAGGGTCCATGAATGGGTGTTTTAAACAAGTCCTTGTCAATGCTGATGTTCCTCCCCTTAGGATCATTATTAGCACTAGTTAGAGGAAGCAGGCACAGCAAAGTGTACCTTACACTCAGCACTCTTGTCACAACACAAGTGAAGACAATCCATCTCCACCCTAAAGTATCTTCTTCGCTGTCTCTTTAAAGTTTACAGATTAAACAGAAGGCAGCAATGTCTGAATAAGTCTGCATTTGAAAAACAGTACGTACACATATACTACTGCAATGTTTATTAAGCAGACACTGTGTTCACCGTGTTCTCACTCTCAAGAGTATGTTACACAGCGCTTCGCTGGGAATCACACATTATGTGATTGAATCCTCGTAACACCCTGGGAGCTAGTACTAAACGTTCAATAATTCCCAGGATTTAGATGAAGGGCCCAGCATTTTTATTTCTTCTTCTGTTTCTCTGTCATTGATTTTTTTAAAAATGCATAGAATAAAAACAAAATATAGACAGATGAGAGAGACACAGAAAGGAAAATTTCAATGTAGTTTAAAGGAATTTTTATTGTGTTTATATTTACTTTTTTGTGACTTGTGAAACAACCACTGGATCTGCAGGAATGGAAAATAAGTTGCTGGCCGGGTGTGGTGGCTCAGGCCTGTAATCCCAGCACTTTGGGAGGTCAAGGCAGGAGGATGGATCTCCTGAGGTCAGGAGTTCGAGACCAGCCTGGCCAACATGGCGAAACCTCATCTCTACTAAAAATACAAATATTAGCTGGGCATGGTGGTATACACCTGTAGTCCCAGCTACTCAGGAGGCTAAAACAAGAGAATTGCTTGAACCCAAGAGGCGGAGGTTGCAGTGAGCCAAGATCGCACCACTGCACTCCAGCCTGGGTGACAGTGCGAGACTCAATCTCAAAAAAAAAAAAAAAAATCCTGAGTCAAAAAGAAAAACAAAGGGTTTATTTAGCTGTTCATATGATTTACATATATTTCAAAAAAGCAGAAAAATATCTACAGATAATCTAAATGCTTTAAGAAAACAGAGAAGAGCAAAATATTCTCCCTTATTTTCAGGAAACAGAATCATAAAGCCTCTTATTTCTAATTTATATTTTCTCCTACAACAGCCAGGCCTCAGGACATGCTCTTGAACTCTTGGAAATCTGAACTCAGTAGATAACTGGATTCAGGCATCTAAGGAGTAGACTTGGGCACACTGTGTGCACTTTAAAGAATGTTTATGGGGGGGAACAGAAGAAAAGAGGTGTTATTCATGAGTGCACATGAATAAAGCAAGTTCTTAGAAACCTATGAAGAGAGTTCAATTCTAGCACAGTAATAGTGGGAGACAACACCACCCCACAGACACTATTAGACAGATTATTGAGGCAGGAAATTAACAAAGATATTAGGACCTAAACTCAATACTTGATCAAATAATCCTAATAGAAATCTATAGAACTCTCCATCTAAAAACAACATAAGTGGCCAGGCATGGTGGCTCACGCCTGTAATCCCCATACTTTGGGAGGCCGAGGCGGGCAAATCACCTCAGATCTGTTCAAGACCAGACATGGTGTCTGTTCACCAAGACATGGTGAAACCACGTCAACTCTACTAAAATTACAAAAATTAGCTGAGTATGGTGGCGGGCACCTGTGATCCCAGCTACTAGGTAGGCTGAGGCACAAAAATCGCTTGAACGCAGAAGGCGAAGTTTACAGTGAGCCATACAATTACATGGAACTTAAACCACCTGCACTTGAATGATATTTGGGTAAATAATGGAATTGAGACAGGAATCAAGAAGTTTTTTGAAACAAATGAGAGCAAAAATACAACATACCAGTATCCCTGCAACACAGCTGGGCAGTGTTAAGAGGGAAATTTATGCCATTAAATGCTCACATCAAAAAGTTAGAAAGTTCTCGATTTAACAACCTAATATCACAAATAAAAGAATAAGAGAAGAGCAAATTCCTAAACTAGCAGAAGACAAGAAAAAACTAAAATCGGATGTGAACTGAAGGAGATTTAGACATAAAAAAACTATACAAAATATTAAGAAATTCAGAAGTTAAATCTTTGAAAAAATTAATAAAATAAACCAATAGCGAGATTAATGAAAAAGATTCAAATAAATACAATTAGAAATGACAAAATGAACATTATCACTGAACATACAAAAATACAAATAACTTGGCCAGGCACGGTGGCTCACACCTGTAATCCCAGCACTTTGGGAGGCTGAGGCGGGTGGATCACCTCAGGTTGGGAGTTCGAGACCAGCCTGACCAACATGGAGAAACCCTGTCTCCACCAAAAATACAAAATTAGCTGGCATGGTGGCGCATGCCTGTAATCCCAGCTATTTGGGAGGCTGGCGCAGGAGAATCACTTGAACCCAGGAGGCAGAGGCTGCAGTGAGCTGAGATCATGCCACTGCAACCAGAGTGAAACTCCATCTCAAAAAAAAAAAAAAAAAAGCTAGTTCACTATAATCAAGTAGGCTTTGTCTTTAAAATGCAAAGTTGGTTCACCATACACAAATCAATAAATGCTATTTATCACATAAACAAAACTAAAGACAAAACCCACAAGATTATCTCAATAGATGCAGAGAAAGCTCTTGACAAAATTTAACATACTTAATGTAAAAAACCTTCAACAAACTAGGCATTAAAGGTACATACTTTAGCCCAGCACGGTGGCTCACTCACACCTGTAATCCCAGCACTTTGGGAAGCCGAGGTGGGTGGATCACCTGGGGTCAGGAGTTTGAGAACAACCTGGCCAACACAGCGAAACCCCATCTCTACTAAAAATACAAAAATTAGCCAGGCATGGTGGTGCACGCTTGTAACCCCAGCTACTTAGGAGGCTGAGGCTGGAGAATTGTTTGAACCTAGGAGGCGGAGGTTGCAGTGAGTCGAGATTGTGCCATTGCACTCCAGCCTGGGCAACAAGAGCAAAACTTCGTCTCAAAAAAAAAAAAAAAAAAAAAAATTTACAGATTTAATGCTATTTTATCAAATTACCAAAAAGATTCTTAACAGGAAAAAAAACTATTTTAAAATTCATATGCAACAAAAACAAACAAAACAAACAAACAAAACTCAAATAGTCAAGGCAATCTTAAGCAAAAAGAACAAAGCTGGAGTCATTACATTACCCAACTTCAAACTATACTACCAGGCTACAGTTACCAAAGCAGCATGGTACTGGTACAAAAAACAAAACAAAACAAAAAACAGGCTCATAGACCAATGCAACAGGATAGAGAGCCCAGAAATAATGCCACACACCTACAACCATCTGATCTTCTTCTACAAAGCTGACAAGAGGAATGTGGGAAGAATTCCGTTTAATGGTGCTGGAATAACTAGCTAGCACTACGTATAAGATTGAAACTGGACCCCTTCCTTACACTACATACAAAAATCAACTCAAGATAAATTAAAGACTTAAATTTGAAACTTAAAATTATACAAAAGCCCTGGAAGATAACCTAGGAAAGACCATTCTAGACATAGGAACTGGCAAATATTTCACGATGAAGATACCAAAAGCAATCGCAACAAAAGCAGAAATGGACAAATAAGACCTAATTAAACTAAAGAGCTTCTTCACACCAAAGGAAACTATCAACAGAGTAAAAAGACAACCTATAGAACAATAGAAAATATCTGCAAACTATGCTTGAGTAAAAAGACAACCTATAGAACAATAGAAAATATCTGCAAACTATGCTTCTGCCAAATGTCTAATATCCAAAATTGATAAAGAACTTAAGCAAGTTTACAAAAAAAAAAAAAACTAGGAAAAAAGCATGAACAGATGTTCTTCAAGAGAAGACATACATGTGGCTAACAAGCATATTAAAAAAATGCTCATTATTAATCATTAGAGAAATGTAAAGAAAAACCACAGTGAGATACAATCTCACACCAGTCAGAATGGCTATTAATAAAAAGTCAAAAAAAAAAAAAAAAACAGATGCTTACAAGGCTGCAAAAATAAAAAAGAATACTTATACACTGTTAGTGGGAGTATAAATTAGTTCAACCATTGTGAAAGCAGTGTGATGATTTCTCAAAGAACTAAAATCAAAATTACCATTTGATTCAGCAACCTGAATACCCCAAAAATACTCTATATACCTCCCAAAATATATTCTATTGTAAAGACACATGCACATGCATGTTTATTGCAGCACTATTCACAATAGTATTTGTGAGCAAAGACATGGAAACAACCTAAATGTCTATCAATAGTAGAACTGGAAGCAACCTAAATGTCTATCAATAGTAGACCGGATAAAAAAAACATTATGGCTGGGCGTGGTGGCTCACACCTATAACCCCAGGACTTTGGGAGGCCAAGGTGGGCAGATCACTTGAGGTCAGGAGTTCGAGACCAGCCTGGACAACATGTTGAAACCCTGTCTCTACTAAAAAATACAAAAAAAATTAGTCAGGCATGGTGGTGCATGCCTGTAATCCCAGCTGCTTGGGAGGCTGAGGCAGGAGAGTTGCTCGAACCTCGGTGGTGGAGGCTGCAGTGAGCCAGTATCGCGCCACTGCACTCCAGTCTGGGCGACAGAGGGAGACTGTCTCAGAAAAAAAAAAAAAGAAGAAAACATATTGTTGGGTGCAGTGGCTCACACCTGTAATCCCAGCACATTGGGAGGCCAAGGCAGTTGGATTGCCTGAGCTCAGCAGTTTGACACTAGCCTGGGACAACATGGCAAAACCCCGTACGTACAAAAAATACAAAAAGAAAAACTAGCTAGGTGTGGTGGCATATGCCTGTAGTCCCAGCTACTTTGGGGGCTGAGGTAGGAGGATTGCTTAAGCTCAGGATGTTGAGGCTGCAGTCAGCCAAGATCATGCCACTGTACTCCAGCCTGGGCAATAGAATATCCTGTCTCCAACATAAAAGAAAGTATTTAATAAAAACAAAATATGATATATAAACATCATGAGATACTGTGTGGCCCTAAAAAAATAATAAGGTGATGTCCTCTGCAGCAACATGGTTGGAGCTGGAGACCATCATCTCTAGCGAACTAATGCAGAAATGGAAAACCAAATACATGTTCTCATTTATAAGTAAGTGCTAAATAATAACACATGGCACCTTGGGAGGCAGAGTCCAGCAGATCAGTTGAGGTCAGGAGTTTGAGACCAGCCTAGTTAACATGGTGAAACCCTGTCACTATTTTTAAAAATAAATAAATTAGCCAAGCGTGGTGGCAGGTGCCTGTAATTTTAGCTACTCAGGAGGCTGAGGCAGGAGAATCACTTGAACCTGGCAGGCAGAGGTTGCAGTGAGATCATGCCACTGCACTGTAGCCTGAGTAACAGAGCAAGACTGCATCTCAAAACAAACAAACAAAAACACATGGACACAAAGCGGGGAACAACAAACACAGAGGCCAAGTTGAGGGTGGAGGGTGAGAGGACAAAGAGGATCAGAAAAAGTACCTATTTGGTGCTATGCTCACTACCTCAGTGACAAAATAATCTGCACACCAAAGCCTCACAAAACAATTTTACCTATATAACAAATCAGCACGTGTACCACTAACCAAATATAAAAGTTAAAAGGAAAAAAATCCATGAGTGGAGAATAGTGCAATGTAAGTGGATGGATTTGTTTGTGCTATCAGATAGTGGCCGGGGGGCGGGGCTGTACTCTGATTTGTGTCCATGCAGGCAGACGAGATTATGAACAGGTGTGCAGAACCGTTTTGGTAGAAGAAGCAGGTTGCTACTGCAGATTCAGTGTCTGGGGGTAGGGATATGCCCAGAGACATGCAGACACTTTTGTGGATTTTTGGCAAAAAATACCAGGATCAAAAATGTTGTGGTGAAATTCTGAGGGTGGTGCCTAGTCCTGGGAGGGGTGTGGACACATCAATGTCTAGTGTGTATGTTTGAGAGTGGGTGGGAATCCTGTGGTGGCAGCTGTGGAAAAAAGGGGTCTGTTATCACAGCTCATTTCCTCTAAGTTCTCAGTTCTTGCTCACCCTGGGAGGAGACCTGGAATCACAGGACAATGGGCAGTGTGACAGTCTGTGTACAGGAGAGCAGAGCCTCCCATTCCCAGACACTCAGAGTTCCATTCCAGGCCAGGCTTCTGTGATATCTTTCCTCTGGTACCAAATCTCTAGAGTTTGTAGAATACCCAGCAATTCTCTAACACCAACTAATTGTCTAACATTTGAATTCTGACACCACCCAGGGTCAGCAAAGACCCTGATTCAGGGCTCAGTCCCACAACACTATCCTCACTGCAGATGCCAGTCACAAATTCCATAGGCCCATCTATACGCTGGGGTTACTGTTTAAAAATTTGGGACTCCCATAACCTCCCTCAAGTTCAATAATTTGATAGAGCTACTCACAGAACTCAGCAAACACTGTAGTTATGTTGACCAGTTTATTATAAAAGACACAACGCAGGAAAACTCAAATGGAAGAAATGTATAGGACCAAGAAAAGAGGTGGGGAAAGATGAAGCACATAGATAATCCTGGTAAATAGCTGTGATTAATAAAATTATCCATCCTTTGTGTTCTCCAGGAACAGTTGATGGAAAGAAACACCCTCCCATTATGACTTAGATGGTGCTCTCTTTTCTTACCTATCACATAACCAAACACAGACTCCACATTTCCTTTTCTCATTAAAAACAAACAACAAACAAAAAACAGCTGAATTGGTCTCAGTGGCTAAGAGAAAATATTTCTTAATCAAACGTTACTTAAGTTTCTCTTCTTCCCACAGGCTCAGAACTTTGAGCTACCCTCAGTCTGAACCAACATACACCATTTTATGTCCCAGCTAAGAACACGCTGACTTCAGGGTGAAACATTCTCTGATATAAAATCTAATTTTCCCACCTTCTATTTGCCATCCCCTCCCACCTTCTTTCTAATCTTGTCTGCCTAAACTTTGCAATCCTTCAAGATCTTATAGTTGGTACTTTGCCTGTTGCAATACTCTTTTGGAATTCAAATTTTTTTTACATAACTTTGTTTTATTTTATAAGTCTAGAAACTGCCTTAAAACAGTAACAACTTCATCTCCAGTAAGACCTTACTAATCCCCTTGCATGTTAACCTTAACTGCATCTGCCTGTGGGTCCCCAGCTTTCCTGGGCTCTGTAGCTTCTCTCAGTATAAAGGCTTCTTCCATGGCTGATGTGGGCAGGCTGGGACATCTGCAGGGGCGGCTCTCCAGAAAGAACCTAACTGGGCCTTTAATAACCTCCTTTTGCAGGCTCCATATTAGCCTTAGCTTAGAGTCACTGGGCTGAAGCTTTAATTTCCATGTCAGAGGTATTAACTTGGTTTTTGAAAGTAAGTGTTTAAAAAATCCAGCAAAATTACTCAAACACAGTGATCATATAAGGGGAAGACATTTTAAGGTGTTTACATTTTATATCTCAACAAGAAAAGCAAAAGTATCCATTCCTTTTAGATGATAAATGTATTATTTTATAATTTTTATTAAAAATCATGTAGTAAACAATCAGTCATATGGGAACACTTCTGGGAGGTACCAAGTTTTACCATATAATTCAGCATTAAACTCAGAAATCAAGATAACAGGACATAGACTAGAGATATTCACTGTCACAAATGTACTCTGCATAAAGAGGAACTGATGTTTTCACAAATCTAAGTAACTCACCAAGTATCTACTACATATTCTTGTGGAAAAGTATTTATTTTCTACAACCAAAATTAAAAAGAGATTCTCCCTATTTTTTTCCTTGGTTAGCATTCAAAAGCCAAGACTTGGAATTCTGTTTGATCTCACCCATAAAAGACACACCCGAGAAAATTCTTAAACTCATTCTGGGAAAGAAAAAGATAAATGAGAATTTTTAACAAATGGACTACATAATTAGATACGATTTCTCTCCCTGAAACCCACCTTTTTGTAAATGTTTTACCTTTCAAGTTTTACTAATAAAATGCAATTTACGGTAAAAAACTGAAGTCAAAAAAAGTGAACAAATCTTTTCAAGATGATAAACCCCCAGAGAGTGGCAGTGCTGATTAGAAAACTGATGTGTTTGACTCATGTCAAGTCAGGCCACAATCCCTTGATTCTCCCACCCCATCCTGCTCACTTAACTGCTCAATGACTACCCTCTTCAGAGACACTGTACCTCAGTTACTGCTCTAGATGCATTTTAGTTTGCAAGTTCTTGCACCATCTCACTGGAGTAAGTTTTTTTTAGTTTTTTTGGTACACTATTTTTTCTTTCACAAATGTTAGAGAATTCAGGGGGAAGAAATTATTTCTGTTTTCCCCTTAATACCAGCATCTGATTGGCTGACCAGCAATCTGTCTCCAAGAAATGAAAGCTGGGTTGGGTGAAGACAATCTTAATGTCTCAACGGGTTAGCTTTCCAAAAAAAAAAAAAAAAAAAGTGTGGCCAGCGTGGGGTGCCTGTAATCTCAGCACTTTGGGACGCCAAGGTGGGCGGATCACTTGAAGCCAGGAGTTCAACGCCAGTACTGCCAACGTGGTGAAACCTCGTCTCTACAAAAAAACACAAAAATTAGCCAGGTGTGTCGGCGTGCACTTGTAATCCCAGCTACTTGGTAGGCTGAGACTAGAGAATCGCTTGAACCTGGGAGGCAGAGGTTGCGGTGAGCCGCGATTGCCCCACTGCACTCTAGCCTGGGCGACAGAGTGAGACTGCCTCAAAAAAAAAAAAAAAAATGCACCAGGAGATGCCTCTCAGCCCCACGACATCCACCTGCTCTTTTGAGAAGCTACACTCCATACCTGAGACTGTCCTATGGGAGAAAATGACCCAGGAGCTGATACTCACTAAACATTGTAGCAGACATAGCGATTGTGGGTATCCTGGTTTATCCCCAGACAGTACACTAAAACTCAAAACCAGGAAAACACTGAGGAGTGGCTGAGGAAACATCACTCCATAAAGTTTCCAAAGGGAAACCTTGACCCAAAAACATTTTGGTAAGATCCCTGTGCCTAGGGAAGATGTTTTTAAAAAGAGGCACAGAGATTTTTTACAATACAGTGTCAGGGGATGATTCTTTGCTTTCTTCTCCTGGGAAATATTTTCAAACAGAAAAAAATTTTTCTACAGTGCTATCCAATGCTTTGTCAAAAAATGATTAATTAAAATACAGTATCTAAAATGTACACTAAAATAATGTGAATTAGGATGAGGAAGTTGGCATTGCGGAATGTCAGAAAAAACTGGAAATTTGGTATTTTACTGCAAGCCAGAGTTACGCTGGAGGAATTGGGGGTGGGGAGTAGTCTTGAGACTCTGCTTGGGCCACATGTGAAAATTTCAGGGGAAAATCTATCCCCTGTAGAGTGTGTACATAATTAAGCAGCAGGCAATTAGACTGAGGTAGCTCCGGTCCCAAGGTCCCCATTTTTTTAAAAATCTAACTCAAACTGGCCAGGCGCAGTGGCTCATGCCTGTAATCCTAGCACTTTGGGAGGCGGAGGCGGGTGGCGCCTGTAATCCCAGTTACTTGGGAGGCTGAGGCAGGAGAATTGCATGAACCCAGGAGGCGTTGGTTGCAATGAGCCGAGATCCCTGCCATTGCACTCCAGCCTGAGCGACAGTGTGAGACTCCGTCTCAGAAACAAAGAAAAAAAAATCGAACTCAAACTTTTTGTAAATTACAACATTGAGGGAAACAAAATTCAGGCTTAACCAACCATAAACTGCCAATTAACCTCTGATGACATAACCAGGAAATGTCCACCCTGAATTTACAAATTAAGAAACTACATAACGGTACCTAACCAATTATTGGTTTTCTTCATCATACACCTTATAAAAGTCTTTCCTTCAAGCCCCTCGCATGGACCACAAACTACAAACCACAGCTGGGTGCTCTATAATTTGTGAATGACTGTCTGATTAAATTCTTTAATATTTTCGCGGTGACTTCCATACATTTTTAATAGAAAAAAGGAGGGTCTGGGAACCCCATGGACCAAAGCTCTTCCTATTCATGAACCCTGCACCCCGAGTCATCGGGGAGAGATGCGGCGCTGCGGGAGCAGAGCTGCCCAGGGAGGGCTCCAGGCCAGGTAACAGTCACTGCGCAGGGAGGAGACAGGACGCCCGGGATCCCAGCTGCCAGCCCAGCAGCCATCTTATGACTGAAGGGGACTGAGGGCCGAGCTGCGCCAAGGAGAACTCCCGGCCGCGGATTTTGGAGTCTACTGCAAGGAGGCCGGAGTCTCGCCACATCCACTTCCCACCAGTTCCAACCAGCCCCTCCCCCTCTCTCGGGATCTGGGACCCGGCACTCTCACCATTTCTAGGCTTCCAGGGAGTCCTGGCGTCTTAGCTGTGGATCCCCCAATACCTGCAGGTAACGGGGCCACAGAAGGTGGACCTCTAGGAGCAGAGGACACAGAGCAGTGAAGACGACACCTGGAGCTCCGGCTGCAGCGAGAGACAAAGGCCCCGCCAAATCCCGGAAGCCGTCCTGTCCGCTCCAGCTGCGTGCCTGATTGGACGGGTCCCAGCGCAGCGTCCCTAATTGGAGGATGTTTAAGGACCCGCCCCCTCAGTCCCTGAACGACAGAAGATGTGCTCAGTTGCTGGGCTGAAAGAAGATAGAATGAAACCTAAACTGCAGGCTTTTCAGTCAGGGGGCTTTCTCCCTGAACTGAGCCAGGCCCACCCACAGGGTATTTGCATTTAACCTTATGTATAAGGTCATATGCATTTATATTAATAAATAGTATAGTGTGTGAAAGGAAAATAAATATTGGGGCCCCAAAATCACTAAACTATAGGGAAAAGTCAAGCTGGGAACTGCTTAGGGAAAACCTGCCTTCCATTCTATTCAAAGTCACCCCTCTGCTCACTGAGATGATTGCATATCTGATTGCCTCCTTTTCCCAGGCTAATCAGGAACTCAGAAGAATGCAACCATTTGTCTTTTATCTACCTAGGACCTGGAAGCTCCCTCCCCACTTCCAGTTTTCTTTCTTTTTCTTTCTCTCTCTCTCTCTTTCGGAGTCTCGCTCTGTCTTCCAGGCTGGAGTGCAGTGGCACGATCCGATCTCTACTACTGCAACTTCCACCTCCGGGGTTCAAGCGATTCTCCTGCCTCAGCCTCCAGAGTAGCTGGCTAATTTTTCTATTTTTAGTAAAGAACAGGGTTTCACCATGTTGGCCAGGGTGGTCTTGAACTCCTGACCTCAGGTGATCCACCCGCCTCGGCTTCCCAAAGTGTTGGGATTACAGGCGTGAGCCACCGCGCCTGGCCTCAAAATAAACTTTCTAAATTAACTGAGATCTGTCTCAGATATTTCAGGTTCACAATTATATGGCTATTAACAAATGGAAAAAATATAATAACATTATTTAATTTCCGATTTTACGACCTTCCTAGCTTCTGGTCCTTTAAGCAGGCAGCCTGAGATTTTAAAACGGAAGCAATCCTCTGAAATAAAATGTAAGCCACATGTGAATTTTAAATATTCTAGTAGCCAAACTTAAAAAAAAAAAAGGAAGAAACAGGTGGACTTTATTGTAACAATTTCATCGTTATATATTCTAATTCTAGAATTCAAATATTCTAATATTCAAAATATTATTTTAATATGTGAGCAGTATGTAATTTTTCATGTAATAATATTATTGTATATAATAATATAAAATATGTATAATAATATATAATATTATGTATAATATTATACATGACCTCAAGTGATCTGCCCGCCTTGGCCTCCCCAAGTAGTGCTAGGATTACAGGTGTGAGCCACCGCGCCCGAAGCAGCGGTGCTTTTTTTTGAGAAGGAGTTTCACTTGCACGATCTGGGCTCACTGCAACCTCCACCTCCAGGTTCAAGCGATTCTCCCACCTCAGCCTCCCGACTAGCTGAGATTACCAGCATGCGCCATCATGCCTGGCTAATTTTGTATTTTTAGTAGAGACGGCATTTCTCCATGTTGGTCAGGCTGGTCTCGAACTCCCAACCTCATGTGATCCGCCTGCCTCGGCCTCCCAAAGTGCTGGGATTACGAGTGCTTTTAAGAGAAAGAGACATGTCATAGGAGGATCCCATGGCAGAGAAAAGAAAAGAGGGTCTCACGGAAGAAATAATCACCTATCATCTGGAATAGCATAAAAAGACAAGCAAAAGAGATCACGACATGACTACATCAATGAGAAGAAAAAGTCAACCTGGCTGAGGACTCATTGGCATCATGAAGCTACATTTAATAAGCTGCAGTGAATGGTCAGCCTCTGGGATACCAATAGTCTACCACGAAGGCTGAACTCATTCTAATAAAATCAGCATGTCTGCACCATTCTGGTGGCATAGGGTTACAGTATCCGTTACAGAAACTCCATAAAGACCAGTGAGTACCCTTCTAGAATTGAAGTTATTATGAAAAAGCATACCAGTGCCAGGCACGGTAGCTCATGCCTGTAATCCCAGCACTTTGGGAGGCTGAGGCAGGTAGATCACCTGAGGTCAGGAGTTCGAGACCGACCTGGCCAACATGGTGAAACCTCATCTCTACCAAAAATACAAAAATTAGCTGGGTGTGGTGGTGTGCGCTTGTAGTCCCAGCAACTCGGGAGGCTAAAGTATGAGAATTGCTTGAACTCAGGAGGCGGAGGCTGCAATGAGCCGAGACGGAGCCACTGCACTCCAGCCTGGGAGATAGAGCAAGATTCTGTCTCCAAAAAAAAAAGCATACTAGCTTGGTGCCTTGGCTCATGCCTATAATCCTCACGGCATGGAAAACTAGAACATGGGCACACACAGAGTTAGGTTCAGAGCAGAAGTTTATAGGCAAAAGAGAGAAAAGAACTCTCTGTGACAGAGAGGGTTCTTGGAGAAGTGGGTTGCTGGTTTCACGGTGAAATGCAAGGTGTTTTATAGATGATCTTGAGAAGGTAATGTCTGATGTACATAGGGTATGAAAGATTGATTGGATTAGGTGTGCCATTTGTATACGGTGCAAAAAACTGGTTAGGACTAGTTGTGCCATTTGTATAGGTGCGAAAATCTGGCCGCCCCCACCCTAATTTTTTGTTATGCAGATGGGTTCTCTGCCTGGCCAGCAGCCATGTTGCCTATTTCTTTAACGTTCACATGATGAGGAAAGGGAGGATGGAGGCTCCATGTTGAACATACCTGGCTAGCTGCTGGCATTCACTAGTGCAAGCTTCCGGTTTTCTTATCCATGTTCGCTGCTCGATTTTTCAGGCTGCTTTTGGTTAAAAGGGAAACTTTGCCAGGGACTCTTTTACCCTCGATATCTGCCTAAACAATTTCTTTCTATCTCCTGTACCACTAGCATTTTGGGAGTTCAAAGTGGATGGATCACTTGAGCCCAGGAGTTTGAAACCAGCCTGGGCAACATGACAAAACACCATCTCTACTAAAAGTACAAAAATTGCCCGGCATGGTGGCACAAGTCTGAGGTGGGAGGATCACTTGAGCCTTGAAAATGGAGGTGGCAGTGAGCCGGGATTACACAACTGCACCCCAGCCTGGGTGACAGAGCGAGACTCGGTCTCAAAACAAACAAACAAACAAAAAAGAGAAAAGAAAAAGCATAAAGCACACCTAATCATTTGTTTTCGCAGTTAAAAACCCTTGAAACCAGGCCAGGTTGTGGTGGCTCATCCCAGCACTTTGGGAGGCCGAGGCAGGCGGATCACATGAGGTTGGGAGTTTGAGACCAGCCTGACCAACACGGAGAAACCCCATCTCTACTAAAAATACAAAATTAGCCAGGCTTGATGGCGCATGCCTGTAATCCCTGCTACTTAAGAGGCTGAGGCAGGAGAATCACTTGAAACCGGGGGGCAGAGGTTGCTGTGAGCCAAGATCACGCCATTGCACTCCAGCCTGGGCAACAAGAGCAAAACTCTGTCTCAAAAAAAAGAAAAACCTTGAAATTACAATGAACTTCTGCTAATTTTAGAGAATTCTGCTATACTGTACTACAATACTGAACTTTAAACACCTTAATAGAAGTATTTTTTCTTTTTTTTTTTTTGAGATGGAGTCTCATTTTATCTCCCAGTCTGGAGTGCAGTGGCAAGATCTTGGCTCCACTTCAACATTTGTCTCCCAGTTTCAAGCAATTATCTTGCCTCAGCCTTCCAAATAGCTGGGATTACAGATATACACCACCACACCTGGCTAATTCTTGTGTTTTTAGTAGAAATGGGGTTTCACCATGTTGGCAAGGCCAGTCTGGGACTCCTGACCTCAAGTGATCCATTCACCTTGGCCTCTCAAAGTGCCGGGGATTACAGGCGTGAGCCACCGCGCCTGGCATAATATTTCCTGAAGGCATAAATAGTTATGTAGATAGTTTCTCTCAGATTAACATGATAAAAGTAAAAATTAAAGACAACATTTTACATGGGATAAAATTAACCAAAACCACATTTTTTTTCCAATGGCTTGGCATAATTGCCATGTTTTCTGAAATGACAGATTACTAACAAGAAGCAAAGACAAGATTTTTGCTTTGCTCAATTGTTAAGTTTGGGATCTTTTGAAATTTAAAATTCTGGCTAAACAATTTGAAGGGAGAATTCTTTAGGTGGCTTCCTAGGGTTTCCAAGGCAATACAAGAAGAATATTGATAGGCAGGAAAATGCATGCTATGTACACATATTGTTCTTCTCTGCTTTGCTTTCATCTTTAAAAATTGAAAATTGCAAATCTAGTCTCTCAATTTAGAGTAAGTTAACAAAAGATTTATTTTTCAGCAAAGCAAATAATTGTAGAAAACTGATGGGGAACAAATGCCATTAGCTGCCAAAAACAATATGACCAGATTCAGTAAGTATCTAGCCATGCAAATGACAGCCCAGTTAAATTAAGACCCCATAGGTGCATGTGGACAGCATTTCCATGCAATGTGGTGCACCTCCACTGGGCAGCTTCTTCTGCTTGTTTACAGAGATACCAATTTCCCCTAAGTGACTCAATGTGAATACTGGAAACTGAGAATGCTGTGTTCAGAGGGATTACTGGGAACATGGTTAACACACTTTTACCATATTATAATAAAATTTGATATATCCTACTCTACCTCAGAAAGGCTTTTAGTAAAAGATTGTTTATTTATAGTACTCAATGTGGATTTATGAAAAATTATAATATATTCCAGGAAAGTCAGAGACACTTAAATGTCAACCAAATTCCATAAAACACACCTGAATGAGACAAAGTCTTCTTAGCTAAAAATGTTATCAGTAAATTTAGCATAAAATAGAAAACCAACCAGTACTTTATGTTAAATGAACAGTGTTTGGCACGCGAGTACTACTCAAACGAAGAACACTCAAATGAGTGTTCTTCATTGTCATCATTAAAATAGCACTAACAACACGTGCTTTCCTGTCGCCAGCTGGCTTGCTTTCCATTGGTGTAAAGTGAAGAAGGTGTTGAAATAGAGAAGAAAGGTGATAGAAATTGAATACTTATATAAAATACAATTTTTAATAAAAGTGGCATTTGATGTACAACTACAGGTAAGACTTGTATGAAGTCATAATGTTATTCTATTGACAGAATAAGTTTATTCACAATATTCTTATTTCAAACAATATCCCTTTTTTAGCTAAATATATGCCAGCCTTTTGGTGAAATACTGCCTGAGCTCAGTAGAAATCAACAAAATGAGGCCAGGCGCGGTGGCTCACGCCTGTAATCCCAGCACTTTGGGAGGCCGAGGCGGGAGGATTACGAGGTCAGGAGATCGAGACCATGCTGGCCAGCACAGTGAAACCCCGTCTCTACTAAAAATACAAAAAATTAGCTGGGTGTGGTGGCGGGCGCCTGTAGTCCCAGCTACTCGGGAGGCTGAGGCAGGAGAATGGCGTGAAATGGGAGGCAGAGCTTGCAGTGAGCTGAGATTGCGCCACTGAACTCCAGTCTGGGTGACAGAACAAGACTCCGTCTGAAAACAAACAAACAAAAACATTAGCTTTTTCTGAGAGACACACTTTTCTTTCAGTGATTTCTATACTGCTGAGAAGTGGTTGTTCTACCAGGAAACTGCTATTCTCAGCTCTACCAACATTGACTAATAGTGAGTGAAAGTGATATGTGGATAAGAAGCAAATGTGTTTTCTCTGCATCTCTTTTTAAATTTATTCATTGAAGAAAAAGAAGAATGCAGATAGTAGCTGAAAAATAATATGATTCCTGTAAGATCATGAAGTCCTCTTAACCTGAACAAAACAAAAAACAAAACAAAACAAAAAAAGAAAAAAACCACATATGATGTGAGCAGAAAATGTATTATTTTTCTAAGCCTCTGAAATTTCAATATACCACCTGCATTGCTTTAACAAATATATAATTCCTTCAGTTTTGACTCCTCAGCATATAATTCCATTCCCTGGTGAATCAAAACTGAGAGAAGAATAAATTTTATGTTAAGGTAAGAGACATGGGGCAGACCCATTACTTTTGACCCACATCTCCTCCACCCCCAGCCCCAGGCAATCATCATTCTACTCTCTGCTTCTGTAGTTTTTGTGCTGACTTATTTTACTTAGCATAATGTCCTCCAGGTTCATTAATGTTGTTGCAAATAACAAGAGTTGCTTCTTTTGAAGGGCTCAATAGCATTCCGTTGTGTAAATATACCACATTTTCTATATTTATTCACCTGTTAATTAAAACTTAGTTTGATTCCATACCTTAGGAGTAATTGTGAGGAATCCACTTCCCCTTTTTTTCATTTGCTTTTAACTCTTTTTATTTTTATTTCTAGAAGCATTTTAATTTAATACTATAACTTATGATTGTTACATATCTTCATCTGAGATTGATTTGGGTCATGAGCTATAAGCCCAGATTTACATCCTTGGAGCTGCAATCTACATTATTAATAAAAGATACTATTTTTCCAAGGGCTGTTTTAATTTATACATAGTAGCTATAAGCATTTTTCACTGAAAAGCTCTTCTAAATATATTATAGTAAATATTTAAGAATAAGAATAAAATCATTTATATTTCAAAGATTTTCTTATACTTGACTGGGTATATTTTGTCATATTTAATGTATTTATTATTTCTGAAAAATGCCAAAATAAGAATTTTATTATTTTTCCTGGAATAACAGACTGGGTTTCCGTATTGTGTCTTTGCTAATTTTTGCATATAGATTTGACTGCTACCATTGAATTTAGGCTGAGTTTTAAACCCACTGTTTTTTAGTTTGTGTGGTTTTTGGTTCATTTGCGGAACCAAATATATTTCATTTGCGGAACCAAATATATTAGACATTTAGTGTTTGGGGTAAGTTGGCTTCTTTTCTACTCTCTTTTTGTTATTACCTTTGGAGCTTTAGAAATTGCTAGGATTCAAATAAGGTTGGTTTTGAATCAAGTGATAGAAAATTCCAGAAAAGACTGAGGGAAATAGCTACTGGATAGTGCCTTTCAGTGAGATTTATACATGAAACGAGTTTATTGCAACTTTGTTGAATTTAGAAAATAATTGCCTACAACATATGTAGGCAATTATTGGTGACAGAGTGAGACTCCATCTCAAAAAAAAAAAAGAAAAAAGAAAATAAAAGCTTTATTTTACCAAATTTTTCATACTGAAAGTTCAAATTCTTAAATATTGACAGTGACATTCTTTTTTTTTTTTGAGACAGAGTCTCGCTGTTGCCCAGGCTGGAGCGCAGTGGCACGATCTCGGCTCACTGCAGGCTCCACCCCCCGGGGTTCACGCCATTCTCCTGCCTCAGCCTCCCGAGTAGCTGGGACTACAGGCGCCCGCCACCACGCCTGGCTAAATTTTTTTGTATTTTTAGTAGAGACAGGGTTTCACTGTGTTAGCCAGGATGGTCTCGATCTCCTGACCTTGTGATCCGCCCGCCTCGGCCTCCCAAAGTGCTGGGATTACAGGCGTGAGCCACCGCGCCCGGCCGACAGTGACATTCTTGATTACCATTTTCTAGGTGATGTAGTTTGCATTTATTAGTACTACCTTTCAACTTTTCCTTTTGTGGTGTAAGGTTATAAAAATGCCTTCCAGTTGATTTCTTGGGTAATAGCAGAATCTGTTTTCTCAGTAGCCTAAGAATTCTTAATATACCACTCTTAGAGGTACTGAATACTTAGGCACTTGTCTGAGTTTGTTTATGACATCCCTTGCTTGGGGTAGCTGACATTAAAGAAAAGAATATTGCTACTGTAGTAAGAGTTGGAACAAATACTTATGTGCTTGTAAACCTTTGCCTTAATCCTTAGATAAATGTCATTCTGACTCAGTCCTTTTGGTACAACTGTTTATGATTCTAGAGTCTCCTTCCCACCAAAGTCAACCCATGGAGTTTTCAGCTTTTGATGTTTATTTTTACCCAGTAAGCTTCATAGTTGACGTCATTACATTGGCCTTCCCCAGGCAATTCCTGAGCCTTAGAGCTGACCATCCTACCTCTTCCTTCTTGTCTTACATTGTCTGTTGCTGGGTCCCTCTCACTCCGTATTTGAGCCTTCATGAGGCCTCAGTTTGGAGGAACCAGAGGAAAGCATTGCCATATATGTTTGGTTGAGAATCAGGATCCTCTTGAGGATAAAGACTTTACATTTATTATTCATAATACAAAACTGCATTTTTGAGATGTGGACACGTTTCACTCAAATTAAATAAAAATGATTTTATCAGTATGCCAACATGTTCAAAATAATTGTATAAAGTTCACCAAATGTTTTGCTTTAGACGCCCCCACATAAAGATTGATATGTATGCATTGGATACGTTTTTTTTTGGTGTAGGATTTGTTTTCATTTTTAAGATATTTTCCCACTTTATGCTGATTTTAAGCTCCACAAAACTTATGAAAAGCTTTATTTTGGCCGGGCGCAGTGGCTCACACCTGTAATCTCAGCACTGTGGGAGGCCGAGGCAGGCAGATCACCTGAGGTCAGGAGTTCCAGACCAGCCTGACCAACATGATGAGACCCTGTGTCTACTAAAAATACAAAAATTAGCCAGGCATGGTGGCATGTGCCTGTAATCCCAGCTAGTTGGGAGGCTATGACTGGAGAATCACTTGAACTGGGGAGGCGGAGGTTGCAGTGAGCCGAGATTGCGCCATTGCACTCCAGCCTGGGCAACAAGAACGAAACTCTGTCTCAAAAAAAAAAAAAAAAAAAAAAGAGGCCAGGCACAGTGTCTCATTCCTGTAATCCCAGCACTTTGGGAGGCTGAGGCGGGTGGGTCACAAGGTCAGGAGTTTGAGACCAACCTGACCAACATGGTGAAACCCCATTTCTACTAAAAATACAAAAATTAGCTGGGCATGGTGGTGTGCACCTGTATATCCCAGCTACTTAGGAGGCTGAGGCAGGAAAATCGCTTGAATCCGGGAGGCGGAGGTTGCAGTCAGCCGAGATCATGCCATTGCACTCCAGCCTGGGTGACAGAGCAAGACTCCATCTAAAAAAAAAAAAAAAAGAAAAAAGAAAATAAAAGCTTTATTTTACCAAATTTTTCATACTAAAATTTCAAATTCTTAAATATTGACAGTGACATTCTAGATTATCATTTTCTAGGTGATGTAGTTTGCATTTATTAGTACTACCTTTCAATTTTTCCTTATGTGGTGTAAGGTTATAAAAATGCCTTCCAGTTGACTTCTTGGGTAATGGCAGAATCTGTTTTCTCAGTAGCCTAAGAATTCTTGATATACCAATTTTAGAGGTATTTGAACACAACTGGATATATGTGCTGAAATATGGATTTATTTATAACCTTATTAGAGACTAAATCATGGCAACACATTATAGTTCAATATTTTTGTCTAAATTCTTGTTGAGCCACATCCATCCGTATATGTAATACTGAGTTGCCAACAGCTTTTTTATACTAAGCCAGAACTCATTTTACCTTGTGGTTTCGTTTGAAATGTGTGAGCTGTCTTATGTAACATTCAAATAAGTAATAAAAATTTAATTCAAAGACTATGGAAAGAAAAGTCATACAGGCACACTGTTAGTGAATTGGAATCTGGCACATGACACTGATTAACAGGTTGAGCGGATTCAACTAGATCTAAATCCCTGAAACAATATTGAAAGACAATTTTTTGATTAAAAATATCTTTGACAATTTAATAGACCTATGAAATTTGAAAAAACTCAATGTGTTTACTCATCATCAATCAATATTAGGTTAAACTAAAAATTTTTGAACACATCATAAAAAAATAAAATTAATTCACTATCCCCAGACTTACTGTGATTAACACAAGACTTTGGTGTATTTGAAAGCACCAAATTTTTAATTAAAAATCTCCATTTTGAAAAGATCTTCAAATTTTTTTTTTTCTTGAGATGGAGTCTTGCTCTGTCACCCAGGCTGGAGTGCAGTGGCACGATTTGGACTCACTGCAACCTCTGCCTCCTGGGTTCAAGTGATTCTCCTGCCTCAGCCTCCTGAGTAGCTGAGATTATAGGTATATGCTGCCACACCCAGCTAATTTTTTTTTTTGTATTTTTAGTAGAGATGGGGTTTTACTATGTTGGCCAGGCTGGTCTTGAACTCCTGACCTCGTGATCCATCCGCCTCAGCCTCCCAAAATGCTGGGATTAAACAAGCGTGAGCCACTGTGCCCGGCCCAATCTTTCGTGTATAACTACTACGTAAAACCTAATACTAATATGCTTGATTTATGAAAGATTTGTGAATGCCTATCACTGTAGTCAAAAATCATAAAATTATATAAATAGACTGTCTAAATAATTTTGATTAAAATAGTTGGTATTTGATTTGAGTACCAGTATTTATATAGTATGACAAATTCAGTCTTGTTTTATGAAATGGCAAAAGAGTATTTTACTTTTTTAGAAAGGTAAAAATTATTATTTTTTTTACTGTTGTGCCATTTTATAAAATAAGCCTAAATTTTTGGAGACATTTTTTTAAAGAAGCCAATCTTTTCTAAAGGAAGATTTATACATAAGAAACTAAAGATATAAATGTCATATTATATACATCATTTCCTGAACCCTACAGTAATCTGTAAAGTTTGTTTGTGTACACCAATCTTAGATTACCTAAAACATAATAAAGTTTTTTAGTGTTATATTTAACATACAAAAGTTCAAAATATATCCAGACGGACAGGACCTATGGCTGCCACTTTAAAAAAACAAATGATTGGCCGGACATGGAGGCTCATGCCTGTAATCCCGGCACTTTGGGAGGCCGAGGCTGGTGCACCACTTGAGGTCAGAAGTGTGAGACCAGCCTGGCAAACACGGTGAAACCCTGTCTCTTCTAAAAATACAAAAAGTAGCCAGGTGTAGTGGCACACGCCTGTAGTTTCAGCTACTCTAGAGGCTGAGGCAGGAGAATTAATTGAACCCGGGAGATGGAGGTTGCAGTGAGCCCAGATTGCACCACTGCACTCCAGCCTGGGCGACAGAGCAAGGCTATGTCTCAAATAAATAAATAAACAAAAACAAATGTTTTAGCACGAAAAGAACTTAAAATAGTAAACTAAACTGTGACAGTTTAGACTAAAAACATGAGAAGTGACTTTTTATTTGCACTTATGCTTAATTACCTTTATTCATTTTGGAACATGCAGGAAATGATGCGGTGGTAACTTGCTGGGTGGTGACTAGGGCGGTATTTAGTGTCCTAGGGATGGTGGGATCCAGTGGACCAGAATCGTCAGCACCTCACCATGTTCCCTGCTGTCCTCTCTCTGTGACTAAGTTTTGTGAGAGAGGAAGGGAAGGGAAGGGAAGGGGAGGGGAGGGGAGGGGAGGGGAGGGGAAGAGGAGGGGAGGGGGACAGGAGGGAGGAAAGAGAGCAACTCACCATTGCACCTCCCATGCTGGCCACGACATCCATTTATGGTGGGCTTACTGTGGGTTGCTTGGAGACTGTATGACGTGTTCATATCGGCCCTCAAGATGCCATCAATAGGGGAGCCAGATAAGTAAGCAAATAATTAGCATACATGAGCTGCTATTCTCTGCTTTAAAGCCTGCTTCTCTTACTTGGTATCTACTTGTAAGGAAAATGATCCATCTCTAAAGATTTCTATTTACTGAAAGAAAACAGAACATGATGGACTGTTCTGGCACACAGCTTCTTTTAAGTTATGGAAAGATGTTCATGAGAGATTGTGTTCAGTGAAAAAATGGTATGCAATGCATGCTCAAAGTTGTGAAAAATATACACTTTTGGAAAGGGTTATATCAAAATGTCACAGTGTTTTGTTGTCTCTGAGTGATGAGTCTTAATGATACAGAAAGTAGAAAAAAATTATTTGACAGATAGTGAGCATAAAAGAGTACTTGGCAGAGCTTCCCTTTAGCAAAAGGAAGACAAATAGTTTTTTTTTTTTTTTTTACTGACAAACATCAGCCTGAAAGATGGAGCTGCAAACATAGATAAGCAAGCTGGAAGCTTGGAAGGGTGAATGCCGGCAGCTGTACCAATAGAGAAGGGCTACCTGCGAGCCAGGCATGTCCAACATAGAGGCTCAATTTTTGTTGTTGTTGTTACGACGTGTAAAGGAATGGGCAATATGATGCAGCTCAGGAAGAAGACCCATTTAAGACCCACTTACATAATACAAGATTAGGGTGGGGATGGACACAAATTTGCCTCCTGTGCAAATTTTCCATGATCCATGCAAATGACGTACCTCTAACCAATTTTTCATGCTCCATGCAAATGACATACCTGGTCCAACCAATCTTTCGTGCCCTATGTAAATCAAACACCGCCCCCCTCATCAGGCATCTATAAAATCCCCTGCATTTCACTGTGGATCCTGCAGCCCATTTGGGACCCCTCTCTCTGCAGCAGAAGGAGCTTTTCTCTTTCTTCCACCTATTAAACTTCTGCTTTTAACCTCACTCTTGTGTGTTCACATCCTAGTTTTTTATGACCATTAGGCAACAAATCTCGGTTATCACCCCAGAAGAACAAGGCTGCTTCATTAGGTTCCTTGAAAATGACACTGAACCCCTGTCCTGGGGAAGACAGAGGATGCCCATCTAAGGTCATGGATTCATTCCTAGCTTCTCTTCTATTTACGATAAAAACAAGAATAGCTGATACTACTGAGCACTATGAGCCAAGCGCTGTTGCTAAGCAAATTACATAATAACTCGTTTAATCCTCCCTCAGCAACTCTGGCAGGTCTAGCTGATTCCAGTGTTTACTTTCCATTGTTTTTCCAAGTGTGGCAGCATTTAAGAGAATTGTTTTCTTTCTTTTTAGTGTTGAATACTGTTTTTTATCTATGAAAGAGGATACTCTGATTTCTCCTAAATGATTGATAAGTTTAAATTTTGTTGCAATATCCAGTGATTTCTTTTCACTGGAAGGAAAGGAGGCATGCAGTTTTATTTTTGTCAGCATGCTCAGGGCCACAAATGTGTGGACACCTAGGAGCCAGAGTCATTTTCTGAGGATGAGAGTCACTGAAAGGCACCAAGTAGGTGAGGGATGGATTGGGCTGCTGGTTTGAAAGCGCAACATGGAGCTTCCTAAGGCACAGGCAGCTTGGAGGCAGAGAGGCCAGTGAGAGGCAGGAGCAGCAGCCCAGGCTGTCACCAAGGAGGAGACAATGTGGTAAAAATAGAGAAATGCACGAGTCTGAAAGGTTTAGATAAATGTGGATTTCAGCACCTCCTCTCCCACACCCCACTTAGCTGTGAACCTGGGGCAAGGCACTCCTTTCTGTGTCTTTATGACTTAGCTGAGGTGACCACTAAATAAGAAAAGTGCCTGGCTGGTGATACATAATAAGTAGCTGCAAGTGGTAGCTTTCTTCCCTACCCACTTGAAGCAGAAATTGGTGACCAGTTTTTCTCTCTGAGTCATCCAGCTGGCACCAGAGAAATTCTGAGGCTGCTTGTTCAGACAGGGCCACCATGATGTCTGGGCAGCATGGCAGATCTGATCCTTGGACCAGTTTGGAAAAGACGGGGAAGGAGACAGAGCCAGAAAAACTGGGCCAGATGCCTGGATTCTAATCATACCCAGGCCTAGGCCCCTCTGGTTGTGGCTGTGCTGTGCCTGTCTGGGTCCTGAGCCAAGTGATACTTGGTCCTTACCCACAAGAAGGTCACCATAGACCAAGGAAAACTCACAAATACACCATCTTCTCATGCTGAGGCCTTATTAAGCCCCAGTGGCTACTCTGGGAGAGAGGTGCCATTGTCTCCATTTTAAAGGTAAGGAAACCACAGCTTACAGAGAGATATGGCCAGAGTTGTCCAGCCTCGGAGTGACTGAGGCAGAACCAAAGTCATAATTTGTCCAGCTGCAAGGCTTGAGTCTTCAGCCTAGCCCAGAAGACATCATCCTGCCCAGGCCTGGCTCCAACCTCACCCACCTATGACTCATTTCTGGGACCACCAGCAGGAAGAGGAGGCTCTATTTTGAGCAATGGGGAGCCCATGCCAAGCACAGCCACCTGCCCCTGCAGAAATGAGTGGGGCTGAAAGCTTTATGGTTTCCAGCTTTTCATATCTACCCTGAGCCAACAAAGGCTTGTGGCTGTTGGCACACAGGCAAATTGTCCAACCTCCAGATGGAGCAGAGCAACGGTGAAGGAAGCCTGCTGGTTCTTGTCTCAGCTCAGCCACTTCTGAGCTCTGTAGCCTTGCACCAGCCTTTGCCCCATCACTGAGCCTGTTTTCTGCCTTACAATGAGGACTTTGATACAAACCACACACACAATGAGGATGAAAACTGATTAACAGGTAAAATGACCTCACCTGCCAGGGAGTCCATGCTCAGAGAACTCTCATGCTCTTGGGTGGAATATTTTCTCAGAGAAATAGAGCTTGGGGGTCAGGGACATGGGCCCTACCACTGACCTGCTCTGTGACTCTGAGACAGTGGCTTCCACTCTCTGAGCTCAGATCCCCACTGGGCAGGCTGCTCTGATCTTCTATGTCCCCGTGTTGGGAAGGGAGTTCATCCTCCCCAGCTTGTCAGGGAACACTTGGCCATGGCTGAGGGCAATCTGGCCCCAGTGCCCTGGCTTATTGGAACAGCAGGAAAAGGCAAACACAAAACCCAGACCGCAGCTGACCACGGAACCCGCTCTCCTTGACCCACAAGGATTTGTTGTGATCCAACCAGCCTGTGACTCTGTCCACATGCTGCTCCTCTGCAGAGATGCTGCTGTTCACTCCTACTCTACTGAGACACACAGATGTCCTGGCATGGGAGAATTCCCTCTCTCTCTCTCTCTCTCTCTCTCTCTCTCACACACACACCCACACACACCCCTAACCTGCTTCCTCCAGGCTCCTAAATCACCTGTCGACAAAAACTGCCTTCAGCGGCCCCTTAGCCTGTGAGCTGCCCTCATTCCCCCTCACAGCCCTGAGTGAGGGTGTGCAGCCTCCTTGGGCAAGAGGATGCAGGCTCTGGGAGGCTGCGTCGCACATCTCCAGTCCCCACTGCAGGGCCTCTCACCGGCTGGGGCAGTGACCCCTGGTCGGAAGCACCTCAGTGCTGCTCATGATTGCGGAGGATGGCCTCACCAGATAGGGGGTCCTGGAGGGCGTGGGGGCTTGGTCTCTGACTGCCAGCAAAAGAAGCCGACATAGAGGCAGCAGGCGACAAACACTGAGGCAACTGACTTGCCCGAATTTAACCCTCAGGTTTTTAAAATAAAATGCAAGTGCAGGGGCTCGGGACTCCTGGAGCCCCGTGGGGCTGAGCGTGGATGGTGCTCGGTGTCCAGCTTCACTCCCAAACCGCATCCCGAGCGTTTGCGGGGCGGAGGGGCCCCAGGGCGACGGCTCCGGAACAGACCCAGGCGGCTCCGGTCAGCAGCAGCCCCTCTGGCTTTCTCACAGCGCGGGGACCCCCATCCCCGCCAGCCCCATCTCACTGTCCCTCTCAGGTCCAGAGGAGACCGTGGAGGACCGCGTGGCACCAGGAGCTGCCAGGAGCCAGGGCGACTTAGAAGAATACGGGAACCTGGCGTCCCGCGGGGACGCAGCCCCAGGAGAGGTGAGGCCACCCGAGTCCGAGTGGGAAGGGGCTCCGCGCTCCTGGGCACCCGCAGGAGCCGCAGGGCCCTGCCAGATGACCCCGGGTCGGACCCTCCGCACCAGGTGTTGGGGCGGAGGAGACTCGGTGGGTACGGCTTGGGCACCGGCGGGCGAGAGCCTGGACACCGCCGGGAGCCCGACCTCCTGGCCCTTTGCGGGCGGGGAGCAGGGCCAAGGAACAGCGCCAGCCCCTCTCCACAAGCCGGTGACCCCATGACTCCAGGGGCTGCCGCTGCCAGCAGGTGAGCTCAGCCCAGGCGTCCCCTCCGCAACCAGGCCCGGATCCCTGCCTGGCTCCCGGAGCCCGGACTGTGCCTTCCGCAAAAGGGCTGCGCTCTAGGTAGGAGAAACGTTCTTCGCTCCCTGCTTTGTGGACACTCGGTTCCTTGTAGGCGGTTCTGCTTGGCCCCTTGCCCTTATTAACCTTGACCACGGCGGCTGGGTGGACAGGGGCTGGACACCCTGGGCTCCACCAGAGTTTTCTCTTGCTGGGTGACTTGGGCTGTGGCACTCAGGGCCTCCGTTTCCCTGGCAGATAGATGAACATGGCTTGAGCAACTTTGTGTTCAGACGGTTTCTTCTTTCCAGAAAGTGGCCTCCACAGTGCCCTACCAGGCAGCATGGAGTCGGCAGTGGCAGCGTTTCTATCCGACTCTGCGGGGCTGGATGTGAAGAGGACTGTCCCATCCCGCTGTCCTCCAGGAGCGGGACCTTTCTCCCCGCAGACTTTGCTGAAGACGCGGCCCCCTGGTCAGGGGCAGAAAACAGATCCAGGCCGCCCCGCTCCTGCTGGGTGGTGGAGAAGGTGGAGGGCGGGCAGGTGCTAAGTGCTACTGTGAAAATAAAAATCATCATAATAAAGAACGAATGGGTTTCGTATCTCTTAATTCTCACCATCAATAGGGTATTCGTGGGCCCATTTGACAGAGGAGGAAGCCACCTGGAGAAGCTCCCTTCCTTGAGAGCCAGGCCCTTCCCTGTCCAGCCCCGTGTCACCTGCTTCCCTTACAGCTCGCTCTCTCCCCCTCTCATCTTCATAACCCGCTTCCCTCTGGGAGCAGGAATTTGAGCTCAGAGGTGTTGAGCAGCCTGTGCGAGGCCACAGAGCTCACAGCAGGAAGGACGCCCATAGTGACAGGGACATCTGACGAGGGAGCGCCCTCCTCTGGCTGGAGGGTGGGGCAGCAGCAGCAGCCAGGCTTCAGGCAATGGGGTGAAATGAGGGCCCCGGGAGCTCCCCAGGTGGAAGAAGCACAGGTCTGGTAGAGGTTCCCAGGTGACAGGAGTTTGAGTGAGGGTCAGGGAGGTGTGTGAGGAAGGTGGAGACAGGTCCCACTCGGGCAGGTCCTGCCTGAGTGCCAGTATTGGGGCTGGGACTTCTCAGGGATGGGAGAGTTTTCCGCCTGCCCTGGGGCTGGGGTTATGCCCTCCAGGGCAGGTAGGGCTTCCTGCTTCCCCCATCAGGATGCAAGTTCTGGATTCGCACAAGGGTGAGGAATCAGTGACCCACCCGACCACCCCTCTGAAATGGGTCAAGGGGAACCCTGGGGCAGGACACCCTGCTGAGAGTCAGAGCCCTGAACTATTAAGAAAAAAAAAAAAAAAAAGACAGGGCACGGTGGCCCATGCTTTTAATCCCAGCGCTCTGGGTGGTCAAGGCAGGCAGATCATGAGGTCAGGAGTTCAAGACCAGCCTGGCCAACACAGTGAAGCCTTGTCTCTACTGAAAATACAAAAAGATTAGCCGCATGTAGTGGCAGGTGCCTGTAATCCCAGCTACTTGGGAGGCTGAGGCAGGAGAATCGCTTAAACCTGGGAGGCAGAGGTTGCAGTGAGCGGAGATCGCACCACTGCACTCCAGCCTGTGCAACAGAGCTAGACTCCATCTCAAAAACAAACTAACAAACAACAAAAACACTGCACAATGGAGCAGTTGTCCTTCATCCAGAGGACACTGGCCCTCTCCACTCACTCCAAACTACCAGATGACAGGTTAGCATGCGCCCTGCCTGCCATGCAGGGCCACATGGAAGGAGGGAGACCCACGTGGAAGGAGATGATCATGAGGCCAGATGAGAACATACAAAGGGCAATTACAGGGGCTGGTCTGAGGTGTGGGAGGAGTTAAGTTCGTAAGGCAGGCTGCGCATTTTAGAGAAAGCTGCCTGTGTCAAAGACTTACAGGTGCACACATTCACAGCATGGCCTCCACTTCATCCATCAGAAAATAATGATAGACCTAGCTTTGCACACACACAGGGATTTGACCCAGATGAGATCTCAGTCCAAACCCAGTACCGACTATGGAAAAGTAGTCTCTGTAGGGGCCCCAGTGTCCTTGGGACATAACACTTTTGTGAAGAATAAGTGAAGGGACATCTGTAAAGTGCTTGATATCGTGCCCAGCCTGGTAAATGCCCAGCACAGATCTGCTGCCACTATCATAATGTGTGCAGGCCAAGGGAGAAATGGACAGGAGACTTCCACATGGGGACCATGCTCATCTCTGGGAGACAACATTGGTGATAATGTGTGTTTTCCATTTTCATTCTCTTCTGTGGTTTCCTTCTTGTACCACAATGAGCAGCAATTACTGTTTTGATGGAAAGTAAAATGCATCATAGGTCACCTCATGCAGCAGGGGTGAGTTCCTTTTGCATTGAGAACTCCACTGTACCTGGCTTTGGTTAAGATCCTTCACCACCTTGGTCTCAGTCTCCTGAATTGTACTGTGGAGATTGGGGATTACCTCAGACAGGTGATGTGTGAGGGTTACGTGAGATGACAGTGGTTGAGTTTGTGAGTGCACATTGACTCTGCAGGCTCAGTGCCACTGCATCAGATTATAATGGCAGATTTCTTAGCCCTGCACCAGGCGCCCAGTAAACATGTAGCAATTATCAGTTTATATTAGTAGAGTTAAATTTTCTCCACCAAGTGCAAATTTAGTTTCTTCTGTGCCGTTTGTGACAGTGAGCTCACTTATCTTACTTTCCAGATGCAGCAGAAATGCCTACATTCTGTTCAGCTCCATTCCGCATCCTGATATGTCTACCCCACCCCACTTTAAGGAGAAAACCAGCTCAGTAAGGTGAAGTAACCTTCCCGGGGTCACACAGCAAGCAACAGTTCAAATGTTCCGGGCTCATTCAACTGAGTAAGGGAGGCCTCTTCAGAGCCTACTGTGTGCTGAGCTGGGCCTGTGAACCTTGTTTCTTCTTCAAAACTGCTCTGCAACAGGTGGCTGTGTCCTCACTGAATAGGTGAGGAAGCTGCCTTACAGAGGTGGAAATCCAGAGTACCTAGTCAGCATCAGTGTGGTTTCTCCCACCTAAGCCTGCATAATTGTCACAGTAGCTACCTTTCTGGTCTCAGTCTCCCTGCTTCTGCCCAAGGCTCCTGCAGTCTTTTCTGAGCTCAGTGGTAAGCCAGAGTGATTTGTTTAAACCAAGATCTCAGCCCTGTGAGAATTTGAGTAATGAAAACCATGCTGGTCTAGGAAGAAGAGCACATCAAGGTCTGATCTGGGCCTTCCCTTTCCTTCTAACTTTCTCATCTCCTCCACTCCCTCCCAGCTGACGTCTGCCTTGGCCAGTGGCACTGTGGCCCCAGCACCACCTTACCCATCTTTAGAAGCTTTTCCGTGGGCGAGTTTCTCATATCCAGTGAATCTTTTGTGATCCTGTCCCTCCTGCATCACCAAACCCCAGATCCCCTATTATGCCTCCTCACTTCCTCTCCTTCTCTCCTGTAATTGCTTCTCCCTCTAGTCTCAGTATTAACCCAGGGCGACCTAGAGGTCTGGAGGTGCAAGTGCGAAGTGACCCTGGGATGAACACACACAGATTCATGAGACTCTGCAATTCCTAAAGGGTAGAGAGTGGGACCTCATATCACCAACGTGAGGACTTTCCCACAGGACAGGTGACTTAATGAGTAGCAAATGTGACCAAGAGGTACCATTTTACCAGGCAGACAGTGAAGGGGCGGAAGAGAGGAGGGCTGGAAGAACCTTTTCTGTTTTCTCTCTGATCCATTTATCCCTGTCCTAAAAGAAGGCCTGCAGGAGAGGCAGTGACTTGCTTAAGGTCACAGCACCTTGGAGGAGGCAAAGCCAGGACCACAGAGAGAGCTTGGGGAGGCCTTGGGGCACTGTTGACGATTCCTAAGGCTGGCTCATCCCTGCCTTCTCCTGGGATCGTGGGACTATCCCGTGGATCCCCCAGAGAAGAGGAGCGAGAGTCCAACGCCGACACATGTCCACAAAGGTCCCCTGGTCCACCAAGAGGGAGAAACTTGTCACCAGGCAACGGTGGCATACACTGACTCGCGAGCCAAGGCTCACCGCTCGCGACAGGTGCCCCGCGACTGGCGCATGCGCATCTGCGAGGCAGGCGCCGGGGCCAGGCTGTCAGGGCTGTCAGGGCTGTCAGCCTGCCTGAGCAGAGGAAAATGGGAAGGCAGAGCCGGCCTAGTCTAAGGAAAATGCTGCCTGCGACAATCACTGTGGAAGCCTAAAATAACTACCATAGGGCATCCACGGTCTGTCTCATTAGTCGCGTGCCGCTGGAGGAAAAGGCGATTGGAGAATGTGAGTCGGGCGCTGGGAACTTCTCTTTGGACTCCACTCCCGAAAGAGTCTGTGTGCAAGAATCCGGTCCCAGGGAGAAGGGAATACAGTCTGGTGAGTTGTTGAGGGATCTCCCGGTGATGGAATCATACCTGAGACCCCAGAGGAGGGTGTCAGCGGAAGATTGCGAGGCCTTTGAGCTCACTGCCTCCGTTCATCCAGGGCCTCCCAGGGGGTCCTGCTTCTCAGCACGGCTGTCTGGGTAAGGCAGGAACGACAATAAAGGCAAGTCCAAGAAGAAGAAGAGGTCTCACACCTGGAACTGGCATCCAACAAGGGCACATAAGGTTGAGAGAGTGTTTCAGAAACAGTCTGGAGTGATTGCAAGACTGAAACGGGTGCCCAGGAATGCTGTTGAGGGGCACTGTGTATCCCCCATGAAAGCAAAGGGAAATAAAGGCTCAAATGGGAGAATGAGAGGGTTTGTGCTGGAGTCAAACCCAAGTTCATGGATTCTTGGCAGAGGACCCAAGAGATTACTGTAAAGTGCATCAAATCCGGGCTCCAAAAATGAGACGACTACCCACAACCTGGAGTGCGGTCAAACTACCGAAAAACCCGTGAGATCACTAAAATCCCAGACAAGCAAAAGATCTGTGGTGAGAGGCACTCACACCCAGCAACAGCCCAAACACCGACGAACTACACAATGAGAAAAGAAGTGCAGATGAAATGAAAAAGGGCCTAGAATACCAGGCAAAAGCCAGACTTGGCAGCCTAGATCCCATCATATAGGAATCAGGCCGCAATCCCATAGAAGTGGGAAACAAGAGTTTCGTTGTTGGCGGATGTAACGGGAATTTACTGATCCAAAAGTATCACAGCTGCCAAGTACGCAAAACGTGACAGTGTTTAGACGGAAACACTCATACAATGGTCCCCATGAGGGTCACGAGGATCCCCCCAGAGAAGACAGACGAGAGCCGAACGCCCACGCCGGTCACAGAGGTCCCCCTCCGCTAAGCGGCACGGAATTGTCGCCAGGCAACGAAGGCTTTCACTGTGAAGCAAGCCAATGCTCACCGCTGGCGCCTGGTGCCCTGACACTGGCGCATGCGCATTCGTGAGGCTGCCTCGGGCGCCAGGCTATCGGGGCTGTCAGTCTGCCTAAGCAAGGACAATGCTGCAAGCAGAGCCGGCCTGGTCTCAGGAAAAGGGCTGCCTGCGACTACAATTGCGGGACTATAAAGTCTCGACCAAAGGGCCTCCTGGGGCCGTCTCCGTGGTCGGCTCCGCTGCAGGAGGAGGCGATTGGAGACCGTGAAGTGGGTGCTGAAATCTGCTCTTGGGGCTCCCTTCCCGAAAAAGACTGTGTGCAGGAATCGGGTCCCAGGGATTTGGGAATGCCGTCTGGTGAGTTGTTGAGGGATCTCAGGGTGATGGATTCACACCTCCGCGCCCAGAGGAGGGTGTCCACGGAAGAATGCGGGGCCCTTGAGCTCAAGGCCTCCCTTCATCCCTGGCGGTTGAGGGGCTCCCGCTTCTCAGCACCCACGGGCAGTCGAGGAGAAGCAGGAACCATGACAAAGGGAAGGACACCGTGGAGAAGAGGTCTCACCCCTGGAACTGGCATCCCACGGGGGCACGTGAGGATCAGAGAGTGTCTCAGAGGCCCTCTGTGTCGATTGCAAGACTGAAATGGGGGCCCACGAGTGCTGCTGAGGGGCACGGTGGATCCTCCGTGACAGCACAAGAAAATCAAGACTGGCCTGGGAGAACGAGGGGGTCTGGGCTGGAGTCCAAGTCAAGTTCACGGATCCTTCCCACAGGACACAAGAGCCTCCCGCAGAGCGCATACAACCCCAGCCCTCACAAAGAGACCACGACCCACTACCTGGAGTGAAGTCAGCATACTCCAAGTCCCTTGTGCCCCCTGAAGTCCCTGGCAGCCGAAAGATCTGGGGCGAGAGGAAGTCCCACCCACCAACAGCCCCTCCACAAGGACGATGGATGTGCACATGAAATGAAACAGAGCCTGGATTACCCGGCAAAAGCCAGACACGGTTGCCAGCTTCTCATCCTACAGGAATCATACAGCAATCCGATAGAAGTGGGAGAACCAGAGTTTCCTTGTTGGTGGATATAACGGGAATTTACCCTTCCCAAAGAATCACAGCAGCCTAGTGGTTAAACCGTGACAGTGTTTAGAAGCAAACACTCATGCCATGGTCCCCATGAGGGTCGTCTTCCGTGAACAGGGAATCGTTTCCTGTGGAAGCCTTTGAGCCAGACCCAAGAAACCCTAGACCCACGAGAAACAAGGGAGTCAGAAAAAGAGGAGGCCGGTGTGCAGGCCACATCTCAACCAGCCTCAGTCCATCCCACTCCCCTGTGACTCCGGGAATGACAGCCGAAATCGGGAGCAGGCCAGAAGGGCCCGGGTTTGCACTCCAACTGTTCCCCGGCACCTTGGAGTCCTCCTAGCTGGGCAACGGGCCACGATGTGGACGGCTTGTGCGACGAAGTGAATGCGGGGGTGGAGTGGGAAGTAACTTCACTATCATCTGTCACCACCTACTTAGCAGGTGAACGTGCGGGACCCCATCCACACCTCACCAGATTGCATCCTCATCCCATCTGACCTAACTGCCGCTCACACTCTCCGTCCCCGGAATGAAATCCCGAGACGACGGAGGAGTTCCCGCCTCACGAAGTGAAGCGCCTGCTCGGCTGTGAACCGAATTCGAGGTGGATTCAAGGAGCCCTGCGCACAGCACCACTAGGGTCTGGCCCCGGTTTCGCCACCCGGAAAGGAGGCACTCGAAGGTTTCCGTTCTTGGGCGTGCTGTACTCCTCTTCTTTATAGAAGAGTTGCTGCTTAGCAAGGGGGAGATGGTTTGGGCTCCTGAGCGTCTCAGCCAGCCCCCAATTTACCGCGGATTCAGGAAAGACGGAAAAAATAGAGAACGCCGGGACCCGCAGCCCAAGCAGAGCCGCACAGAAAGGCATACCACAAGGTAGGGCCACTCGGAAAAAAAAGAAAAAGCGCTGAAGTGCTTGAGCCGTATACCGTTCAGCGGATTCCCCCTTGACGCACACAAACACCCACACACACCCACACACACAGAGACACCCATACACAGACACACACACACACAAGCGCTCACACACACGCACACACACACGCAGCCGAATACAAACGCGGGCAGCCAACACTCGCAACACTCCCGCAGAAACACACAGCCCGGTAGCTTCTGAGACAGCGCGGTTCTGCTCCGCCAGGAAGCCCCTCCCGGGAGAGGGCAGCCCCGGGGAACACAGCCCTGCTGTAGTCAGAAATCACAGGGGGGCAACGTTTAAGGAGACTCACCCCCACTCCGTCTAGGCAGACCTGACGCGTCCCGCGGATCCTTTGGGATCCTGAGGGATTTCGCGGTGTATCCCTGGGCCTTCCCTTGTGGTTTCCTCAGGCTGGCTCGCCCCTGCCCTGTCCTATGTGGTGGGAGTATCCCGGGGATCCCCCCAGAGAAGACAGGTGAGAGCCCCTCACAGAGCTCCCCCTTTCCGCTAAGCGGCAGGGACTTGTCGCCAGGCAACGAAGGCGTTCACTGTGAGGCAAGCCAACGCTCACCGCTGGCGCCTGGAGCCCTGCCACTGACGCATGCGCTTTCGTGAGGCTGCCTCGGGCGCCAGGCTATCGGGGCTGTCAGTCTGCCTAAGCAAGGACAATGCTGCAGGCAGAGCCGGCCTGGTCTCAGGAAAAGGGCTGCCTGACACTACCATTGCGGGACTATAAAAGTCTCGACCTCAGGGCCTCCTGGGGCCCTCTCTGTGTTCGGCTCCGCTGGAGGAAGAGGCGATTGGAGACCGTGAGGTGGCCGCTGAAAGCTGCTCTTGGGACCCCCTTCCCGAAAAAGGTTGTGAGCAGGAATCGGGTCCCAGGGGGTTGGGAATGCAGTCTGGTGAGTTGTTGAGGGATCTCCGGGTGATGGATTCATACCTGCGACCCCAGAGAAGGGTGTCCGCGGAAGACTGCGGGGCCCTTGAGCTCACGGCCTAGCTTCATCCCCGGCCGTTGAGGGGCTCCCGCTTCTCAGCACCCACGAGCAGTCCGGGAGAAGCAGGAACCACGACAAAGGGAAGGACACCGTGGAGAAGAGGTCTCACCCCCGGAACTGGCATCCCACGGGGGCACGTGAGGATCAGAGAGTGTCTCAGAGGCCGTCTGCGGCGACTGCAAGACTGAAATGGGTGTCCACGAGTGCTGCTGACGGGCATGGTGGATCCCCCGTGAAAGCGCAAGAAAATCAAGACTCGCCTGGGAGAACGAGGGGGTCTGGGCTTGAGTCCAAGCCAAGTTCAGGGATCCTTCCTAGAGAACCCAAGAGCATCCCGCAGGGCGCAAACAATCCCACCCCCACAAAGACACCAGGAACCAAGACCTGGAGTGACGTCAGCCTATTCCAATTCCCTTGTGCCCCATGAAGTCCCTGGCAGCCAAAAGATCTGGGGCGAAAGGAAGTCCCACCCACCAACAGCCCCTCCACATGGACGATGGATGTGTACATGAAATGAAACAGAGCTTGGATTAGCCGACAAAGGCCAGACACGGTTGCCTGCTTCTCATCCTACAGGAATCATGCAGCACTCCGATAGAAGTGGGAGAACCAGAGTTTCCTTGTTGGCGGATGTAACGAGAATTTACCCTTCCCAAAGAATCACAGCACCCTAGTGCTCAAACCCTGACAGTGTTTAGAAGGAAACACTGATGCCATGGTCCCCATGAGGGTCATCCTCCGCCAAGAGGGAAACGTTTCCTGTGGAAGCCTTTGAGCCAGACCCAGGAAACCCTAGGCCCACGAGAAACACGGAAGTCAGAAAAAGAGGAGGCCGGTGTGCGGGCCACATCCCACCCAGCCTCAGTCCGTCGCACTCCCCTGTGGCTCCCGGAATGACAGAATGACAGCCGAAATAGGGAGCTGGCCAGAATGGCCTGGGTTTGCGCTCCAACTCTTCCCCGGAACGGCACTTTGGAGTACTCCCAGCTGGGCATCGGGCCATGGTGTGGACGGCTTGTGCGACGAAGTGAATGCGGGGGTGGAGTGGGAAGCACCTTCTGTGTCATCTGTCACCACCTGCTTAGCAGCTGAAGGTGCGGGACCCCATCCACACCTCATCAGATTGCATCCTCACCCCATCTGACCTAACTGCCGCTCACACTCTCCGTCCCCGGAATGAAATCCCGAGACGACGGAGGAGTTCCCGCCTCACGAAGTGAAGCGCCTGCTCGGCTGCGAAACGAATTCGAGGTGGATTCTAGGAGCACTGCGCACAGGACTGCCAGGGTCTGGCCCTGGTTTGGCCATCGGGAAAGGAGGCACTCGGAGGTTTCCGTTCTTGGGGGTACTGAACTCCTCTTCTTTCTAGAAGAGTTGCTGCTCAGCAGGGGGTGGTGATTTGGGCTCCTGAGCGTCTCAGCCAGCCCCCCAATTAACCGCAGATTCAGGAACCACGGAAAAAGTACAGGACCCCGAGCCCCGCAGCCCAAGCAGAGCCGCACAGAGAGGAGGACCACAAGGTCGGTCCACTCCGAAAAAAAACAGCGAGCGCTGCAGTGCTTGAGCCATATACCTTTCAGCGGACGCCACCTTCACCCACACAGACACCCACACACAGACACACACACAGAGAAACATCCACACACAGACACACACACAGAGAGACATCCACACACAGACACACACACACGCGCGCGCACACACACACAGACACACACACACACACAGCCGCATACACACGCCGGCAGCTAACACTCGCAACACTCCCGCGGAAACACACAGCCCGGTAGCTTCTGAGACAGCGCGGTTCTGCTCCGCCAGGAAGCCCCTCCCGGGAGAGGGCAGCCCCGGGGAACACAGCCCTGCTGTAGTCAGAAATCACAGGGGGGCAACGTTTAAGGAGACTCACCCCCACTCCGTCTATTCAGGCCTGACGCCTCCCGCGGATCCTTTGGGATCCTTAGGGCTTTCGCGGTGTATCCCTGGGCCTTCCCTTGACGTTTCCTCAGGCTGGCTCGCCCCTGCCCTGTCCTATGTCCTGGGAATATCCCGAGGATCCCCCCAGAGAAGACAGGCGAGAGCCCCTCACAGAGCTCCCCCTCTCCGCTAAGCGGCAGGGACTTGTTGCCAGGCAACGAAGGCGTTCACTGTGAAGCAAGCCAACGCTCACCACTGGCGCCTGGTGCCCTGCCACTGGCGCATGCGCTTTCGTGAGGCTGCCTCGGGCGCCAGGCTGTCGGGGCTGTCAGTCTGCCTAAGCAAGGACAATGCTGCAGGCAGAGCCGGCCTGGTCTGAGGAAAAGGGCTGCCTGACACTACCATTGCGGGACTATAAAAGTCTCGACCTCAGGGCCTCCGGGGGCCCCCTCCGTGTTCGGCTCCGCTGGAGGAAGAGGCGATTGGAGACCGTGAGGTGGCCGCTGAAAACTGCTCTTGGGACCCCCATCCCGAAAAAGGCTGTGTGCAGGAATCGGGTCCCAGGGGGTTGGGGATGTAGTCTGGTGAGTTGTTGAGGGATCTCCGGGTGATGGATTCATACCTGCGACCCCAGAGAAGGGTGTCCGCGGAAGACTGCGGGGCCCTTGAGCTCAAGGCCTCCCTTCATCCCTGGCCGTTGAGGGGCTCCCGCTTCTCAGCACCCACGGGCAGTCCGGGAGAAGCAGGAACCACGACAAAGGGAAGGACACCGTGGAGAAGAGGTCTCACCCCCGGAACTGGCATCCCACGGGGACACGTGAGGATCAGAGAGTGTCTCAGAGGCCGTCTGCGGGGACTGCAAGACTGAAATGGGTGTCCACGAGTGCTGCTGACGGGCACGGTGGATCCCCCGTGAAAGCGCAAGAAAATCAAGACTCGCCTGGGAGAACGAAGGGGTCTGGGCTGGAGTCCAAGTCAAGTTCAGGGATCCTTGCCAGAGGACCCAAGAGCATCCCGCAGGGCGCAAACAACCCCACCCCCACAAAGACACCAGGAACCAAGACCTGGAGTGACGTCAGCCTATTCCAATTCCCTTGTGCCCCATGAAGTCCCTGGCAGCCAAAAGATCTGGGGCGAAAGGAAGTCCCACCCACCAACAGCCCCTCCACAAAGACGATGGATGTGCACATGAAACGAAACAGAGCTTGGATTAGCTGAAAAAAGCCAGACACGGTTGCCAGCTTCTCATCCTACAGGAATCATGGAGCACTCCGATAGAAGTGGGAGAACCAGAGTTTCCTTGTTGGCGGATGTAACGAGAATTTACCCTCCCAAAGAATCACAGCAGCCTAGTGCTGAAACCGTGACAGTGTTTAGAAGGAAACCCTCATGCCATGGTCCCCATGAGGGTCATCCTCCGTGAACAGGGAAACGTTTCCTGTGGAAGCCTTTGATCCAGACCCAGGAAACCCTAGGCCCAAGAAAAACACGGAAGTCAGAAAAAGAGGAGGCCGGTGTGCGGGCCACATCCCACCCAGCCTCAGTCCATCCCACTCCCCTGTGGCTCCGGGAATGACAGCCGAAATCGGTAGCTGGCGAGAATGGCCAGGGTTTGCAATCCAACTGTTTCCCGGCACGTTGGAGTCCTCCCAGCTGGGCACCGGGCCATGGTGTGGACGGCTTGTGCGACGAAGTGAATGCGGGGTTGGAGTGGGAAGCACTTTCTGTATCATTTGTCCCCACCTGCTTAGCAGGTGAAGGTGCGGGACCCCATCCACACCTCATCAGATTGCATCCTCACCCCATCTGACCTAACTGCCACTCACACTCTCCGTCCCCGGAACGAAATCCCGAGACGACGGAGGAGTTCCCGCCTCACGAAGTGAAGTGTCTGTTCGGCTGGGAACCGAATTCGAGGTGGATTCAAGGAGCCCTGCGCACAGGACTGCTAGGGTCTGACCCTGGTTTTGCAATCGGGAAAGGAGGCACTTGGAGGTTTCTGTTCTTATGTGTAGTGTGCTCCTCCGCTTTCTAGAAGAGTTGCTGCTTTGCATCGGGATTTGTTTTGGGCCCCGTCGCATCTCAGCTACCCCGCCAGTTTATAGCGGATTCAGTAACCACAGAAAAAGTAAAAGCCACGGAGCCCCCAGCCCAAGCCCTTTCGCACAGTGAGGCTTCCAGAAAGTGTGGCGACTCGAAAAAAAAAAAGAGTGCTGCATTGCTTTAGCCATATTCCTTTCAGTTGACCCCACATAGAGGCACACAGTCACACACACACACACAGCCACCATCACACGCGGGCAGCCAACTCTCCCAACACTCCTGTAGAAACACCCAGCCTGTCAGCTTCTGAGGCAGTGCGGTTCTGCTTCGACAGGAAGCCCCTCATGGGAGAGGGCAGCCCCAGGGTGTACAAGCGTGCTGTAGTCAGAAATCACAGAGGTGCAACTTTCTATTTTTTTTGTTTTTTGAGACGGAGTCTTGCTCTGTCGCCCAGGCTGGAGTGCAGTGGCGCAATCTCGGCTCACTGCAAGCTCCGCCTCCCGGGTTCACGCCATTTTCCTGCCTCAGCCTCTCCGAGAAGCTGGGACTACAGGCGCCCTCCACCACGCCCGGCTAATTTTTTGTATTTTTAGTAGAGACGGGGTTTCACCGTGGTCTCGATCTCCTGACCTCGTGATCCGCCCGCCTCGGCCTCCCAAAGTGCTGGGATTACAAGCGTGAGCCACCGCGCCCGGCCAGAGGTGCAACTTTCAAGGAGACTCACCCCCACTCCTTCTAGGCATGCCTGAAACATCCTGCCGATCTTTTTGGATTTTTAGGGATTTCGCGATGTATCCCTTGGCCTTACCTTGACATCTCCTCAGAATGGTCTGCCTCTATTGTATCCTGGATTGTGGGAGTATCCCATGGATCCCCAGAGGAGACAACTGGAAGTCCAAATCCGACGCATATCACAGAGATCCCCCTCTTCAACAAGAGTCAGAGACTTGTCGAGAAGTAACGAAGACATTCACTGTGACTCGAGCCCGCGCTCACTACTTGCTCCTGGTGCCCCGCCACTGGTGCATGAATGAGGCAGGGTCAGTCACCAGGCTGTCAGGGTTTTCAGCCTACCTAAGCAAGGAAAATGGTGCAGGCAGAGCCTGCCTGGTCTCAGGAAATAGGCTGCCTGCTACAAGTACTGCGGGACCCCAACGTTGCTCACCATAAGGCTTCCTCAGTTTGTCTCCGTGGCCCTGTCCTGCTGGAGGAGGACAGGCTTTGAGACTGTGAGTTGGGCCATGGAAAGTGTGTTTCTTATTCCACTCCTGAAAAAGGCTGTGTGTAGGAATCGGGTCCCATTGGGCTGGAGATACAGTCTTGTGAGTTTTTGAGAGGTCTCTTTGAGATGGAATTTTAGTTAAAATTCTGGATGATGGTGTTAGTGGAAGATTCCTGTGTCCTTAAGCTCACTTGTCTTCCTTCATCCTGGGCCTCACAGGGGCTCCTGCTTCTCAGCACGGTCGTCTGGGAAAGGCAGGAACCATGACAAAAGCTAGTCCAAGGTGGAGCAGAGGTCTGACACCTGGAGTTGGCATCCCGCCAGGGCAGGTGAGGTTGAGAAAGTGTCTCAGAGGCTGTCTAAGGGCGATTTCAAGCCTGAAAAACATGTCCAGGAGTGCTGTTGAGGGGCACTGTAGACGCTTCACAAAAGCAAAGGAAAATCAAGTATTGCCTGGGAGAACGAGAGGGCCCGTGTTACAGTCCAAGCCACTTTGAGGGATTTCTGCTAGTGCACCCAAGAGCTTCCTGCAAAATGCAAACCACCCCAGTCCCCACAACGAGATCACTACCCACAATCTGGCCTGCAGCCAGCTGAACTGCAGTCTCTTTTGACTCTGAAATCCCTGGCAGCCAACTACATCCATGGTGAGAGGAAGTACCACCCAGCAACAGCCCAATGAAATACTCTCTCCACAATGACGAAGGATGTGCAGATGAAATGAAACACAGCCTAGATTACCAGGCAAAAGCCAGACATGGCTGCCTGCTTCTTATACTATAGGAATCATGCAGCCCTTTGATGGAATAGAGAAAACAAGAGTTTCCATGTTGGTGGAAATAACTGGAATCCACGGTTCCAACAGTATCGCAGCTTCCCAGTCATTAAAACGTGACAGTGAAGGAATGAGTCGTGCAATGGATTTCAATGAAGGCCATCCTCTGTGACCTGGAAATGTTTACTGTGGAAGATTTTGAGCCAGACCATGGAAACCCTAGGCCCAGGAGAAGCATAGAAGTCAGGAAAAGAGAAGGCCAGAGTGGAAGTTAAAGTTTACGAAGCATCAGTCATCCATCCCACTGCCATGTGGCTCCGGGAATGAAAGTCCAAAGGAAGAGCCGGCCAGAAAGGCCACAGTTTGGGCTCCAACGGTTCCCCAAATGTTGGATTCCTCCTTCCCTGGAATCGGGCTACGGTGTGCAAAGCTTCTGCAATGAAGGGAATGCAGGACTAGAGTTGGAAGTACCTTCTGTGACATTTGTCTGCACCTCTCCTGAAGGGGAAGGTTCGGGATCCCATCCACACCTCACCAGATTGTATTCTCACCCGTACCGACCTTATTGCTGCTCACACTCTCCGACCGGAATGAAATACCAAGACAATGGAGGAGTGCTCGCCTCCCCATCTGAAGTTCCTGCTCTCCTGGGAACGGATTTCGAAGTGAATTCAATAGGCCCTGCGGACAGGACTCCTATGCTTTGGCCCAGGTTGTCCTTAGGACAATGAGGCCTTGGGAGGTGTTCCTTCTTGAGTGTAGTGTGCTCCTCTTATTTCTACAAGAGTGGCTCCATTGCAGGGAAAGGTGATTTGAACCCCTGGTGTCTCAGCCAGTCCCCTCACTTCACCACAGTTTCAGGAAACATGGGAAAAACAAACACGCCGCCCCGCAGCCCAAGCGGAGCCACACAGGTTCACCAAAGGTCAGCCGACTCAAAAAAAACAAGCGTTGCAGTGCGTGAGCCACGTGAGCCACATCCTTTCAGCAGACGCCACTTAAATGCACACACAGAAACACACACACACCCACACCGACACACACACACACGCAGACATCCAACACTCGCAACACTCCCACGGAAACACACAGCCCAGCAACTTCTGAGGCTGGGCCGTTCTGCTCTACCAGAAAGCCCCTCCGGGGAGAGAAAAGCCCCGGAGAACACAAGCAGGCTGTACCTAGAAATCACAGGGGGGCAAGTTTCAAGGACACTCACACCCACACCGTCTAGGCAGGCCTGAAGCATTCTGCGGATCCTTAGGAATTTTGCGTTGTATCCCTTGGGCTCCGCTTGAGGTTTCTTCAGGTTGGGTCGCCCCAGCCTTCTAGGATCGCGGGACTATCCCATGGATTCTTCAGAGAAGACAGGCGAGGGTCCAACGGCGATGCACGTCGACAGAGGTCCCCTTCTCCGCCATGACGCAGGGACCCGTCGCCAGGCAACAGTGGCGTTCACTGTGACGCCAGACGTAGCTCAGGGCTCGCGCGTGGCGCCCCGCTACTGGCGCATGCGCATTCGCGAGGCGCACTCGGGCGACAGGTTGTCAGGGCCGTCAGCCTGCCTCAGCAGAGGAAAACAGTGCAGGCAGAGCCGGCCTGATCTTGGGATAAAAGCTGCCTGCGACAAACACTGCGGGACCCTAAAAGTCTCGACCATAGGGCCTCTTCTGGCCATCTCCGTGGTCGTGTCCCGCTGGAGGAGGAGGCGATTCGAGACTGTGAGGTGGGTACTGGAAACTCGTCTTCTGATTCCGTTGCCAAAAGAGGCTGTGTGCAGGAATTGGGTCCCATGGGGCTGGGAATACAGTCTTGTGAGTTGCTGAGGGGTCCCTGGGAGATAGAATCCTAGTTAAAACTACAGAGGATGGTGTCAGCGGAAGATTGCAGGGCCCTTGAGCTCACTGCCTCCCTTCATCGTGGGCCTCCCAGGGACTCCTGCTTCTCAGCACGGCTCTCTGGGAAAGGCAGAACCATGTCAAAGGCAAGTCCAAGGTGGAGCAGAGGTCTCACGCCTGGAACTGGCATCCCACGGGGGCAGATGAGGTTGAGAGAGTGTCTCAGAAGCTGTCTGGGGGCGATTGCAAACCTGAAAAGGATGTGCAGGAGTGCTGTTGAGAAGCACTGTGGACCCTCATGAAAGCAAAGAAAAATCAAGGCTTGCCTGGGAGTATGAGAGAACCCGTGCTGGAGTCCAACCCACACTGAGGGATTCCTGCCAGTGGACCAAAGAGCCTCCTGCAAAATGCAAACCACCTCAGTCCTCACAACTAGATCACTACCCACAACCGGGCCTGCAGCCAGCCGAACTGCAGTCCCTTTTCATCCCTGAAATCTCTGGAAGCCAAGAAGATCCCTGGCAAGAGGAAGTACCACCCAGTGAAATGAAAGACCCTCTCCACAATGACAAAGGATGTTCAGATGAAATGAAACACAACCTCGATTACTGGGCAAAAGCCAGACATGGCTAGCTACTTCTCATCCTATAGGAATCGTGCAACCCTCCGATGGAATAGGGAAAACAAGAGTTTTTTGTTGTTGGTGGTGGAAATAACGGGAATCCATGTTTCCAAAAGTATCACAGCTGCCCAGTCCTTAAAACGTGACAGTGTTTAGAAGGAAACATTCATGCAATGGATTTCCATGAGGGTCATCCTCCGTGAACTGTGGAAGATTTTGAGCCAGACCATGGAAACCCCAGGCCCACGAGAAGCATGGAAGTCAGGAAAAGATAAGGCCAGTGTGGAAGCTAAAGCCCACGCAGCATCAATCGTCCATCCCACTGCCATGTGGCTCCAGGAATGTAAGTCCAAAGGGAGAGCAGGCCAGAAAGGCCACAGTTTGTGCTCCAATGGTTCCCTGAATGTTGGTTCCTCCTTCCTCTGAAGCGGGCTATGGTGTACAAAGATTGTGCAATGAAGGGAACGCGAGGATGGAGTTGGAAGCACCTTCTGTGACATCTGTCTGCACCTCTCCTGAAGGAGAAGGTTCCGGACCCTATTCACACCTCATCAGGTCAGCTCTGCCTCACCAGATTTTATCCTCAGCCATATCCGACTTTATTGCTGCTCACACTCTCTGACCCGGAATGAAATCCCAAGACAATGGTGGAGTGCCGGCCTCACGACCTGAAGCTCCTGTTCTTTTGGTAATTGAATTCGAAGTGGACTCAAGGGGCCCTGCGGACAGGACTCTTATGCTTTGGCCCAGGTTTGGCCTCAGATAAATGAGGCCCTGGGAGGTGTCTGTTCTTGGATGTGGTGTGCTCCTCTTATTTTCTAGAAGAGTGGCTCCATTGCAGGGAAAAGTGATTTGGATTCCTGCGTATCTCACTCACCCAGCCCCACTCTTCACCGCGGTTTTAGGAACCGCGGAGAAAACAAAAAACAGGCAGCCTCGCAGCCCAAGCGGCACCACACAGAGGCGCACAAAAGGTCGACCGACTGGAAAGAACAAACTTTTCAGTGCGTGAGCCACATCCTTTCAGCAGGCGCCACTTACACGCACACACAGAAACACACACACACAGACACACACACGCAGACATCTAACACTCACAACACTCCCACAGAAACACACAGTTCAGCAACTTCTGAGGCTGCACGGTTCTGCTCTGCCAAAAAGCCCCTCCGGGGAGAGAGCAGCCCTGGGGAACACAGGCAGGCTGTACCTAGAAATCACAGTGGGGCAACTTTCAAGGAGACTCACCCCCACACCGTCTAGGCAGGCCTGAAGCATCCTGCAGATCCTTTGGGATCCTTAGGAATTTCGGGCTGTATCCCTGGGGCTCTGCTTGACGTTTCTTCAGGCTGGATCGGCCATGCCCACATCTAGGATCGTGGGACTATCCCATGGATCCCTCAGAGAAGACAGGCTAGAGTCCAATGGTGACTCACCTCCACAGAGGTCTTCTGTTCCGCCAAGCCGCAGGTACCCGTCACCAGGGAACCATGGCCTTCACTGTGACGCGAGAGACGGCTCACCGCTCTCGCCTGGTGCCCCACGACTGGCTCGTGTGCATTCGTGAGGCAGGCTGGGGCACCTGGCTGTCAGGGCTGTCAACCTGCCTAAGCAGAGGAAAATGGTGAGGCAGCGCCAGCCTGGTCTCGGGAAAAAGGCTGCCTGTGACAACCACTGAGGGACACTAAAAGTCTTGACCATAGGGCCTCCTCGGGCCGTCTCCGTGGTCGGTCCCACTGGAGGAAGAGGCACTTCCAGACTGTGAGGTGGGCGCTGGAAACTGCTCTTCTGATTCCATTCCTGAAAGAGGCATTGTGCTGGAATCTGGTCCCATGGGGCTGGGAATACAGTCTGGTTAGTTATTGAGGGGTCTCTGGGTGATGTAGTCCTAGCTAAAACGCCTGAGGGGGGTGTCAGCGGGAAACTGCCAGGCCCTTGAGGTCACTGTCTCCCTATACCCTGGGCCTCTCAGTGGCTCCTGCTTCTCAGCATGGCTCTCTGAGAAAGGCAGGAACCATGTCAAAGGCAAGTCCAAGGTGGAGCAGAGGTCTCACACCTGAAACTGGAAAACTACGGGGGCAGATGAGGTTTAGAGGCCATCTGGGGATTACTACAAGCCTGAAAATGGTGTTCTGGAGTGCTGTTGAGGGGCACTGTCGATCCCCCATGAAAGCAAAGAAAAATCAAGTCTCGCCTGGGAGCATAATCGTCCTGTGCTGGAATCCAAGCCACGTTGAAGGATTGCTGCCAGTGGACCGAAGAGCCTCCTGCCAAGTGCAAACCACTCCAGCCCCCACAATGAGATCACTACCCACAACCTGGCCTGCAGCCAGCCGAAAAGCAGTCTTTTTTGAACACTGAAATCCTGGCAGCCAAGAAGATCCGTGGTGACAGGAAGTCCCACTCAGACCTGGCCCTATGAAAGACCCGTTTCTCAATGAAAAAGGACATGCAGGTGAAATGAAACACAGCCTAGATTACCAGGCAAAATCCAGAACTGCTGATTCCTACAGGAATCATGCAGCACTCCAATGGAATAGAGAGAACAAGTTTCCTTGTTAGCAGAAATAACGGGAATCCACGGTTCCAAAAGTATCACAGCTGCCCAGTCACTAAATGTGACAGTGTTTAGAAGAAAACACTCATGAAATGGACCCCCATGAGGGTTGTCCTCTGTGAAATGGGAAACATTTACTGTGGAAGACCTTGAGCAAGACCCAGGAAACCCTCGGCCCATGAGGAGCATGAAGTCAGGAAAAGAGAAGGCCAGAGGGGAAGCCAATGCCCAGGCAGCATCAATCATCCATCCCACTGCCATGTGGCTCCAGGAATGAAAGCCCAAGGGGGGAGCCGGCCAGAAAGGCCACAGTTTGTGCTCCAACAGTTCACTGCACGTTGAAGTCCTCCTTTTTCTGAAGCGGGAGATGGTGTGGACAGCTTCCACAATGAAGGGAATGTGGCGATGGAGTTGGAAGCACCTTCTATAACATCTGTCTGCACCTCTCCTGAAGGTGGAAGTTCGGAATCTCATCCAGTCAGATACACCAGATTGTATCCTCACCTGTATCCGTCCTTATTGCTCCTCACACTCTCCGACCCGGAATGGAATCCCAAGACGATGGAGGAGTGCCTGCCTCATTACCTCGAAGCCCCTTCTCTGCTGGGAACAGAATTCAAAGTGGATTCAAGGGGCCCTGAGGACAGGACTCCTTTGATTTGGCCCACTGTTAGCCTCAGGAAAAGGATGTCCTGGGAGGTGTCTGTTCTTGTGAGTGGTTTGCTCCTCTGATTTCTAGAAGAGAGGTTCCTTTGAGGAAAATTGGATTTGAACTTCTGTGGGTGTCAGCCAGCCCCCTACTTCACCGTGGTTTCAGGAACCACGAGGAAAATGAAAAACACGCAGCCCCGCCACCCAAGCAGAGCCACAAAGAGAGGCGCACCAGAAGGTCAGCCGACTCAAACAAGCGCTCCAGTGGGTGAGAAACATCCTTTCACCAGACCCCAATTACACGCACACTCAGAAACACACACACACACATACCCTCACACGCAGACATCCAACACTCGTAACAGTCCCAAAGAAACACACAGTCCAGCAGCTGCTGAGGCTGCGCGGTTCTGTTCCACCAAAAAGATCCTCCCGGGAGAGAGCAGCCCCGGGGAACACAGGCAGGCTGCACCTAGAAATCACAGAAGGGAAACTTTCAAAGAGACTCAACCCCACACGGTCTAGGCAGGCCTGAAGCAACCTGAGAATCCTTTGAAATCCTTAGTGATTTCGTGCTGCATCCCCGGGGCTCCGCTTGAAGTTTCTTGAGGCTGGGTCGGCACTGACCACTTCTAGGAACGCGGGACTATCCAGTGGATTCCCCAGTGAAGACAGGCGTGAGTCCAACACCGACTCACGTTCACAGAGGTCTCCTGCTCCGCCAAGCCGCAGAGACTCGTCACCAGACAAAGGTGGCTTTCGTTGTGATGCGAGCCAGGGCTCACCGCTCGCGCCAAGTGCCCTGCGACTGGCGCATGCGCATTCGCGAGGCAGGCTGGGGCACCTGGCTGTCAGGGCTGTCAGCCTGCCTAAGCAGAGGAAAATGGTACAAGCAGAGCCGGCCTGGTCTCGGGCAAAAGGCTGCCTGCGACAAACACTGAGGGACCCTAAAAGTCTCGACCGTACAGCCTCTTTGGGGCGTCTCCGTGGTCGATCCTGCTGGAGGAGGAGGCGCGTTGAGACTCTGAGGTGGGCGCTGGAAACTACTCTTCTGATTCAATTCCCGAAAGAGGCTGTGTGCAGGAGGTGGGTCCCATGGGGCTGGGGATACAGTCTGGTGAGTGGTTGAGAGGTCTCTGAGAGATGAAATTTTAGCTAAAACGCCAGAGGAGGGTGTCAGCAGAAAATTGATGGGCCCTTAGGCTCACTGCCTGCCTTCATCCTGGGCCTCCCAGGGACCCCCGCTTCTCAGCACGGCTGTCTGGGAAGGGCAGGAACCATGTCCAAGGCAAGTCCAAGGTGGAGCAGAGGTCTCAGGCCTGGAACTGGCATCCCACGGGGGTAAATGACATCAACAGACTGTCTCAGAAGCCGTCTGGGGGAGATTGCAAGCCTGATAAGTGTATCTAGGAGTGCTGATGAGGGACACTGTGGACCGTCCATGAAAGCAAATGAAAATCAAGGCTCACCTGGGAGCACGGGAAGGCCCATGCTGGAGTCCAAGCCACGCTGAGAGATTGCTGCCCATGGAAACAAGAGCCTCCTGCAAAGTGCAAACCAACCCAGCCCCGACAACTAGATCACTACCCACAACCTGGCCTGCAGCCAGCCGAACCGCAGTCCCTTTTGATCCTTGAAAACCGTGGCTGCCAAGAAGATCCCTGAGAAAAGGAAGGCCCACTCAGCAACAGCCCATTGAAAGACCCTGTCCACAATGTAAAAGGACATGCAGATGAAATAAAACAGAGCCTCCATTATCAAGTAAAAGCCAGACACGGTTGGCTACTTCTCATCCTATACGAATCATGCAGCCCTCCAATGGAATAGGGAGAGCAGAAGTTTCCTTGTTGGCGGATATAACGGGAATCCACGGTTCCAAAACTATCACAGCTGCCCAGTCCTTAAAACCTGACAGTGTTTAGAAGGAAACATTCATGCAATGCATCTCCGTAAGTGTCGTCCTCTGTGAAGTGGGAAATGTTTACTGTGGAAGACTTTGAGCCAGACCTAGGAAACTGTAGGCCCATGAGGAGCATGGAAGTCAGGAAAAGAGAAGGCCAGAGTGGAATCAAAAGCCCAGGTAGCATCAGTCATCCATCTCACTGCTATGTGGCTCTGGGAGTGAAGGTCCAAGGGAGGTGCTGGCCAGAATGGCCACAGTTTGGGTTCCAATGGTTCCCGGCACTTTGGGGTCCTCCTTATTCGGAACCGAGCTATGTTGTGGACAGGTTGTGCAATGAAGAGAATGTGGAGATCCAGTTGGAAACAGCTCCTGTGCCATCTGTCTGCTTCTCTTCTGAAGGTGAAGGTTCAGGACCCCACCCATACCTTACCAGACTATATCCTCACCCGTATTATTGAGGCTCACACTCTCCCACCCGAAGTGAAATATCAAGACGATGGAGGAGCGCCCGCCTTAAGACCTGAAGCTCTTTGCTGGGAACCGAATTCGATTGGATTCAAGGAGCCCTGCAAACAGGACTCCTATGAGCTGGCCCAGGGTTGGCCTCAGGACAATGAGTGCCTGGAAAGTGTCTTTTCTCAGGTGTGGTATGCTTCTGTTATTTCTAGAAGAGAGGCTCCTTTGCAGGGAAAAGTGATTTGTACCCCTGCGGGTCTCAGTCTGCTCCCCACTTCACAAAAGTTTCAGGAACCACGGGGAAAAGAAGAAACAAGAAGCCCCACAGCCAAAGCAGAGGCACGCAGAGAGGCACACAAGCAGATTGACCGACTCGAAAGAACAAGCGCTCCAGTGTGCAAGCCGGATCCTTTAACCAACCCCACTTCCAGGCACACACAGAAACACACACACAGACATACACACACACAGACATCAAACACTCGCAACGCTCCCACAGAAATACACAACCCAGCACATTCTGAGGCAACCTGGTTCTGCTCCACCAGGAAGTCCCTCCGGGGAGAGAGCAGCCCCGGGGAACACAGGCAGGGTTTACCTAGAAATCACCAGGGGGCAACTATCAAATACACTCACCCCCACACCGCCTAGCCATGCCTGACACATCCTGCGGGTCCCCTGGGATCCTTAGGGATTTCGATCTGCATCCCTGGGAGTCCGCTTGAGGTTTCTTCACCCTGGGTCGGCCATGCCCAATTCTAGGATCGCGGGACTATCCCGTGGATCTCTCAGAGAAGACAGGTGAGAGTCCAACGGCGACACACGTCCACAGAGGTCTACTGGTTCTCCAAGCCGCAGGGACCCATGGCCAGGCAACGGTGGCGTTCACTGTGACGAGAGCCACAGCTCACCATTCTTGCGGGGTGCCCCGCGACTGGCGTATGTGCATTCGCGAGGCAGGCTCAGGCTCCCAGCTGTCAGGGATGTCAGTCTGCCTAAGCAGGGGAAAATAGTACGGGCATAGCCGGTCTGATCTAAAGAAAAAGGCTGCCTGCGACAACCCACTGTGGGACCCTAAAAGTCTCGACCTTACAGCCTCTTTGGGGCATCTCCGTGGTTCATCCCGCTGGAGGAGGAGGCGTTTCGAGACTGTAAGGTGGGCGCTGGAAACTGCTCTTCTGACTCCTTTCCCCAAAGAGGCTGTGTGCAGGAATCAGGTCCCAGAAGGATGGGTATACAGTCTGGTGAGATGTTGAGGGGTATCCGGGTGATAGAATCATACCTGAGATCCCAGAGGAGGGTGTCAGCAGAAGAATGCCAGGCCCTTGAGCTCACTGCTTCCCTTCATCCTGGGCCTCCAAGGGACTTCTGCTTCTCAGCACCGCTATCTGGAAAAGGTAGGAACCACGATAAAGGCAAGTCCAAGGTGGAGCAGAGGTCTCACACTTGGAACTGGCATCCCATGGGGGCAGATGAGGTTGAGAGAGTGTCTCAGAGGCCATATGGGGGGACTGCAATCCTGAAAAGGGTGTCCAGGAGTGTTGTTGAGGGGCATTGTGGACCCCCCATGAAAGCTAAGGAAAATCAAGGCTAGCCTGGGAGGACAAGAGGGCTTGTGCTGGAGCCCAAGCCTCCCGTTCAAGGATTCCTGCCAGAAAACCCGAGAGCCTCCTCAAAGTGCAAACAACCCCAGCCCCCACAAGGAGATCACTATCCACAACCTAGAGTGCAGCCAGCCTACTCCAAGTCCCTGTTGCTTCCTGAAATCCGTGGCAGCCAAATACCGTATACAGAGGCTGTCCCACCCAGCAACAGCCCAATGAAAGACCTTCACAATTAGAAAGGACACGCAGATGAAATGAAACAGGGCCTAGATTACCAGTCAAAAGCCAGACATGGCTGCCTACTTCTCATCCTACAGGAGTCACGCAGCCCTCCGACAGAAGTGGGAGAACAAGAGTTTCCTTGTTGGTGGATATAACGGGAATTTACCGCTCCGAAAGTATCACAGCGGCCCAGTCATTAAAACATGACAGTGTTTAGAAGAAAACACTCGTGCAATGGATCCCCATGAGGGTCGTCCTCCGTGATCCGGGAAACGTTTACTGTGGAAGACTTTGAGCCAGACCCAGGAAACCCTAGGCCCATGAGGAACATGGAAGTCACGATAAGAGGATGCCAGTGTGGAGACCACATCTCACCCAGCATCAATCTATCCCACTTTCATGTGGCTCCAGGAATGAAAGCCCAAATCATGAGCTGGCCAGAATGGCCCGGGTTTGCACTCCAACTGTTCCCCGCACGTTGGAGTCCTCCCACCTGGGCGCCGGGTCATGGCGTGGACAGCTTGTGCAATGAAGGGAATGCGGGAGTGGAGTTGGAAGCACCTCTTGCGTCATCTGTCTGCACCATTTTTGCAGGCGAAGATGCGGGACCCAATCCACATTTCACCAGACTTTGTATCCTCACCCCCATCTGACCTTATTGCTGCTCACACTCTCCGTCCGGGAATGAAATCCCCAGAAGATGGAAGAGTGCCCGCCTCCCGACGTGAAGCACCTGCTTGACTGGGAGCCGAATTAGAGGTGGATTCAAGGGGCTCTAGGAATGAAACCCCAAATCAGGAGCTGGCTGGAAAGGCTGCAGTTTGCACTCCGACTGTTTCTAACTGTTCCCCGCACTTTGGAGTCCTCCCACCTGGGCACCGGGCCATGGTGTGGACAGATTGTGTAATGAAGCGAATGTGAGGATGGAGTTGGAAGCACCTTCTGTGTCATCAGTCTGCACCTTTTTTTGCAGGTGAAGGTGCGGGACCCCATCTTTAGGGATTTTGCGGTGTATCCCTGGGGCTCCGCTTGAGGTTTCTTCAGGCTGACTCGCCACTGCCCTCTCCTAGGAACATAGGACTATCCCGTAGATCCCCCAGAGAAGACAGACTGGAGTCTATCGCTGACGCACCTCCACAGAGGACTCCTTTTCTGCCAAGCCACAGGGACTAGTCGCCAGGCAAAGGTGGTGTTCGCTGTGATGTGAGCCGCGGCTCACTGGTGCCCTGAGACTGGCGCATGCACATTCGCGAAGCAGGCTCAGGTGCCATCTGATGATGGCATCTTCATGGATTAGGCCCCATAGAAATTGAGGAAGTTGTTATCAGCCATTTATACCCTGAAAAGATTAGTTCACCAGAGCCCTGGAGGGGGATGGGTAGAAGCTCATTAAAGTAGGTCTGGATGGTGCACAGAGTGTGAAGAAAATAGAGAAACCCAGAAAGGCTAAGCCTAAAGACAGGTCCAATCCTAGGAGATAATACTATTATGTCCATCTTACAGAGGAGGAAACTGAAACAAAGGAAGGGAACTTGATCAAGACCATGTTGCCCCACAGTACAGTAGCTAAGATCCAAACCCACGTAACCTGCCTCACCATCAGAGCCTGGACTCATAAGCTCATGCTGCAGTTAAGCAGGTTTGCACTGTGGCTAGATATACAGACTCCGTGTTCACATCTCAGCTTCTCTGCTATTTCCATTTCTGTGACTGTAGGCAAGTTACTTCTCTGTGCTCAGTTTCCTCTGTAAAGTAAGGACAGTAGCACCTGCCTCGAGGGGGTCTCTTAAATAAGTTAATAGCTGCAACATGTTTAGAACATTGCCATGGGCTGGGAGCTGTGGCTCATGCCTGTAATCTCAACAATTTGTGAGGCCAAAGCGGGTGGATCACCTGAGGTCCGGAGTTCGAGACCATCCTGACCAACATGGCGAAACCCCATCTCTACTGAAAATACAAAAATTATCCAAGTGTGGTGGCATGCATCTGTAATCCCAGCTACTCGGGAGGCTGAGGCAAGAGAATTGCTTGGACCTGGGAGGTGGAGGTTGCAGTGAGCCAAGATCACACCATTGCACTACAGCTTGGGCAACAAGAGTGAAACTCCATCTCTAGAAAAAAAAAAATAGAACAGTGCCATGTACATAGTCACCATCTAGTAATAGTATCATCTATTATGCCTGAACCCTGGATGGTCACATATCCTTGAAGAGTTTAAAATTCTGAACTTTGAAATGCCAGACTGTGGGATCCTGGAATCTGTCAGCCTCATGCTAACCTCTTCCAGCTGCAGAATTGTATGCTTCTTTGCAGGGTTGGAAGGTGTAGGGCAGTGCATTTACCTAGTTTTCCTTCACTGTAGTGTGATTTCAAAGCCTTCCCTTCTCCTTCCCCTGCGTGCTCCCTCATGCAGATTCATACATGCATTCTAGTCCTGCTTGACCCAATGGGAAAACAAGAGGGTGAGGAGTGAAGGTGGGTGGGTGGGTGGGTGCACTTGTTCACTTAACCATTCTGCCTCCAACCATGATGAACTTGCGCATCTAGGGACTGGGTCCAGACCTAAAGTGTTCCTGCTCTTCCTTTACCTTTAAGCCTCAATTTGCAGCAAACTTAGAGCTTCATCTTTCCCTGTGACCCTGTCTGGGTATTTTTGCTGGATGGACATGCATTCCCTCTGCCAGGGGTGGATAGTCTAGGGCCTGGCAAGGCAGCCATGGCAGATGAGAAGACAGTCCACATCAGCTTCATTGTGTTGGGTTATTTTTCTGCTGGCCCTTGGCACATTCCTAATGAGCCATGATTAGCCTCAGATCTACAGCACCTCTGCAGCAGTGTCATGGTGACCAGCGATGTCATATACAGCATATGCCACTGTTACCCAAGGCAGATGGTGGTAGGGCTTGGTGAGGGCAAGGGGACTGGAGACTGTGCCTGTATTCCATCAATCCTGATCCTTCAATCATATTTTCATTCTCATTTTAACTCCGTGTTTTCTTCTTTCTGCTCTTCTGAGCACATGTCCATGCATCCACACACCTGTCCATCCACCCATCTATATCCATTCATGCCTCTATCACATAGCATTAGGATTGACCAGAGGACCCCAGGATCTACAGTCATTAACCAGACACCACGGAAAAGACACAATGAAACACAGCATATTATCCATGTGCTTAAACCAAAAGTCAATGAGTACTTTACTCTCTCCAGGCACTCCTGCTTCCAGGATGCTGTTTGGCCCTCATCCTGAGCTTTTTGGTGGCTTTTGTAGTGCCATTTCATAGCAGAGAAGGCTGAGGCTCAGAAAGTGTGATTCTATAGCTGAGTGGAAGCGTTTGTATTGGAGCTCAGATATGCAGATGTAAGCATCACCCTCCACTTTGAATTCTCTACCACTGGGCCCTGGAGCTGCTTAGCATTTTGGGGTGGGTCAGGTCTCACCTTGGTTGAATGTAGTAAGCAGTGCTCTATCTTTTGTTGTCTTAATGTATTCCTAGCCCTATGACTGCTTTAGGGATGAGAAGAGCACTACTTTGCAAGTCATGTGTTCTAGTCCCAGTTCTGTCCCAAACTTTCTTTGTGACATTTGTCTGAGCCTCAGCTTTTTAAATTGCAAAATGGGACACAAGCACCTATTTTGCAGAGCCTCACAGGATATAAAGATCAAAGAAAAGATATGTAGAAAAATATTTTTTAAACTCTAGAGTGTTGTATGAGAGTGAAAGATTGCCGGTTACCTAAAATCCTGAGGAAAGAACATGCCAGTTTCCAAATGAATTTTTGTACTTTTTCATTTTCTTCTTTAACTTTAGATACAAAAAATATTTTTGGATTGGGGGCAGGGGGGAGGGATAGCATTAGGAGATATACCTAATGTAAATGACGAGTTAATGGGTGCAGCACACCAACATGGCATACGTATACAGATGTAACAAACCTGCACGTTGTGCACATGTACCCTAGAACTTAAAGTATAATAATAAAAAAATATTTTTATTAGATATACTTTTAGGAGAATCCTATTGAAAACCAAACCAGTGGGTTTTTTGGAAAATATTTTAATTTACCCATTCATATTAAAAATATTGCAGTGTAAGTGTGCATTTCTAACTTTAATGATAATTTCTCTCAGCTCCTTTAACATTTATTTCTCTGATTTTTGGCTCTGTACAAGGTTTGAAAACTTTGCTTTCATTTTTGTAAATTATCTTTATTCCTTTCACAGATTTGTAGTGTTTTCTCCTTGGTGTTATGCAGCCTGTTTTAAATAATTTATTTTTTTATTTTAGGAATGAATTTTGTTCTTTTTCTCTTTTTGGCACACTGCATGTTTAAATTCAAGCACTTATATCTGGTTTTCACTTGATTTTAGCCAAAAGGCTGAGAAGTAATTATGTCTCATTCTCCCTGTCATACATGTATATTTTAGATTTTATTAATATAACTTTTCTCCTTTTGTCTTTACAGTAATTAATTACTGCTTAGTGTTCTAGTTCACTAATCTTCTCATCATTTCAGACTAATTTAATGTTTCACACATATGTTGTACATTAAGTACACTGATTATATTTTCAATTGTTTGCTTCACATTTGGCTGTTTTTTCTTTTCTTCTTTTTTATATGCTGGTCTCAGTTTTTAATCATGGCAGGGCCTCAAGCACACGCGTGCATGCACACACACACACACACTCACACTCAGTCTTCAGATCTTGTTGAAAGCTGCAATGTCAACTCTCTGCAAGTGCTCTTCAAACTTGGTGATCTCCTCCTCCAGCAAGCCTGTCCCCACCTTGTCACCCTCCACCACACACTGAACCTGCAGCTTCTGGATACCATAGCCCACAGGCACCAGCTTAGAGGCCCCCCAGACCAGCCTGTCCAGCTGGATGGAGCACATACAGGCCTCCAGTTGGGCCATGTTAGTCTCATCATCCCAAGGCTTAACATCCAGCAGGATGGACGACTTGGCCACCATCATGGACCTCTTGGCCTTTTTCTCTGTGCACTGCCGCAGCCGCTCCTCCTGCAGCAGTACTGCCTCCTTGTCCTCCTCCTCATTGTCACTGCCAGACAGGTCAATTCCGAGACCAGCTTGGTCAGGGAGACCCTAACCCAGTGGCACTAGAGGAATTAGAGACACACACAGAAATATAGTGTGTGGAGTGGTAAATCAGGGGACTCACAGCCTTCAGAGCTGAGAGCCTCGAACAGAGTTTTGCCCACATATATATTGACAGCAAGCCAGTGATAAGCATTGTTTCTATAGATCATAGATTAACTAAAACAGGAAACAAAGTGATGGCTGAAACAAAGGGATGGGCTCTGGCTAGTTATCTGCAGCAGGAACATGTCCTTAAGGCACAGATCTCTCATGCTATTGTTTGTGGTCCAGGAACACCTTTAAGTGGATTTTCCACCCTGGGTGGGCCAGGTGTTTCTTGTCCTCATTCCAGTAAACCCACAACCATCAGCATGGGTGTCATGCCCATCACTAACATGTCACAGTAGTGCAGAGATTTTGTTTATGGCCAGTTTTGGGGCCAATTTATGGCCAGATTTGGGGGCCTATCCCCTGCAGGTCAATGTCATCATCCTCGTCATCCTCTGCTGGTTTGGCTGGCTTCTTGGCTGGGGGCTCCACTTGGCGCATGGGAGACTCGTGCTGGGTCTGCAGGGCTGTGGTGGCCAGGCAAGCTCTTCTCCAGCACTTGGGGCCTGCGGCTTGGAGATGGCATGCTGCACCTCCTGCACAACCCTGCGCAGGCTCTGGTTCTCCAATTCCAGACTGGTGATCTCAAAGATGAGCTCACTATTGTCTCCGCTGGGGCTGCTGGAGGCCCCGGGGCCTGAGCTTCTGGCCAGGGATTTCTGGAAATTCTTTCTGGCTCTCGCAATGTCATGGAGGATCATGCTGGCGCTGTTCTCCTGGAGGGAGGTGCTGGCCACAGGCTTGTTCATCTGCTCGAAGAATCTCCTGTCTGCATTGTCACATTTTAACTTGTTGAACCAGATCTTCTCATGTACTAGGAAGTTTGTAGTCATTTTTCTGATGCCAGCCAAGGATGCAGTGACCAGGAAGGAGGAATCAGCAGATGCGGGATGCCTGAGGTAAGGCTGGCTGTTTTTCAAATATGGTTTGTTGCTGGGTGTGGTGGCTCACACCTGTAATCCCAGCACTTTGGGAGGCTGAGATGGGTGAATCACCTGAGGTCGGGAATTGGAGACCAGCCTGACCAACATGGAGAAACCTTGTCTCTACTAAAAATACAAAATTAGCTTGGCGTGGTGGTGGGTGCCTGTAATCCCAGCTACTTGGGAGGCTGAGTCAGGAGAATCACTTGAACCCAGGAGGCAGAGGTTGTGGAGAGCCAAGGTCGTGCCATTGCACTCCAGCCTGTGTGACAAGAGCGAAACTCCGTCTCAAAAAACAAAAAAGCAAAACAAAACAAAAAACCCCCACACGCACAAAAAACAAACAAATATGACTTGTCACCCTTATAGCTTCTTGTACTTTTCACATTATCAGTACATTTTCTGTTTTCCCCATTGTCTTGGATTAAACATTTTAAACTTAAGTCCCATAAATGTGGATAATATAAGTTGTAATTTGTTTCTCACTTGTGAAAGATATTACGTTTGCAATGTCTGCAGTTAGTTTATGTTTTTTTTTTTTTTTTGTAGACAAGGATTTTTATTATTTTTTAGGGTGATTTTTTAAAATAATACTTTAAGTTCTAGGGTACATGTGCACAATGTGCCGGTTTGTTACATATGTATACATGTGCCATGTTGGTTTGCTGCACCCATTAACTTATCATTTACATTAGGTATTTCTCCTAATGTTATCCTTCCTCCCTTATGTTGTTATTTTTTCATTTGTCTAATGGCAAGTTGGACAACCCACAGAAATTTTTTATTTGTGTGTTCACCCATATCTAAGAAGAGCACTTCTTAGTTTAATTACATTCTGGATTCTTCCTTTGGTTTTCTTTTGTACCTGGAAAGTTCTCATATGTTTCTTTATATTCTACTCAGGATTTTAAAGGTTCTTGTAACTTTCTCAGAATTTTAGCATGTAAAATATTTTTATATTTAAAGATTTCCAAATATACAATATCTTTCCAAAATGCACAAATATCAACAGCATATACCTGAGGAAAATATTTTACAATTTTCTTTTGGGGCAGACAATAGCATCTCATGAGAAATCTCAAGTTACATCAGTTAGAACATATTCTTTCCTCAATATACCAAAATTTTTTTTTTTTTTGAGATGGAGTCTTGCTCTGTCACCCAGGCTAGAGTGCAGTGGCATGATCTCAGCTCACTGCAAGCTCTAGCTCCTGGGTTCACACCATTCTCCTGCCTCAGCTTCCCAAGTAACTGGGACTACAGGCGCTCGCCACCACGCCCAGCTAATTTTTTTTTTTTTTTTTTTTTTTTGTATTTTTAGTAGGGATGGGGTTTCACCATGTTAGCCAGGATGGTCTTGATCTCCTGACCTTGTGATCCGCCCGCCTCGCCTCCCAAAGTGCTGGGATTACAGGCAGAGCCACCACGCCTGGCCAATATACCTTAATTTTTAATATAAAAAATTGATTTTATATTTTTACAAATATCTGAAGTAAATGTACTTAACTGTAGAGAATAATACCTACATATGGCCAGAATACTCTTTTTCTGTATCAGTAAGACAATGTTGGCAAAATTACTGATCTAAATTCAAGTTTTCAGCTTTGATCACCATGCTTCTCCATGAGCACATTTCTTTTGTTTCTTCTTCTTCTCCTTTTTTTTTTTTTTTGAGACACAGTGTCGCTCTTGTTGCCCAGGCTGGAGTGCAATGATGCGATCTCAGCTCACCACAACCCCTGCCTCTCAAGTTCAAGCGATTCTCCTGCCTCAGCCTCCCAAGTAGCTGAGATTACAGGCATGCGCCACCACGCCCTGCTAATTTTGTATTTTTAGTAGAGATGGGATTTCTCTATGTTGGTCAGGCTGGTCTGGAACTCCTTACCTCAGGTGATCCACCCACCTTGGCCTCCCAAAGTGCTTGGATTACAGGCATGACCCACTGCACCCGGCCAGCACTGTTCTGAATCAATAAAAATGATCTCAGCTTAAATCTTCCATTTGATTAAGAACTTAATTTAAAAATTTTATTTTTGAGGCACCTTCTAAACTTCTGGGCTCAAATAATTTTTCTGCATTGGCCTCCCACAGTGCAGGAATTACAGGCATGAGTTGCTGCATCCAGTACTTTTAAATTTTTTAATGAGATTTTTATTTGGCTACATATTACTTGAATTCACTTTAGTCAATAATTTTCATTGTTACTTACAATGCTCAGAAAATACTACCTCCTGGGTTTGTGCTTTCATAAATTCAATGACATATATTAGGCCTGAAACCTTTCCATTTAAAATAATTGTCTGGTGTTGGAAAATAATGGGTATTTTTAGTTTACTGGCCAAAAGTGCTGCCCATTTATTTATATGCCTAATTAGTCAAACTTTCTAATAAAGTTATTTAACTTTATGTTCATTATTATTATTATTGCATACCAAAAGATTTAATTTCCTTAATTACACTATTGCATACCAAAAGATTTAATTTCTTTAATTACATTAATGGCCCTAATGTAACTTAGTATAAGTTACATTATACCCCAGAGGCTGGGGAGGAAGTGGTTGAAGAAAGAAAAAATGTTGATGGAAGTGTACCACGTTTCACTTAGGAGAAATAAGATTTAGTGATTAATTGTACAGAATATTGACTATAATAAATAATAATGCAGTGTATATTTTGAAATTGGTATAAAAAGATTTTAAATGTTTTTGCCACAAAAGTATAATAAGTATGTGAGGTGCTGAATTTGTTACTTAGCTTGACTTAAACATTTTACAGCATAAACATAAAAATATGACAGTGTACCCAACAAATACATACTTAGGATGTTATAATTATATAATTGTATTACATTGAGACAGAGTCTTGCTCTGTCACCAGGCTGAAGTGCAGTGGCATGATTTCGGCTCACTGCAACCTCCGCCTCCCGAGTTCAAGCAATTCCCCTGCCTCAGCTTCCTGAGTAGCTGGGATCACAGGTGCATGCCACCATGCCTGGCTAATTTTTGTATTTTTAGTAGAGATGGGGTTTCACCATGTTGGTCAGGCTGGTCTCAAACTCCTGACCTCGTGATCCACCCACCTTGGCCTCCCAAAGTGCTGGGATTACAGGCTTGAGCCACCGTGCACAGCCAATAATCACTATTTTTATAAAGAAAATACAGAGTTTTTTAAAGAGAGAAGAGATTAATTATAGAAGGCAGAGACAAGTATAATTTATTGTGATTGGAACTAAATGCTATCAGAAGATTTACTATGTATGTGAAATTCTTTGACAAACTTCATGAACTTCAACTGGTCACAGGAAATCTCATTGTGCTCCTCTTTCTTTTTAAAGACAGAATCAACTTTACTATATTGCAATAATTTTTCTTAGGGTAAAACTTGGGATTCACAGTTATCTCAGGATTAATGGTGAATGTATTTGAAAAATTCTCTGATAGTCCTGACTAATCTTAGTAGGTCTAGTTTGGTTCTTATTGAATTGGATCACCTCATAGTCCCTTAATAAGCCAACTTTAAGAGAAATATACTTTCTGTTTTTTTGAGAATTGTTTGAGTCATTGACTGATGTAAGTAACAGACATAGACCATGAACAGGTTACAAAAGATAAATAACGTCCTTAATGTACCTAAAAAAACTTTTTTAAACTGCATCTCTTAGGACTCATCCCATGTAGATGAGTCCAAAAAACACAATAATAACTAATAAAATACATTTTTCTGCAATGGAAGATATCTGAGGATCACTAAAAACAACAAAGTTGGCCAGGCATGGTGGCTCATGCCTGTAATCCCAGCACTTTGGGATGCTGAGGCGGGTGGTTCACAAGGTCAGGAGTTCAAGACCAGCCTGGCCAACATAGTGAAACACCATCTCTACTAAAAATACAAAAATTAGCGAGGTGTGGTGGCATGTGCCTGTAATCCCGGCTACTTGGGAGGCTGAGGCAGAAGAATCACTTGAACCCAGGAGGTGGAGGTGGCAGTGAACTGAGATCACACCACTGCACTAGAAATAAAAAAGAAAATATAAACAATGAAAGAGAAAGAAGAAAGTGGATTACTCACAATAGCCAAGATATGGAATCAACCTAAATGTTCATCAACAGTTGAATGAATAAAGAAAATGTGGTATATTTACACAATGGAATGCTATTCAGCCCTTAAAAAGAAGAAAGCCTTGTTATTTGCAAAAAGCTTATTGAACCTGAAGGACATTATGCTAAGTAAAATAAGCTAGCATTGAAAAAATTTTTTAAAAAGATCTCATTTCTATGCAGAGTGCAAAAGAAAATTCAAACTCATAGAAGCAGAGAGTAGAATAATGATTGCCTGCAACAGGGGGTGAAAAAGATGTTGGCCAGACATAATGGGTCTTCCCTACATCTATTACCTTAACAAATGTTATTCTCCTTGTAGTTTTGATTCACTAGGGAATTGAATCATATCCTGAAGAATCAAAACTGAAGGAATAATATATTTGTTAAAGCAATGCAGGTTGTATACTGACATTTCAGAGGCTTAGCAAAATAATATATTTTCTTCTCACATTATCCCTTATGGTTTTTTTCCTTGATAAAAAGACTTCCTCACGATTTTTTAGTAATCATATCTTCTTTCATCTTCTATCTGCATCCTTCTCGTTCTTCTTTGAATAAATTAACAAAGAGATGTAGAAAAGACACATTTGCTTTTTATCCACACATCACTTCCACTCACTATTAGTCAATGTAAGTGTAGCTGAGAATAGCAGTCTTCTGGCAGGACACTTCTCAGCAATAAATAAAACTCTGAAAGAAAAGTGTAGATTTTTCATGAAAAGCTAATGTATTTTAAGCAAAACAAGCATATTCATCAATAATAAAATGCTTGTGGCAACATATAGATTCATTTTATTGATTTCCATGTAGCTCACGTAATATTTGACCAAAAGCTAGGCAATATACGCAGAAAAAGGAATATTTTTTGAAATAAGAATATTGTGAAGTTGTTCTGTCAAAAGAAGTAAAAATATTATGATCTCATACTAATAGTCTCATCTATAGTTCTACAATATCAAATGCTTTTTATTAAAATTTGTATTTTATATAGGTATCCAATTTATATCACCCTCCTTCACTAACACCCTCCTTCACTATTTCCCACTTTATATCAGTGGGAAACAGGCCACCTGGTCCCAGGAAAGCATGTGGTGCTATTGCGACTTTAACGATGATGATGAAAAGCACTTGTTTGGGTGGTTCTGATGTACCACTGTTATTTTGCCCAAAGTATTGTTATTTTTTAAAATTCTTCTCTAAATTTACTGATAAAATAAAATTCTTAACTAAGAAGACTTTATCTCATTCATGTATGTATTATGAAATTTTGTTGACATTTAAGCGTCTCTGACTTACCAGGAATATTGAAATTTTCCATTAATTCAATTGAGCACTGTAAATAAACAATTGTTTACTAATAGCCTTTGGGAGGCAGAGTAAGATTTATAGAATTTCTTTATAATATGTTCCTAGTAATCCCTCTGAACACAGCATTCTCAATTCTTAGTATTCACCCTGAGTCACTCAGGAGAAATTGGTATCTCTGTAAACAGGCAAACGAAGGTGCTGGGTGGAGGTGCATCACATTGTACAAAAATGCTGTCCACACGCACCTATAAGGGCCTTAATTTAATGGACTGTTAGTTACATGGCTACATACATACTGAATCTAATCATACTATCTTTTGTCAGCTAATGGCATTTGTTACCTATTAATTCAATATAATTATTTGCTTGGCTGAAAAATCCTTTGTTAATTTATTCTAAATTGAGAGATTAGATTTGCAATCTTCAGTCTTTTAATGTTAAAGCAAATCACAGAAGAGCAATGTATGTATATAGTATGCATTTTCCTACCTATGAAAATTATTTATATTGCCTTGAAAACCCTAGGAAGCCACCTAAAGAACACTCTCTTCAAATCCTTTAGCCAGGATTTTAGACTTAAAAAATAAAAAACTTACTGATAGACCAAAGTCTAAATCTTCTCTTTGCTTCTTGTCTGTAATCTGGCCATTTCAAAAAGCATGTCAATTATGCCAAGCCATTGAAAAGATGTGGTTTTGACTAGTTTCATCCCATTTCAAATGTTTTTTTCTAATCGTTACTTTTGTCATGTTAATCTAAGAGCAAATATCTACATAAAGGTTCATGCATTCAAGCAATATTTATATTATGACTAGGTGTGATGGCTCATGCCTATAATCCCAGCACTTTTGGAGGCTGAGGTGGGCAGATCACTTGAGGTCAGGAGTTCAAGACTAGCCTGGCAAACTTGGTGAAACCTCATCTCTACTAAAAATACAAAAGTTAGCCGGGTGTGGTAGTGTGTGCCTGTAGTTTCAGCTGCTTCGCAGTCTGAGGCAGGACAATCAGTCGAACCTGGGAGATGGAGGTTGCAGTGAGCTGAGATCACACCACTGCACTTCAGCCGGAGCAATGAAGTGAGAGTCTGTCTCCAAAAAAAAAGAAAAGAAGTATATATGTATGTGTGTGTGTGTTTAAAGTTCAATACTGTATTACAGTATAGTAGAACCCTCTAAAAATATTAACAGTTTTCTGGCTTATTTATTCTTTGTGTACCATTTTATACATTCACAAAAACATTAAACATGAAAATGTACCCAATTATTCAATTTCTGTTAATTTTTATTAAAAGTGAGTGTTAAAAATAATTATTTTTTTTTCTTGTTAAAGAGGTTTTTGTTTTGTTTTGCTTTTTTGAGACAGAGCCTTGCTCTGTCACCCAGGCTGGAGTGCAGTGGCTGGATCTCGGCTCACTGCAACCTCCACCTCCTGGGTTCAAACGATTAAAGATGGTTTTTATTGTTATACTCAGGAGTGTTATCTCTGGAGACACATTTGCCTGTGTTTTAATATTGGCTCTGTTTCTTTCTCTGCAAACTGAGAATAATAACACCTATGTTATTCAGTTACTGTGAGAATTAAATTTATTAACACATAAAAGTATTATAGTTAATGCTCAGTACAAATTAATGATTAATAAGATGTGTATATGCTGAATTACACTAGTATGTGCTTTAAGACGGGAATGCCCTTTTATAACACGAGTTTTTCAATCAATATATTTAATTTTTTAAAATAAATATTGTATAGATACACAATGGAATACTATTCAGCCTCAAAATGTGGTAAGTTTCATCATTTGAATCGATATAGATAAATTTAGAAGACAGCATACTAGATGGAATAATCCTGACACAGAAAGACAAATGCTATATGATCTCATATATCTATAGAAAAAAGTTTAACTCGGGGCGCAAAGCGAGCCGGTGGATCCATAAAGAACCCAGCCAACCCGCAGAGAGAAGGGAGGGGCTGAGCTGTGAGGAGAGCGGGGCCCAACAACCATGTTTACATGGGAGTCCTTTCACCCAGAAAGTTACGAATTGGACAAAAGCTTCCGGCTAACCAGATTCACTGAACTGAAGGGCACAGGCTACAAAGTGCCCCAAGACGTCCTGCAACAATTGCTGGAATCTTTACAGGAGAACCACTTCCAAGAAGATGAGCAGTTTCTGGGAGCCTTCATGCCAAGGCTTGGCATTGGAATGGATACTTATGTCATTCCTTTGAGACACAGTGGGCTTTCCTTGGTTCAAATCACAGATTACATTTACCCAATCGTAGACGACTCTTACATGACAGGCAGGATAGCATGTGCCAATGTCCTCAGTGACCTCTACGCAATGGGGGTCACAGAATGTGACAATATGCTGATGCTCCTTGGAGTCAGTAATAAAATGACCAACAGGGAAATGGATAAAGTGATGCCTCTGATTATCCAAGGTTTTAAAGATGCAGCTGAGGAGGCAGGAACGTCTGTAACGGGCGGCCAAACAGTACTAAACCCCTGGATTGTCCTGGGAAGAGTCACTACCACTGTCTGCCAACCCAGTGAATTTATCATGCCAGACAATGCAGTGCGAGGGGATGTGCTGGTGTTGACAAAACCCCTGGGGACACAGATGGCAGTGGCTGTGAACCAGTGGCTGAATATTCCTAAGACATGGAATAATATTAAACTAGTGGTCACCCAAGAAGATGTAGAGCTGGCCTACAAGGAGGCAATGATGAACATGGCGAGGCTCAACAGGACAGGCGGCCTTCTGATCTGTTTACCACTTGATCAAGCAGCTCGGTTCTGTGCAGAGATAAAGTCCCCCAAATATGGTGAAGACCACCAAGCATGGATTATTGGGATTGTAGAGAAAGGCAACCACACAGCCAGAATCATAGACAAACCCCTGATCATCGAGATTGCACCACAAGTGGCCACTCAAAATGTGAATCCCACAGCCGGGGCCACCTCTTAATCTAAACAGAAATAGCTGTTTGGTTTTGTTTTTAAATAGATCTGTTTCATTTATCATCACTTCAATTAAAGACTATAAGCAACAAAAATCTCATTGTATCTACACATCGGGTGACCTTAGATCTGTTTGTAAGTGGATACAATTAATAAAACCCATGCCTTTTTTTCCTGTCACATTAACTGAAAATGCGCCTAATCTTGAGGCAGCTTCTGAGTTGAGAATATTGTTATCCAATACCGCTGATTCATTTTGAATCTTTAGACACTTACCTTTTGCCGCATAGGCTCTTTTTAAAGGTGCTTCCACATAGCACAGACATTACCAGTAGTCATGTCAAAGAGCAGCTGGTGTCTTCATTTTATGTATATTTATCATATAAGTCTGATTTTTTAACCGTCTTGAATGGTTTTCTGGAGGGATAGCATTGGTCAGTGGCACATGACGGCATCCCAGTCATAAGAGGGTTGCACGATTCCTTTGAGTGATTTGAAAAGCCTAGTCTTCTCTCAAGAGCATCTCGGACCCAGAACATTCTCCAGTAGTGCATTCAGTTCAACATGGCAAGTGCTTCACTGCTTGGAAAACACTTTGAAGACAAAAAGAAAATCTTATTTCTTTTTTTGGAGGCTTTCTGACAGTTACAGTAATACCATTAACTGTTTTTTTATCGATAGCAAAAAAAGGATACTTTTTGCAATGTAATTAGATGTTTTATAGTGCTACAAGGAATTGCCTTCCAAATGGAGGTTAGTGTATAATACTCATTTACAATTCAATATATAATTACGCAAATAATTTTAAAATATAATCAATAATAAAGACTGTTCTGTGGATGGTAGTGTTTAATACATTTTATATTCTGTATAGTGATTTCAGGCCTTCTGTTTTCTTAAAATCAGCAGATATTTAGCGTAATTCTTAGCATTATTTTGTCCTTTGCGCTAGTACATTTTTGTGCACGCTTTTTGTGATCTGTGTTAAAAACCTGCATTGCCAACATTGCAGCCCAAACTTAAACTCGTTATTCAAATAAATATTTAATTTTTTAAATTGCTCTTGTATAAAAAAAAAGAATAAAGTTAAACTCAAAAAAGTACAAAGTGGAATAATCTTTACCAGAAGCTGAGTGTGGTGGGAAGGAAACAGAGAGGGGTTGATCAAAAAATACAAAGTTTCAAATAGACAGGATAAATAGGTTTTGAGTTCTATTGCACAGCAGGGTGACTATAGTAAACAATAACGTGTTGTATACTTCAGAATAACTAAGAGTAAATTTCAAGTGTCTCACCACAAAAAAAGATAGGTAAGCAAGTTGTTATTTAACTCGACGTAATCATTTCATGCTACATACATATATTCAAATATCTCATTGTACCCCATAATGTACAGAACTCTGGTGAATGAAAAATATTCTTAATATATATATTTTTAAAAGGATAGTATGTAAAACATTCAACTAATATTATACCCCCAGACTGACTAGAAGAAACATGGGTTATAAACAACTGATGTGGCCACCTTGTTTTTAGGTTTAACATTAATCATGATCTAAAAGAATCAATAATTAAGAGTGAATAAATTTCCTGTACACCGGCTATGTGCTGGGGACTTATTGGCCACATTTATTTATATTAATTGCTTTAATTTTACCAAAACCCTAAGATTTAGGCAGTAAAGAGCTGAAGAGTCAAGCACAGAGAGATCAAGAAACTGTATTCATGTCATATAGTCCATAAATGGCAAAACTGGAATGCAACGAGGAACCACCTGATATGGAGTTTCAATCTTAACCATTATGCCCAACACCCTCTCATCCAATGCTACTTTTTATTTTTGACCTAACATTTTTGGCTTTGAATTTTCTAAATTAGTAGAAATAAAGAGAAATTTAAAAACCCCTTTTTTGGGGGAAAAAAATAGCGAACAGGAGGCAAGGGCTAGATTGCAGCTCCCACTCAGTGCAGTATGTGGAGACTCACATCATTAACTTTTGCTCCAGAAGTACTGCAGGAATAAACTAGGAGAGCTGAGAGAATCCAAAGACCCTCTGAAGGAAGCAAACTGCTCCTGCAGGACCTGGCAGACAGCCAAAATATTGATAGTGTTCAAGATGTGAAAGTGGGAAAAAGGGATAGTCTGCCCTTGAACACATACCCTCACTGGGGAACCTGAAGGTCTAGAACATGGAATAAGAAATCTGACTTTACCTGGAACTGAGTCAATTTACAGAGCTGAGCTAAATACAGAGGTAGAAGAAGTGGGAAAAGCCTGGTGGGCTCTCTGAGTCTTCTGGGAAGCCATTTTAGACCTGCCTCAAAGGGGCCCTTGGGGAGGGCTGCCAGGGGAACTTGGAAAGGACCACAGGGCGAAGGAAACCTCCAGCTGAACTTTCTAACAATTCTAATCAAACGTGAAGTCTCCTGGCCAGAAATTCGGAAAGGGTGTGAATTGGGTGAGCAGACTCCACAGGCAGCAAGGCACAAAAGCCCTGCTTGCTTTTGCAGCTGGGAGGCTGGGAGCCAGGGGCAAGTTCTTAGCTCTGCTCCCTCACTGCCTGGCAGAACACTCGGTGCTCTTGGGGGTGGGGAGCATGGTGGGAATGAGTCTTGCTTTTGGGGTTGCATGAGAGATGGGTGAGGCATGTAACTGCTGGCTTTCCCCCTTTCCCCCACACCCCTGACAACCTGCATGACACAGCAGAGGCAGCCATAATCCCCTGGGAACATAACTCTATTGACTGGGGAACCACACCCCCATTTCCCACTGCAGCTGCAGCAAGCCCCGCCCAAGCAGGAGGCTAAACTCAGACACGCCTACCCATGTCCCCACATGATCTTCCCTCCCCACCCACCCTGGTAGCTGAAAACAAATATCATATATTCTTGGGAGTCCTAGGACCCCACTCACCACCTGATTCTCCCTATACTACCACAGCTGATGCTCCCTTTAAAGCGCCACCTCCTGGCAAGTAGCCAACGAGTACAAAAATAGTGCATTAAACAACCAAAACTAAGGACCCTAACAGAATCCAATTCATCACCTGCTACCTCCACCAAAGCAGGTGCTAATATCCACAGCTGAGAGACCTGCAGACAATTCACATCACAGGACTCGGTGCAGACAACCCCCAGTACCAGCCTGGAGCCTGATGGACCTGCCTAGTGACTAGATCCAGGAGACAGATAACAATCATTACAGCTTGGCTCTCAAGAAGCCACATTGATAGGAAAAAGAGGACAGTACTACATTAAGAGAATACCCCATGGGACAAAATAATCTGAACAGTAACCTTGACACTTAGACATTCCCTCGGACATAGCCTACCCAAATGAGAAGGAACCAGAAAAACAATTCTGGTAATATGACAAAACAAGGTTCTTTAACATTCCCCCCCAGCCGGGTGTGGTGGCTCATGCCTGTAATCCCAGCACTTTGGGAGGCCGAGCTGGGCAGATCACGAGGTCAGGAGATTGAGACCATCCTGGCTAACACAGGGAAACCCTGTCTCTATTAAAAATACAAAAAATTAGCCTGATGTGGTGGCGGGCACCTGTAGTCCCAGCTACTCGGGAGGCTGAGGCAGGAGAATGGCGTGAACCCGGGAGGTGGAGCCTGCAGTGAGCAGAGATCACGTCACTGCACTCCAGCCTGGGTGACAGAGCGAGACTCTGTCTCAAAAAAAAAAAAAGCCCCCCCAAATCACACTCACCAGCAATGGATCTAAACCAAGTAGAAATCCCTGATTTACCTGAAAAAATAATTCAGAAGGTCAGTTATTAAACTAATCAAGGAGGCACTAGAGAAAGGTGAAGTCCAATTTAGGAAAATAAAAAAAATACAAGAAATAAGGGGAGAAATCTTCAGTGAAATTTTCTGAGATAGCATAAATGAAAAACAATTACAACTTCAGAAAATGAAGTACACACTTAGAGAAATGCAAAATGTTCTGGAAAGTCTCAGCAATAGAATCAAGCAAGCAGAAGAAAGGAGTTCAGAACTCGAAGGCAAGGTTTTTGGATTAACTCAACCCAACAACAACAAAGAAAAAAAGAATGAGAAAAAATGAACAAAGCTTCCAAGAAGTTTGGAATTATTTTAAGTGAGCAAATCTAAGAATAATTGGTGTTTCTGAGGAGAAAGAGAAGTCTAAAACTTTGGAAAGAAAAACCTATCAGATTAAGAGCAGATTTCTCAGCAGAAACCCTACAAGCTAGAAAACATTGGGACATTATCTTTAGTCTCTTTAAATTAAACAATTATTAGCCAAGAATTTTTTATCCAGTGAAACTAAGCTTCATAAATGAAGAAAAGATACTGTCTCTTTCAGACAAATGCTGAGAGCATTTGCCACTACCAAGCCAGCACTAAAAGAGCTCAAAATATGGATACACATCTTTGAAACACATCAAAACAGAACTTCTTTGAAGCATAAATCTCACAGGACCCATAAAACAAAAATACAATCTAAAAAAACAGTATACAGGCCACAAATAGCAGAATGAATAAAATAGTACCTTACATCTTGATACTAACATTGAAAGTAAATGGGCTGAATGCTCCACTTAAAAGATACAGAATTGAAGAATTGATAAGAATTCACCAACCAATTATCTGCTGCCTTCAAGAGACTCGTCTAACATAAAGATTCACATAAACTTAAGGTAATGGAGTGGAAAAAAAAATTCCATGCAAATAGACACCAAAAGCAAATAGGAGTAGCTATTTTTATATCAGACAAAGCAAACTTTAAAGCAATAGCAGTTAAAGAAGACAAAGAGGGACATTATATCATAATAAAAGGCCTTGTCCAACAGAAAAATGTCAAAATCTTAAATATATATGCACCTAACACTGGAGCTACCAAATGTATAAAACAATTACTACTACACCTAAGAAATGAGATAGACAGCAACACAATAGTGGAAAACTTTAATACTCCACTGACAGCACTAGACAATTCATCAAGACAGCAAGTCAACAAAGAAACAATGGACTTAAACTATACCCTAGAACAAATGGGCTTAACAGATACTTACAGAACATTCTAACCAAGAACTGCAGGGAAAAATATATATATATACATATATATATATATGTATATGTATTAGAAGAGATGGGTTTCACCATGTTAGCCACGCTGGTCTCAAACTCCTGACCTCAAGTGATCTGCCCACCTCAGCCTCCCAAAGTGCAGGAATTACATGTGTGAGCCACAAGGCCCAGCCTACAGATGCAAAAGTTCTTAACAAAATGCTAGCTAACCGAATCAAACAACATATTAAAAAAATCCACCATAATCAAGTAGGTTTTATACCAAAGATTCATGGATGGCTTAACATGTGGAGTCAATAAATGTGATACACCACATAAACAGAATTAAAACAAAAAATCACGATTATCTCAATAGAGGCAGATAAAGCATTTGACAAAATTCCAGGATCCCTTTATGATTAAAACCCTCAGCAAAATTGGCATACCAGAGATATATTTTAATGAAATAAAAGCCATCTACTGTCAACATAATAGTGAATGGGGAAAAGTTAAAAGCATTTTTCTCTGAGAACTGGAACAGGACAAAAATGTCCACTCTCACCATTTTCATTCAACATCGTACTGAAAGTCCTACCCAAAGCAATCAAACAAGAGAAAGAAATAAAGGGCATCCAAATTAGTAAAGAGGAGCTCAAACTGTATTTTTTTCCTGATGATATAATTGTATACCTAGAAAGCACTAAAGACTCCTCCAAAAAGCTCCTAAAACTGATAAATTCAGCAAAGCTTCAGAATAAAAAATCAATGTGCACAAATCGGTAGCTCTGCTATATACCAAAAGCAACCAAGCTGAAAATCAAATTAAGAACTCAACCCCTTTTATAACAGCTGCACAAAAATACAAAATACTTAGGAATACACCTAACCACGGAGGTGAAAGACCTCTACAAGGAAAACTACAAAACACTGCTGAAAGAAATTATACATGACACAAGCAAATGAAAACACATCCCATGCTCATGGATGGGTAGAATCAATATAGTGAAAATGACCATAATGCCAAAAGCAATCTACAAATTAAACACAATTCCCATCAAAATACTATCATTATTCTTCACAGAACTATAAAAAACAATCCTACAATTCATATGGAACCAAAAAAGAGCTTACATAGCCAAAGCAAGACTAACCAAAACCAACAAATCTGAAGGCATCACATTACCTAACTTCGAACTGTACTATAAGGCCAGTCACCAAAAAAGCATGGTACTGGTATAAAAACAGGCACATAGGCCAACGGAACAGCATGAAGAACCCAGAAATACACTCAAATACTTACAGCCAACTGATCTTTGACAAAGCAAACAAAAACACAAAGTGGGAAAAGGACAACCTATTCAACAAATGGTGCTGGGATAATTGGCAAGCCACATGTAGAAGAATAAAACTGGATCCTCATCTCTCATCTTATATAACAATCAACTCAAGATGGATCTAAGACTTAAATCTAAGATCTAAGACCTAAAACTATAAACAAAAACCCACAGAGCGGGAGGAAATTTTCAAAATTTATACTTAGACAAAGGACTAAGATCCAGAATCTACAATGAACTCAAACAAATTAGCATAGAAGAAACAATCTCATTGAAGTGTGCTAAAACCACGAAAAGACAATTCTCAAAAGAAGATATAAAAATGGCCAGCAAACATATGAAAAAATGCTCAACATCACTAATATTCAGGGAAATGCAAATCCAAACTACAATGTGATACCACCTTACTCCCACAAGAATTGCCATAATCAAATAATCAAAAAATAATAAATGTTCGTGTGGATGCAGTGAAAAGGGAATACATCTACACTGCTGGTGGGAATGTAAACTAGCACAACCACTATGAAAAAGAGTGTGGAGATTCCTTAAAGAACTACAGGTAGAACTACCATTTGATCCAACAATCCCACTATTGGGTGTCTACCCAGAGCAAAAAAAGTTATTATACAAAAAAGATACTTGCACATGCATGTTTATAGCAGAATGATTTGCAATTGCAAAAATGTGAAACAAACCTAAATGCCCATCAATCAATGAGCAAATAAATTGTAGTATATATATGATGGAATACTCCTCAGCTATAAAAAGGAATGAATTAATGTAATTCACAGCAGCCTAGATAGGATTGAAGATTATTATTCTAAGTGAAGTAACTCAGGAATGGAAAACCAAACATTGTATGTTCTCACTCATAAGTTGGAGCTAAGTTATGAGGATGCAAAGGCTTAAAAATGACACAATGGATGGTGGAGACTCAGAGAGGAGTGTTGGGAGGGAGGTGAGAGATAAAAGACTACAAATTGGGTTAAGTATACACTGCTCGGGTGATGGGTGCATGAAAATCTCACAAATCACCACTAACAAATTTACTCAGCCAGGCACGGTGGCCCACACCTGTAATCCCAACACTTTGGGAGGCCGAGGCAGGCAGATCACGAGGTCAGGAGTTCGAGACCAGCCTGACCAACAAGGTGAAACCCTGTCTCTTCTAAAAATACAAGAATTAGCCGAGCAAGGTGGCTTGCACCTGTAATCTCAGCTACTCAGGAGGCTGAAGCAGGAGAATCGCTTGAACCCGGGAGGTAGAGGTTGCAATGAGCAGAGATTGTGCCAGTGTACTCCAGCCTGGGAGACAGAGCAAGACTCCATCTCATAAAAACACACAAACAAACAAACAACAAAAAACACATAAAACTTACTCATGTAACTGAATACCACCTGGTCCTCGAAACCTACGGAAATTAAACAAAAAATTAAAAAGAGTGAAAGGGACCTCAGGGCTCATCCAGTCTCACCTTTCTCATTTTGCAGATGCAGAAGAGAGGCTGTAGACAGTGCCAATCTCACATAGCCTTTCAGAGATCGACTCCAGACCTAAAATCAGACCCTCCGACCCCAAGCCCAAGTTCCCTTTCGCTATCACTGTCTCTCCAAAGAACAAAAATGAATCAAATTGAGAAAGGGAGTGGTAACACCCACATCCAGACTCTATTATTCTGGGCACTGTAGGACCTTTTTCATTCCCAGTGCTCATGTTATGCCCAAACCCTGGGAAAATGTGCCCTTTAAATCTCTGTGCACCCCTGGAACTAGCAGACATTAAAAGTAGTAACAACAGGTTGGGCACACAGCCTTGGGCCTGTGGTCCCAGCTAGTTGGGAGAGTGAAGAGGGAGGACATCTTAAGCCCAGGAGTTCTAGGCTGCAGTGACTTTTTAAAAACTTAACCTTGGCCGGCGCAGAGGCTCATGCCTGTAATCCCAGCACTTTGGGAGGTCAAGGTGGGCGGATCACGAGGTCAAGAGATTGAGACCAGCCTCGCCAACATGATGAAACCCCATGTCTACTAAAAATACAAAAATTAGCTGGGCATGGTGGTGCACGCCAGTAGTCCCAGCTACTCAGGAGGCTGAGGCAGGAGATCTCTTGGACTGGGGAGGTGAAGGACGCAGTGAACCGAGATTGCATCACTGCACTCCCACCTGGTGACAGTGAGACTCCGTCTCAAAAAATAAAAAAATAAAAAAAAATTAACCTCAAAATTCCAGGGAATCAAAAGAGAAATAAGTAAGTCAGATTAGTTCAAATTAAAAAGCTGCTGCACGGAATCTGATACAATCAACAAAATGAGATAACTAAAAAAATGGAGAAAACATTTGCAAATCATTCATGTGACAAGGGGTTAATATCAAAAATATATAAGAAACTCAAATGACTATGTGACAAAAGACTATTAAAATGAGTGAAAGGCTTAAATATTTTTCAAGACATACATATGGTCAACAGACACATAAAAATGCTCAGTATCAGTTATTATCAGGGAAAGGAAAGCAAAAAAACTGTATCAACTCATTTCTGTTAGAATTACTCTTATTTTAAAAATGTGTTAGTCAAGGTGTGAAAAAATGGCAATGCTTGCACACTGTTGGTTTGAATGTGAATGAGGACAGTCATTACGAAAAACAAAATAAGAATTTCTCAAAAAAAAAATTTAAAATTAAACCACCAAATACAGCAATTTTATTATTGGTTATACATCCAAAACAAACGAAATCAGAATGAAGAAATATGTGCTTCTTTGTTTTTTACAACACTCTTCACAATTACCAAAATATAGAATCAGTGGTTTCAACATTTAATGAGTAAATAAAGACAATGTGGTATATACACACAATGGAATACTATTCATCTTTAAAGAAGGAAATTTTATTATTTTCAATCACACGAATTAACCTGGAGGAAAACATTATATTTGTCGAAATAAGCCAGGCACAAAGATTATTATTTCATGATTTCACTTACAAAAGGATTCTAGAAAACTTAATCTTATTGAAGTAAAGTGGTGACCACCAGACACAAGTTACTTAGGAGAAAGGAGGGTTTGAAAAGATGTTGATCAAAAAATACATAATTATAGTTAATAGAATAAGTTCAAGAGATTTTTTTGTACAGCATAGTGACTATAGATCAAAATAATGTATTTGTAGTTTTGAAAAATGCCGACAATGTCACATGCTCTTGCCACAAAAATGTTAACTATGTGAGGTAACTACCTAGAATTAAGCATTTGACAATGTATATATATTTCCAAATACTATGTTTTACAAAATAAATACACATTTATTTATTTATTACAGATGATGATATGGAAGACACTAAAAGGGCAGGTGTTGCTTATAGATTTATGACTGGCCACTCTGGGAACACAGTAAACAAGTTTGCATAAAAAATAACACAAAATAATCTAAAAGTTTCCATAATCTCCAGAATTTTTCCGGAGAAAATGACCAAGAAGTTGACGACAGATGACTAAGAATATAAACTGTACACTGACCTTCACTCACTAAAAAGACACATAAAATAATGGTGAAATTAGGCCGGGCGCGGTGGCTGACACTTGTAATCCCAGCACTTTGGTAGGCCAAGGCGGGCGGATCACGAGGTCAGGAGATCGAGACCATGGTGAAACCCCGTCTCTACTAAAAATACAAAAAATAATTAGCTGGGCGTGGTGGCGGGCGCCTGTAGTCCCAGCTACTCAGGAGGCTGAGGCAGGAGAATGGCGTGAAACCGGGAGGCGGAGCTTGCAGTGAGCCGAGATCGTGCCACTGCACTCGAGCCTGGGCAACAGAGCGAGACTTCGTCTCAAAAAAAAAAAATAATAATAACGGTGAAATTCCTCTGAGTTGTAATATCAATATGGACAAGAAATATTACTCCAAATTTCAAATCCACAGAGGTCATTTTATTAGTTTGCAAACTTTAACATTCACACTTAAAAATCAAAAATTCAGCAGGGCACAGTGGCTCACGCCTATAATCCCAGCACTTTGGGAGGCTAAGGAGGGCAGATCACGAGGTCTGGAGTTCGAGACCAGCCTGGCCAACATGGTGAAACCACGTCTGTACTAAAAATACAAAAATTAGCTAGGTGTGGTGGCAGGCACCTGCAATCACAGCTACCAGGGAGGCCGAGGCAGGAGAATTGCTTGAACCCAAGAGGCAGAGGTTGCAGTGAGCCGAGATCACACCACTGCACTCCAGCCTGGGTGACAGAGCAAGATTCCGTTTCATAAATAAATAAATAAATAAATAAATAAATAAATAAATCTGTGTTGTGCTATATCATAGAACTTTAAATTTAAAATTCCTCACCATTAACTCTTAATAATTTAATTCCTAAGATGCATTTTCTAGCAAATATTAAATGTGTCACACTTTGTGTAAGAATTTAATAACATTTTCCGTTTACAGAGAAAAACAATGCTAAGTTATTTAATCCTCTGATCTATGGAAAATGTATGCCTTTTATCTTAACTGATCTGAAAGTTATGTTGATAAGCAAACTCTAAATAAAACCAACTTTTGAGTGCATTAAAAATACCAACTTTCTCATCAAAACCTACAAAGTACCATGTAAAATGACATGGCATGAAGACAATGAGAAAACTGTAGCAATCACACAGAAAAAGGAGGAGAAGGGCTGTGATGAATACACAGAAGACACATAATAAGACAAACAAAACTAAAGCTAATTAGGAAATAAAAGAAGCAGAATTTCTCTTTAGGTTCAGCAATATTTAGCTTCGCAGCATGAAAACAATTGTTATCTCCACATGAAGAATCAATCTTATTTCTTCACTATTGATATTTTCCCTCTCCGACTTGAACTTACAAACTAACTCTAGCAGGAATATTTATGGCTTATCATGGAGCATCTGCTACACAGCAAGCACTGTCACGTTTGTTCGCCACATTTATATATTAAAAGACATCATGACTTATGAAGCATCCCTAGTTCTTATCTGAACAAATTGCCTCAATAAATATACTTATGTCAATTATAATGAAAACAAAAAAAGTTAAAAAATACAGGCTTATGTAGAATTCTCCAATTAAAAGAAAAAATCGAATGTCCTAATAAAATACACAATTTTGGAAATACATAAAAAAATTGTTCAGTGTGCATTAAATTTTATAAAAATCATTATTAGTCATGACTAGCTCACATAATGAATACCTCATAAACTATAAAAGAAAAAATCATAAGAGACAGGAAAATTATAGGTCTAGCATGAGTACTAGGCAAAGAAAAACAAATTTTTCATGGGGAGATTCTGAACCATAAGTCAGAAGATTTTACAGTAATAAATTTTTTAAAAAGAAGAGTATAGATTTGCTTTCAGCATTTTTGAGGTTTTCAGTTTCAGTTAATAAGTCACCTTATTAAAATATTTGTTTTGTTACAATATTGCTCTATTCTTCTGAAAATAGGTACAAACTCATACTCATACATACTCTATAATTTTCTTGCACCTAAGGTTTATTTTTAGAGTAACACATGTGCATAGCTAATTTTATGTAAATCAAAACTAAAATTCTGTATGTTGGCAGGCAGAGAGAGACCACATGTTCAAAGAAAAATACATAACAAATTTTTTAAGCAGAACTCAGAATTTTAAGACTCAGGATTTTATTTATACTTGTAAATAATTTTTATTTTACTCATAAAAATGACCCTGTAGTCAATAGCATTTAATTGTACATTTTAAAGTAAGTAAAAGTGTAGAATGGGTTGGTAATCCAAAAGATAAATGCTAGAGTTGATGGAAACTTCATTTGCCCTTATCTGATTAATACATAAATTATGACTGTATCAAAAAATGCCATATATAACATAAATATAAACAGATACTATGTACCCACAAAAATTGAGAAAAATAAGTTTAAATTATAAATAAAAATTTAACCAATGGGAACGATATTCATTAATTTATTTGCAGTTTGAAGCCACTGGCAAAATAAATTATTGGAGATAGTCTATTATGTTATCAAATAGTCTACTGTTACCATCTTTGACCTACACCCTTGAGTAAGATAGGATAGGTAAAAATTAGTGGCATAATAATAATTCATTGAATGCACAGTGGTCTTATGTTAAAATTTTTAATTAAAAAATTGAGTTTACAATAATCTAAATCCTTAAAACTATACTGCATTTTATTACATAAAAGTACAATTAGTAAAATTATATACTAATTAATTTTAACTAAGATTATTTTGTTTGGAGTATAACGCAGAAGAATACTACTCTGAACATTTACATCATACATCACTCAATATTATAAATTGAACATAAAGAGCCTCTCCACTTAGATTTTGTCATGCATCCTACATTGTAATGTCTTTACTCTTCCATAGAAAAATTCAAAAACAATATCCACATAACAAAAAAGAATCTCTCATACCTTTGATGCAGCAACAATTAATCACATGCTTTCACTAGTGAATGCAATAGGAATGAACAGCATGAAGTAATTTGAGTTGAATTACATCATTATTCACTTTTCATAAATTCTGCAATTTTTTTCAAGGAAAAAGGTATACTTTGAATGTAATTGTAACTCTGCAAAAATATTTCTACTTCTTTTAAAGTTATGTACAAATAATTTATCTACCCACTTTAGTTTGGGGTTATTTTGTATACTCAGCACATTTACTTAGTGCAATGTTTGAAGTGTCAGTGCCTTAGATATTTTTACTGTGAATTCTCTGATACTTACGTAGACTTCTTTTTGAATTTTTTTTATATTTACTGCATCTGGAAAAATATAGTTTAGTATGCACCCCCTGGTGTTTTCTAAGATGTAGTTTTTGAAAAATTTTTGAAATGTATTACATTTGTAGTTTTTCTCCGATATAAATTCCTTGATGTTGAACGAAGTTTGAGCAACTGCTTCTGATACAAAATGTGTACAATAAGATCTGTGATACAAGTAAGGCAGGCACTACAACCCTCTTTATGTTTGTAATGTTTGTCTTCAAAATAAAAACAGTTTTTTTAAAGGCTTATATTGGCTGGGCACAGTGGCTCACCCCTGTTATTCCAGCACTTTGGGAGGCAGAGGTGTGTGGATGATTTCAAGTCAGGCGTTTGAGATGAGCCTGGCCAACACAGTGAAACCCTGTCTCTACTAAAAAACACAAAACTTGGTCGGGCGTGATGGCACATGCCTGTAGTCCCAGCTATTCTGGAGGCCCAGGCAGGAGAATTGCTTGAACCTGGAAGGCAGAGGTTACAGTAAGCCAAGATTGCACCACTGCACTCCAGCCTGGGAGAGAGTATTATGTACTCTCATTTAAAAAAAAAAAAACAAAAACACTAAAACAAAACCTTATACTTTGAGTTTTTGACAGTAATTGCATTTATAATGCTTTTATTAAGTACTAACTCTCTAATGTTGAATAAGATGTAAGCACATATTAATGGCTTTTCCACATTCTTTATATCAGTACAATTTTTTCTGAAGTATAAATGCTTTCCTGTGCAATAAGGTATAGGAATTAAAGTTTTGCCATATTCTTCACACTTCTGGGAGTTTCCGCCAGTATGAATTACCTTACCTACAATCAAGTGTGACAACCATTTAAAGGCTTTGTCACATTCTTCACATTTTTATAATTTATTATCAGTATGATTTCCTTTATGTTTAGAAAAGTTTGAAAGTTTTGTTAAAATCATTGTCACATTTTTCTGGTTTGTAACATTTTCATTATTAATTTTCTTTTGTTTAGTAAGATTTGAGAATTGGTTAAAAGCATTACCACATTCTTCATATTTGCGGGGTTTCTCTCCAGTATGAATTATATTATGTGTAGAAAGAGTTGAAGACTGGTTAAAGAATTTACCAAATTTTTCACATTTGTGCGGTTTCTCTCCTGCATGAATTTTCTTATGTGTAGGAAGTTTTACCACATTCTTTGAATTTCCAAGGTTTTGCTCCAGTATAAATTATCTTATGTATAGTAAGTGTTGAGACTTGGTTAAAAGCTTTGCCACATTCTTCACATTTGTAGAGTTTCTCTCCAGTTTGAATTTTCTTATGTATAGTAAAGTTTGAGAACTGGTTAAAAGATCTGCCACATTGTTCACATTTGTAGGGTTTCATTCAAGTATGAATTATCTTATGTATAGCAAGTTGTGAGAACTGGTTAAAAGATTTGCCACATTCTTCACATTTGCAGGGTTTCTCTCTAGTATGAATCTTCTTATGTTTAGTAAGGTTTGAGAGTTGGCTAAAACCTTTGCCACATTCGTCACATTTGTAAGGTTTCTCTCCAGTATGAATGATCTTATGTGCAGTAAGAGTTGAGGACTTCTTAAAGACCTTGCCACACTGTTCACATTTGTGGGGTTTCTCTTTACTATAAGTTTTCTTATGTCTCAGAAGGTGTGAGGACTGGTTAAAAGCTTTGCCACATTCTTCACATTTGTAGGGTTTTTCTCCACTGTGAATTATCTTATGTGTAGTAAGAGTTGAGGACTGGTTAAAGGCTTTTCCACATTCTTCACATTTGTAGGGTTTCTCCCCGGTATGAATTTTCTTATGTGTACTAAGGATTGAGTATCGGTGAAAAGCTTTTCCACATTCTTTACAGTATGAATTAACTTATGTTCAGTGAGCTTTGAGGACAGGTTAAAAGCTCTGCCACATTCTTCACATTTGTGGGGTTTCTCTCCGCTATGAATTATCTTATGTGTAGTAAGGATTGAAAACCGGTTAAAGGCTTTGCCACATTCTTCACATTTGTAGACTTTCTCTCTAGTATAAATTTTCTTATGTTCAGTAAGTTGTTAAGATAGGTTAAAAGCTTTGCCACATTCCTCACATTTGTATGGTTCCTCTCCAGTATAAATTATCTGATGTTTAGTGAGGGTTGGGGACTGCTTAAAGACCTTACCACATTGTTCACATTTGTAGAGTTTCCCTTCAGTATGAATAATCTATGTCTAGTAAGGTGTGAGGACTGGTTAAAGGCTTTGCCACAGTGTGCACATTTATAGGGTTTTTCTCCAGTACGAATTATCTTACGTTTAGTAAGGATTGAGGATTGGTCAAAGGCTTTTCCACATACTTCACATTTGTAGGGTTTTTCTCCAGTATGAATTTTCTTAGGTTTAGAAAGGTTTGTGGACCAGTTAAAGATTTTTCCACATTCTTCACATTTGTAGAAATTCTCTCTAGTATGAATTCTTTTATGTTGAGTTAGGCATGAAAGCATGCAAAGTGATTTGTCACATTCTTTACATCTGAAATATTCATTTTCAGTATGTCTTATCTTGTGTCTATTTGAATTTGAAAACTTATGCATGACTTTTACATACTTATTACATTGAAATATTTTGCTCAAGGTAGTTTTGAAACATTGGTAAAGTCCATTATAACCTCCTTGGTGTCCCTTACACTCATCCACACTTTTACAGCCTTTTCTTAGCTGTAAATTCTTATGTCCACATTTTCCATATCTGCTCAGTGTCACTTTTTGGAAAGAATCTTTTATGTTCTGCTCTAGCCAAAGGTCTTGGGCAAAACGAGAACACAGAGCTGAAAGAAACAAAAAATAACAAATTACTCCACCTGCTAGACTGAGATGAATATACTTTACAAATCTAACCTATAAAATCATACAAACTACATAAGCCAGACGGCATAGCAAAATACCACAGGTTCTAATTCCTTCATAGACATATAAATGTAACAAAAACATACTGACCAAAACATATCTGTGGAGAATTAATAAATGAGTTAAGTGTGTGCAGTGCCCCAGGATTGCACAATGCAATCAGCCACACAGAAGGGCGAGAAAAGTCTGTTACATTTACCCAACACAGCTCTTTCTGTTCCCTGATATAACATAGTGCCTCTAGAAGTAAACTGCCAACTCTTGGTTTCTTTTTCAAAAGGCAAGAGAAATAATAACACATACATCTTTATTTCTGATTTCTAGGTGTTTTGCAGACACTGGTTTCTGTTTCCCATGACATAAAGTGCTGAAACAAATGGCAGTATACTTTGGAATGACAAAATGTTGAGTCCACTGAGATCAAAGGTAAATGCTACAGCTGCAAAGAGACAGGGAACAGTTGTGGCAAGTGACTACTGACTATTAAGAAGAAACAAGAATGAACTAAAAAAACCCTAAAAAATTTCAGACATGACACATCCTAAGAACATGTCTGAAAGACTCTCAGAATCTTTAGCCAGACAAATGGTCTCAGACTTTGCCAGGACAAAGTTGCATTATAAACACTGACAGGTAGCTTTTTTTAATGTTCAAATTTCAATTGAAGATTACAATGTATACAAAATATTAGGGCAACATAGCCCTATCAATTATTATAAAATTTTCAGAAAGCAAGCATTCAAAAATGAAGATATGAGCTGGGCATGGTGGCTCATGTCTGTAATTCCAGCACTTTGGGAGGATGAGGTGGGGAGATGACCTGATGTCTGGAGTTTGAGACCAGCCTGGCCAACACACAGCAAGATTCTGTCTCAAAAACAAAAACAAAACAAAACAAAACAAAAAAAGATGCACAAATATATTTTTTAAATTTAAAATAAATTGAATAATACTCCATTAGTGTAACAGGAACACAGACAACTATTAAAAATCAGAAAAATGGGAATAACAACAAAAACAATGAAAGATATTAAAAAACAGAAATTGTGGAGGGAAAAAATACAAAAAATAACTGAAATACTATAAGATAAAATGATGTAAAAATGAAAAGGCTCAACAAACTAGAATACACACAAAGATATTTATATAACAAGCACATATATAAGCACAATTTAAAAAGTCACAGAAAAGAGAATCTTGGGAGCTGCAAGATGAAAATAATGTGTCATTTATAAGTATAATCTTATGAGATAACCAGTTAATTTTTCATGAAAGTTTTGCAGGCCAGAAGGAAACTGTGTGACATAATCAAAGTCCTGAAGAAAACAGCTGTCAAGTGAGAATAATACAAGCAGTAAAACTGTCCTGCCAAATAAAAAGACCTTCCAAAATAACCAAATCCTGAAAAAGTATATTGGCACTGCCATTTGTCCTACATATCAAAGATGCTGAAAGGAGTTTCTCCCACTAAAAATGACACAATGCAAGAAAGCAACACATAATCATATGAAAATACATAACTTTCTGGGAAAGACATGCATATACACAAAATGGAATTCCTTACCATTAAAATTTAACTTTCTAGGAAATAAATGCACATACACAAAAATGGAATTCCTTAGCATTATTGTAATAGTGCAGAAAACATTTCTAATTATTCTCTAAAATGTGAAAGATAAAAGCATAAAAATTTTTATAAACATCTGCTAACATACCACATAAGAAAATACAATTAGCAACATCACCAACAAAATTGAGAACAAATGTAATGAGAAAGAATTGTTGAATGCAACTGGTTTATTTTTTACCAGGTTAAAATATATTGTTGTATCTTTTAGAAGTTTTATGTAATCTCCAAGGTACAAGAAGGAAAATACCTGTATAGATACACAAAAGAAAATAAGACAGAAATGAAAGCATATCATTAAAAAAAAATCAAAAAGACACAAAGGAGACAGAAAAAAGAAAATGAGAAAGATGTAATAAACAATGAAATAACATTAGTAAGTCTTTCTCAGAAAATTACTTAAATATATATAAAATTAACTTTTGGATCAACAGATATATTTTTTTTTTTTTGAGATGGAGTTTTACTTTTGTCACCCAGGCTAGAGTGCAATGGCACGGTTTCAACCCACTGCAACCTCAACCTCCTGGTTCAAGCAATTCTCTTGTTTTAGCCTCCCGAGTAGCTGGGATTACAGGTACCCACCACTATGCCCAGCTAATTTTTGTATTTTTAGTAGAGATGGGTTTTCACCATATTGGCCAGGCTGGTCTCAAACTTCTGACCTCAGGTGATCCATCCACCACCAAAGTGCAGGGATTACATGTGTGAGCTACCATGCCTGGCCTCAATAGACATACTTTCCATCAATAAATACATAGAAAACATTTAAAAACCAAGATCCAACTTGACTTTTTACAAGTCTGTTGCAGTGTCATGATAACAAAAGAATAAAAATGGCAGGATGGAAGTAAACATTCCATGCGAACATTAACAAAACAAGGGCATAAGAGGTCAAAATAATATTACACAAGCTGCATCTTAAGTTAAAGACTGTCATTTTATAAAACGTACTTTAAAGTCAAAACTCCAAAGAGATTTTTAAAAATTACAAAATAATAGATTAATTCACTGGGAACCTATGACAAATTTCTACATATGTGTGTGTGTGGTGTGTGTGTGTTCGAGTTTGTGTATCTCACATTAAGTTTCCAAATATATAAAGTAAATATTGAAAGAATGGAGGAAACACATAGAAAGCAATGTAATTATAGTAGAGTATTTTAATACCTACTTGCTCTAATAAAAATAAGACAAAATATTAGTAAGGAAAGAGAGGGCTTAAAAGCACTATAAAACAATTATATTTAACAGAGGTATAGAGAATACTCCTAACAACATTAATGATATGCACTCTCCTCAATAGCTCATACAACATTCTCCTCAATAGAACACGGTAGGCCAAAAAAGAAGTCTTAACAAATTTTTTACAACTGAATTTGTATAGATTACTTTCTATGATAAACATGGAATAAGAGTATACAACAATAGAAAACACCAAAAATTCACAGATATATTGATAGTAAACAACACACTCTTCAGCATACTCATGTTCAAAGGTTGAAATAATAAGTGTTATAAATATATCCATACTGCTCAATGTAATATACAGATTTAATGCAATGTTTTCCAAATTTCTCATTGCATTTTTGAAGAAATAGAAACAGCAACCCCAAAGGTATATAAAATGTTGAGAGACAATAAAGTACTGAACAAACTTCAAAAAAAAAGGAACAATGTTGGAGGCAGAACAGTTCCTGATTTCAAAACATATTACAAAGCTACAGAATTAAAACAATTTGGCACGAGTATAAATGTTAAAAAGTAGACTAATAAAATAGAATGCAACATATATATACTTTCAAATATATGGTCATATGAAGAGTCATTTTTATACTCATAATTATTGTAGAATTGTTAGTGAAAGCCAATAGGTAAAAGCAATGCAAATTTCTGTCAACAAATCACTCAGTAAATATAATTTAAAATATCACTCATTTTTCAAAAAGCAGGAAATATTGTAAAAACTATAAGGATAAATCTTGATAATATGCAAAATGAAATGAGCCAGCCATGGAAAATATTGTATTAAGATATATAAAGAAGTTACACTCTTAGAATCAGGAAACAAAATAGTGTTTGAAAACTGCCATGAAATGGAAAAAAAAGGTAGTTGTTTAATGGGTAGTGAGATGTAGCTTTGCAAGGTAAAAACATCCTAGGGATATGTTGCATAACATTAAGATGACTAAACTGGATATTTAAAAATACTTGATTGTAAATTTTTTTATGTGCTTTTGACAGGTAAAAATAAACAATACCTAAAAAAAAACAGAATTATGATAGTTTTTAAATTATCCTCAAATCCAAAAGTTTTTTCTCTCAAACAAACACAATATAGATTCACAAATAGATGCTGAAATTAGGAGAATTTTTTTGACTTCTCACCTAGACAAGATTGAAAAACCATTCACAGCAAACCAACACCACAAATAAACAAGTTATAAAAAATACAAGGATAATATTCACAGAGGCAAACTGAGATAATTATATCAGCAGTAGCCATACAGTTCATATTTGACTTTGCTCCACACTGTCTTAAATTGTACAGAGACAAATATAGTCATACACAATATAAACATCAAAATACAATTGATTGGTGTGAGGTGGCATACCCTAAAATATCTAACTCAAAGCTATAAAATTGCAGAAGAAAATTAAAACATGAAAGGTAAAATTTACTAGACACCATCAAGTACATCAATATATTCATGAAAGAAATCTTAGAAGAATATTGAAAAAAAAAATCCAGAGCTTTCTTGAAGACAAAAATGTCTGAAAACTTTCCAAATTTTGATGTAATAAAAAAAACATGGGGGTGGAGCCAAGATGGCCGAATAGGACAGCTCCGGTCTAGAGCTCCCAGTGTGAGCGACACAGAAGATGGGTGATTTCTGCATTTCCATCTGAGGTACCGGGTTCATCTCACTAGGGAGTGCCAAACAGTGGGTGCAGGACAGTCGGTGCAGTGCACCGAGCACAAGCCAAAGCAGGGCGAGGCATTGCCTCACTTGGGAAGCGCAAGGGGTCAGGGAGTTCCCTTTCCTAGTCAAAGAAAGGGGTAACAGACGGCACCTGGAAAATCGGGTCACTCCCATCCTAATACTGCACTTTTCCAATGGGCTTGGAAAACGGCACACCAGGAGATTGTGTCCCACACCTGGCTTGGAGGGTCCTATGCCCACGGAGTCTCACTGATTGCTAGCACAGCAGTCTGAGATCAAACTGCATGGTGGCAGCAAGGCTGGGGGAGGGGCCCCTGCCATTGCCCAGGCTTGCTTAGGTAAACAAAGCAGCCAGGAAGCTCGAACTGGATGGGGCCCACCACAGCTCAAGGAGGCCTGCCTGCCTGCCTCTGTAGGCTCCACCTCTGGGGGCAGGGCACAGACAAACAAAAACTCAGCAGGAACCTCTGCAGTCTTAAATGTCCCTGTCTGACAGCTTTGAAGAGAGTAGTGGTTCTCACAGCATGCAGGTGGAGATCTGAGAACGGGCAGACTGCTTCCTCAAGTGGGTCCCTGACCCCCGAGCAGCCTAACTGGGAGGCACCCCTCAGTAGGGACAGACTGACACCTCACTCGGCCGGGTACTCCTCTGAGACAAAACTTCCAGAGGAACAATCAGACAGCTGAATTTGCGGTCCACGAAAATCTGCTGTTCTGCAGCCACTGCTGCTGACACCCAGCAAAACAGGGTCTGGAGTGGACCTCTAGCAAACTCCAACAGAACTGCAGCTGAGGGTCCTGTCTGGTAGAAGGAAAACTAACAAACAGAAAGGACACCCACACCAAAAACCCATCTGTACATCACCATCATCAAAGACCAAAAGTAGATAAAACCACAAAGATGGGGAAAAAACAGAGCAGAAAAACTGGAAACTCTAAAAAGCAGAGCACCTCTCCTCCTCCAAAGGAATGCAGTTCCTCACCAGCAACGGAACAAAGCTGGATGGAGAATGACTTTGATGAGTTGAGAGAAGAAGGCTTCAGACAATCAAGCTACTCCGAGCTACGGGAGGAAATTCAAACCAATGGCGAAGTTAAAAATTTTGAAAAAAAAATAGGCGAATGTATAACTAAGATAACCAATGGAGAGAAGGGCTTAAAGGAGCTGATGGAGCTGAAAGCCAAGTTTCGAGAACTACGTGAAGACTGCAGAAGCCTCGGTAGCCAATGCGATCAACTGGAAGAAAGGGTATCGCTGATGGAAGATGAAATGCATGAAATGAAGCGAGAAGAGAAGTTTAGAGAAAAAAGAATAAAAAGAAATGAACAAAGCCTCCAAGAAATTTGGGACTATGTGAAAAGACCAAACCTACATCTGACTGGTGTACCTGAAAGTGACGGGGAGAATGGAACCAAGTTGGAAAACACTCTGCAAGATATTATCCAGGAGAACTTCCCCAATCTAGCAAAGCAGGCCAACATTCAGATTCAGGAAATACAGAGAACGCCACAAAGATACTCCTCGAGAAGAGCAACTCCAAGACACATAATTGTCAGATTCACCAAAGTTGAAATGAAGGAAAAAATGTTAAGGGCAGCCAGAGAGAAAGTTCGGGTTACCCACAAAGGGAAGCCCATCAGACTAACAGCTGATCTCTCGGCAGAAACTCTACAAGCCAGAAGAGAGTGGGGGCCAATACTCAACATTCTTAAAGAAAAGAATTTTCAACCCAGAATCTCATATCCAGACAAACTAAGCTTCATAAGTGAAGGAGAAATAAAACACTTTACAAATAAGCAAATGCTGAGTGATTTTGTCACCACCAGGCCTGCCCTAAAAGAGCACCTGAAGGAAGCACTAAACATGGAAAGGAACAACCGGTACCAGCCACTGCAAAAACATGCCAAACTGTAAAGACCATTGAGGCTAGGAAGAAACTGCATCAACTAATGAGCAAAATAACCAACTAACATCATAATGGCAGGATCAAATTCACACATAACAATATTAACTTTAAATGTAAATGGGCTAAATGCTCCAATTAAAAGACACAGACTGGCAAATTGGATAAGGAGTCAAGACCCATTAGTGTGCTGTATTCAGGAAACCCATCTCACGTGCAGAGACACACATAGACTCAAAATAAAGGGATGGAGGAAGATCTACCAAGCAAATGGAAAACAAAAAAAGACAGGGGTTGCAATCTTACTCTCTGATAAAACAGACTTCATAGCAATAAAGATCAAAAGAGACAAAGAAGGCCATTACATAATGGTAAAGGGATCAATTCAACAAGAAGAGTTAACTATCCTAAATATATATGCACCCAACACAGGAGCACCCACATTCATAAAGTAAGTCCTAAGCAACCTATAAAGAGACTTAAACTCCCACACAATAATAATGGGAGATTTTAACACCCCACTGTCAACATTAGACAGATCAACGAGACAGAAAGTTAACAAGGATATCCAGGAATTGAACTCAGCTCTGCACCAAGCAGACCTAATAGACATCTACAGAACTCTCCACCCCAAATCAACAGAATATACATTTTTTTCAGCACCACACCACACCTATTCCAAAATTGACCACATAGTTGGAAGTAAAGCTCTCCTCAGCAAATGTAAAAGAATGGAAATTATAACAAACTGTCTCTCAGACCACAGCGCAATCAAACTAGAACTCAGGATAAAGAAACTCACTCAAAACCACTCAACTACATGGAAACTGAACAACTTGCTCCTGAATGACTACTGAGTACATAATGAAATGAACGCAGAAATAAAGATGCTCTTTGAAACCAAGAGAACAAAGACACAACATACCAGAATCCCTGGGACACATTCAAAGCAGTGTGTAGAGGGAAATTTATAGCACTAAATGCCCATAAGAGAAAGCAGGAAAGATCCAAAATTGACACCCTAACATCACAATAAAAAGAACTAGAAAAGCAAGAGCAAACACATTCAAAAGCTAGCAGAAGGCAAGAAATAACTAAAATCAGAGCAGAACTGAAGGAAATAGGGACACAAAAAACCCTTCAAAAAATTAATGAATCCAGGAGCTGGTTTTTTGAAAAGATCAACAAAATTGATAGACCATACCAAGACTAATAAAGAAGAAAGGAGAGAAGAATCAAATAGATGCAATAAAAAATGATAAAGGGGATGTCACCACCGATCCCACAGAAATACAATCTACCATCAGAGAATACTACAAATACCTCTATGCAAATAAACTAGAAAATCTAGAATGGATAAATTCCTTGACAAATACACCCTCCCCAGACTAAAGCAGGAAGAAGTTGAATCTCTGAATAGACCAATAACAGGCTCTGAAATTGTGGCAATAATCAATAGCTTACCAACCAAAAAGAGTCCAGGACCTGATGGATTCACAGCTGAATTCTACCAGAGGTACAAGGAGGAACTGGTACCATTCCTTCTGAAACTATTCCAATCGATAGAAAAAGAGGGAATCCTCCCTAACACATTTTGGTATCATCTTGATACCAAAGCCCGGTAGAGACACAACCAAAAAAGAGAATTTCAGACCAATATCCTTGATGAACATTGATGCAAAAATCCTCAATAAAATACTGGCAAATCCAATCCAGCAGCACATCAAAAAGCTTATCCACCATGATCAAGTGGGCTTCATCCCTCGGATGCAAGGCTGGTTCAACATGCGCAAATCAATAAATGTAATCCAGCATATAAGCAGAACCAAAGACAAAAACCACATGATTATCTCAATAGATGCAGAAAAGGCCTTTGACAAAATTCAACAACCTTTCATGCTAAAAACTCTCAATAAATTAGGTATTGATGGGACGTATCTCAAAATAGTAAGAGCTATCTATGACAAACCCACAGCCAATATCATACTCAATGGGCAAAAACTGGAAGCATTCCCTCTGAAAACTGGCACAAGACAGGGATGCCCTCTCTCACCGCTCCTATTCAACATAGTGCTGGAAGTTCTGGCCAGAGCAATCAGGCAGGAGAAGGAAATAAAGGGTATTCAATTAGGAAAAGAGGAAGTCAAATTGTCCCTGTTTGCAGATGACATGATTGTATATCTAGAAAACCCCATTGTCTCAGCCCAAAATCTCCTTAAGCTGATAAGCAACTTCAGCAAAGTCTCAGGATACAAAATCAATGTACAAAAATCACAAGCATTCTTATACGCCAATCACAGACAAACAGAGAGCCAAATCATGAGTGAACTCCCATTCACAATTGCTTCAAAGAGAATAAAATACCTAGGAATCCAACTTACAAGGGATGTGAAGGACCTCTTCAAGGAGAACTACAAACCACTGCTCAATGAAATAAAAGAGGATACAAAACAAATGGAAGAACATTCCATGCTAATGGGTTGGAAGAATCAATATGGTGAAAATGGCCATACTGCCCAAGGTAATTTATAGATTCAATGCCATCCCCATCAAGCTACCAATGACTTTCTTCACAGAATTGGAAAAAACTACTTTAAAGTTCATATTGAACCAAAAAAGAGCCCACATCGCCAAGTCAATCCTAAGCCAAAAGGACAAAGATGGAGGCATCACACTACTTGACTTCAAACTATACTACAAGGCTACAGTAACCAAAACAGCATGGTACTGGTACCACAACAGAGACATAGATCAATGGAACAGAACAGAGCCCTCAGAAATAATGCCGCATATCTACAACTATCTGATCTTTGACAAACCTGACAAAAACAAGCAATGGGAAAAGGATTCCCTATTTAATAAATGGTGCTGGGAAAACTGGCTAGCCATATGTAGAAAGCTGAAACTAGATCCCTTCCTTATACCTTATACAAAAATTAATTCAAGATGGATTAAAGACTTAGATGTTAGACCTAAAACCATAAAAACCCTAGAAGAAAACCTAGGCAATACCATTCAGGACATAGGCGTGGGCAAGGACTTCATGTCTAAAACACCAAAAGCAATGGCAACAAAAGCCAAAATTGACAAATGGGATCTAATTAAACTAAAGAGCTTCTGCACAGCAAAAGAAACTACCATCAGAGTGAACAGGCAACCTACAAATTGGGAGAAAATTTTCGCAACCTACTCATCTGACAAAGGGCTAATATCCAGAATCTACAATGAACTCAAACAAATTTACAAGAGAAAAACAAACAACCCCATCAAAAAGTGGGTGAAGGACATGAACAGACACTTCTCAAAAGAAGACATTTATGCAGCCAAAAAACACATGAAAAAATGCTCATCATCACTGGCCATCAGAGAAATGCAAATCAAAACCACAATGAGATACCATCTCACACCAGTTAGAATGGCCATCATTAAAAAGTCAGGAGACAACAGGTGCTGGAGAGGATGTGGAGAAACAGGAACACTTTTACACTGTTGGTGGGACTGTAAGCTAGTTCAACCATTGTGGAAGTCAGTGTGGCGATTCCTCAGGGATCTAGAACTAGAAATACCATTTGATCCAGCCATCCCATTACTGGATATATACCCAAAGGACTATAAATCATGCTGCTATAAAGACACATGCACACGTATGTTTATTGTGGCACTATTCACAATAGCAAAGACTTGGAACCAACCCAAATGTCCAACAACGATAGACTGGATTAAGAAAATGTGGCACATATACACCGTGGAATACTATGGAGCCATAAAAAATGATGAGTTCGTGTCCTTTGTAGGGACATGGATGAAACTGGAAACCATCATTCTCAGTAAACTATCGCAAGGACAAAAAACCAAACACCGCGTGTTCTCACTCATAGGTGGGAATTGAACAATGAGAACTCATGGACACAGGAAGGGGAACATCACACTCCGGGGACTGTTGTGGGGTGGGGGGAGGGGGGAGGGACAGCATTAGGAGATATACCTAATGCTAAATGACAAGTTAATGGGTGCAGCACACCAACATGGCACATGGATACATATGTAACAAACCTGTACATTGTGCACATGTACCCTAAAACTTAAAGTTTAATAATAAAAAAAAGAATAGAGAACCCAGAAATAAACCCAAATACTTAGAGCCAACTGAACTTCAACAAAGCAACAAAAAAAATAAAGTGCAAAAAGGACACCCTATTCAACAAATGGTGCTGGGATCATTTACAAGCCACATGTAGAAGAATAAAACTGGATCTTCCTCTCTCACCTTATACAAAAATCAACTCAAGATAGATAAAGGACTTAAATCTAAGACCTGAAACTAAAAATTCTAGATGATACTATTGGAAAAACCATTCTAGACATTGGCTTTCGCAAAAACTTCATGATCAAGAACCCAAAAGCAAATGCAATAAAGACAAAAATAAATATGTGGAATTTAATTAAACTAAGGAACACTAGCACGGCAAAAGAAACAGTCAGTAAACAACAACCCACAGAATAGGGGAAAATTTTCACAATTTATATATCTGACAAAGGACTAATATCCAGAATTTACAATGAACTCAAACAAAATAGCAAGAAAGAACAAACAATCCCATCAAAAAGTGGGCTAAGAAAATGAATAAACAATTCTCAAAAGAAGATATACAAATGGCCAACAAACATATGAAAAAGTACACAACATCACTGATCATCAAGGAAACGCAAATCAAAACCAAAATGCAATACAACCTTACTTTCACAGGAATGGCCATAATCAAAAGATTAAAAAAAATAGATGGCATGGATGTGGTGAAAAGGGAACACTTCTACACTGCTGATGGGAACGTAAAGTAGTATAACCACTATGGAAAACAGTATCGAGATTCCTTAAAGAACTAAAAATAGAACTACCATTTGATCCAGCAATCCCACTACTGAGTATCTATCCAAAGGAAAAGAAGTCATTATACAAAAAAAATACTTGCACAGGCATGTTTATAGCAGCACAATTTGCAATTGCAAAAACGTGGAACCAACCCAAATGCCCATCAATCAACAAGTGGATAAAACTATATATAAACAAGTAGATATATATATATAATCGAATATATATATAATCAAATATATATATTTATATATATATAATCGAATACTACTCAGCCATAAAAAGGAATGAATTAATGGCATTCACAGAAACCTGGATGAGATTGGAGACTATTATTCTAAGTGAAATAGCTCAGGAATGGAAAACCAAACTCGTATGTTTTACTCATAAGTGGGAGCTAAGCTATGAGGGTGCAAGTGCATAAGAATGACACAACGGACTTTAGAGACTCAGGGGGAAAGGGTGGGAAGAAGGTGAGAGATAAACTACTACACACTGGGTTCAATGTATACTGCTTGGGTGATGGGTACACCAAAATCTCACAAATCACCACTAAAGAACTTACTTGGGTAACCAAATTTCACCTGGTCCCCAAAAACCTATGGAAATAAAAAATTTTTTTAAAAAGTCTGAAAGGAACCTCAGAACTCATCCAGCCTCACCTTCCTCATTTTGCAAATGCAGGAGAGGGACTGAAGACATTGCCAACCTCACATAGCCTTTAAGAGGCCAACTCCACACCTAAAATCAGACCTTGTGACCCCAAACCCAAGACCCCTTCTTGCCTTTTGCTATGACTCTGTCTCTTCAAAGGACAAAATAGAGCCAAGTTGGGATGGGGAGTGGTCACACCCACACCAAGATTCTACCCTCATGGGCACTGCCTTCCCTGTGGGACCTATTTCTTTCATTTCCTGTGCTTATGTTATGGCCAAACCCTGGAAAAAAATGTGCCATTTAAATCTTTGTGCACCCCTAGAACTAGCAGACATTAAAAGTAATAATAATGGGCTGGGAACACTGGCTTGTGCCTGTGGTCCCAGCTACTCAGGAGGCTCAGGAGGGAGGATTTTTTGAGGCCACAAGTTTGAAGTTGCAGTGAGCTATAACTGCACCACTGCACTCTAGCCTGAGTGACAGGATGAGACCCTTTCTCTCAAATAAAGGAAAAAGAAAAAAGTAATAAGAACAAAATAAAGAGTAGTTTACCAATTACTGAGGGAGTCTAGAAAGATTAAGTGTACCCCCTCTAAATTGGAAATAACAGTTTAAAAAATATTTTATTGGTAAAAAAAATAAAATAAAAGCCATTTTTTATCCTGAGATAGTATGTAGAACTTGAATTTTGGTTTAAAGCACTTATTACTAAGCTTAACGTAAATACTTTGGCAAATTGATTCTAACAATGATATCCTTCTCATGACTTAAAAGAGTCACTAATTTTACTTTTGAAATATGTTTAATTTTTATATTAAAAGCTAGGATGGCTGGGGGCAGTGGCTCACGCCAGTAATCCCAACACTTTGGGAGGCAGAGGTGGGTGAATCACCCAAAGTCAGGAGTTCAAGACCAGCCTGGCCAACATGGTGAAACTCCGTCTCTACTAAAAATATAAAAATTAGCTGGGCATGATGGCACATGCCTGTAATCCCAGCTACTCGGGTGGCTGAGGCAGGAGAATCACTTGAACCTGGGAGGTGGAGGTTGCCATGAGATGAGACCATGCCATTGCACTCCATCCTGGACATCGCAGGGAGACTCTCTCAAAAAAAAAAGCAGCAGCAGCTAGGATGAGCCTATTATATAGAAAATTTGTGATCTGTATGTGCCTCATCTATGGAGTGGTCAACAGTTTCTGAAACTTTCAGAAACACTACTATAAGAATACTTTTTCCAACTGAAGAATTTAAAGATATTAAGTTTTCTCAGTGATTAAAATGAAATATATTGGAATAATCAGTCACAATGTGGTTTTAAATGTTATTTAATGAACACATGTGAAGTTTCTTCTAAACTCACTTTAACAAGTTATTTCTATTGATTTTTCACTTTCATTAGAAAAAATATTAACATTTCTGTTACTACAAACCTACGAATTTTATCTAAACACTGCTAATCTTAAAAGATCTGTATGCTTAGGATTATAGAAAGTCTATTCTCTGTTTACATCTAGAAGATAAATAACTGCTTTCCAGCAAACCCAATGGGGCAATTGTGACTCACAATCATAAGATATTAAAATATTAATGCTATTTTTTTTTGAGATGGAGTTTCGCTCTTGTTGCCCTGGCTGGAGTGCAATGGTGCCATCTCCACTCACGGCAACCTCTGCCTCCTGGGCTCAAGCGATTCTCCTGCCTCAGCCTCCCGAATTGCTGGGATTACAGGCACATGCGCTGCCATGCCCGGCTAATTTTGTATTTTTAGTAAAGACAGGGTTTCTTCATGTTGGTCAGTCTGGTCTTGAACTCCCAAACTCAGGTGATCTGCCCGCCTCGGCCTCCCAAAGTGCTAGGATTACAGGCACGAGCCACCGTGCCTGGCCAAAATACTAATACTATTATCTAGGTAAAACTTTTAGGTGTCTGCATGTTCAAGTTGTTTAACTTATACAATTCAGAAACTAAAAATTTTTATAAACTAAAAAATTAAAAATATAAAGTATCAATTTTTTCAGTTATGAAATACTGTCAATATTTCTAGTTGACATGAGAATTCAGATGCTGTGGTTGTAGAAACTAGATGTGTCATGGTTGACTGTTTTGCTTCTTGTCTTCCTATTTTACATAAACAAAGAAGCACAAGAAAGGCCAGAAATGCTACACCTTGATTCCAAACACACCAAGGCCCTTCTAGGGAGAATATATGTGTGAGCATATTAACTTGAAATTTATGGCAACTTTTGTTGAAGTACAGAATTCTCTTTTTCTTTTTTCGAAAGGGAGTCTCACTCTGTCACCAGCCTGTTCGAGCCCAGCCTGATCAACATGAAGAAACCCTGTCTCTACTAAAAGTACAAAATTAGCTGGGCATGGTGGCACATGCCTGTAATCCCAGCTACTCGGGAGGCTGAGGGAGGAGAATCACTTGAACTCGGGAGGGGGAGTTTGCAGTGAGCGGAGATCACGCCATTGCACTCCAGCCTGAGCAACAACAACAAAATGCGATTGAACAGCTTAACATTTTTCTCCCCAAAAAAGTAGAGTAACAAATTAACTCTGTAGTCTAGTGTACAGTAAATAAATGAAAAACAGATATTGAGTCATTTATTTTAGCTGCACAATTGGGAATAAAACATTTCTTGGGCTACAGGCCAAGAGCTTTCAAATATGTTAGCTTATGGAATGTGGGGAGACCTGGTATAGAAACATTCACCCCTCCTGCTGGGTGTGGTGGCTCATGCCTGTAATCCCAGCACTTTCGGAGGCCAAGACAGGCGTTATCACTTGAGGTCAGGAGTTTGAGACCAGTCTGGCTAACATAGTGAAACCCCGTCTCTACTAAAAATACAAAAATTGGCCGGGTATGGTGGCAGGGGCCTGTAATCCCAGCTACTCGAGAGGCTGAGACAGGAGAACCACTTGAACCTGGGAGACGGAGGTTGCAATGAGCCAGGATTGCACCACCGCACTCTAGTCTGGGCGACAGAGTGAGAATCTGCCCCACTCCCCCACAAAAAAAAAAAAAAACATTTGCCCCTATGCCCAAAGAGAACATAATTCTCTGCCTTTCACTCCTAATTCCAACTATTAACTTAGAACTGGAGAAATGGAACATGTCATTATTCCACAAAGTGTTTTATTATTTTTATTTTAGCTTCAAGGGGTACACGTACATATTTGTAACATAGGTATACTGCATGATTTTGAGGTTTGGGCATTTAATAATCTCATTGCCGAAGAAGAGTACATCATACCTGATAAGTAGTTTTTTCAAAGCTTATCTCCTTTTTTTTTCTTTTTTAGAATTCCCAGTGTTTATTGTTTTTGTTTCCAGGTTCACCCAAGGTTTAGCACCCACTTATAAATAAGAACGTGGTATTTGAGATACTTATACACACGCAATACTATGGAGACATAGAAAAGAAAAAGTAATGTTCTTTGCAGCAACGTGGCTACAGCAGGCCTTCAATCTAAGCAAATTAACATGAAACGTCAATCTAAGATTCAGATGTACCTGGTTTAAATCCATGCCTTTGCTATTATGAATAGTGCTGCAGTAAACATCTGAGTGCAGGTGTCTTTTTGGCAAAATAATTTATTTTTCTTTAAGCATATACCTAGTAACAAGGTTGATGGGTCAAATGGCAATTGCATCTTTAGTTCTTTGAGAAATCTCCAAACTGTGTTCCAAAGGGACTAAATTAATTTGCATTGCCACCAACAGTGTGTAAAGATTCCCTTTTCTCCACAACCACATCTGTTATTTTTTGACTTTTTAATAACAGCCACTTTAACTGGTGTGAGATGGTATCATATTGTCATTTTTATTTACATCTCTCTGATAATTTGAGATGTTGAGCAATTTTCTTGCATGTTTATTGCCAGTTTTTATGTCTTCTTTTGAGAAGTATCTATTCATATCATTTGTCTGCTTTTTTCCTATTAAATTTCTTATAGATTCTATATATTTTTTGTTGTACACAGTTTGCAAATATTTTACTCCACACTGTAGGTTGTCCATTTACTTTGTCAATAGTTTATTTTGCTGTGCAGAAGCTCTAGATTAGATGTCACTTTTCAATTTTTATTCATTTTTTGAGACAAAGTCTCACCCTATCACCCAGGAAGGAGGGCAATGGTGTGATATCAGCTCACTGCAACCTCCCCCTCCTGGATTCAAGCAATTCTCCTGTCTCAGCCGCCCGAGTAGCTGGGATTACAGGCGTGCACCACCACGCCCAGCTGATTTTTTGTATCTTTAGTAGAGACAGGGTTTCACTGTGTTGGCCAGGCTGGTCTTGAACCCCTGACCTCATGATCTGCCCACCTAAGTTTCTCAAAGTGCTGGCATTACAGGCATGAGCCACTGCGCCCAGCCTGTTGCATTTATTTTTAAGGTGTTAAATTCCTTCCAGAGGCCAGTGTCTAGAAGAGTACTTTCTAGGTGTTCATCTAGGATTTTTATAGTTTGAAGCTTCACAACTAAGTCTTTAAACTATCTTGTTTTTTATATGGTGAGAGGTATGGGTTCAGTTTTTTTCTTCTGCATATGACTCAACAGTTTCCAAGTACCATTTACTAGATAGGGAGTTATTTTCCCTTTATTTCTATTGACTTTGCCAAAAATAAGTTGTTTGTAGAAGTGTAGCTTTATTTCAGAGCTCTCTCTTCTGTTCCATTTGTCTATATGTATATTTTTTGTACCAGAACCATGTTATATTGGTTACTGTAGCATGTAGTAGTTTGAAGTCATGTAATGTTAGGCTTCCAGGTTTATTCTTTTTGTTTAAGAATACCTTGGCTATATGGGCTCTTTTATTCTTTAATATGAATTTCAAAGTTTTTCTAGGTTCACCAAAAATGGCATTGATAGTTTGATAGAAATAACACTAAATCTGTGGGTTGCTTTAGGGAGCATGGACACTTTAATTATATTGATTCTTCAAATTCATGAGGATAGAATGTTTTCTTTTTTTTTTTTTTTTTTTTGAGACCGAGTCTTGCTCTGTTGCCAGGCTGGAGTGCAGTGGCGCAATCTCGGCTAACCGCAACCTCTGCCTCCTGTGTTCAAGTGATTCTCCTGCCTCAGCCTCCCTAGCTGGGATTACAGGCATGTGCCACCACGCCCAGCTAATTTTTGTATTTTTAGTAGAGATGGGGTTTCACCATGTTAGCCAGGCTGGTCTTGAACTCCTGACCTCGTGATCCGCCCACCTCGGCCTCCCAAAGTGCTGGAATTACAGGCATGAGCCACCACGCCCAGCCATGTTTTCCATTTCTATGTGTTGTCTCTGATTTGTTTCAGTAGTGTTTTGTAGTTCTCCCTGTGGAGATATTTTACCTCCATGACTTAATGCATTCCTAGATATGTTAATTTTTTGGTGTGGCTATTTTAAATAAAGCTGTGCTCTTGATTTTGTTGTCAGCTTGAATGTTATTGGTGTATAGAAATGCTACTCATTTGTGTATGTTAATTTTGTATCTTGAAACTTTCCTGAAGTCATTTTTTGGGCTTAGGAGTCTTTTGGTGAAATCTCTAAAGTTTCCCTGGTAGAGAATTAAATTGACTTTCTTTTCTCCTATTTGGATGACTTTTATTTCTTTATCTTGTTGGATTGCTCTGGCTAGGACTTCCAAAACTATGTTGAATAGGAGTGTTTAGAGTGGGTATTCTTATTTTTATTCTTACGAAGAATGCATCCAGCTTTTACCTGTTGAGTATGATGTTGGCTGAGAATTTGTCATAGATGGCTCTTATTATTGTGAGATGTTTCTTCAATGCCTAGTTTGTTGAGGATTTTTGAACGAATATTGGATTTTCTTGAGTGCTTTTTCTGCATCTGTTGTTATAATCATCTGATCTTATGAGTTTAATTATCTTTACATGCTGAATCACACTTATTGACTTGTATATGATGAAACATCTTCGCAGTCATAAAATAATACTCACATGATTGTGGCAAAATAACTTTTTCATTTGCTTATGAACTCGGCTTGCTAGTATTTCAGGAAGGATTTTTGTTTCAATGTTCAACAGGAATATTGGACTGTAGATTTTTTTTCTTGTGTCTTAAGCAGATTTGGGTATCAAGATGATACTGATTTCATATAACAAGTTAGGAAGGAAACCCACTTTCATTTCTGGAATACATTCAGTAGAATTAGTACCAGATCATATTTGTATTTGTGGTAAAATTGGGCTGCAAATTCATCTGATCCAGGACTTGTTATATTTTGTAGGGTTTTTTATTACAAATTCAATTTTATTATACATTTAATACATTTTTGCTCTGTTCAAGACTTCTCTTTTTTCCTGATTAAATCATGGGAAGTTGTGTATATTGACACATAGGCCAATGGAGCAGAAAAGAGAGACCAGAAGTATATTCATGTATTTAAGCTAACTAATTTTAGATGTAGGTGAACATTTCCTAGGGAAAAAATATTATCTTCAACAAATGGTGTCAAGAAAACTTTACGTCCACATGCAGAGAAATAAAATGAGACCATATTACACTACATATAAAAATCAATTCGAAATAAATTAGATACTTAAACGTAAGGCCTGAAACTCTGAAACTACTATGAAAAATATAGAGTGAAATCCCCATAACATTGGTCTAGGCAGTGACTTTTTTAACTTAACCTCAAAATCTCAGGGAATCAAAGAAAAAATAGATGAGTCACACTATTTCAAATTAAAAAGCTGCTGCACAGAATCTGATATGACCAACAGGATAAGACAACTAAAACATGGGAGAAAATGCTTGCAAATCACATGTAACAAGGGGTTAATATAAAAAAAATAAAAAGCTCAAATGACTATATAACAAAAGACAAATAACCATTAAAAATGAGCAAAAGGCTTAAATATTTTTCAAGGAAAGACATACATATGGCTAAGAGATATATAAAAAATGCTCAATATCAATTACCAGAGAAAAGAAACCAAAACTCTATGAGGTATCAACTCACTCCTGTGAGAATTACTCTTATTACAAAGAAAATAAGTTAGGTTGTGAAGAAAAGGGAATGCTTGCACACTGGTTTGAATGTGAATGAGGACAGTCATTATAAAAAACTAAATAAGATTTCTCAAAAAATTTATAATTAAACTATCATATAATACAGCAATTTCAGCCGGGCGCAGTGGCTCATGCCTGTAATCCTAGCACTTTGGGAGACCGAGGGGGGTGGATCACGAGGTCAGGAGCTCGAGACCATCCTGGCCAACATGGTGAAACCTCGTCTCTACTAAAAATACAAAAATTAGCTGGGCGTGGTGGTGCATGCTGGTAATCCCAGCTACTCAGGAGGCTGAGGCAGATGAATCACTTGAACCCGGGTGGTGCAGAATGCAGTGAGCCAAGATCGTGCCACTGCACTCCAGCCTGGCAACAGACCTAGACTCTGTCTCAAAAACAAAAAACAAAAAAACAATTTCGCTACTGTTTATATATGCCAAACAAATGAAATCGGAATGAAGAAATAATTGCACTTCCATACTGCTTGCAACACTCTTCACAATTCCCAAAATATGGAATCAACAGTTCAACATTTAACAAAGACAATGTGGTAAATACTATGGAATACTATTAATCTTCAAAAAAGAAAATTCTACTATTTTCAATCACATAAATTAAACTGGAGGACATTATATTTGTTGAAATGAGCCAGGTACAGAAAGATGACCATTTCATGATTTCACGTACACATGGATTCTAAAAAACGTAATCTCGGCCAGGTGCGGCGGCTCATGCCTGTAATCCTAGCACTTTGGGAAGCCAAGAGGGGTGGATTGCCTAAGCTCAGGAGTTCGAGACCAGTCTAGGCAATGTGGCAAATCCGTCTCTACTAAAAACACAAAAATTTAGCCAGAGGTGGTGGTGAATGCCTGTAATCTCAACTACTCAGGAGGCTGAGGCAGAAGAACCACTTGAACTTGGGAGGCGGAGGTTGCAGTGAGCTGAGATCACACCATTGCACTCTAGCCTGGGTGACAGAGTGAGACTCTGTCTCATAAATAAATAAATACATAAATAAACAAAATGTAATCTCATTGAAGTAGAGAGTAAACTAGTGACCACCAGAGGCCAAGGTATTTAGAAAAAAGGGGGGATGGAGGATGGAAAGATGTCAGTCAAAGAATACATACTTATAGTTGGATAGAAAGAAGTTCAGGAGGTTTTTTTTTTTACAGCATGGTGACTATAGAATATAACAATATATTAGTATTTTTGGAAAATGCTGACAATGTCATCTGCTCTCACCACAAAAATGTTAACTCTGAGGTAAAACTTTAATGACCTAAAATTAAGCATTTGACAATGTATATATACTTCCAAACATAATGTTTTACAGAACAAATAAACATTTATTTATTGCAGATGGTAATGGTATGAAAGACACTGAAAGAGAGGTGTTTCTTATGGTCTCATGACTAACTGTTAACACAGTAAACAAGTTTGCATGCAAAATAACAGAAAACGTTTTAATCCAAAAGCTGCCATTATCTACAAAAGTTTTCCATAGAAAATAAGAAGTTGGCTAGTTAGGTGACTACGAATAAAAACTGTAGATTAAACTTCACTCATTAATATAATTATATAAAGAGTGAGAAACTTTTCTGAATTGTACTATCAATATAGAAAAGACATAGTATTCCAAATATTGAATCAACAGAGGTCATGTTATTTTGGAACCTTGAATATTCACACTTTAAAATAGAAGATTCTGCAAAAAAAAAGTATGCTGTGCTATATCATAGAAAATTACATTTAAAATTCTTCACTTACCATTAGCTCTCTTAAAAATTTAATTTTTAAGATCTATTTCCTAGTAAATTTAATATTTGCCACACTTCATGTAAGAATTTGATAAGATGCTCCTTTTAAAAACAGAGAAAAACAATGCTGATTTAATCCTCTCACCTGTGGACATTGCATGCCTTTTATCTTAACTAATCTGAAAGTTATATTGATAAGCAAACTCTCTAGTTATAACCAATTTTTCAGTGCATTAAAAAATACCAACTTTCTCACCAAAACCTACAAAGTACCATGTGAATTGACATGGCATGAAGACAACAGTGAGAAAACTGTGGCAATAACACAGAAAAAGAAGGACTGCATTGAATACATGGAAGACACGTAAGATAAATAAACCTGAATTAGGAAATTTAAAAAAAAAACAGCAAGATTCAGCTTTGCAGCCTGAAAAAAAATGTTCTCTCCACATGAAAAATCAATGTTAGTTCTTCACTATTAATATTTTCCATCTCTGACTTGAAGTTAGTTACAAACTAACACCAGCAGAAATACATATGGCTCATTATGGAGCATCTGTTACACAATAAGCAATGTCATGTTTGTTTGCTACGTCTATATATAAAAACATTTTCATGACTTATGAAGTCTTTTTAATTCTTACCTGAACTGGCTCAGTAAATAAATTTACTTATGTCAACTATAACAAGACAAAAGAATACTAACTAAAGAAAAGTAGGCTTATATAGGATCCTCCAATGGAAAGAAGAAATGGAATGTTCTAAATAAATAAAATACACAAATTTTGGAAACACATCTAGAAGTTATTTTGTGTGTACTCCTAAACTTTATAAAAATCATTCTTATAATCCATGACCAGCTCACATGATGAATACCTGGTAAGTTATAAAAGAAAAAAGCATAACAAGAAAATTAAAAACGTTAGCATGAGTATCACACAAGTATAAACAAAAACTTTGCATGGGGAGATTCTAAATCATAAGCCAGATTTTACAGAAATGAATTCAATGCAAAGCAGAGGGTATAGATTTGCTTTCAGCATTTTTGAGGTTTTCAGTTGTCTAGTAAATTAGTTACCTTTTAAAAGTTATTACTTTTGGCCAGGCGCGGTGGCTCACACCTGTAATCCCAGCACTTTGGGTGGCCGAGGTGGGCGGATCACGAGGTCAGGAGATTGAGACCATCCTGGCTAACGCGGTGAAACCCTGTCTCTACTAAAAAATACAAAAAAATTAGCCGGGCGTGGTGCTGGGCGCCTGTAGTCCCAGCAACTCAGGAGGCTGAGGCAGGAGAATGGCGTGGACCCGGGAAGCGGAGCTTGCGGTGAGCCGAGATCACACCACTGCACTCCAGCCTGGGCGACACAGCAAGACTACATCTCGAAAAAGAAAAGATTAGTTTTGTTCCAATATTGCTCGTCTTCTGAAAATAGGTACAAGCTAATACACAAACACACTTACTTGCTCCATAATTTTCTCATACCTAAGGTTTATTTTTAGAGTAATAAATGTGTATAGTTAAGTGTATGTAAATCAAAACTAAAATGCTGTATGTTTGCAGGCAGAGAGGTCACATGTTCAAAGAAAAATATATAACATTTTTTAAACGTTTATTCAGAACTCAGAATTTTCTCATGATTTGTACTTGCATATAATTTTTATTGTAACCATAAAATGACCCTGTAGTAACGATTGTACATTCTAAAGTATCTAAAAGTGTAGAATTGGTTTGTAATACAAAAGAGAAATGCTGGAGTTGATGGATACGTCTTTTGCTCTGATGTGATTAATACATAAAATTATATGCCTGTATCAAAATATGCCATACATGGCATAAAGATAAACACATACTATGTATCCACAAAAATTAAGAGAAATAAGTTTAAACTTTAAAAAGAATAAAAATATAACCTATGGGAACAATATTATTTATTAACAGTTTAAAGCCACTAGCAAAAATAATTATTAGAGATGTTAGCCCATTATGTTATCAAGTAGTATACTGTTATCCTCTTTTACCTAAACCTTTGAGTAATGTGGGATAGGTAAAGTCAGTGGCATGAAAACACTTCATTGAATGCACAATAGTTTTAACATGTTAAGAAAGTTTAAATAAAAAATTAAGTTCATGCATAATCCAAAAATTTTTAAACACATTGCATTTTACCTAAAAGTACAATTAGTAAAATGATATACTACTAATTAACTTTAATTTTAACTAAGATTAAAAATGGTTTTCTCTTACCATAATGCAGAAGAATATTGCTCTGAAAACCTACTTCATGGATCACTCAATATTGTAAATTAAACATAAACCGCCTCTTCACACAGGTTTTCATCATGCATCTTATATTTTAATGTCTTTATTCTTTCATAGAAAGTGTCATAAATAATACCGACCTAACAGAAATGATTTCTCATATCTTTGATGCATGAAAAATTAATCACATGCTTTCACGTGTGAATACAATAGGAATGAAGAGCATGAAGTAATTTGAGAGTTGAATTACATCGTTATTTGCTTTTCAAAAACTAATTTTTTCAAGAAAAAATATAATTTGAATGTAATTATACATCTACAAAAAAATTCTACTTCTTTTAAAGTTATATACACATTATCTACCAACTTTAGTTTTAAATTATTTTCTACACTCAGCATTCTGATTTAGTGCAATGTCCGAAGTGCTAGTACCTTAGATATTTCTACTGTGAATTCTCTGATATTTACATAGACTTAATTTTGGATTAAATTATTTTTATATTTACTATACTTGCAAAAATATATTTTAGTATGAGGCCTCTGGTATTTTCTTTTTTTTTCTTTCTTTTTTTTATTAATTTTTTTGCACACAAAACAAACATTTTCTAAAAATACATACAAACAAAAAGATGCATATCAAACATATTAGGAAGGTTGCACATAGGAAGACAGGGAATAGAAATGGGGGGTGGGAATCAAAGAAAATAAATGAGAGAGGGACTTTGTATGGATCAATGATAATAACTCAATCCTCTATTTGACGAAGAAGGAGAAGAGGAAGAAAAAGAAAGTGGGATAAAGGATCAGAAAGGGAGGAAAATAGAAAAAATTAGAGTATGACTCCAGGGTAGACCTGTTTTGTTGTCGCTGGGTTGGTTGGTTTGTCTGTTGTATTTTTCATATGTTTCGCCATGTTAGCCAGGCTGGTCTCGAACTCCTAGCCCCAAGTGATCAACCCGCCTCGGCCTCCCAGAGCGCTGGGACTACAGGCGTGAGCCACCAGGTCCAGCCCCCACATTGCTTCTGGCCTCCGTGGTAGACCTCCCAGACGGGGCGGCCGGGCAGAGGAGCTCCCCACATCCCAGACGAGGCAGCCGGGCAGAAGCGCTCCTCACTTCCTAGACGGGGTGGTGGCCGGGCAGAGGCGCTCCTCGCTTCCCAGACAGGGCGGCCGGGCAGAGGCACTCCTCACTTCTTCCCAGATGGGGTGGCCAGGCAGAGGCACTCCTCACTTCCTAGATGGGGTGGTGGCTGGGCAGAGGAGTTCCTCACATCCCAGACAATGGGCAGCCGGGCAGAGGCGCTCCTCACTTCCCAGACGGGGCGGCCAGGCAGAGGCGCTCCTCACTTCTTCCCAGACGGGGCGGCCGGGCAGAGGCACTCCTCACTTCTTCCCAGACGGGGCGGCTGGGCAGAGGCGCTCCTCACTTCCCAGACGGGGCGGCCGGGCAGAGGCGCTCCTCACTTCCCAGATGGGGCGGCCGGGCAGAGGCGCTCCTCACTTCTTCCCAGACGGGGCGGCTGGGCAGAGGCGCTCCTCACTTCTTCCCAGATGGGGCGGCCGGGCCGAGGCGCTCCTCACATCCCAGACGGGGTGGCCGGGCAGAAGCGCTCCTCACATCCCAGATGGGGCGGCCGGGAGAGGCGCTCCTCACTTCCCAGACGGGGTGGCCGGGCAGAGGTGCTCCTCACTTCCCAGATGATGGGCGGCCGGGCAGAGGCACTCCTCACTTCCCAGACGATGGGCGGCCGGGCAGAGGCGCTCCTCACATCCCAGATGGGGCGGCCGGGCAGAGGCGCTCCTCACTTCCCAGACGGGGTGGCTGGGCAGAGGCGCTCCTCACTTCCCAGACAGGGCTGCCAGGCATAGGCGCTCCTCATATCCCAGACGATGGGCGGCCAGGCAGAGATGCTCCGCACCTCCCAGATGGGGTGGCGGCCAGGCAGAGGCTGCAATCCCAGCACCCTGGGAGGCCAAGGCAGGCGGCTGGGAGGCAGAGGCTGCAGTGAGCCAAGACCGTGCCACCGCACTCCAGCTCGGGCAACACCGAACACTGAGTGAGCAAGACTCCGTCTGCAGTCCCAGCACCTTGGGAGGCCGAGGTGGGCAGCGCACTGGAGGTCAGGAGCTGGAGACCAGCCTGGCCAACAAGGCGAAACTGCGCCTCCAGCCAAAGGAGAAAAAGCAGGCAGCGGTCGTGGCGTGCGCCAGCAATCCCAGGCAGCCCGCAGGCCGGGGCAAGAGAATCACGGGAGCCGGAGGTGGGGAGTGTGCAGCGAGTCGACTAGATTCCAGCCTGGGCCACAGAGGGAAAAGGAAAGAAGGAAGGAAGGAAGGAAGGGAGGGAGGGAGGGAGGAAGGGAGGAAGGAAGGAAGGAAGGAAGGAAGGAAGGAAGGAAGGAAGGAAGGGAGGGATGAGCCTCTGGTGTTTTCTAAGCTGTAGTTTTTTTAAAAATGTTTTCACAAATGCATTACATTTAGTGTTTTTCTCCAAATTTTCTGGTGTTGAACAATGTTTGGGCAACTGCTTCATGGTTTTCCTCTAGTGCAAAATGGGTACAACAATATCTGTGATACAAGTAAAGGTACTACAACCCTCTTCGTATTTGTATTGTTTGTCCTCAAAATGAGTACCTTGCTTTGTTTTTGAGACGAAGTTTTTGCTCTTGTTGCCTTGGCTGGAGTGTAGTGGTGTGACTTCAGCTCACTGCAACTTTCGCCTCCCAGGTTTGAGCAACTCCCCTGCTTCAGCCTCCCAAGTAGCTGGGATTACAGGGGCCTGCCACCACACGCAGCTAATTTTTGTAAGATTTTTAATAGAGATGGGCTTTTGCTATGTTGGCCAGGCTGGTCTTGGACCCCTGCCCTCAGGTGATCCACCCACCTCGGCCTCCCAAAGTGCTGGCATTACAGATGTGAGCCAGCACACCTGGCTCCTCTTCTTCACTTTAAAGGCTTATATTTTCTGAAAGATCTCTTGACAAAAATTGCATTTATAATGCTTTTATTACATACTAATGTTGAGTAAAATCTGAACAGATAATAATGGCTTTTCCACGTTCCTTGTATTTCTACAATCTTTCTGAAGTATAAATGCTTTCCTGTGCAATAAGGGGTGAGCATTTATTACAAGTGTTGCCACATTTTTTACACTTCCAGGGGTTTTCTTCAGTATGGATTATCTTACCTACAATCAAGTGTGATAACCATTTAAAGGCTTTGTGATATTTTTCACATTTCTAGGATTTTTCACCAGTATGATTTATGTTAGAAAGTTTGAGGTGTTATCAAAATTATTGTCACATCATTTAGGTTTGTAAAGCTTTCAGTATTATCTTATGTTTAGTGAGGTTTGAGGATTGGTTTAAAGTGTTGCCACATTATTCGCATTTGCAGGGTTTCTCTCAAAGTATAAATTGTCTGATGTGTAGCAAGGTGTGAGGACCAGTAAAAGGCATTGCCACATTTTTTACATTTGTAGGGTTTCTCTCCAGTATAAATACACTTACATGTAGTAAGAGTTGAGAATCAGTGAAAAGCTTTGCCACAGACTTCACATTTGTAGGGTTTCTTTACAGTATGAATTTTCTTATCTGCAGTAAGGGTTAAGGAAGGTTAAAAGCTTTGCGACATTCTGCACAATCATAGACTTTCTCTCCGGTATGAATTTCTGTATAGTAAGGTATGAGGATTGGCTAAAAGCTTTGCCACATTCTTCACAACTATAGAGTTCCTCTCCAGTATAAATTATCTTATGTGTAGAAAGGTGTGAGGACTGATTAAAGGTATTGCCACACTGTTCTCATTTGTATGGCTTCTCTCCAGTATGAATTACCTTATGTTTAGTAAAAGTTAAGGACCAGTTAAAGGCTTTGCCACATTTTTCACATTTGTAGGATTCTCTCCAGTACGAATTTTCTCACGGTCAGTAAGGTTTGAAGATTAGTTAAAAGCTTTGCCACATTCTTTACATTTGTAAGGTTTCTCACCAGTATAAAATATCGTGTGTGTAGAAAAGGTTGAAGACTTGTTAAAGGCTTTAACACATTCTTCACATTTGTAGAGTTTTTCTCCAGTATGAATTTTCTTATGTGTAGTAAGCTTGTAGGATCAATTAAGTTTTGCCATATTCTTCACATTTGTAGGGTTTCTCTCCAGTATGAATTTTCTTATGTGTAGTAAGATTTGAGGATAGGTTGAAAGCTCTGCCATAATCTCCACATTTGTAGGGTTTCTCTCCAGTATGAATTATCTTATGTATATTAAGAGATGAGAACTGGTTAAAGGATTTGCCACATTCTTCACATTTGTAGGGTTTCTCGGAAGTATGAATTTTCTTATGTGTAGTAAGGTTTGAGGATTGGTTAAAAGCTTTGCCACATTCTTCACATTTATAGGGTTTCTCTCCAGTATGAATTTTCTTATGTGCAGTAAGGGTTGAGGATAGGTTAAAAGCTTTGCCACATTCTTTACATTTGTAAGGTTTCTCTCCAGTATGAATTATCTTATGTCTATTAAGGGTTGAGGAGCAGTTAAAGGATTTGCCACATTCTGCACATTGGTAAGGTTTCTCTCCTGTATGAATTCTCTTATGTATAGTTAGGTTTGAGAATCGGTTATAAGCTTTTCCACATTCTTCACATTTGTGGGGTTTCTCTCCAGTATAAATTATCTTATGGTTAGTAATGTTTGAGAATAGGTTAAAAGCTTTTCCATGTTCTTCAAATTTGTAGAGGTTCTCTCCAGTATGAATTATCTTTTGTGTAGTAAGGTTTGAGGATTGGTTAAAAACTTTGCCATGTTCTTCACATTTGTAGGGTTTCTCTCCAGTATGAATAATTTTATGTATAGTATGGTGTGAGGACTGTTTAAAGGCCTTACCAAATTCTTCACATTTGTTGAGTTTCTCTTTAGTATGAATTATCTTATGTCTAGTAAGTTGATAGGATTGATTAAAGGCTTTTCCACATTCTTCACATTTATAGGGTTTTTCTCCAGTATGAATTCTCTTATGTTTAGTAAGGGTTGAGAATCGGTTAAAAGCTTTGCCACATTCTTCACATTTGTAGGGTTTCTCTCCAGTATGAATTTTCTTATGTTCAGTAAGGTTTGAAGACTGGCTAAAAGCTCTGCCACATTCTTCACATTTGTAGGGTTTCTCTCCAGTATGAATTTTCTTATGTCTAGTAAGGGTTGAGGATCGATTAAAAGCTTTTCCACATTCTTCACATTTGTATGGCTTCTCTCCAGAATAAATTTTCCTATGGTTAATTAGGTTTGAGTGTTGGTTAAAAGCTTTGCCACATTCTTCACATTTATAGGATTTCTCTGCAGTATGAATTTTCTTATGTTCAGTAAGGTTTGAAGATTGGTTAAAAGCTTTGCCACATTCTTTACATTTGTAGGGTTTCTCTCCAGTATGAATGATCTTATGTCTAGTAAGAGTTGAGAACTGGTTAAAGACTTTGCCACATTCTTCACATTTGTAGGGTTTCTCTTCCATTAGAATTTTCTTATGTGCAGTAAGTTTTAAGGACCAGTTAAAAGCTTTGTTGCATTCTTCACATTTGTCGAGTTTCTCTCCAGTATGAATTTTCTCCTGTTTATTAAGGTTTGAGGATATGTTAAAAGCTCTGCCACATTCTTTACATTTGTAGGGTTTCTCCCCAGCATGAATTCTCTTATGGTTAGTAAGATTTGAGAATACGTTAAAAGCTTTTCCACATTCTTTACATTTGTAGAGTTTCTCTCCAGTGTGAAGTATCTTTTGTGTAGTAAGGTGTGAGGACTGGCTAAAGACTTTGCCACATTCTTCGTATTTGTAAGGTTTATCTCCAGTATGAATTATTTTATGTATAGTAAGGTGTGAGGCCTGTTTAAAGGCCTTGCCACATTCTTCACATTTGTTGGGTTTCTCTTCAGTATGAATTATCTTATGCCTAGTAAGTTGTGAGGACTGGTTAAAGGCTTTACCACATTCTTCACATTTGTAGGGTTTTTCTCCAGTATGAATTCTCTTATGTTTAGTAAGAGTTGAGAACCAGTTAAAGACTTTTCCACATTCTTCACATTTGTAGGAATTCACTCTAGTATGAATTCTTCTATGCTGAGTTAGTTGTGAAAGCACGCAAAATGATTTGCTACATTCTTTACATTTGAAGTGTTTGTTTCCTGTATGTCTTCTCTTATATCTATCTGAATTTGAAAATTTATCAAAGACTTTCAAATATTTATTACATTGGAATATTTTGCTTGAGGTAGCTGTCAAACATTGGTTAACTGTACTATGATCTCCTTTGTGCCCCATACACTCATCCACATGTTTACAGCCTTTTCTTAACTGTAAATTCTCATATTCACATTTTCCATGTCTTCTCAGTGTCACTTTCTGGAAAGAATCTTTTACGTTCTGCTCTGGCCAAAGGTCTTGGGCAAAATGAAAAGACATTACTGAAAGAAATAAAAATAAGAAATTACTCCACTTGCTAGACTCAGATAAATGTACTTTACAAATCTAATCTATAAAATTATACAAACTACATAAGCCAGATTGCATAGCAAAATGCCACAGGCTCTAATTTCTTCATAGACATATAAATGTAACAAACACATAATGACCAAAATATATTTGTGGAAAATTTATAAATGAGTTCAGTGTGTGCAGTGCCCCAGGTGAGCACAATGCAAAGAGCCACATAGAAGAAAGAGACAAGGGGGTGGAGCCAAGATGGCCGAATAGGAACAGCTCCGGTATCTAGCTCCCAGCCTGAGCGACACAGAAGACCAGTGATTTCTGCATTTCTGTTTCAGTTACCGGTTTCATCTCACTAGGGAATGCCAAACAGTGGGTGCAGGACAGTCAGTGAAGCGCACTGTGCGCGAGCTGAAGCAGGGCGAGGCACTGCCTCATTAGGGACGTCCAAGGGGTCAGGAAGTTCCCTTTCCTAGTCAAAGAAAGGGGTAAAAGACGGCACCTGGAATATCGGGTCAGTCCCACCCTAATACTGCGCTTTTCCAACGGTCTTGGAAAACAGCACACCAGGAGATTGTGTCCCGCACCTGGCTCGGAGGGTTCTATGCCCACGGAGTCTTGCTGATTGCTAGCACAGCAGTCTGAGATCAAGCTGCAAGGCAGCAGCGAGGCTGGGGAAGGGGCGCCCGCCATTGCCCAGGCTTGCTTAGGTAAACAAAGCAGCCAGGAAGCTCGAACTGGGTGGAGTCCACCACAGCTCAAGGAGGTCTGCCTGCCTCTGTAGGCTCCACCTCTGGGGGCAGGGCACAGACAAACAAAAACTCAGCAGGAACCTCCAAAGACTTAAATGTCCCTGTCTGACTGACAGCTTTAAAGACAGTAGTGGTTCTCCCAGCACGCAGCTAGAGATCTGAGAACGGACAGACTGCCTCCTAAAGTGGGTCCCTCACCCCTGAGCAGCCTAACTGGGAGGCACCCCCCCAGTAGGGACAGACTGACACCTCACTCGGCCAGGTACTCCTCTGAGACAAAACTTTCAGAGGAACTATCAGACAGCTGAATTTGTGGTCTCACGAAAATCTGCTGTTCTGCAGCCACCGCTGCTGACACCCAGCCAAACAGGGTCTGGAGTGGACCTCTAGTAAACTCCAACAGACCTGCAGCTGAGGGTCCTGTCTGGTAGAAGGAAAACTAACAAACAGAAAGGACATCCACACCAAAAACCCATCTGTACATCACCATCATCAAAGACCAAAAGTAGATAAAACCACAAAGATGGGGAAAAAACAGAGCAGAAAAACTGGAAACCCTAAAAAGCAGAGCACCTCTCCTCCTCCAAAGGAATGCAGTTCCTCACCAGCAACGGAACAAAGCTGGATGGAGGATGATTTTGACGAGTTGAGAGAAGAAGGCTTCAGATGATCAAACTACTCTGAGCTACGGGAGGAAATTCAAAACAATAGCAAAGAAGTTAAAAACTTTGAAAAAAAATTAGAAGAATGGATAACTAGAATAACCAATGGAGAGAAGGGCTTAAAGGAGCTGATAGAGCTGAAAGCCAAGTTTTGAGAACTACGCGAAGATTGCAGAAGCCTCAGTAGCAGATGCAATCAACTGGAAGAAAGGGTATCACTGATGGAAGATGAAATGAACGAAATGAAGCGAGAAGGGAAGTTTAGAGAAAAAAGAATAAAAAGAAATGAACAAAGCCTCCAAGAAATTTGGGACTATGTGAAAAGACCAAATCTACGTCTGATTGGTGTACCTGAAAATGACGGGGAGAATGGAACCAAGTTGGAAAACACTCTGCAAGATATTATCCAGGAGAACTTCCCCAATCTAGCAAGGCAGGCCAACATTCAGATTCAGGAAATACAGAGAATGCCACAAAGATACTCCTCGAGAAGAGCAACTCCAAGACACATAATTGTCAGATTCACCAAAGTTGAAATGAAGGAAAAAATGTTAAGGGCAGCCAGAGAGAAAGGTCGGGTTACCCACAAAGGGAAGCCCATCAGACTAACAGCTGATCTCTTGGCAGAAACTCTACAAGCCAGAAGAGAGTGGGGGCCGATATTCAACATTCTTAAAGAAAAGAATTTTCAACCCAGAATTTCATATCCAGCCAAACTAAGCTTCATAAGTGAAGGACAAATAAAATACCTTACAGACAAGCAAACGCTGAGTGATTTTGTCACCACCAGGCCTGCCCTAAAAGAGCTCCTGAAGGAAGCACTAAACATGGAAAGGAACAACCACTACCAGCCACTGCAAAAACATGCCAAATTGTAAAGACCATCGAGGCTAGGAAGAAACTGCAGCAACTAACGAGCAAAATAACCAACTAACATCATAATGACAGGATCAGATTCACACATAACAATATTAACGTTAAATGTAAATGGGCTAAATGCTCCAATTAAAAGACACAGACTGGCAAACTGGATAAGGAGTCAGGACCCATCAGTGTGCTGTATTCAGGAAACCCATCTCACGTGCAGAGACACACATAGACTCAGAATAAAGGGATGGAGGAAGATCTATCAAGCAAATGGAAAACAAAAAAAGGCAGGGGTTGCAATCCTAGTCTCTGATAAAATAGATTTTAAACCAACAAAGATCAAAAGAGACAAAAGGCCATTACATAATGGTAAAGGGATCAATTCAACAAGAAGAGCTAACTATCCTAAATATATACGCACCCAACACAGGAGCACCCAGATTCGTAAAGCAACTCCTGAGCGACCTACAAAGGGACTTAAACTCCCACACAATAATAATGGGAGATTTTAACACCCCACTGTCAACATTAGACAGATCAACGAGACAGAAAGTTAACAAGGATATCCAGGAATTGAACTCAGCTCTGCACAAAGTGGACCTAATAGACATTTACAGAACTCTCCACCCCAAATCAACAGAATATACATTCTTTTCAGCACCACACCACACCTATTCCAAAATTGACCACATAGTTGGAAGTAAAGCTCTCCTCAGCAAATGTAAAAGAACAGAAATTATAACAAACTGTCTCTCAGACCACAGTGCAATCAAACTAGAACTCAGGATTAAGAAACTCACTCAAAACCGCTCAACTACATGGAAACTGAACAACCTGCTCCTGAATGACTATTGGGTACATAATGAAATGAAGGCAGAAATAAAGATGTTCTTTGAAACCAACGAGAACAAAGACACAACATACCAGAATCTCTGGGACACGTTCAAAGCAGTGTGTGGAGGGAAATTTATAGCACTAAATGCCCATAAGAGAAAGCAGGAAAGATCCAAAATTGACACCCTAACATCACAATTAAAAGAACTAGAAAAGCAAGAGCAAACACATTCAAAAGCTAGCAGAAGGCAAGAAATAACTAAAATCAGAGCAGAACTGAAAGAAATAGAGATACAAAATACTCTTCAAAAAATTAATGAATCCAGGAGCTGGTTTTTTTGAAAGGATCAACAAAATTGATAGACCACTAGCAAGACTAATAAAGAAGAAAAGAGAGAAGAATCAAATAGATGCAATAAAAAATGAAAAAGGGGATATCACCACCGATCCCACAGAAATACAAGCTACCATCAGAGAATACTACAAACACCTCTATGCAAATAAACTAGAAAATCTAGAAGAAATGGATAAATTCCTCAACAAATACACCCTCCCAAGACTAAACCAGGAAGAAGTTGAATCTCTGAATAGACCAATAACAGGTTCTGAAATTGAGGCAATAATCAATAGCTTACCAACCAAAAAGAGTCCAGGACCTGATGGATTCACAGCCAAATTCTACCAGAGGTACAAGGAGGAACTGGTACCATTCCTTCTGAAACTATTCCAATCGATAGAAAGAGAGGGAATCCTCCCTAACACATTTTATGAAGCCAGCATCGTCCTGATACCAAAGCCTGGCAGAGACATAACCAAAAAAGAGAATTTCAGACCAATATCCTTGATGAACATTGATGCAAAAAAATCCTCAATAAAATACTGGCAAACCCAATCCAGCAGCACATCAAAAAGCTTATCCACCATAATCAAGTGGGCTTCATCCCTGGGATGCAAGGCTGGTTCAACATACGCAAATCAATAAATGTAATCCAGCATATAAACAGAACCAAAGACAAAAACCACATGATTATCTCAATAGATGCAGAAAAGGCCTTTGACAAAATTCAACAACCCTTCATGCTAAAAACTCTCAATAAATTAGGTATTGATGGGACGTATCTCAAAATAATAAGAGCTATCTATGACAAACCCACAGCCAATATCATACTCAATGGGCAAAAACTGGAAGCATTCCCTCTGAAAACTGGCACAAGACAGGGATGCCCTCTCTCACCGCTCCTATTCAACATAGTGCTGGAAGTTCTGGCCAGAGCAATCAGGCAGGAGAAGGAAATAAAGGGTATTCAATTAGGAAAAGAGGAAGTCAAATTGTCCCTGTTTGCAGATGACATGATTGTATATCTAGAAAACCCCATGGTCTCAGCCCAAAATCTCCTTAAGCTGATTAGCAACTTCAGCAAAGTCTCAGGATACAAAATCAATGTACAAAAATCACAAGCATTCTTGTACACCAATCACAGACAGAGAGCCAAATCATGAGTGAACTCCCATTCACAATTGCTTCAAAGAGAATAAAATACCTAGGAATCCAACTTACAAGGGATGTGAAGGACCTCTTCAAGGAGAACTGCAAACCACTACTCAATGAAATAAAAGAGGATACAAACAAATGGAAGAACATTCCATGCTCATGGGTTGGAAGAATCAATATCGTGAAAATGGCCATACTCCCCAAGGTAATTTATACATTCAATGCCTTCCCCATCAAGCTACCAATGACTTTCTTCACAGAATTGGAAAAAACTACTTTAAAGTTCATATCGACCCAAAAAAGAGCCCACATCACCAAGTCAATCCTAAGCCAAAAGAACAAAGCTGGAGGCATCACGCTACCTGACTTCAAACTATACTACAAGGCTACAGTAACCAAAACAGCATGGTACTGGTACCACAACAGAGACATAGATCAATGGAACAGAGCAGAGCCCTCAGAAATGATGCCGCATATCTACAACTATCTGATCTTTGACAAACCTGACAAAAACAAGAAATGGGGAATGGATTCCCTATTTAATAAATGGTGCTGGGAAAACTGGCTAGCCATATGTAGAAAGCTGAAACTGGATCCCTTCCTTACACCTTATACAAAAATTAATTCAAGATGGATTAAAGACTTCAATGTTAGACCTAAAACCATTAAAATCCTACAAGAAAACCTAGGCAATACCATTCAGGACATAGGCGTGGGCAAGGACTTCATGTCTAAAACACCAAAAGCAATGGCAACGAAAGCCAAAATTGACAAGTGGGATCTAATTAAACTAAAGAGCTTCTGCACAGCAAAAGAAACTACCATCAGAGTGAACAGGCAACCTACAGAATGGGAGAAAATTTTTGCAACCTACTCATCTGACAAAGGGCTAATATCCAGAATCCACAATGAACTCAAACAAATTTACAAGAAAAAAACAAACAACCCCATTAAAAAGTGGGCAAAGGACATGAACAGACACTTCTCAAAAGAAGACATTTATGCAGCCAAAAAACACATGAAGAAATGCTCATCATCACTGGCCATCAGAGAAATGCAAATCAAAACCACAGTGAGATACCATCTCACACCAGTTAGAATGGCCATCATTAAAAAATCAGGAAACAACAGGTGCTGGAGAGGATATGGAGAAATAGGAACACTTTTACACTGTTGGTGGGACTGTAAACTAGTTCAACCATTGTGGAAGTCAGTGTGGCGATTCCTCAGGGATCTAGAACTAGAAATACCATTTGACCCAGCCATCCCATTACTGGGTATATACCCAAAGGTCTATAAATCATGCTGCTATAAAGACACATGCACACGTATGTTTATTGCGGCACTATGCACAATAGCAGAGTTGGAACCAACCCAAATGTCCAACAACGATAGACTGGATTAAGAAAATGTGGCACATATACACCATGGAATACTATGCAGCCATAAAAAATGATGAGTTCGTGTCCTTTGTAGGGACATGGATGAAACTGGAAACCATCATTCTCAGTAAACTATCGCAAGGACAAAAAACCAAACATCGCATGTTCTCACTCATAGGTGGGAATTGAACAATGAGAACTCATGGACACAAGAAGGGGAACATCACACTCCGGGGACTGTTGTGGGGTTGGGGGAGAGGGGAGAGACAGCATTAGGAGATATACCTAATGCTAAATGACGAGTTAATGGGTGCAGGAAATCAACATGGCACATGGATACATATGTAACAAACCCGCACATTGTGCACATGTACCCTAAAACCTAAAGTATAATAATAAAAAAAAGGAAATAATATTTATAGAATGTATGAGAAACATTTTAAAAATAAAGCATGTCACTACACAATTAAAATTTAAATTGAAGAAAACAGAAGATAAAAAACATATCTACAGGAAACACATAAAACAATAACAATAAAACTGATAATAGTAACTTCATTGATTTAAACAATCACTTTAAATATAAATTAACTAAACTACTTAATGAAAAGAAATGTAATCCCAATATTTTGGGAGGCCAAGGTGGGCTGAATACTTGATCCTAGGATTACAAGACCAGCCTAGGCCACATAACAAAACCCTGTCTCTACAAAAAATACAAAAAAACTAGCTGGGTGTGATGGCACTTACTTGTAGTAGAGCTACTTGAGGGGCTGAAATAAGAGGATTATCTGAGTTTGGGAGGTTGAGGCTGCAGTGAGTTGTGATTACACCACTACAAGCCAGCCTGATTGACAGAGTGAAACCCTATCTTAAATATAAATGAATAAGTAAATACATTCAAAAAAAAGAAAAAAAGAAAATGCCTGAATGACAAGAAAAAAGCATACAATATGCTGCCTATAAGTGACTAATTTTAGGCCTGGCACAGTGGCTAACACTTGTAATCCCAGTACTTTGGGAGGCTAAGACCAGCCTGGCCAACATGGTAAAACCCTGTATCTACGAGAAAAAAAAAAAAAATTAGCCAGGCATGGTGGCACACCCTTGTAATCCCAGCTACTCAGGAGGCTAAGGCAGGAGATCACATGAACCTGGGAGGCAGGGGTTGCGGTGAGCCAGCCTGGGTGACAGAGCAAGACTGCATCTCAAAAAGAAAAAAAAACGACTCACATTAGCATTGAGTCAAATAGAAAATATCAGAATGGGGAAAATATCTTTATTCTGTGCAAACAGTAACCACAATTGGGTGAGGTAGTCATAATTATATTAGACATAATATGCTTTAAGTGAAGTATTAGCATGAGACAAAGACTGATATTATATAATAGTAAAATGGGTTAATTCACCAGGAACATGTAACTATTATATTTATCTGTATGTACACGTATATATAACAATAGGGCTTCAAAATATATAAAGAAAATATTGACAAAAATGAAGCAAGAAATACATAGCAACATAATAATTGTAGACATCAAGACCCTATTTTCAATAATAAATAGAAAGTTCAGATAAAAGATCAATAAGAAAACAGCAAAGTTAGAAAACATTATAGACTGTATTAATTTTTTTACATATAGAGTAATACCTGAGAGCGGATAACTTATAAAGAAAAAAATGGCCAGGCATGGTGGCTCACGCCTGTAATCCCAACACTTTGGGAGGCAAAGGCGGGTGGATCACCTGAGGTCAGGAGCTCGAGACCAGCCTGGCCAACATGGCAAAACCCCGTCTCTACTAAAAATACAAAAATTAGCCAGGCATGGTGGCGGGCACCTGTAATCCCAGCTACTCCAGAGGCTGAGGCAGAAGAATCACTTGAACCCAGGAGGTGGAGGTTGCAGTGAGCTGGGATCACGCCACTGCACTCCAGCCTGGGCAACAGAGGAAGACTCAGTCTCAAAAAAAAAAAAAAAAAAAAAGGTTTATTTGGCCTGGTTTGACAGACTGCACCTGTACAAGAAGTGCATGCCAGCATCTGCTTCTGGTGAGGATCTCAGGAAGCTTACGATCATGGTGGAAGGCAAAGAGTAACTGAACATATCACATGGTAATAGACAGAGGAAGTATGAGGTGAAGGAGCTAGTTTATTTTAATGAATCAGCTCTCATTTGAATTAACAGAGTATAAATTTTTTTTTTTTGAGACGGAGTCTCGCTCTGTTGCCCAGGCTGGAGTGCAGTGGCGCAGTCTCGGCTCACTGCAAGCTCCACCTCCCGGGTTCACGCCAATCTGCTGCCTCAGCCTCTCTGAGTAGCTGGGACTACAGGTGCCCGCCACCACGCCCGGCTAATTTTTTTTTGTATTTTTAGTAGAGACGGGGTTTCACCGTGGTCTCGATCTCCTGACCTCGTGATCTGCCCGCCTCGGCCTCCCAAAGTTCTGGGATTACAAGCGTGAGACACCGCGCCCGGCCTGAGTATAAATTTTTTGATTACCAAGAGGATGACGCCAAGCCATTCATGAGGAATTTGGCCCCATGGCCCAAATACCTCCCACCAGGTTTTACATCCAACATTGAGGAGTACATTGCAGCATGAGGTTTGCAGAACATGGACATGCAAACCATATTACAGACCAACTAAGCTTAACAGACATGTATAAAACTTTTCAGTCAAAAGCAAGAGAATGTAAAATATTCTTTTTTTTTTTTTTTTTTGAGACGTTGTCTCACTCTGTCGCCCAGCCACGGTGGCACGATCTCGGCGCACTGGGAGGAGCTCCGCCTCCTGGGTTCACGCCATTCTCCTGCCTCAGCCTCCTAAGTAGCTGGGACTACAGGCGCCCGCTACCAAGCCTGGCTAATTTTTGTATTTTTAGTAGAGACGGGGTTTCATAGTGTTAGCCAGGATGATCTCGATCTCCTGACCTAGTGATCCGCCCGTCTCCGCCTCCCAAAGTGCTGGGATTACAGGCATGAGCCACCACGCCCGGCCGAGAATGTACAATATTCTTATTTGCACCTGGCGTATTCTGTTAGGAATCATACCAAGTCTTATGAAATTTAAAAATACCAGTGAACTGCAGGGGCTCATGAGACCAACGTGGGAGGATTACTGGGGCCAGAAGTTTGAGACCAGCATGGACAACTTAGTGAGGCCCTGTTACTACAAATAATAAAAATATTATCCAGACATGGTGGTCCCATAGTATGTCTGTAGTCCCGGCTACTCAGGAAACTGAGGTAGAAGAATCACTTGAGCCCAGCAAGCTGAGGCTGCATTGAGCCAGTCATGCCACTGCACTCTAGGCTGGGTGACAGAGTAAGATCCTATCTCAAAACAATGACAACAACAAATAAATTTAAGAAGACCAAAATCATACATTCCATGTTTTCTGACAAAACTGAATAAACCTACAAATTAAAAGCAAAAGTAAAGCTGGAAAACTCAAAAATATATTAAAATAAAACACACTCTTCAACATATTCTTGCTCAAGGGTAAAAAAATTTAATTTTTAAAAAATGTCAATATAACATACAGTGGTGAACAAATTCAATATAATTTTTATAAAAATCTTAATAGCACAATTTTTTACAGAAATATTTAAAATTTTAAATTTTTATTATAGACTATAACACCCATGGAAAAAAAACAGAGGCATTAGACTTCCTGATTTCAAAACAATTAAAAGCTACAATAACAAAAACAATGTGGTACTGACACAGACAGATAAACAGATGAAAGAACAGAAGAGACCAGAAATGAACCCATCTGTATATAATCAAATGATCTTCTACAAAGTTGCCATGAGTACAAAAGAGAGAAAAGATAATCTTTTCAAAAAATAATGTTGAGAACTGGATATCAACACTGATGAAATAAAGCTGGATCATTTCTTTGAACCATTCTCTTTGAAAATACAAAAAATATTTTTAAAAAATACTTAGAAATAAAAAATAACAAACCTCTTAGAAAAGAATATAAAGAAAATACATGACATCGGTCTTGGCATTACTTTCTTAAATACAACATTAAATGCAAGAGCAACAAGCCAGGCATGGTAGCTCACGCCTGTAATTCCAGCACTTTGGGAGGCTGAAGTGGGTAGATCACCTGAGGTCAGAAGTTCAAGACCAGCCTGGACAACATGGTGAAACCCTATCTCTACCAAAAATACAAAAATTAGCTGGGCATGGTGGCAGGCGCCTGTAATCTCAGCTACTGGAGAGGCTGAGGCAGAAGAATGCTTGAACCTGGGAGGCAGAGGTTAGAGTGAGCTGAGATCACACCACTGCACTCTAGCCTGGGCAACAAGAGCAAGACAGTCTCAAAGAAAAAACAAAAACAAAAACAAAAACAGAAAAATTCAACTATACTATATTTAAAATTAATGCACATCACAGACAACATTCAATAGTGACAACACCTCCTAGGAAATGAGTGAAAATATTTGCAAATCACATGTGATGGAAGTTAATATTATGAATATACAAACAACTCTTAAAACTGAACAATAAAGTTGAATTACTTCATTTAGAAATGGACAAATAATTGAATTAAATTTTCATCAAAAAAGATACACAAATTAGAAAATGCAACTGAAAGAACACAGTAAATTATCATTTGTAGAGAAATGCATAAAAATCACAATGAAAAACAAAATCACCTCACACCAATTAGAATGGCCATTATCAATTTTTTAAAGACACCAAATCTGTTGATGATGCAATAAAAATGAAACCCATATTGACTGTTAGTGAAAAAGAAGAATGCAGCCATTGTTTTAAAATGTTATGTTTCCAAAGTAATTAAAAATAAAATACTATATCAAATAATAAATCCTATTAATCTATATCCAAAATATGCAACACAGGACCTGAAAGACATAGTTGAACATCTATGTTTATTGTACCAGTATTCACAAAAGCCAAAAGGCTGAAGCAACCCAGGTGTTCCTTTACTTATAAACACATCAAAAAATGTTAACATATACATACAACCGGTGCTGGACAGGATGTGGAGAAATAGGAACACTTTTACACTGTTGGTGGGACTGTAAACTAGTTCAACCATTGTGGAAGTCAGTGTGGCAATTCCTCAGGGATCTAGAACTAGAAATACCATTTGACCCAGCCATCCCATTACTGGGTATATACCCAAAGGATTCCGTATGTTTACTGCAGCACTATTCACAATAGCAAAGACTTGGAACCAACCCAAATGTCCAACAACGATAGACTGGACTAAGAAAATGTGGCACATATACACCATGGAATAATACTATGCAGCCATAAAAAATGATGAGTTCATGTCCTTTGTAGGGACATGGATGAAGCTGGAAACCATCATTCTCAGCAAACTATCGCAAGGACAAAAAACCAAACACCGCATGTTCTCACTCATAGGTGGGAACTGAACAATGAGAACACTGGGACACAGGACGGGGAACATCATACACTGGGGCCTGTTGTGGGGTGGGGGCGGGGGGAGGGATAGCATTAGGAGATATACCTAATGTAAATGACGACTTAATGGGTGCCGCACACCAACATGGCACATGTACACATATGTAACAAACCTGCATGTTGTGCATATGTACCCTAAAACTTAAAGTATAATAAAAAATAAAAAATAAGTAAATAAATAAATCTTGTCACATTTTAAGATAAACTTTGAAAATATTATGTATATTATGTCACTAAAATAAGCCAGTAAAAAACTGATGGATACTACATGATTCCACTTATATGAGATAACTTAAGTAGTCACACTCATAAAAACCAAAAGTGGAGGGGTGTTTGTCAAGGGCTGGAAAAGGGGTAAAATGGGCAGTTGTTATTTAATGGGTATTGAATTTTAGTTTCACAATATGTAAAATTTCTAGAAGTCTGTTAAATAACAATGTGAATATACTTAACATGCCTGAAATGAACAGCATATTTTTTTGACACCGGGTCTCACTCTGTCACCCAAGCTGGAGTGCAGTGGCAC